>NC_139345.1:209069774-209692274 GCF_055883805.1 Amblyomma maculatum | reverse complement strand
GTGGTGATAGTCGACACAAAATCTCCAACATTAGTCTTTCTTTTTGACCAATACGACAGGGGAAGCCCAGGGACTGCCGGAAGGCTCAATGATGTTTTACGCCAGCATCTTGTCAACTTCTTCCTGTATAGCATGCCGCTCAGTTATGGAAACACGATAAGGACGTCTGTGGTTGGGGCTGGCATCACCCGTATTGTTTCGATGGGTCACTACGGATGTTTGGCCCAATGGTCGGTCCCCAAAATCAAATATATCAGTGTACGACAGCAAAAGGACGGAGAGAGCTCTGGCTTGGTCATCCGGCAGATCCGCAGGTATCTTGATTGAAAAGAGGTTCGAATGTGAAGAAGGTGATGTATACTGCTCCAACAGATGCTGATGCGTTAGAGCAGCAACTTCGCTGTCCGCCAAAGGGACCAGATCAGCAAGTGCGATGTCATGGGGTACAACTTGGGTCGAGCAGCTGAAGTTAATGACGGAAAGATAGGTGCGGTAAGCAGTGACAGTCACAACGGTATGAGGGAGTATGATGTTGCGCCCGAGAACAACATCGGTAATTGGCCAAGTGACGTATATGTGCCGTCAGAAACTGCGGGGAACGGGGCCAGTGGAACATAAATAGCAGCTTCGGGTGGTAGACGAACAAATTCGGCGGATCGGAGGCGGGGCTTCGCATCGGCATTTTCGGAGTAGTAGGGCAGGTCTAAGCGAAGAAGGCCAGTTGAGCAATCAATCAGGGCAGAATGGGCCGTTAAAATGTCGATGCTGAGGATCACGTCGTGAGGGAAGCGGTCGATAACAGTGAAGAGGACAGGGGTAGTGTGACCGGAAATACTCACGCGCACAGTGCACAGTCCCACGACGGCAGCGACGCTTCCATCGGCGACGCGAATGGCGGATGAAGCGGCAGGTGTGACAACCTTTTGAGACGGCGGCAAAAGGATGAGCTGAGGACTGAACTTTGGGCACCAGTGTCAATGAGGGCAGAAACAGGGGCACTATCCACACAGATGTCTAGAAGGTTGCTGCGATAAGAGAGGGTCAGCAGAGGATTTTCGGGCCGGGTCGTCAATGCAGCATTACCTCCGGGAGCTGCATTGGTTAGTTATCCGGAAGAGAGCCAGAGAAGTAGGGAGATGAACGGCGAGGCAGGGGTGAGCGGGACTTCCGGGCCTGAGACGACGGTGAGCGGCTGGACATGCGCGGGGCTGGTGAGTTAAAGTCACGGGAGCGCGTATCACGGAAATGGTTTGGGTGTGGACCATATTTGGCGCTGCGATCAGGACAGTAGCGGGGTCGAGATGGCGAAATCCATCGGCTGCGGCAATGACGAGAAATGTGGCCGACACGTGAACAGTTGAAGCAGATGGATCGGTCATCCGAGGTTCGCCATTCGTCCGGGTTGCAGTAGCGGTAGCGGTATCGCGTCGGCATGGGCGCAGTCGGAGCCGCAGCTGCTACCACCGGAACGGTGGGCTTGACAGATTTCTGTGCGTTAGGTTGCAACAAGGGCTTTGCGGAACAGTGGCCAGAGTTGAAGCCCACGTTCGCGTTGAGACCCACATTTGCGAACTCCTGGCGAACGACAAATTGTATTAAGGCTATAGTAGCATCTGCCGGCTTAGGAGCGAACGCAACGGGCGCCATAGCTTCTATCTCTCGGCGAACAATCCTGGTTAAGTTGGTGGGATGAGATGGCTGCTGCAGTGTTGGACTATCTTCGCACGAAGACGTAGCAGCGGTGTTTGGCAAGCGGTCGAAGCGGGGAGTAATGCGACGGTGTTTTGCTTGCTCAAACTGCCGGCAAACTTGAATGACTGAGTCGACCGTCGGACAGTCATTGCAAAGCAGCAGATTGTAAACGTCTTTTGCAATTCCCTTTAATTTGTTGCCCACTTTGTCTGACTCGGACATAGCGCTCTCCACTTTTCGGCATAAGGCTAGAATATCTTGAATATAAGACAAATATGATTTCTTCGAAGACTGGGCACGGGATGCGAGGTCTTTTTGTGCGCCGACCTTGCGTCTGATTGGCTTGCGGAACAGATCGCGAAGCTTCTCCTTGCACATATCCCAGGATGTGATATCGTCTTCATGCGTCTCAAACCAGACGCATGCCATACCCGCCAGATAGAATATGACGTTGGCGAGCATGAGGGTCGCGTCCGAATGATCGTCCTTGCTGACGCGCTCGTACATACCGATCCAGTTTTCTACGTCGACATAGTCGATGCCGCAAAAGGTGCCCGGGTCACGAGGCTGCGTCATGACGGCGGTGGAAGCTGGTGGTGCTGCTGCAGATGTTGTCGCGTCGGATGTCATAGTGATGGCACCAATCTGGCGGCCACTACGGAGATCCAGGTTTGCTGCGGGCGCCCTTCCGGCACCTCCACCAAATGTTAAGGGAAACGTAGACAGCGGTAACCGCTAGGTAACTGTCAGAAGTACACACCACCAGAACGAACCCAGCTTAGCCTGAGCGTCGTCTTTTTCACCACACCACACCAGCGCATCGTCATCATCTCGATATTGCGCACCGTAACAATATTATAGCTTGAATAATAGTGTTCTGCTTCCAAGGTCTTGATTCTAAAAATGACCACTGGAAACTTTTACTTGCTAGAAGGCTTCGGGGGGGGGGGGGGGGGAGGGCAGCTCATTTAGTTCCCATCATATCAGTTAAGACCACAGCTGCATCGCGACCGTTTCACTTGAAGCTGACCCCAAGAGGAAAGCTTATAGTAGTCTTTAGGCCAGCAAACCATGCATACCAAGTATCCCGGCTGAATTTATTCAAACTTTAAATTAGGCAAAGTGGTCTAGGCTAGCGAAACCAATAGAGAACTATTCAGAGATGATTGCCCTAGTCTCCAGTGGCTTTTCATTTGCCATGGTTTTTCTGCAGTTGGCAAAAACTAATTCGTGACTTCTTTATTTATTGGCCCCAAGGGCAAAGCTTCCGCTCTAAAGTTGTAGATAGTGTTGAAAAATAGCTACCCACAATGTTTGCATCACAGTATGATTTCGACAGATATATTCACTGGCTTCCAAATCGAGCTACCATATGACTAGCTGCTCACACATATCTCTCACCCACATCACATAAAGCCACACAATGGAGAGCACTTCTGACAAAAGCCGATTTTGATCTGTGAGCCACGTTTTGGAACATTGAAGTGGAATTGCTGTCATACAGATGCATCTTTTATTGGGCTTGTTGCCATTTAAGATCATGAAAAAAAATTATGCTAACTAGAAGGCACCTTGGTGCAAACATTTCTGTCAGCTGTTGTAGAAGGCAGTTTACTACTTCCTTATTACTAATTGTTCTTGACACCAATAATTTAAATGCTAACTATATAGTCTTAATCATTAAAAGGTTCAATAATGAAAACCAAACTAAGCCAGGCAACTCTCAACAGCCCGCAGCTGGATTAATTCGCTGGGCTAGGGCACATAGACTTTCTGAAAGCTAGGACAACTGGTATATAACACACTCCATTGTCTCTCTATTTTTTTTTTTTGAATTTCCACCTTCTGTTTTAAGCACATCACACAGTATGTTAGGATTTGAGTTCGGGAACTCTAGGATTAAAGAGAATGTGCTTTATTGCACAAGCATCTCTCAAATGAAAATAAATTTCATTTACCCGACATCAATGCTTTCATAAAGCATTGATGAGCATCATAAAGCATCATAAAGCAGCAGCACATAGAGAGCCCTGTGAAACAAACATGTAGTAACAACAGGGCAAACTGCAGCTAATGTAAATACCTTAATTGTCATCCTGGGCAATAATTAGTTTGGCTCTATTCCCACATAACAATAGCTACACGTTTCATGCAGAAATGCTCATGCTTTAGCTTGCATGTTACAGCCCTGAGCTGCATCCAAGAAATCCATCAGTTTTAAGTGAGCTCATTCAATTTTGAGTGAGTCAGCTCATTCAACTTCCACCATATCAGTTAAGACCACAGTTGCATCACGACCATTTCCCTTGAAGCTGACCCGTAGAGGAAAACATGCCGGTTTTTATGCCAGCAAAACATGCATACCAAGTATCCCGGCTAAATTTGATCAAACTTTAAAATAGGTAGAGTGGTCTAGGCTAGTGAAACCAGCAGAGTTGATTGCCCTAGTCCCCAGTGGCTTTCCATTTGTCATGGTTTTTCTGTAGTTAGTACAAACTAATTAGTGACTTTATTGGCCCCAGGAGCAAAGCATCTGTTCAAAACTTGTAGGTAGTGTTAAAAAGCAGCTACCCGCATCGTTTGCATCATGGTATGATCTCCATAGGTTTATTCACTGGCTTTCAAATCGAGGTACCATACGATTAGCTCTCACCCACATCATTTAAAGCCACACCATGGAGAGCACTTATGACAAAAGCCGATTTTGTTCTCTGAGCCACGTTTTGGAACACTGAAGTGGAATTGCGTTCATGCAGACGCTTCCTTTATTGGGCTTGTCACCGTTTAAGATGATGAAAAAAACAACAAAAATATGCAAAATACAAGGCACCTTGGTGCAAACTTTTCTGTCAGCTGTATTGGAAGACAGTTTACTACTTTCTTATTGATGCTAATTGTTTTTGAAACCAATAATTTAAAAGCTAACTATATGGTATTAATCATTATAAGGTTGAATAATGAAAACCAAGCAAGGCCAGGCAACTCTCAACAGCCCGCAGCTGGATTTATTCACCGGGCTAGTGCACATCGACGTTTTGAAAGCTAGGAGACCTGGTATATAACACACTGCATGGTCTCTCTTTTTTTAGGTGCTTTAATGTCACAGTCGCCTTCTGTTTTAAATACATCACACAATATGCTACGATTGGATTTCTGGAACTCTAGGTATAAAAGAATGTGTTTTATTGCACAAGCATTTCTCAAATGAAAATAAATTGCATTCACTGTACATCAATGCCTTCATAAAGCAACAGTACAAAGAGAGCCCTGTGGAACAAACATGTAGTAACAAAAGGGCAAACTGCAGCTAATGTAAATACCTTAATTGCCATCCTGGGCAATAATTAGCCTGGCATGCTGAAATGCTCATGGTTTAGCTTGCATGTTAAAGCCCTGAACTACACCCAAGAAATCAATCAGTTGTCAGTGAGCTGTTTTCCTCTTCAGGTAATGCCGTTGAGTCTCCATTTCCTTTTCACACATCTGTCCCATATTTCATTTCAATTTTCCTTTAGGGGGATGGGGTGGAATTTGAAAGAGAGCTTGCATTTGTTCACACTTGAGGCTATTCAATGTTAGATCCTATTCTATAATTGGAATCTTTCCTGTGTTGCGCTGGTTCAGGCTTCACTACATTTTTTTAGCCCTTTTCTATGTGCCGGAACCGTCATATCATTCCATTTTGAATGTTTCTTTCAGCAATCGTGATTTTAACGCCTGGTGAATGTCGCTACTAAAGATTCTCTTCTTGTATTCTGACTGCACACATATACATTGGCATCAACGGGACCGGTGCGTGCTACTCTTGCAACTATAACTCTTTATTGGGCTTACTTGGGCCCACAAAAAAATAAAGCAAAACGGCTTCGTCATAGTAGCAGTCGTGGTCATCGTTCGTCGAACTATAAATGCACGATCACTCGACAGTGCTCAATTTAAATTCGTCGTAGAATCATCTAGATAAATCAGTGAAGGCATGCTAGCAAAGTCACAAAAGTGGACAGACGATGCAGCGGCAGCTACGAACCGTGCGAGCAAAGGCCAATTCAAATTTACGGTGGTATGTAAAAAACTCAAAAACTTTACTGAAGCGCAACTTTCTGGCAGCTGACGAGAGCCCATGGGCACAGCAGAAGCCACGTTATGGTGGTCCCGAGGCAAGCGAACTGTGCCGAGGTGCCCGAAATCGGTAGCACCCCGCAGCATGGGTTGCGCGCCAGCTTTGAATGTCATTTGAGGGAGCATGCTATTAAACAGAAGGCGATGACCGGGCCCGCCAATCTGGACGCTGGAACCGTCCGGCTGAGCGGCAGTCGGCAAAACGATCGTACAATACCCCTTCCGCTCCACGTCTGCAAGCGGACAGAAAACGGGCGGACCGCAGGCTTGCAGAACCGGTCGAAAAGCGAACGTACAGCTACCTTTACACATCCCCCTCCCTTATCTCTACTCAATAAAGTTTCTCACTCACTCACTTCATACTGTACTGTAACCCTGGTATTGTGCAGGATGTAGAAGTAAGCGGAAATATTCTATGCCCTAACCACAGGATGGTAAGGTCTCGATTTAATCTGAATTTGAAGAGGGAACGAAACCGATTAGTCAAGAAGTTCATCAACGAATTAGCAGTAAAGGGAAATGTACAAGGATTCAGGCTTCGCTGCATAGTAGATATTCAGTGATAACCGAGGAAGCCGACTATAGCCTAGAAGCAATGAACAATAACTTCAGAGATATTATTACTGAGTGCGCGGTAGAAGGCATTTACTAAGGTAATCGCTAATACGATCAGGACAACCTCTGACTTTATTCAACCAAAGGATAAAGCAGGATTTCGGAAATGGTACTCTGGGGTCAAGTGGATGCAGCTTGCACAGGGCCGAGCTAATTGGAATAATATGGGAGAAGTCTTCGCCCTACAGTGGGTATAGTCCGGTTGATGATGATGGTGATTGTGTATAATTCCATATTTTTTGGTTTAAAATCATACTTGTGTTGTAATGCTGTGCCTTGTATGTATGCATTTTTTTTGTCGTCAAGTATTGCTGTGTATACTTCTGTTACCTATTAATTTGTGGCTTTTATATCGTGTTGTATTTCGTTAAACATTTTTTCTTGTATGTAGCTTTTGCCTCCGTTACTGAGTTTCTTTGTAAGCTCCGTAAGGTAGTATAAATAAAGAAATTACCAATTATTATAATAAATTAATAATAAATAAATCGTGTTTTGCAAGTTGAACGAGACTGCGTTAGAGTCCACCCCCTCCGTGTCGCTTGTTCACTAGATCCGCCTTCATCTAGCTTCAACCAACGAGCTTGCTTGGCCTGTGAGTAGGGCTTCACGCATTCCGAAGTCCCAGGTTAGATTCCCACAGCGCTACAATTACCTTCATTTCTCTTTCCAGATAAAATACTTTTCATAGATTACAGAAACTTCAGCAAAAAAAATTGGCATCAATCTGATCACTCTTTTTAAATTCATATGGCGAAGTCGGAATGATGCTTTCCCCGTCATGTGGTGGGATGGACGAGCAAAGAAAGTTGATTATGTAGCCGGTAAAGCATTCTTGAGCGAGCCTTGTTCAAACGGGCAGCTGCGGAATCCAAGGCAGGCCCAGTGCTAGCGATGCTACCGTGTACAATTCATAAGGGGCTGGCTAATCCCCTTTCGAGGTCGAGGACCATCGGCCTTCGCTTCCCCTCCTTTCCTGTCATCACCTCACCCACCGCACCGCTTTCTGCTCTCTGGATACGAAATGGAGCGAGCCGGAAAAATGCGCGCGCTCCGCGCAGTTTGCCTGCTGGGTCTGAGAGGCGCCGCGCGGGCACTGCTGTTCTGAGTAAAAGCACGTCGACTTTAATTTCGCGCTGTTTTTTGGTGACTGAGTGCTGCTTCGGAGCTTTGGCGAATGCTTAAAACCAAATTCATAGCTTGAGGGGCGAGTTGGTGCATAGTACCCACATATTGCGGCGCAACATACACAAACAGGTGGATAGAAACACAAGACAAGTGCACATTACCAACTGTAATATGAAACGGAACACAAACTTCTTCCTCAACAATCAGCCACAACTTCCACACCTCTTCTTTCCCAAGCAGATGTCTAGCCAACAATAAATTTTAGAAGCACAAACATCCCTGTCCATCACTCCCATCGTCCTAGCATGACAGCCGCAACTTCCACAAGACACAAACTAGAAAAACCACCACATATCTGCAGCTGCCACGAATAAAGTTCAAGTTCACTCCTAGAACATCAAAATAACGAGTCCAGAACATCAAAATAACTATAACGGAAAAACACAACAAGGTAGCCCTTCATTCAAACACTGGAAACCTTGCCCAATCTTGGCAGCAGCAGTTTATTACATATTCATGTTTTTATCTTTATTACATGTTTATGTACCGCGATGCCGTTTTCTTCACAGGTACAAAATATTTCTTAACGCAACCTAGGTCGCCTTTTCTTCGTATAGGCCAATCTTCCGAAACGTCCTCAGTTAGACTTCAAATCCATTCGAAAAGCACCTCTAACGAACACAAATCCCTCGCAGCAACTCAGGAGCATTCCTCCAGAAAGGAAATTTCTTTTCTGCTCCAATGACAGCGAGGCTTCACTAACACATGTGTCATTTTTCTTTTTATCAAAAACCCCTCTAACATTTCCTGGGCAATCTTGTCCCGACTCTTACCTAAAATCCTGAGTCTACTCAGCAATGGCTCACACTTACATTTTTCGTTCACAATGAAGGGTCAAACTTGACGCCTTCCCATTCTCTTGAGATTTCGCATGTTCTCTTGTTCTATCATTAATACACTTCTCAGTCTGCCCAATATATACTTTTCCACACGCCAGTGAAATCTCATAAACCACTCCCACCAGACAGCCTACAAAACACTTACCATTCCTCTTATCATATTGTGCTTTTTTACTCTTCCCTATTCTTGCACACAAAGCACCCAGTTTATTTTAGGGCAGAAAATACAACCGGAACATCATACCTGCCTGCAGCCTTCTTCACGCAATACGCCACTCAATGAATGTAAGTAACTTCTTGAGGGCGTTTATTCCCCAGCTGTGCTGCAACCCTTCGTTTGCCTTTCATTTTCTGAAAAAGAGTCTCTGCAACCCAACACATAACCGTACCCGGATGCCTGTAGCCAACAGTATCAGTCCACACCGATCCGTGTCCCACTGTTCAAGCGATATTTGCTATTTATTATTAAAAAGTTCGTCCCTAGACCTGTTTACTTTTTTTTGGGGGGGGAAATATGTCTGAAGGCATTCGTCAGTACTTCCCGGGCAGTTCTCTTACTGATGCTTCTTTTTTTTTTCTCTCTCTTCTTCAGTCCCTTTGGCCATCAGATGTTACAATGTCTCATTAGCCGCTTATTAGAAGTCCTGTCGCTTGTGCTATTTCAATTCGAACGCATAAGGAGCAATACACCTGATTTTTGTCACTGACTTTCTTCTTTGATTTCAACTATTTTTTTCATTTGCATTCGTTCTAATTAAAATGCAATTTGTTTTAGCTCTCTACCTTTTTCCTAACCTATTTTTGTTAACAATTCTTTCTCAGAATATGCGCTCTGTATTGTATCTAATAATTTACAGTTGATTTTCTTTTAACTACTCTATAATTCATTTCTCATGATTCCATAGTTTTTCCTTCCTGGTATTCTTTTTATTTTTTTTTCTGGCTGAATTTCTTACCTGCTACTCGTCATGACGTGCACACTGGTGCCGCCAACATTCTATTTTTGTCTTCACAACCATCACTGGTGACCTGTTGACCCTGGGCTTGTGCCTGATTGTGGTGGTGGCGAAGGGCACTGCACACCTCCTGCCCCGTTCTGGGCTGGGGAGAGCTACGTGCTCCTAGTCGAGCTTAAGTGCTTTGTGCACGCCCTTCAGCGTGTCTGGAGGCGCCCGTGACTGTGGAACCAAAATCGATCAATACTGCTTACTAATCAAGCTCTGCTTCATATGTTGCATAATTGCATGAACTAAGTCGAGTTTTTTTATGACTCAACTGGTGTGCCCCTTTGTTCAACGTCGCTTGTGCCCCAGTAGCCTGCAATAAATGCACAAAGGCTTGTCGCATATAAATGGGGATTTCCTAGGTTCAACTTATGAAATTTTACGTTTACAATTTTGCGCATTCATTAACGCGAAAAAATTCGAGGGTATAATAATTTTAAATTCGGACCTGCCGTTATTGTTCTTCCTTTTCAACGGTATACATGCATTTATTAGCATATTTTTCCTTATATTGTTTCTATTATTACAAGTACCCCCTGCTTCTTATGCTGCCCTTGCCACGCCTGTCAGGTACAGTGGCGCTTTAATTGCAATTTATGCATCTCTGTCCAGCGTCTCTGATTACCGCATCTCTTACCAACTGATGTATTGATGGATGTTTCCAGTATCTACCGAGGTTCTCTCCTATTTTATTTTTCTTCTGTTTTGTCTCGGCTATAACGTTCTTTCTCTCCCTCTCTCTCATTCTCTCTCTTGTGTTTGATTTACAAGCGCTTTCTGGCAATATTTTTCATCTTTTTATCCTTCTGCTCATCATTTTATTATTTTTCTTTGTGGCTTCTTCGTGATCCGACGCTTAAAATGCCGTAGGTGATCGCGAAGCTTAATTTTTGACCCCTTCTGTTTGTCCTGGAGAATCAATCTTGCTATCTTAATGAAGCGCCTCATTTATCCCAGGTTTTTGTCTAGCTTATGTTTGCATCTCTCCCCGAACGTTCTTTGTTGTTTTCTTAATTCTATTTATTTTACGGTTGTGCAATTCATTTCATGTTCTTTTTTTTTTGTCTTTGTCTTTTACAGTTTAGGCTGCTACCTCTTGAGGCTTTTTTTCGGGCCATTTATATATTATATTTTCACTTCATCATTGCTCCTGAAAAATATTTTTTTTAAATTTCGAGCTTTTGCTCCTTTAATTTTTTTTAACTGGCTCGGTAACGCTTTCCTGCTCCGGGCACCCTCTTCTTTTTTTGTTTATTTTGTGGTTTGTTTGAGTGGACAAATAAAATAGGTAAAAATGGAGAGAAGGCGGCTGTTACAGCTACACTGGCTGACAAGTATAGTGGGCTGCCAGGAGCCCCCTGGCAGCCCACCGGCTCCTGCTGGCCTTCCTGGAGGAGTCCGGCCTGGCTGCACAACTGTAGCCTACCACCGGGCCTGCTGAGCTGCTGGCCACGGCGCTGGCGACGATGACGAGGACGACGACGAGAGCGACTCCAAGATGATGACCCCCCCCCTCCCCTCTCAACATCCCATCTCCCTTCCCCCCGGACACCAAGAGTGCCGCCGCGAATTAAGGCCGGCATAACCCGTGTCCGGTATCCCCCCCGAGAATATCCCAAAAATCCCTACCTACCTACCTACCTACCTATAGTACAGGCAGGCCTACTCAGCCTTGCGAACAACAAACTTAATATTGTCGTTTTAACGATTAATTTTAGTCACCGAGACAAATAAATGTGCTTCGGGCTGCCACTCGCTAAATGTTTTTGGCTCACTTGTTGCTGTGGGTATACCTACTACTTTGCCAATGTGCTACTGCATCAATCACGCCATTTTTGAATTGGCATAGGCTCTGTCTCTGCTACAATGGCTATTATCTTGGGAATAGCTGCTGTCAGGGAAACTCGAAGGCTTTAGTAAAGTCAGCTGATTCAAATTCTGCAACCGTCAGTATGTCGGTGACGAAACAAGAGTGGGCAATACAAATGCTCTGAAGTATTTCGAGCTTCAAAGATTTTTTCCTGCTTCTGCAGAGGAGTTTTGCCCGCGAAAACCTGCCATGAAGATTGGTTTATTCCTACCATCGTGTGCAAATGGTATCCTGTGTAATAAGCAGGAGACCCTCCAACTCGTTCTCGTGAAGAGCGATACGGCCCTCATCTTCTGGGAAGAAGTATGCAGTCTTTCTGTCTTGCAGTTGGACGGCATATGGCGAGGCCTCTTGCTCCTGAAAAAAACCTTCGATGTGTCCAGTTTTCATAGTCTAGGTCATGGCAGCTGAGCAGCGCCGCCTCCCAGGCCTCCCTAGAAGGGTGGGTAATGAAGAATTGGGAACGGTGGGGATTGGATGGACAGGCCCAGATCATGTCAAAAACTTCCGAGAAGATCGCTCCACACAGGCTGCAGTCCCCGTCAAAGTCTGTAATGAAGTGCTTTAAGACTGCCGGGCACAGTATTGTGTTTCTAAAAATTTAGAGAAGGAGCCATTCGTCCGCTCTCCGGAGACCTTTACAAGGTTCCGGAAAGCGGCGGTGGCTGTCCTTATAATATGTAGGGCTCGAGCGGCATTAGACGGCATTGGGACCTAGATTTGTGAGGGCCTGGGCCTCGGTCCAAACACCTCCTTATGCAAAGGAATAAATAAATGTTTGTCACCATAGTCTAGGTACTGGTGCTTGCACTGCATGCCCTCTGGCGTTTGCGTATAGTTACGGTTAGTGTGCTTTTGTAATTTTCTGCCCGCGTACGCGACCTAAAATCAGCTTGCGGCACCTAATGAATAAAGCAGTGGCTAGTGAGCACGTCGAGATGCCAGGCTCCGACGACCACCTGCGGAAAGAGTTGCAGCGGGGATGTCACACCCGCCTTGTTTTTCTTTCTTTCAATAAGCCTGACAGCAGGCCTGACAGTTGATGCTGGCAGCTTTGGCATCAGCATGCGCATTCATAGCCTCGTCATAAATGACAAAGACATACATGTAACCGAACTTGCTGACTGTTTTAACAATTTTTTGTCAAAATAGGTGAAAACAACAGACATAGCAGATCAACAACGCAAGTACCGATAAATCGTAACAGCATATTTCTTCAGCCAACCTGCTGCTAGCGAAGTCAGTACTGTGTTCCAAAGCCTCAACAATAGTAGCACAGACGCAGATGGTATAGAGATAAGGCCTATTAAATATGTAATTGATCACATTGCACCTGTGTTAGCCCATATATTTAGCACTCTCAGCAGGTGTTCTTCCAAAGGACATGCAACTGGCGCGCGTTATCGTAATTCATAAGGGAGGTGACAGAAATAATATAAATAACTACCGACGAATATCCATTTTACCAATATTTTCTAAAGGGCTAGAAAAAAACAATTAATATTTAAATGGATAATTTTTCTCGAAAACACAGTCGGTTAACTGAATGTCAGTTTGGACTCAGGAGTTTGGACTCAGGAAAATGCGTTCCACAGAATATTTCTTGCTCACCCAAAAAGACATCATCTTGAAAAACACAGAAAAGAAACTAATGACTTTGGGAATTATATTGATTTCAGCAAAGCCTTTGATTGTGTTACTCACAATCTGTTAATAGACAAGCTAGAAAAATATGATTTCCGTGGTAAGTGCACTCGACTAATTCATTCATATTTTGTTGAAATTAATGACCATAAGTCACAAATACGATCCATACAAAGTAGTGTGCCTCAGGGCAGTATTCTTGGTCCCGTCCTTTTTCTATTTTATATAAATGATAAAGTACTAATTGATAATTTGTTTAAATTTGTATTCTACGCTGATGATTGTAACATATATTTTAGGGGGAAAAATGTGACCGATATCCTACCACTCGCAAGCTCAGTTTCTTTTCGGCTGCAGGAGTGGGCTGAGAAAAACAACCTCTTATTAAATGAATTGAAAACAAAACGTATTTGTTCCGCGCACCATCATTATTGGTCCATATATAATTAATAGAGAAAACATCTGTGAAAACACTTGGCGTTATATTCTCTAAACACATGCTTTGGAACGACCATGTCAATCATCTTTGCTCAAAAGCGCGAAAGGAGTTGGCATTCTCATAGAAATCGAAATTTATTTTCTGCCAAAATTAAACAGGTTTTGTATAATTCCTTATTCTAATCCGTGCTCAGTTACTTCGCACTGCTGTGGGGAAACACTAGAGTGCATAATTTAAACAAACTAATCTTACTACAAAAAACGTTGTTAGGGCAAGAGAAAATGTTCCATTCAACGAGCATTCTACAAGTGCAAAATAATAAAAACCGATAACATATACAAGTACAAACTAATAAAAAGTTACACTGCAGCAATGCAGGGCAATTTAGATACATTCCTCTCACTCGCCAATCTCCATACGCAAGAATACATATACCCACACCGCCATAAACTACCATGGAAAGTTCCCGTCACGAGCACAGGTTATGGCCGCCAATGTGTTGAATACAGACTCCCCCGCACACTCAGTGACTTTGCGAAGCAAGACATATACATTACGACACTTAGCAAAGGGGACATAGAGCAGTTATTTATACACTAGCATTAGTGTAACTAGATGTTTCTTTTTATTTTCGTTTTGTACAGTTCCTATAGTACACTGAACAAAAATCGGAAATGTTACATTGTTGGCAAGTTGGTTGGAGCTTAGTCAAGCTGCTATTGTACAGATTTTTCTCCCACCCCCTTTTTTCGCCATGTATATTTTATTTCGGTGAAAATAAAAAAAATGATTGATTGATTGATTGAACTCGTGCAAAGTTTCATCCATCCTCTCTGCTAATTTATCTTGTTTGCTCTGTTGGGCTTATCTGATGTCAATGTTTCTGGGTGACTTTCTATTTTCCCTTGTCACCCGTTCACCTCCTATATTTCTTAAGTGCGTTCATTATCCCTGCCTCCCGCTCTCCTTTTCTCCTCCTTCCCTCCAGGCTTTGTCGCTGCGGTAGATGAGTGGGCGTACTGGGAAAGTTCGATATTCAGTCCTGGATGGTACCGGACTACTTGCTGACACGAGTCCGGCGTTCGATATTTCTCGGGCAGCCCAGAAGCTCAGCCCATACAACTACCGAGGAAGTAGCACCCTGCTGGCCGCCATACTCGGTTGAACTCCGTGTCAATCTGAGTACTTTTCTGGCTTCTGCAGACGATATGTCTCGTTAAACAGTGATACGAGCTCGGCAGGTGTTCGCTAAGTAACTGTAAGACATTTGAACCTTGTATCTTCGCTTCCTTGTCTTGAATTCCGCTACACACGGGGCGTCCAGAGAACTGAGCACAAATTGTTCGCTCGTGCTGTCCAGAATAGAGTTCACCTGTTTCGAGATCTTTTCAGCGCGCTGGCCTGAAAGCGTTGATAGCAAACCGTTGTGTTCTGGAGCAGCTAACATTTGTAGTAAATTCCTTACCAAACGCTTTCGTCGGCTTCCGAGCACAGTGAGCTGGGCTCTTGGAAGAGCTTGGCGAGCAGCAAGGGCTAGAAAAGCCTCCTAAACTTTCTGTCGAACGCTTCGCATTCAAACCTTCCGCGCTCTGTTCTCTAAAAGCATCGATTTATTCGCGTTTTGTTATTTTTAGTATTGCACGCTCATCAGGAAATAAATGGGAGCACGGTATCACTGTGGAAGAACTGTGTCGGCACATAGCCTATGGTCGGGCTGACTGATAGTTCATCTGGTCTTCTCAAGCAGATGATGGCGGCAGCTTGAAAGGTCATGTCACCCTAAAGCTATAAGAGCGGAAGCCGACACCTGTCATCAAGTAGTCAGAAACTGGAAAACCTACAGAAGTTATGTAGTGCAATGGACCGCAACAAGTACCAATGCTTAGACATGTTTTCCTTCGTTAAGTCTCATAAGGTCAGACGTCCCTTTCGTGTCATTGTTTCTGAAGCAGGGACATGGCAGAAATCTATTGCACCTTTTTTACAAAGACAGCTTTCACTACTAACTATTGACGACCATTTTTGGTAAGGAATGCAGGACCGGTGGCACAGTTTTTAAAAGACGACTCCGAAAGGGCGCTAGCAAGTTTTTCTTTTGACATAAAGGACTTATGCTATTCCATTCCTCATGTCGACTTGATCAATTTCATCAAGGACTGCATAGACCAGCATGGAGCTGTAAAATTCTCGAACGCGAATCGTATTTCGATGGCCGGCTTTCTCGAACTATTGTCTACTTATTTGAAATCAACCTCCGCAGAGTGGAATGGTTCGTTTTCTTATTCAGAAGAATGGTATATGTATAGGTTCGTCCATTGCACCGATTCTCAGTGACATTTAGTTAGCCATGAAAGCCAGGGCGTTAAACTGGTCTTTTCAAGGCAGCAGTGTGAAGAAGATCTTTTGTTTTGTTGATGATTATCTTGTAATCCTGGATTGCCAATATAGTGCCCACCCATCCGAAGCGTCCGAGATTCTTTGTAATTTTTAAAGCATCCTGAACCCTTTGATTATCATCCACAAACTGCCTATTAATGGCTTCATCAGGGTTATAGAATTAGTATCGTATTTTGGCTCCATTCATGTGTGCTGGGCTTTTGAACCTCGAGCCAACAAACCGCTTCTTTCCTTCGATTCAGCGTACTCGAAGTTGATTAGGTTTGGTTTGGTTTGTTGGGTTTCACGTCCCAAATACGAAGTTGGTTAAGCGCAGCATCATTAATTAATGCTTCATTAATGCACTCAATAAATCATGCGACCAGAGGCTGCATGATAGATTTTAAAACCAGACGCGCCGACTCTTGAAGGCTAGACACCTGCAGACGCTTTTATCCTCTGTGGCAAAGAACTTGTAAAAAGAGACACAAATAAGAGACAAGAATAGCAAGATCGCTGTCATCCCTTACGCACATGGAATTTCGCACAATCTAAGATCAATAGGTATACGAGCTGGTATTGATGTTCTTTTTTCCGCTCCGGATCGCTTGACCAGCCTGTGCAAGCGTGTAAAGGAATTGGGCCGAACAAGGATTAGTTGCAACATAAAACATCACGATCGGCTCGTAACTTGTACTGAGGGCGTAGTTTACTCGATTCCGTTGTCTTGTGGCCATGCCTATGTAAGCCAAACTGGTAGATGCCTTCATCATCATCGTCATCATCATCAGTCTGACTATACCCACTGCAGGATGAAGGCCTCTCCCATATTTCTCCACTTAACCCGGTTCTGTGCTAGCTGCATCCACTTGACCCCTGCGAACTTGTTAACCTCATCCGCCCACCTAACTTTCTGCCGCCCCCTGCTACGCTTTCCTTCCCTTGGAATCCAGTTTGTTACCCTAAGCGACCATCGGTTATCCTCCCTTCGCATTAAATGTCCTGCCCATGCCCATTTCTTCTTCTTAATTTCCACTAGAATGTCGGTAACTTGAGTTATTTCTCTGACCCACTCTGCACGCTTCCTATCTCTTAATGTTGCCCCTACCATTTTTCGTTCCATAGCCCTCTGGGTTGTCCTCAACTTAAGTAGAACTCTCTTAGTTAGCCTCCACGTTTCAGCCCCATAGGTGAGTACAGGTAAGATGAAACTGCTGTATACTTTCCTCTTCAGCGATACCAGGGTAATCAACTGGGAAATCAAGGGGGAAATCTGCTGGAAAGAATCAGATAACTACAGATTTGCTGAAGGACGGGGGGAATATCGTGCTAGAAAAACTGGCCACCCTGTATACGCAGTGCCTGGTGTCATCGACGGTACCGGAACCATGAAAGATGCCTTAATAAAAAGAATACTAGAGAATAATTACAATGTGACAGAGCAGATATCAGGCCATGTATTTACCATCACTGCCGGGATGGTAAATGCGCACCCGGCTTGAGCAACACAAGTGTCTTGCGCAGGTGTAGCGACCAAACAACGCGAGAAATTATCGAGGCCCAGAATATTGCGAGCCTGCAAAATCGCTGTGTAAGCACTCTTTCCATAGCCCTTCTAGATACGGGGCTGCTATTCCTAACGGAATCTGGGCAATCATAGCGCTCCTGCTTGATCTCTGTTTGTGATGTGGCTGCACTCTTTTTCTTGTTTTTGATGCCGGCTTTATATCTACTGAGGTATCAGAACAATAAACCGTTAGTTGCCAGTCAGCACATGTGTTAGTCTCACCTTTCTGCGTCCTATGTGGGGTTTTTGCGCTGTTTTACCTTGTGTTGGTAACCAAGTTAACACATTTACGAAACCATGGTTTACCAACCAGCCAAGAAAAGTGTTTTATTAAGTGAGATCAAGTTAGTTACGCAAAAATGGTGATGTTATCATTTCTCGTTTTTTTCTTGAGATTTCCGCTCTTGCAGAGACTTGCGTAAGAGTTAATATGGTTTGAATGAAGAGACGGGCTGAGCAGTAATTGCTTCAGCCACCACGATGCTCAGTGCGACAGATGCAGCCACCATAGCGTCCTGCGCTTTCAGCAGGGAAAAGTGAAACAAAGTTTATTGATGAACCACTGTTGAAGAATGTCTCAGAGGCAACAGACATACAAGCGGCGTTGTATGCTCCCTTTCCACGTTTATGTCTTGTTGTCTCTTTTTACCAATGCCGTGAAACCTCCGACTATAAAAACATAAGTCATGGTTTAACTTCGCATAAACCGACTAAGATGAGCAAAAACGCTGTTTGCCACATTTTGGCATGACTTTGTTTGGCAGCTTAAAAGTCAGAAACTAGCACAGAGTTTGCCAATGTTTTAAACGTATTTGTTTCACTTTGCAAAATTGGAGGCCCATATGTCGTCGCTTCGAATTCTCGTGGCTCATCATCATCATCATCATCATCATCAGCCTGATTATACCCACTGCAGGGCGAAGGCCTCTCCCATATTTCTCCACTTAACCCGGTTCTGTGCTAGCTGCATCCACTTGACCCCTGCGAACTTCTTAATCTCATCCGCCCACCTAACTTTTTGCCGCCCCCTGCTACGCTTTGCTTCCCTTGGAATCCAGTTTGTTACCCTCAGCGACCATCGGTTATCCTCTCATCGCACTGCATGTCCCGCCCATGTCCATTTCTTCTTCTTAATTTCCACTAGAATGTCGGTAACTTGAGTTATTTCTCTGACCCACTCTGCACGATTTCTATCTCTTAATGTTACCCCTACCATTTTTCGTTCCATAGCCCTCTGGGTTGTCCTCAACTTAAGTAGAACTCTCTTGGTTAGCCTCCATGTTTCAGCACCATAGGTGAGTACAGGCAAGATGCAACTGTTGTACACTTTCCTCTTGAGCGATACCGGTAAGCTGCTAGTCATAATCTGCGAGTGCTTGCCAAATGCGCTCCATCCCAATCTTATTCTTCTTGTTATTTCCTTTTCATGGTCCGGATCTGCGGTTACTACCTGTCCTAAGTAGACATATTCGCCTACTACTTCCAGTACTTCGCTACCTAATGTAAACTGCTGTTCCTTCCCGAGGCTGTTGAACATTACCTTAGTTTTCTGCATATTGATTTTCAAGCCTACCTTTCTACTTTTTCTGTCCAGGTCATCAATCATTATTTGCAGTTCATCCCCCGAGTTGCTTAGCAAGGCAATGTCATCAGCAAATCGCAGATTACTGAAGTATTCTCCATCTACCCTTATTCCTAACTGCTCCCATTCCAAGTCTCTGAATACTTCCTCTAAACAAGCTGTGAATAGTACTGGGGAGATTGTGTCTCCTTGCCTAACACCTTTCTTTATGGGAATTTTGTTACTTTCTTTATGCAGAAGTATGGTTGCTGTGCAGCCACTATATATATCTTCCAGCACTTTCACGTACGGCTCATCTACCCCCTGATTTCGCAACGCCTGCATCACCGCCCAGGTTTCAACTGAGTCAAATGCTTTTTCGTAATCAATGAATGCTATGTATAAGGTCTGGTTATATTCCGAGTATTTTTCTATCACCTGATTGATGGTATGGATATGATCGATAGTAGAGTACCGTTTCCGAAACCCTGCTTGATCCTTTGCTTGATTGCAGTCTAAGGTTGTCCTGATTCTATTAGCGATTACCTTAGTATATACCTTATACGTAACAGACAGTAAGCTGATTGGTCTGTAATTTTTAAGGTCCTTAGAGTCCCCTTTCTTGTGAATGGGGATAATGTTTGCATTCTTCCATGGTTCCGGTACCGTCGTGGCTAGCTACCCTCTAACTTGATTAACCGGTGCGTTCTAACTGGAAAGCTAAATAGCGTGGACTAATTCTCAGCGTTTCGCAATGAATTATTCGTCGTAATTTTTATATGATCGAGGGGAAATGTGGCGTCACGTGAACGTCAGTAGCGATGCTGTAAGTGCAAACGGCGCGCCAGGGGTGACAAGGAGAGGGGGGCCCTTGGCTATCTGTTTTGCATGCCGTCCTCCCACTGTTGCTATGGCAACTAGCGCGGCACAAGTAATATTCTTCTTGGCTCTGACAACCTTGTGAGTGCTTTCACACTAATAACAGTGCAGAGTAAACCGACGTATTCACTAGTTTCGCGACGCATAGGCTGCCATTTTCTGTCCTCGCACTCAAGGACGCTGCAGTAATATTTAGCAAGCTTCACATATTCCTAAATCTTCACTCACCTCGCAAACATCTAATGCGGCTCTTGAACCATAAGCACAAACAGCATGTGAGGAAAAATTTAACTAAGATTGCTTACCGTTTATGGATGCAATCAACTTGGCATTTCAAGATTTCTAATTATGCCGCACAAAATTCCAAACAACGATAGTAATAGAATAATTGGTTATCTCTACTGTTCTAATTAAGTGCAATGTAAATGTATATGCAAGGTATTTTGAGGATTGTTTCACTTGTTTACTTTCATTGAATTGTCAATGAATCAACAAGAAATAATGGGTGCACCTACTTGAAACATTGAAAGAAAATGCACAGGGAATGTAAATTGAATTAGTTCTTTATTCCTCTCAGGAAAGGAAATTACAAATGAAACACAATTACTGCAAAACCGCGCAAAGAAAATACCAAAATAATTTAAACACCATTAGAGTAAACGTTCTTAGGTTGTACGAATGTTTGGGTAAAATTAAAACAATCTTTTTTTTTTCGGTTAAGGTAAACAACATCATTACCATTACCTTTGTCCTGCACCAACCAGCTTCTTCACGTCCCTGACGTTCTGTCGCACCCTGTTGAATCGAACTGCCTTCTATTGGAGAGCAGTCCATTATCCCGAAGCTGCGCGGGCTATCTATCCTCCGCATTGAGTGCACGTTCCCTGTGCGTATGATTCTTGTGTACATTAGCAAGCACATAGTTAGGCCATGTTTATTCAGTTTTCTTTCCTCATATCACCCAGCCTGCTCTGCCTTTTACCACGCATCTTGTATTACGTAAAAGAGCAAAAACTAACTGAAGACTTCTTGTAAGCCCAGAGTAGAAGTGGCGGTAAGATAGTCTTCATTGTTCTCCGGCGCTGGGAGGAAAGGGAACGTCCTCTTTACCTTTTCTCCCCTTTTTGCAGTGGTAGATTTTGCTACCGGCCAAAGATGGTGTAATACCCTAGGTGTTTAATCCAGTGTATGTCTTGCTACATCCGTATGTAGTCTCACATTGCTGAATCGCGCTCCCCAGTAAAGCGGCCTGCCCGATTCAACTATCGCTTCAAGATTCTCGTTTCTTAAGGAGTGGCAATGTAGAAAAACACCGCTGTAGACAACGCTACAGAAAGAACACACACGCACACACATACACACTCACACAAACACATAGACGATGCTGCCTTGACAATTGAATTATTTACATTCCCGCACCTTCTCGCCTTAGTGCATATTATCTGTTCACTTCGTCTAACTACAGCTATCTTCTTACTTCATTTTATTGAGATGTAGTAGTAGCGCAGACGCACATGGACAAAGGGAGGGAGACGAACCCATCGTGTTAGTGTCACTCCCTCTGACTATGTCTGTCTGCACTACTACTACACCTCGATGGATCACCGACTAGCTTAACAAAGGACTATTCTAATTCATTTCATTGTCCTGCCAGTACTCGTAGGAATTCCACCTCCTTCCTCAGGGAAACAGAAGGCGTACTAACACATTGTTCACCAGTCACTTTCACCGCCGAAGCATATGAAATATCTCGCGTCAACTTGTTCTTGTTCTTTTTCAAAACTCCAACACTATGGAGGTCAGCTTAGCATCCTTGTTTCTTGCATATCTTGCAGCATTTGCCGCTCACCGCAAGGTTGGTGCTAGACTTCTCCAATAGTGCGGAGCCGTGTTCTCTAGTCTTATCGCCGTTGTCTGTTCAGCTGCGTTTTTCATAATGTGTGCAGATTTGTTAATGTGCATAGAGTTGCGTCTCCGCGCTATCCAAGATATGTTACCAACAAGACAGTACTTACTATTCAAGACATCCATCGGCTTCAGGCTCTAATAACGAAGTGGTGCCTGCCACGTGTGTGTGTCTGTTTTTCTTTTTTTGTCGCAAGCCGGCCGCAGGTTCACTTTCGATGCCAGAGAAACGCCGCCTCCCGCGTAGGTCAGGTGGCTCACACACCGGCTGTACACCCCTCATGTGCAGCGCCCGAAACCAGCGCGCCGTGCGACCCCTCTCCCCAACGATGGCTCCTCCTCACCCCGTGGCCACAAAAGGGCGGCGCGCTTCGCCCAGGAGCGCCAGTGTCCCTCGGACGACCGCCGCACAGGAGGATGCCGCCGCCACAGGTGAGCGTCTCCGCAATTGCGCAAGCGGCCGCGACGAGTATGTGCAGCGTGAAGTCCGTTCAAGAGACAGGGCCTTCAATAAGGCGACGCTAGAGACATTCCGGTTGGGCACCGCCGGTCCGTGGATGGATTTTGTTTTAGCGTTTTACTTTGCTGTTCTTTTTATCTCACCTTAATATTTTAATGCGTCAATTGGTTTTAATCTCCTTGCAAATGCAGTCTCAGCACATAAAAAGAAACCGTTACATTTTAGTACATCGGTGAAAGTAACGTAGAAAAAAGGCCGCATTCGATTAGTGCAGCCACGCTGCACCAAACTGGCCCGCTGCCCTCCGTGCATTTTCCGGTGGGGACCTCTTGCGTAAGCACGATGTGTCAGTCGCATACGGGTGGCACATGCGCTTGGACAGAACATGGTTGCATTTGTGGCCGATTAGAATGTAGTGCAGCGTCTGTAACGCAGGAGGCCTGGATCGGAAGGAATGGGTAGGAGGCAAGCTGCTCTGTACGGCCATCTCACTGCAGTTCTAGCGCGCGCCGGTTTTCATGCAGAAAAGACATTACAGTGAATCCTTGTTCCGACAGCCCTAGCCTACCTTAAAGTAAGGGGGCATGAAATAAAGCACGTACTGAGATTCAGGCGGAATGATGAGGCAGTGAAGGCCCTTTAATTCATAAATCTAGAGTATGAAAACAGTCTACTTTCCCAGTTCACAGTATACTTGAATATAGTTTCATAGCCTGGGTTCCGTATAGAAAACACTATAAGCAGCAATTACAGAATGTTCAACGCCAAGCAATAAGATATGTTTACATCTGACGCAGACGACATGATTTACCGACTAAACTTTTGCATCCACTGACCCTTCAGATGTAAGCGCGTCGAGCCAATTTCATGCTCCCCAAGTTCACATTCGAAATATTAGAACACATATTGTTTTAGTGATGATTCATCCATCTATTCGGTGTTTTCTTTTCTCGTGTGATTAGGAAATGATACTTCCTGCCTGATGTTGTTAACACCACTCTTCTTCACTTCTGTGTAGGTTGTCCAGTATAGTTCGTTATTCGTAATTTTATTAGTTCAAATCAGATAAATAATTGTTCATAGTCAAGGGTTCAACAGAATCCTTTTTGGCGAGGGGCAAACATAATGGCTGAAAAAAACGTACACTCGCCAAGTACCGAAAAATAAATGGCCTAAAACATGACGTTTCGGGACTGGGTTCTTTGATCACAATGAGGTATCGGCCGCCTCTTATAAGCGTGCTTGACAGCGTAGTGAGTGGGCATAAATACTGGGGAGGCTGTCCTTCGTCCAGTTAATAGTATTTGTCGTGGTCTGTATGTAAAACGTTTCCAGAAGTAATATTGAAGACAGTTTTCTTCGTGTCTAAGATTGCGGCGTGATCGCAATCAGTGGTAAGATTAGCCAATAATTGTTCGTCGCTCGAAACGGCATTTACGAGGCTGTGTCTGTAACAATTTTTCTCTCGTGATGTTAGCTGCGTACTTGTTCGTTGTTTCGTATGTTCGTTATATTGAGACCGTTGGGTATACTTTCGAATTCTTTTCAAGTTCTCGCCATTCTCTACTTGTTCCTTTTGTGTGGTGTTATTTACCTAACCTACCACAGCCTCTGCTGAGCCTAGTGGTATGTTGTAAATAAATAAATAAAATAAACAATCGCCTCATAGCGTAGTGAGTGGGCATAAATACTGGGGAGGCTGTCCTTCGTCCAGTTAATAGTATTTGTCGTGGTCTGTATGTAAAACGTTTCCAGAAGTAATATTGAAGACAGTTTTCTTCGTGTCTAAGATTGCGGCGTGATCGCAATCAGTGGTAAGATTAGCCAATAATTGTTCGTCGCTCGAAACGGCATTTACGAGGCTGTGTCTGTAACAATTTTTCTCTCGTGATGTTAGCTGCGTACTTGTTCGTTGTTTCGTATGTTCGTTATATTGAGACCGTTGGGTATACTTTCGAATTCTTTTCAAGTTCTCGCTATTCTCTACTTGTTCCTTTTGTGTGGTGTTATTTACCTAACCTACCACAGCCTCTGCTGAGCCTAGTGGTATGTTGTAAATAAATAAATAAAATAAACAATCGCCTCATAGGGGCCGCTGATATAGAGGAAGACGTTGACTAAGGAGAGCAACACAGCTCGCCTCCTTTGAATATTGACCCTTCTGACCAGGCCAGCATTTGCGCACAAAAAGCATGTTTCGATTGGCAAAATTTTCCCCTCTCGACAGTCAAGACGGGAAAGAGGAGCATGAGTGCACTTGGACACGTGCTTCTGAAGACAGAGTAGGCTTTAATAATGAGGAGGAGGGGAAATATTCGCCAGGCTACTAACTAACCAGCATGGCGCTTGTATTTAAAGCGCGCCCAAATCGACAGAACATTGTTTCCGTGGAATTCGTGGCAGCAAGATTTCGCCGCAGTTCATGCCCCCATCGTAAAGCGGCGCTAAAATGCAAACACCCTGCCACGATGCGCTCTGCATATTCCGCCAGCTGGTGCGTGAGGGGCTACGCTTGTAATAACCATCTTCCGTTCCTGGTTTCGTCGTCAGCGCCCGCCGAGAGCACTGTCGCTTTCCTGGCAGGAAGTGCCGGGCCACGCAATCCTCAACGAAAAAAGAAAGCGTGCAACGTCTCAAACTGCAGAAACCTGGGTTAACCACGTTTCCTAGAGAGACGGCAAAACTTGTGGTAATAACTTATAACCTTATTGATATGAAACTAGCGTTGACATCTGGAGTATAAAAGTGAAGTGGCGTATCTTGACAACACGTAGCTACACGTGCTCTTCTATGTATTTGTTGTGTTCCCCTATATATAGTGTTTCCGATGATTAAAAATCAGTTGAGACAGCGCTTGTGGTGTCTGTTTCTATTCTTTCGTCTGTGTGTTTTGCGCTGTTTTATGTTTAAACCATGTATCACCAACTCGCCCGCTTTGCCATTCTGTTGCAGTATATGATATGCGGAGTCCGGAAACACGATTTGCATACATTTCGGGGCTCTCTTTTCGGTAGTCTCCAATCGGGAAAGAAATTTAGAATTTCAGGAACTCACATTAACTTAAGAATATTATTTGACCAGAGTGCTTTTTTGTTTGTTACTTGTTATTGCCCTGTGGAATGTGCTAAGGTGTTATTGAAAACATTTTATTACGTGTTGACATGTGCCTTCATTCACGCAACACTAATTTTTGTCACCAAGGTAGCAAAATCGTGTCCATGCTGACACCCGACCTTTCGAGAAATGCTTAAACGAAAGGAAATGGTGTCACATTGACTATGTTAATAGAACGAGATCCTAAAATCCTTCTAATTGGCCATTTCTCATTTAGTTAAACGCTGCTAGGGCGGTTCTGCTCTTCGATGTATTGCACTAATTTTGTCTTATTGGATCTCAACACAACATAAATAATCATGAGGTGAGCGCCTTTTCTGGGTCAGCTTTTTACCCGTACTACCAGGGCACGGTAAAACTGCTGTTGGGAGGCCTCGCTATCGAACCTCGGTGTGAACTTCCGACCCCAAGGCATTCCGCCTGGTACCTTAAAAAGTAACCATCGCTGCCGTTAACGTTTATTTGCATTATGTTTCAACTTGTGGCTGTTTCCCAGTATTTTATTCTATCTCGAAGATTCTACATGGCGGCCGTTTTGCTGTCAGGCTTCATGGCTTTTATTATAGAAATTTAAAAGTATTCAAGATGTTTTGCATTCTGTCTTAGATCCGTTAAACGCCGCGATGTAAGTACCGACATTGAGACGTTCCTCCAAGAAAACTGCAGTTTATTTTGGCTGGAGCCATCAGCTTCAAGCGCCATCGAGTGCTGTGGATTATGCGCAACAGAAGGAGTGTTCGCTTCACGTGCGGGATCGCCTTCAATAGCAATTGTTAAAATCCGGTGGCACTGATCACTGTCCTGAAAAGGTATTTCTCAACGAATTCTGCTTTATCACACGAAAAACCAAACACTGCTGTTGATAAAGTTTCTATCCCCTATTTCTCTAAGATAATATTCAGGATCCGTCAGTAGGCTAAAACCGGGAGGTTATTATAAAGAAAAGCTACTCATTCTTGAGAGGCATTATCTTGCAATCTTATGTTTAAATAGAAGTAATTTCACCCATTTAATTTAAGAGGAGAAAGCTGAAAGTTTTAAATACCTTTCGAATTGTAGGCGTCAATCAGGCAAAGCTGGAACTATCTGTATAAGGACGTTTTCGACGCCATATGCATAACCGAACAGAGGATTCGCGCTTAGAAGTACACTAAATCTGATGAATGCAGGCATTAAACTCCTGTAAATTGAAGTGTACATAATAATTGAAGTGTACATTATGGCCTTAATAGGCCATAATGAGAGAGAGATACTACCATTACCTTTACACACAAAAAAGTTGTGTTACAGCAATGGTTCTCATTAAAGCGACGCTGCGCACTAACTAAAAGCTCACGTTATTTTCCCTCATATCACGCGCAGGAATTACAATATATCGTATCAACCTTCCCTATCACATCGTTTCATTATTATCGGTCCGTGAGTTGAAACTGTTGGATGCTACTTTATCACTTAGGAATCAGTGCCGATGAGGAATAGACTGTTTCATTCCCGCTCCGCTAAAACTTGTGGGCGGATCTCCACTCTCCGGTACTTCCTCATGTGATATATGGTTGTGTCCGCTGGCGGTTTCCTTGCAACATCACAGGAACGCCTAAGGGCATGACATGCAAGCTCTCTTATTGCACGGATGTTCACTCCCATAGAGCCGTAATGTAATGCTTTGCATCCTCCCGTTCGAGCTGCTGTTAGAACCATTCATGACGTCATGACCATTCAACTAATCAATATCATTCTCTCGGGTATAGCCCTGTCTCTGACGCCAGATTTTCTGGCATACCGGACCCGAACCATTTTCACGTTAATATGGACCTTGTCCATCTGGATATAGTCCACAAGCGTGGCTCCACTCTATGGAAAAAGGAAATAAAAATAGCTAGCGCCGCGTCCACCTCAGTACTGCTAAACTGTCTTCACTAGCTAGGGTTATAGAGTTAAACGTTGCCAGTGTCAGTTTCCATTCGGACCTGTAGCCCCTGAAAAACGGGCAATTACCAGCACGCGTATGCACCTTGATTGGAGTTCATCGCACTGTGGGTAAAGCTTGGCAACAAAGATCTGATACCCAAAGCGCGCGGTGATCGTGGTCGGGAAAAGACATACTCTATTCTGTCTTTCACGCGTTGCGTAATTTTAAAAAAGCTCTTGCTGACATTCAGCAACGCATGAAAGACAGAATAGAGTGTCTTTTCTCGACCACAATCACCGTTCGCCTTGGGGATCATGTCCTCCCTGAAGTCGACCTTCGAGTGTCCTCGACCATTATAAGATCTGTTCTGAAGCACCACGCAATTTTTGAGTCTGTTTCTTTGTGACAAAAACATCGGTATGCCCACTTCACCAAATCTTTCGGGTAGCCCTAATTTGCAACGCGTGGAGGAAACCGACGGCGCGGACAGTGCCAAGGGGTACGCAGCATTTATTAGTGCCAGTCTGCAGCGCATTGCAGAAATGGTTAAGCAACAAAACAGTATATAAAGGCGTATTTCTTGCAGTTTCGTTCAAGAAGTACGGATTGCTATGCAGAGTTGTCTGGACCCATGAAATGTCCGATGTTTGTCACTGCTAGAAGCGAGGTACAATCCCCATCCTGCCGTTAGAGCAGTTTTTTTTCCCGTGAAAGCAAAATCCGTCCATCCAAATCTACATCAATTTTTTTTTTTTTGGAGAAATCTCCGCCGATGACGTCATGGTTAATAAGCAGGCTCCCGCCGCACATGGCAACTACAGTGCCTGCAGCGAGACGTGCTGTGTTTGGATGGCGCTGCAGTGGCAGTATTTCTTCCTCCTCGCAATGCGCCACTTGTCCATCCAGCGAGAACTGCTTGAGGTGCTGCTTGACGCTCGCACCACGGGTGCCGAGCAGCAGACTGACCAGCAGCTGCGTGGTTGACCAGGAGAAATACCCGGTGGTCTTTTCGTGGTCGGAGGAGGGTGCTTTCCGCTTGGGCTGCAGTCATTGCAGCGTAGGAGGCAATCGCTGGGAACCCTTTGGAACGCAGCCGCTGAGCACGAACAAAAGTGTGCCGCCGCTCGCGAACGGCACGCTCGCCGCCTCGCAGTTTGTTTTCACTTCTCAAATATTTGCCCAGAAAGGCGCGCCGCTCACCTTGCGCATTGCGAATGTAGGCTTCCTTGTGCGGAACTGGGGGAACTGGGACACCTAGTGTATAGCCTTGCTGAAATTTATGTGAAATAGTCAAGTCACATGGGAAAAGCTTTTACACGAAACGTAATAGTCTGTTCGCGTTACTCTAGCGCGGGCTATTCAGCACCTCGAAGCACATGGTTCTAAAGGCATGTTTTCGCCGAAAAGTGTGAGTTCGCACTATTGTTGAATCTGAAACACCAGCGCAGAAAATCAAGCTTCGGACGTCGTTGGCTGTGTACGGAGAACACAGAAAGCGCGCGTACCTTTTTAAGCCGATACCTTATATGGATTACGAGACAAGAAATCTGAGACCGGGAGTCTTCAAAGGGGGTCCACGAAAAGTTATCCCAGTCGCGTGATCGCTACTGAATATGTTGTGACTACTAATTGATGACTCCACCAAATCATCATATGGAGCTTACATACATACATACATACATACATACATACATACATACATACATACATACATACATACATACATACATACATACATACATACATACATACATACATACATACATACATACATACATACATACATACATACATACATACATACATACATACATACATACATACATACATACATACATACATACATACATACATACATACATACATACATACATACATACATACATACATACATACATACATACATGATTACGAAAAAGCATTTGACTCAGTTGAAACCTCGGCAGTGATGCAGGCATTGCGAAATCAGGGGGTATAACGAGCCGTACGTGAAAGTGCTGGAAGATATATATAGTGGCTGCACAGCAACTATACTTCTGCATAAAGAAACAAAATTCCCATAAAGAAAGGTGTTAGGCAAGGAGACACAATCTCCCCAGTACTATTCACAGCTTCCTTAGAGGAAGTATTCAGAGGCTTGGAATTGGGGCAGTTAGGGATAAGGGTAGATGGAGAATAATCTGCGATTTGCAGATGACATTGTCTTGCTAAGCAACTCGGGGGATGAACTGCAAATAATGATTGATCACCTAGAGAGGAAAAGTAGAAAGGTAGGCTTGAAAATGAATATGCAGAAGACTAAGGTAATGTTGAATAGCCTAGGGAAAGAACAGCAGTTTACGTTAGGTAGCGAAGCACTCGAAGTAGTAGGCGAATATATCTATTTAGTACAGGTAGTAACCGCGGATCCGGACCATGAAAGGGCAATAACAAGGAGAATAAGATTGGGATGGCGCGCATTTGGCAAGCACTCGCAGATCATGACTAGCAGCTTACCGGTATAGCTCAAGAGGAAAGTTTACAACAGTTGCATCTTACCTGTACTCGCCTATGGGGCTAAAACGTGGAGGCTAACCAACAGGGTTCTACTTAAGTTGAGGACCACCCAGAGGGCTATGGAACGAAAAATGGTAGGGGTAACATTACGAGATAGGAAGTGTGCCGAGTGGGTCAGAGAAATAACTTAAGTTACCGATATTCTAGTGGAAAGTAAGGAGAAGAAATGGGCATGGGCAGGACATGTAGTGCGAAGAGAGGATAACCGATGGTCGCTTAGGGTAACAAACTAGATTCCAAGGGAAGGAAAGCGTAGCAGGGGGCGGCAGAAAGCTAGGTGGGCGGATCAGGTTAAGAAGTTCGCAGGGGTCAAGTGGATGCAGCTAGAACAGAACAGGGTTAATTAGAGAAACATGGGAGAGGCCTTCGCCCTGTAGTGGGTATAGTCACGCTTGTGATGATGATGATGATACATGCATACATGCATAGCTGGCTTCGTGGGCAAGGCGCTCGACTGCTTTTTTCAAGGATGCGTGATCCCAACCACCACCGTCGTTTCGATGGTGACGAAAAGCAAGGTGCCGATGTACTGTGCGGTGTCAAAGCACGTGAAGGGCACCACGTGAGCGAAATTTCCGGAGACGCTCATTATGATGACTCTTGTACTCAGTGCTGAGTAAATAAACCAAACCATACATACATACTGAACTTTACTGATACGTACGTTCACTATATTCTGTGTTTACGAGACACGGAACAGCTCGTGAGCCGGACACTCAAGTCACAGCACTGTGTGGTAAATATATTGAAAAAATAAAACAATCCAGATATAATCGTACAATTTAAATTATTTGAATACCCAAACCACTAACAAAGTGAATGAAATGCCTTGGCAATGAAAATATAAAGAAGTGTCAAAAAAGATATGAATTACAATGCATCCTAGTGATTTCTTCCATCGTGATTCAAAATCCTCATTCTGAGAGTACATTGTGCAGCCGTGAGAAAATGTAGATAGTGACATTGCTTTCAGGTAAGAATTGATTCCCAAAAATTTAGGTAAGCAAGGTGCCAAGAGTTACATAGTCACCACATCTTTTAACGCAAAGGAGAAAGTTTTTGTACGCATTTGTTTTGTTATAGGGCAGTGGCCTGATGGTTCGATGTCTGCTTCATACTTTCGACTCACACAGAGGGCACTGTCCACGCTGGACAAATAACTATATCGCTTTGTCGCCATTTTCGGACTGCAGATGCCTAGGTGAGCCAGGAGTATCCCTGTTGACTGGTCATGTGCACATGCGAAGCTGGTCTGGCTTTGATTCTCTAAACACATCTGTTCGTTTTGACTGCACTTGGGATGTCACTTTTATTCATGACATCAAAGCAGATGCCCTAACAAATGAGAGTTGTAACTTAAAGTGAAATGATTTTTTTTGCATTCTTTCCCACTTTGTTGCTTTGTTTCCGGTACTATTAACTGCCTTGCCGGTGAAGCACGTTACCCAGTGCCTAGGCTCACATTTTTTCTCGAAACGATTTATCCCAAGTGGGTGGCGCTCTTGACTGCGCGGCTTATGTGGTGCGGGGGTCGAAGTGATGTAGTTCATCGAAAGAATGAACTATGGGGGCTGTTTGTAGGGAACAGAAATAGTAGGTGAAATAGCTAAACGTGTTCATTGGAAGATATGACCGGCAGATAGGATTTGATACATATAACGAGCAAACGTTTCAATTTTGTTTCGTTATGCTTTCTGCCTGGGCTCTAAAATGGATAATCACCATCATTGGCAGGATAGCTCATTATCGACTGCACAAGCTGTTCCTGCCACGGGGCGGGGAACCTCGGATTGCACGCATGTATGGGATATAAGAAGAGAGTAAGAAGAGAGTGAGAAGTTTGGGCTTAAACTGAACATTAAAAAGACAAAGATCATGGCGTCTTGCCCTATCAAGTCCTGGAGCATCAATGGACAAGAAGTGGAAGCTGTGACAGATTTTCTCTTCTTGGGCTTCAAGATTACCTCGGAAGGAGACTGCAGCCATGAAATTAGGAGACGCCTGCCTCTGGGAAAGAGAGAAATGGTTAGCCTTGACCGCCTAGTAAAGAGCAGAGACATTAGTCTGCCAACCAAGATCCGTATAACTCTTGCTATGGTCTTTCCAGTTGTGATGTATGGATGCGAGAGTTTGACTGTGAAAAAGGCTGACCGCCGAAGAATTGACGCATTTGAATTGTGGTGCTGGCGAAGACTCTTGAGAGTTCCTTGCACTGCCAGACGATCAAATCAGTCGATATTGTCGACCGTAAACCCTGACTGCTCATTAGAGGGTCAAATTCTGAAGTTAAAGCTCAGCTACTTTGGTCATCTGATGAGAAGAGAGGAGTCGCTGGAGAAAGATTTGATGTTGGGAAAGGTTGAGGGTCGCCGGAGAAGGGGTAGACAGCGAACGCGATGGTTAGATGGCATCCTCCAGGCACTGCAGATGAAGTTATGTGTTGTTAGGAAGATGGTGAGAGACCGGAAAGCGTGGCGTGACATGGTCCATAGGGTCACGAAGAGTCGGACACGATTGAACGACTGAACTGAACTGAACTGATGAGATATAAGCTTGCGTCGGCTGCTTGCTATGCGCATGAAGGCTGGCATGGACGCTGCCTTGACGCGCTTCGAGAGGTGACCACTTGGCCAAAGTTGAGGGAACACGTCTCGATGTGTGGAATGTGTTTCCATACATTCGTAGCTCCTTCCTGTCTACATTGTAAATTTTCAAAGGCCAGAGTGAAGTGCCAACAAGATGGCTGGGACCGAGTTCCTCACCTTTACTGTCGAATACACAACGCCTGATCAGAACCCATCAGGTGCTACTTTCTGCACGCGATGATTACGAGAGCTTGGAGCGAAAGTTCTTACGGTCGATTTTTTGACTGGGTGTAAATCACGATAAATTTGACAGGGAAAAAACAAACGCCAAGCTTGCCACTACTCGCTTGAACTGCTCAGGGCCAATTCGAAGGTGCCTCATTATTCATTGCCCTTAGGAAAGCGTCGAAGTTGGGTTTTGAGGCATTGATATACAGATACCTGTATAGCAAAATTTCTCGCGTCTAAACTTTGTCATTCGTAAAAGTGACTATATTCTGTTCGGTTCTGGTAAATATCTAGCACGGATGAAAGCAGAGGGGTGTATTCTTCCTTGGCTTTGAATCACACTGCTGATAAAATGACTAACCTCAAGCAGAGTTGAAGAAACATCCATCGTATTCCGCGTACAAGAGACTGCTACTACTACTTGTTACTACCTACTGCTACCTGTTAGCATTGAAGAGTTGTATACGCACAGCACTACAATTATGCCCTAAACCTAACATCGCATCTTAGTGTCTAGAAAATTGAAAAACGGTGCCGGTTTTCCACGCTAAGTACTTTCTTATTCGTGAACACAAATATATAATGTTAGAAACATGTGTGCGTACAAGCTTTTGCATCAACAACAGTTTCAACTGAACAACCAGGAAAAATTTGGAACTTGGAAAAGTCAAAGAACCGACAAAAAGCCCAACTTTCCTCGTCGGACGTGACCCTCACTGAGTTTCTCTTTGTGCTCTGGTAGCGACGTAAAACAATTGCACAGACGCTGTTACCCCCCTATAAACCGTTCGCTTGGCCAGCTAGATGATATGTACACGAGCATTATGCAGCCCCCACGATGGCGCCTCAGTGGGTGCTAATGAGTAATCATTCTCTTATTACAAATCAACTCCACTTTGGTGGTTTCCCTAAATATTGCACTATCATCCTTTCCTCAGCTCACTTCCTTCCTTCTGTTAATGGCTGTTACACACATTTAATCAATGAAGGAAATTAACCAGCTATTCCAGCAGCACGTTTTTTCAAGCGACACCGACTTGTTCATCAAATCTCTCTCGCCCTACAATGTCATCTTCTGGCCGTCCTGAATAATTCAGTTGGTAGAGCGACTATGCGCCAGCCATGTGGTTCAGATGGTAGTTCAGAGTTCTAACCCCATACCTGTACGCATTTCACTTTTCAACTGCTGAGATTCTTAGAAAGTTGCTTAGCCTTTTTCTGGAGCCGTATGTCTATGCTTGGGTGAATGCTAATCAATAATATTATGCGTGAAGAGATAAAAACTGCTTAGGTGTGAGGGTACATTAAAACATTATGTTACTTAACATTGTAAAGTGCTGAGTCATGTATTGAATTCGAGTCACTACTATGATTGTGGGTCATGACTAAGATCAACGTTTGTGCAAACTCTACACCTTACGTACACTTTGTAATGAACTGAGTCATGCTACGGCCCACTGATCAGTTCCTGGCCAAGTCGACTGCCAGATCGAGGCATGGTTGTGAGGACGAGCGTGATGTATTCCGTCAAAGTTTGCAGGAGTAACGTAAACATAAATCTCTTATTTAAGTGAGCCGCACGAACGTTCTTGCACTGGCTAGGAGTAGCCTGTAAAACTCGGGTAGCAAGGGTCCCGCTTGATATAATTCCCTTCTAAAATGGGCTCTCCGATGGGGCAACTCCCGCAAAATTCGACATGACTTGAGGGTCTTGTTACGTCAGAAAAACACAACTGACCAATGAGGTCTTTGTAATGTCACAATTGCCAGCTGCCGCCTGCCACCGGCATGCTCATAATCTGTGTTTAATGAACGCCGCCGTCGTCTTTAGTGCTTATGGGACAAAAAATGCGTTCGAGATAAAATTGTTGCACAGCCTGATCAGTATCACTGCGCAAATGTATAAGCAGAGCTTTGCATACTACTGAATGTATAATACAGAAATAGCTGTCGCGCGCCAATGACACCTGGATGCACTCTGTAAAATAAAAAAAGGATGTATCTAGAAAAATACACCACCTCGAAATTATTTCACCCGTTAATGTTAAGAAGGGTTAATTTCGCAGTTCAGTGGCATTTTAATGACAGTTTATCGCATTTTTGTACTCACTACCTTGCGCAGCAGCATATCAATGCAGCCGTATACCCTCAGGATGCAGCGAGGAGGAGACGTGTCGCGCTGTCTCAGGGGCATGCATTCATAAAAAAGAAAAATAAAAGTGGAAAGAGCCCTTATATTACTAAGTTATTTAGAGAATGCGTGGTTATTTGCTGTTTCCAGATGATCTAGAACACGTGACGTTCTTCAGGCTAGAGACCTCGTTACGGTGCATATATTTCAAGTCTGTGCAGGCCAGTGTGTCGTCGTTCACTTATTTAAGACGGCCACCACTCCACAATGCGTATAGTGCGACAGGCTGTTAAAACGTGAGCTCGACCTTTGCAAGTATTAAGCCGCCGTACTGGAATACAGAACTACGTATCTGTGTGTGACCGATTGAAGAGAGGACGAAAATGGTAGGTGGTTTCACTCTGTCAACCAACGTACTATTTGAGAAAGCATCTAAATCTCTACTATGCATTCACATATTAATACTTTCCTAATTTTCAGGGTGCGCCAGTGAAATCTCGAAGCTGGGCCAAGTCAGTTTTGAATATCGGTCAACTAAATTATCGAATTTGAATTTCAGATTTCCGCAAAAGTCAATTTCGAGATGCGCCACCCCAATTTAGGGGCTTGGTCGAGCCAATTATCCGAAACCTCGAAAGCGGTTTGGTTACACCGAACGCGGATGGAAGTTCAAGAAACTATGACATACAGTGCACGGGATGAGATAGACGGCTAGAAAAAGGGGAGGAGTGAAGGCAGGGATGCTAATCAGAAAGGTCTGCCGACCAGCTACCGTGAAAATGGGAACAGGAATGTCGGAGTAAAATAGAAACAGAGAACGGGAGAGAAAGGGGGGCGGGGGGGGGGGGGGGGGGAGGGCAGTTGCAGTTTGTAATTCATTCAAGCCAGTCGATCACAGGGTAAAGAATTGGGAGACCGCGTTTAGGCCTGATTAATAGCGGAAACAACGAAAGCCACTTTACAGGACTGCGTTCACTAACTGGATCGTGTCGTTCCTATTATTATTATCATCATCATCACTATCGATATTATCATCATTATCAACTAAATGCACCGTCATTGTCACAGCTACTCTCATCATTGTCATTATGACTAGCTGCACCATCATTGTCATCGCTACTATCACCCTCATGGTAAACAAGGAGAATTACGATCGGTTTCTGACGAGCCGGGCGTGGAGTAATGGTTTTAGCGCTCGACTGGGGATTTGAGGGATAATGATCCGAATCCCGGTGGAGACATATATATATATATATATATATATATATATATATATATATATATATATATATATATATATATTTATTTATTTCATAAGTGTCAGCTCGTGCGAACATTTCCGCAGTCCTTGAGTTAAAAAGTGCCTTGCAGGCTTTGAGGGCAGTCGACTACAGTAGCCACGAACCGAGAATATTGCTTAAAAGGCGAGGGTCAAGGCGGCCCAGAGTACAACGCAGTATTTGTCTTTAACTCGCAAACTCGTATAGGAGAAGTTCGATTGCCTCCTCACTACCACATCTTTCACGAGCAGACCATCCGATATCCGGAAAGCATTTTGGTTTGTAAACACAACGTCGCAAAACAATGTTTCTTCGAGACGCACCATCTTCTATGAACGCGAAGGTGCAGTCTAGGGCTAGTACCCTCAGGGGAGGTTTACGAAACTTTTCTGTGTTCTACGTATACAGTGCTGGGAGAGAAGGGCTGTAAAACAGGTGGGATGATTGGCTGCGTCCGGTACCGGCTTCCCACGGTATACGCTTGTGTTCGTATTTGGTCCGCTTTGACGTTATCGTTTTCCCCTGAGCTCGGCAGAAGACTTACACAAAGTTCGCGCTTGATTTTCACCGTGTTAAGTACTGTGCTTTCTTACTACAAACAGCAGCACGGAGGCCCATGTTGCACTGCAGTGCGTGAGGTTCACCCTGATGTTCGAGTTTTCATGACTGCTCACGAGATTCGACGAGCTGGCAACTATGAGGCCTGATGGGTGGGGTGCACGAGCCATTCGCGGATATTTCCCGGCTGATGGTGTGAAACGGAGTTAGGAGCGATTGCCATAACATCTGTTATATACAGGTTGGCCATGCAGGCGGTGATATTAAAGATGCGAACAGGGGTAGAAAGTAACACGATACTCGGAGAACTTCAGAACGGCTTTAGAAATTGTAGCCGCTTAGATGATAGCCTGATTGTGTTTACCCAATGCATCGAAATATCTGGAGTGGACCTTTGTATTTGGCTTTCCTGGACATAAACGGGGAGTACGACAACGTAAACAGGGAACTCCTGTGGAACATATTAAATATGAAGGTGTCGGTCATGAGATAACAGAGTTTCTACCGGAAATATACATGGATAACAAAGTAGAAATTACATGGGAAAGGATAAAAAGTACGGAAGCTATCAAAGTATGCAAAGGATTAAGACAGGATTGTCCTCTATCACCGCTGCTGTTCATGCTTTATATGATAAATATGGAACGGAGGAAACAATAAAGCAACCTAGGTTTTAACCTGTCATAGATTAGGCGGAAAGGCGGTAGAGCAGCGCCTCCCCAGTTTAATGTATGCAGACGATATTGTGCTGCTAGCAGAAAATCAGGAAGAAATGCAAACTCTTTTCCAACGGCTCAACTGATCAGGGTCTTAAAATACAAGGCCATGAAATACCCTAGGCGGCAGAATAAAAATATCTCGGGGTATGGATAAACGAAAGATTGCCATACATTGAAAAGCATGAGCAATCACTTAAGGCAAAAGGGCAAAGAAATGCCGGGATAATGAAGCATAGGGCATTGTGGGGATACAACAGGTATAAGGTTTTCTGAGGGGTATTTGCAAAGCAATTCTGGTTCCAGGACTTTCGGAAATGCTGTTTTGTGCCTAAAATCAGAGGTACAGTCGACATTGAAAATAAATCAGAAAGCCGTCGGACGATAAGCACTGGGTGCCCACGGCAAAAACACAAATGAGGCGGTACAGGGAGATATGGGCTGGACATCTTTCGAAGTACAGGAAGCTCAGAGTAAAATATTATATGAGGAACGCCTGAGGAAATTAGACAGTAAGAGATGTGCAGCTAAAGTATTTAAATACCTATTCCTAAAACGCGTTGACTCACAATGGAGGAAAAGAACTAGGAAATTAAACAAGTAAGTATGCTGGCCACAAGGACAAATAAATAAAGAGCGTTAAGCAACAGGTGAAAAACACGGAAGGTAAAAATTGAATAAGCTCGATGGAAAAGAGGCAGAGTGTGGAGCTATACGGAAAGTGGAAAAGGCAGATCAGGAAGGAAGCTTTCTTTGATAACTCCATAGGCAGTGCCCACCTTTTTGAAACTAGATCAAGGTGTCGTAGAACACGCAGCTACAAAAGGAAATTTACCAAGGAAGATGACACGTGCAGTATGTGATAAATCCATAGAAACAATTACCAATATTATACTCGAATGTAATAGTATCCATTCGGAAGTCGATGAATCCGCAGTCACTCTTTCTCAAGCTCTGGGGTTTAGAGATACTAGTGGCCAGGTGAATGAACCTGTGGTGGAAACTAGCAAAAAACGATTGGAAGATTGGTGGCTTAAAAGCAGAAAAGTGACCTAATGTTAGTAATGTAGAAAGAAAAATTCCATAAATAGAATGATGGTATAGTTAACCAATCTGAAACAATAATTAAGATATAGGGGGAAAACTGAGCATGACAGCAACTGCTATCACCCCGTTTCAAAGGGGACGCTCCTATATTCCATCCATCCATCCAACCCTATTTGCGCGAAAGGGCGATGATATCCAGGGATAATGAAATGTAGTTCATTGGGTGGGGATACAACAGGTATCAGGTACTGAGGAGTATTTACAATGTAAGATGGGGGTTTATTGATCAGATCAGCAGGACTCGATCAGCAGGACTGGGCAGATCAGCGGTGAGCACAGCAACAGCGAACACCGTCAGGTCCAACACGCGCAGCGATCACGATGCCACTGCCTAGAATGTTCCTCGTGTACTTCTTCTTCACAACAAATAGATAATGGCGCGAAGGTTCAATTTCGGGAATGCGGCCTTACGGCTAAAAGAAAGGTACAATCGAGACAATAAATGCGAAAGCTGTTTGGCGATTACCACAAGGTGCCCACGGGAAATTAGACACGAGGCGGTTCAGAGAGATATGGGCTCGGCATCTTTCGGTCCAAGCACGGGAAGCTGACAGTAAAATATTGTATTTGAATATCCGTAGAAACTGAATAATAAAGGTCCGCAGCTATGATATTTAAATACCTGCATCGAAAAAGCATTGACTCAAAATGAAGGAAAACAACGGGGAAACTGGCCACATAGTATGCGGGACACGATGGCGGAGAAATAAAGAATTTTAAACGAGAGACACAAAATGCCGAAGGCAAAAACAACTGAATTAATTTTACGGAAAAGAAGCAGAGTGTAGAGATATACCGAAACTGGAAAAAGCAGATCAGGAAGGAGTCTTTGACAACTCAAAAGGCTGGGTCATGCGCTTTGTAAGCGTCATCGGGAGGCGTCATAACGCGCAGCAACCAAAATAAATCTAACCCAGAATATGCCCCAATTGCAGTGTGTGGTAAATCCTTGGAAAAATTTTACATATTATAGCTGAACCCTCTTGATTGATCCCGACGCATGGCAGTGCGTCTTGAGGGGGCCAAATGATGCCACTTGCCCGTCCGCTAAGCACATGCCCACTGCGTCGGGACTAATCAGAGCGGGAGCACGGATCCAGGTACTCCGCTAGCGCAGACGGCAACACGGTACACAGTCTGGTAAAGGTGTCCATAAAACGCCTGTAGCAACTTTTGTGAGCTATATGTCAGGAGTGAAACCACCGACGGATACACGCCTCACTTTCTGATTCCGTATGACACGCTCCGGTCAACGAAATATCAATCAAGGGCTTGGTACGTGCTAGTGCATAAGGCCACAAACGAGGCTATGTGAATATCTTTGCGTCATCCATGTAAATAGTACGACATTACCAAGGTGGAATTTGTACAGAAGGCCGTGCATTTTGCTTCTAGGAACTATGATATGAATTTTTTTTTCCACCACCTACTTTCTTCCCTTGCTAGGCCTCAGAGACGTTCCGCACGACATCATCTTTTAATGACTAAGGTTTATGTGCACCTTAATCAATTTAGCTCAGTTGTATTGACTAAGGTTTATGTGCACCTTAGTCAATTCAGCTCAGTTGTATTCGATAGATAGTTATGTCCTATTTTCCAAACCTTTATCTGCATGGAACCACCACATCCTAAACATTTTAATATATTTTTCTTCCTCATACAGATTAAGTTTGGAATTATTTGGCAGGCAACATCAGCTCATCATTATTACAGGAATTCTTACAAACCTATTCGTAAGGTTGTATGTTTGTTTCTTTGTTTATTGCACCCTACTCCTGCAATAGCCTCGCTGTGGCTGCAGTATGAATAAATAAATAACTCCTCCAGCGGGGGTGAACACTTGGACTTCAGAGGCCACATCGCGACATGCAAGAGCTCTGTGGAAGCTGCGCCCGAAGCGCATCTAAATCAAGCTGCTTAATAAAGCGTACGTGGCAGCCAACGCAGTGGCAGCGAGCCATGATCATGCATTACATTCGCAGGAGTGAGCCATCGATCATCTGTGTATTTCATATGCGTCTCTTCCTCCAGTGCCAACAAGTTCATAACAAACTTTTGATCCACGACTGCTTTTTTTTTTCATAACGTTGTTTATTGCTTCAGTGCATAACAGAATATGTAAATAAATTAAAGGGGGTATAAAATGAAAGAAAAAAGGTTGGCTGTTCTAATAATGTTCAAGAAAGGGCGATGATAAGGCCCTTGCGTCCATGCAATGTATGAAGATGAGATGTTCGGCGAAAGGCCCACAGCTGTCAGGTGCCGAATTCTCGTCGGCTTCAGTGCCGGGCAAACCCACAACAAGTGGCGAATATCTGCCTCGTAGTCTTCTCACTTGCAGACTGGACGACTGCTAGTCACAGCTCATGGCAAGGCCACTTGAACCGCGGCACAACGATCCCAAGAAATGACTTTTCAGATGACGTCGTTATCGGTGCGGTGTGGAAAGGTATTCCAATGTGTTAGCGGTGCATCACTACTGTGAAGACATCGATTTATTTGTATTTGTAACATATTATATAAGTACCACTGTCATTATTGGTGTACTAATAATTGATCGCGCTTTTCTAGTCCTCGTGATATCAGCGCCAATGTTTGTGAATGCGAGCACAATTTCTACCTTTATACCATGAACTATCTGTGCTGTCACTTCGGCTACAATCTTTTTTTTTGATCGCACTCTGTAGTATTGACGGAAGGGATGCTGCCTGCGATTATTTGTTCCTTCTCATTATTTCCATCTTCGCAGATGTGCTGAAGGGCTTCGCTTTATGCATTCTAATGCCTTGAAACTTATTTTTCCTTATCCTTGCATGGTATGATTCTACTTGCGTGCCTTGCTATAAGAAACTATATCGTCCGAAATTATCATGAAGGCTTTGATTCGCTTTATATTTACTGAAACTTGTAAACATATTTTCAAGAAGTTGGCCAATTGCCAACTTATTGTAAGCTAGTGACCCTTCACTGGATTTGCACTCGGGTCAAAGACTTGCGTGCTTTTAACGCATAGCTCTAAAATATCTGCGCACTTGTGCGGTCAAGGCCCTTCTCCCTCGTTAGAAAACCAGCGTGTCCTGCAGAATAGCTCTTTGGCCATTATGTCAAGCAATCCAGCATCATTATTTGAACTTGTCACTGTCGATTGTATGTCATTCACCGCGAAAAACGCCTGCTTTGTTGAAAGTTCACTCGAACGTCTGTTTGGTTCCTTAATTTAGAAAAGGCGGACAGTAACACGAATATGCGCACCCAGAATAAAGTGAGGACTAGCATGATTACGTGAAGGGTTATGGGACAACCTTCCCTTTAAGAGAGGCCACTTCTCCCTCCCCCCCCCCCCCCCCCCCCCCCCCCCCCCCCTCCGACACCCATGTTTCCGACAGCTTATCAGCGTGCCAATCTACAGCTGTGACGGCGAGCACGGGGCCAGATTATCTACTAAAAGGTTGGATAACTGAGCTAGTTGGTACATACTTGAGGTTTTTGATGAAGCAGAATAAAAAAGAACGTGAATGCAAAAAATGACACAAAGAACGAAGACTAATCAGTTTTGTCGTTTTGTGCATTTCTTCGTGCGTCCCCGTTCTTTCTGCTTCTGCTGCGGTTGTGGTTGTGGTTAAACCTCACAATCCACCACCCCAACCGCACCAAAACAAAGCCTGAAATTATTTGCACTATTTACAGCCTCCGCAGTCACCCCTCCATGCCAATAATGTTTGCGGAATTCTTTCATCTTTACCGCCACAGAAGGCCTATCCTCATCTCATCTCCGGGTCACACGCTACAGCCAGCCCTGTCGCATGCTGACGATTCGTATTTACCGCGCGTGGTGTTTGTCGACGCTAGCCTGTACGGTGATTTCCTTTTACCTTCTTTCTGTCTTTTATTCAACCAGCCAAAAGAAAGACCGGGTAAAAGAATGGGAATTTGTTTTTCAACTTTTATTCCGGGAGTGTCAATGTACGACATGGAGCACATTTGGCAGGTACTCGCCGATTGTGGCTAGCAACTTACCGGTATCGCTCAAGAGGAAAGAAGATAGCAGTTGCACCTTACTTGTACTGACTGATGGGGCTGAAACGTGGAGGCACACGACAGGGGTTTTACTTAAGCTGAGCACATCGCAGAGAGCTATGGAATGGAAAATGACAGGTGCCAGGTTAAGGGATAGGAAGTGTGCAGAGTGGGTTAAAGAAATAACTCAAGTTACTGACATTCTAGTGGAAACCACGAAGAAGAAATGCGCATGGGCAAGACATATGCGAAGATAGGATGACCGCTATGGTCACTAACGGCAACAAAGTGCATTCCAAGGGACGGAAAGAGTAGCAGGGGACGATGACAGAAAATTAGGTGGACGAATGAGGTTAAGAAGTTTTCAGAGGTCTAGTGGATGCAGCTAGCACAGTTGGGGGAGTGTGGGAGAGGCCTTTTGGCCTGCGGTAGGCATAGTGAAGCTGATGATGACAACAGTGATGACTGGCTGCGTGCTGTGACAAGATGACCTTTTTGTTTGTTTTTACTTTGTTGTTTACTCGTCATCCTGTAGTGATAGCGCACGCACTTTATTACCCTTGTAGTGCGGTAATCTTCGTATTCATAGCCAATGAAGAGGCATGGATCACGCTGCCGTAGAACGCCAGAACACAATACCGTGGTTGGTATGGGCGGCGATGTCGAGGTGGTCTCGTCCGGCATGGTGGAAGCAGAGGGCAATGTGCGGCTTCTGAGTTTCAGGGTGGATGGGAACGTACCCAGCAGCACCTGCACCAATTGTAGGGGTGTGTGTATTCAGATGGATAAAGCCGCTCAGGAGGAACTCGCAGAGGAGCGTCAGGCGTGGCGAATCAGCGAGGCAGCGACCAACTTCTTCATCCTCGAGCGCGCCAGCACGCGATGCATGGCAGTGGCTATGAAGACGAAGATTACCACACTACACCCTATTAAATTATGATTATTAATGTTACTATTACTGCTGTTATTATTATTATTATTATTATTATTATTATTATTATTATTATTATTATTATTATTATTATTATTATTATTATTATTATTATTATTATTATTATTATTATTATTATTTATTTGCACATACCAGCAGGAAAATTACGGAAAGTAATAAATTACAGGAACTTATAACACTTAAAGTTTTTGTGTGAGCCCGTCCCGTCTTTCTTCTCTCTCAGCTGTACCTTCTTTTTGGCTGGCTTCCGCTGTGAAAAACTGCCAACTCGCACAGCACGTAGTGACAAGGGATGATTTGCTGTCTTTGAAATGACGTTTCGCAAGCGTAAACTTGACCTAATGCGCATTCGACGGGATGGCAGGCTCTCTCGCATCCGAGGCACGCATTCCCGCCCACTTGCAAACGCTGGCTGAAGGGCGCCCATCTGCTGAAGCACGGGTTCCTCCGCTGCGGTCGCGTTTCGATGGAGGCGAAACACAAAAGGCGCGATGCGATAGCGCATCGAAGAAGACCAGGCAGCCCAGATTATTATGGGGCCCTTCGCTAGGGCATCTCTTTCTCCCTGCATCCTTTCACTCGATCTGTAATTGCTTGCCTCACGGTGCGGCCAAAGAGCCCGCGCCGGAGTTCCTTTCCTGGAAATCAATATTCGGAAAGTGCAATCGTAGTGAAGTTACGGCGGCAACCTTTACGCATTTTAGTGCTCTGCTTTTTATTGGCGCTATGGCTCGTTATATAAGGCAGTTGTGAATGATTGTATTGGAGAAGTGGTGAATGGTGAATGCTTCGTTCAGGCTCGCAATATCAGCCGTGCGGATAATTTAGTGCTGTAAATTATTACGACGAATATCGGTCTTTAACGGGCCCAGTGCAACGTCGGCACACTGCCGCGAGGGACCGCCACCTCTGAAAAGAGGATAAGCATTCCGTCAAAACTTAACGAATTTCCACCAACGGCGTTACAAGAGAGCGTGATAATGTTTAAAGCTCACTCCCGCCCCGTACACTTTTGATCGGGACTGTACGTATGCCGCCGGTTCATATCCTTCTCCCATGCTTGCCTGCTGCTTGATTTCCAGATGAATGCTACCTGTCTCGCTTTGTATCGCCAAGAACAGTTGTGATGCGATATTCGGAAAAACTGACAGCACGTACAGTGGCGAGTATGAATGAAAATGAAAACATTGAATGAAAAGGGGGTTCGGAGATGTCAAAAGTCTCAGAATGACAAGGCATGAATGATTAGGCTACTTCAAAAATATGAAATGTGATAGGTCAATCAAAATTTAAAAAAAAAGTGAAAACTCGCACAAAAGGGGGCTCAAGTGCCAAAATGGCCATAATGAAAAGCCAATTCTTGATGATGCTAATTTCGGGAATTTAGAGCATTTAATTGAATATTTTTTTCATTCATTTCGTGCTGCAGTGAATTTGAGTTATTGGATCGCCACCGAGAGTTTTGAGGGTAGAGCGTCCATTTTCCCTCCCTTTCTTCCTGGACGGTGGCGCAGTGGCTAAGATTCCCGACTACTGTGCTGGAGTACCCGGCTTCTCTCTCGACCGCGAGCGGCTGCGTTTATATGGAGGCGAAACGGGAAGGCGTCCACGTGAATTTCAGTGTCCGTTAAAGACCCCCGAGTGGTCGAAATTTCCGGAGTCCACTACGGCATCTCTCATAGCCGGAGTCGCTTTGGGTTGTGAAATATTACAAGTCGGACCAATCCGAGCAAACCTATTTATGTGCTCTTCTTACCGAGGGAAGGATACTGGCCAATATTATTTTGAAAATAAAGCAAAAAACAAAGACGTAACCATGTTAGCAGCTTATTGGTGGAACTGGTGAGATATCCACTAGAACAGTGTGCAATAAAACATGAGAGATGTGGAATCACACCTAGATTTAAATTTGAACCCACTAAAAAGCCAGGCGAATAGAATAAGTTGTTGGGCTCACCAGCTAGTGCCGGCTTTCGGTACACATTCTTTTAATCAATGTCTTACAATTAAAGACAACTGAATTAACATGCAGCCGTGGCCTCGGTCCATTGCATTACTATTGCACTCAAGTGGTGAAGTATAGTTTTTATGATTGTCTAATATGTACATTAAATGCCTGAAAATATGCTCTCCGCTCAGCCTACTAAGCCTGCGATGATTAACCTTTGTAGGCGCTGAGCAGCCAATGCAACTCGGCTGCTGTACCTAAGGGCACGGATTGAAATTCCGGCCACGCTGGCCGCATTACTTTGGAGGCCATATGTAAAGACGCCCGTGTGATGTGAGATGTAAGCGCGCACGAAAGAAATGTAAGTGGCTAAGGCTGATTGGGCGCCGTTTCCTATAGCTTCCGTTATACCATACATGCTGCATTGCCGCTTTAAATTGCTACAATCATGTTTACTGCTGGTCCCTCCAATAAATGTCACAGCTTGGCATCGTAGTCTTGAAGCGCAACAATCACAACAAAAAGAAACAGAAACAGAGAAAGACGATGATCAATTAACGTTTTATCAGCCTCTCTATCTCGCTGTATTACTTCTACAATTTTAGTAGAGTTTCAGTCGCGCAGTTATCCTGAATTGTGCACTTCTTAGCTCGTTTGTTACAAGCCCTGCTGCAGTATTGTTGTCCCAGAAGCCGCATTCGCCGATTTCGCCGATTATCGGCAGGTAGTAGTTGGCACAGAGCACTGGAAGACAAATTTAACTATAATAAAGCACCTTTTGCTCGCTAGCGGTTTTCAGACAAGCGGCGCAGGAAAGACATTGTCGCTGTCTTCATTGAACTTCCATCATTCACAAGACAGCTCTGCGTTGCGTCAGTGCCGTGTCTTCTTTTTAGAGCTTAGTACATCTCCTGAGGGGCGTAAAGAGTCCCCAAATACTTATAGCGCGCTACACCTGTGATCCCCGATTTCGCCTGTACATGGCTGAATAATATTGTTACGGCGGAGGCTTGACGTCGGAGCACTGCCAGGTGAAGGCAGGGAGCTCAGCTGGTCAACAGCGGCGCGAGAATCTTTCCCCAGCGTGCTTTTCCTTTTATTCTGTTATGTTTTTGCACTTCAGGATTGCTACATTTCTGGACAGTCGAAGCCCCCCCCGTGCGGGGTAGTCACGGCTTCATCCGGCCGACATGGGCGACCTCGATTATAGCGGAGCGACCACCACTTGCTGTGCAAAGCGGAAATTATTTAACGTGAATAACTACCCTCCGATATTAACTTCGCCAGTTTTTTCGGAAGGGCTGGCGAAAACTTCATATCTGAATTAATTGTTTTTCTCAAAAGCAAGGGCTAACCACTGAATAACAGTTTGGTTTCAGGAAAGGGCATTCCCCAGAAAATGCTTTGCCTACTTAAAAAGACATTATCCTGAAAGGTGACAAAAGAAATTAATCACATTGAGAATCTGTGTAAACATCAGTAAAGCTTTGGTCATGTAAATCAGAATGTATTGATAGACAAATTAGAAAAAGATGGTTTTCGTGGTATATGCACCCAATTTATTCGGTCACATTTTTCTTCACGCACACAATTCCTTGACATTAATCCCCAGAAATCACTCATAAGGCATATACATAGCGGTATGCCACAAGGCCGCAATCTGCGTCCAGTACTATTTATTATTTTACATAAATGATTTGGTATTGATAATTTGTCCACATTTGTTATGTACGCTATGATTGTATCATGCTTTTTTATTGAAAAGATTTGAACACAATATTACGACACACAAGTTTGATCTGTTTCGGGCTACAGCAGTGGGCTCAGAAAAAAACTTAGTGTTAAATGATTTCAAAACAAAATGTGCTCTTTTCTTGCGCCAAGTACCCCTGTGGAGTATGATGACAGTATCTCCATTGGTCCTTATGTAATTAATAGAGAAAATCTGTCTAAAACAATTGAAGATTTTCTCTCAACATATGCTTTGTAACCACCATTTGGATCATCTCTGCTCAAAAGCAAGAAAAATAGTAGGCATGCTTGATATAATCGCAAACTTTTCCCTGCCAGTGTTAATAAATTATATATAATTGTTTCATACCTGCTCACTTGTTGTACACTGGTGTGGGAAAACAGTGGCTCTCAAAACATAAACAAATTGATATTGTTACAGGAGAAAGCAGCGCGGGAAATAGGAAATGTTTCACGAATTTTACACACCGAAAGCCATTTCAAGAAAAACATGAAAAAACTTTTCAAGAGTATGCAGCACTGCAGAAGGGAACGAAGCATGAACGCACCTGATTCGTATTTAGTCTGGTAAAGCTAACTTGTCCACCATTGCTTTCATTACCATCTTTTTTATTACAAGATTGTCTTAAGATCATTTTGTAAGGGAGAGGATATTACTGGGTGTCCAGGTGACAGATATACGTATTCAATACAGAATGAGTATTTAGGACAAAAATTTATTTGATACGTGATACGTAATTATGAAAAGAATGATGTATTAAAAATCCAATAGAAACATGATATTACAAAAATTCGTATATATTCCCACTAAGCGATAGTATAGTAAAATATGCCCATTGAATAGTGCAATATATAGGCAAACTAAGGAAGAAGTGAGAATAAATTTTGTTCTTACAGGCAGAAGAATGGCCGGTTAGTCAAAAAATTTCAGTGTCTTTGAAAACATGTTTTCTGAGAGAGAGAGAAGAGAGAGCGAGAGACAGGAGGGAGAGATAAACTAGAGGAAAGGCGAGGAGGTTAACTAAGTGATGCCCAGTAGTCTACCCTACAGGTAAGGAAGGGAGCAAACGAAGAAAATGGAAAGGAAGAGCGGCAGTGAACTCATTCTCTCACGTGTCTATGATCGATACAGAAGGTACACACTTGAAGTCTGTAATAGACGATTCAACCCCCAGTACATTAAAAACGTCAAGTGCGCCGTCATCGGTTTCCTTTGTGATGAATGTTTTGCCAAAGGCCCCAGAATCTGCTTCTCTAAGAAAAAAAGAGTCAAGGCGATGGAGTGCGGCAGCCAGGATGGCACGCTCACGCTCAAACCGAGGGCAGTCACAAAGTATGTGCCCAATCGTTTCGTCACGCATACACTGCTCACACGTTGGGGAGTTTGCCATTGCGATGAGATGGCTTGTAAACGCCATTCCCAGACACAAGCGGCGCAACAGCCTAGCATCACAGCGGGGGAGGCCTAAGGGTATTTGCAGTAGAAGCAATGGGTTAAATTGGTGCAAACGGAATGTCCAGATCCCAGGGCTAGACCAAGACTGTATGGCCACGTTTCGGGGCAAGCAGTCAAAGGCGCCTTGCAGCTTCGGTGCTTGTCAATGGTAATAGGGCCATGTTTTCGGAGAGTGTTCCATTGTTCTATGGTGTCAGAATAAATGATTGATTACGAGCATTCTCCGAGTTGTGTGAACGGTCTGTGCTAAAGGAATTAGGAAAGCGGTGACACCGATTCTAAAGGAGCACTTCACTTAACGGGTTTTCACTGACTAGTGCGAATTTAAAGCATATTTGTGCATGACATGAACACACAAAAGGCTGAGGTGATTCCATAATATTAGCAGTGACCAAATACATAAACTGGGATGTGAATAGCCGTATACCAACCAGTTTTGAATGGTTTCGAAGTCTTGGTGAGGGATTGGTTTTATTTGGAGTATCCTTGCGCAGCACGAGCTCATATTTTGTACGCAATATGCCTGCTCATTGCAAGGGACAAAACAGGTTATGTTCAACATGAAGCCATGAGATCTAGAAACACGAGAACTAACTGCGTAATGTGTTGAACCCGGTTAGGTTTTTCCTTATACCGATACTGAGTTACCTGTGTAGATTACTGTAGAGAAAGGCTATACAGTTTAGGTTGTAGCGAAATTGAATGCTCGAGCGCTTGCGTGAGATGCGCACGAATTTACGTTTCGAAGTATTAAGCTGCTAGAGCCAGACTAAATAGGAATTGTTTATTTGATTATGGTTATCAAGTGGTGTTTTGTGATCACTGCTACATATTATGCAGCCATTGACTCTATAATCGTCTGCAAAGTTGGTGATAGATGTTTAAATCCCGACCGGCAGGTCACTAAGAAGAGAGAGAGAGAAAACAAATTGAACAGAAAGACAGGGAGGTTAACCAGGCGATCCCCAGTATAGCTACCCTACATGTGGGGAGGGGCAAATGGAAAATTAGGAAAAATAACGGAGTGGGAAATGAACTTTGGGAGAACCCGACAATTAGACAAGTCGTTTCAGATGCGTGGTTGGCTGTGGCGGTGAACTGTGAGCAGATAGGCACCAGCAGGTTAAGAAGGAGTCTCAAGCGAGATACGCGGAAGTTTAAACGTGAAACCCGCCTAACGAACGCAATAGAAGGCTTATAAAAATCTAAGTAATGGTAATGGCTTGTAATTAACCAAGCAATTTAACGTGAAAACTGATTGTAAGTTAAAAAAAAAACAAGAAACTTGAAGCCAGGAGTGAGCAGTTAAAGCTAAGGAGCACACCGATGGGTTTTCATCCATCCAGGTTCGGCTACAGTCCGACTGTTTCCCATCCAGGTTCGGCTAGAGTCCGACTGTTTTGCATCATTATGCCTCCGAAAGCTACCTGTATCAGCTGCAACAGAGGCCGGTAGGAGTGAGTGGCGCGGCCAGCGCAGCGCTTGCGTTGTAGCACGGTTGTTGCTCAGCTGGTCCATCAAACCGTTCAAGGTTGAACGATGCTGCTCTTGGGAAACGCGTTTTCCGCAGAGCATTAAAGTGTAGCTATTTTACGCTTTAAAAGCTTCTATCAAGGAGAAAGGCAGACTGGAAAACCGGTGCGACCGCGTCTCTGCGGGAGCCCCTGCAAACGCCAAGGACGCCGGACAGCGGTCAGCGGCGGACGGTCGCTGCCGGCCGTCTCTGGACGATGCGGAAGTGCAGGATGCACTTCGTAATGCTATCCCCCCTTCCCCGATCCTCTTACCCGTCGTGAGCGAAGGAAAACCGTGTCTTTCTCGACTGTTAAGTTGTTACGTGATAGCGGGCCCCGCGTCGCAGAAAAGACGACGTCGACGCCGTCGTGATTGTAACGCAAAAATTAGCAGGAAAAATATAAATAAAAAACGTTTTACAGACCAACCAGAATCGAACTCGGTTACATGCACGTTATTTCGTGTCAAAATTCTGACCCAATGATTCTTGGCACAGCCGTTCAGGGTTGCGCCAAACCATATCGCTTGCCATTTAGCATTCATTCACCGTAGTAAAGTTGGTGGCTATAGTTTGCGATAGCAGTTTCAACTGCGGACATATGCACGTTCAACTGCATGCTGTTAATTTTAAGTCTAGGTGTCCATCGAGAAGTGAAGCACATAGAAAGAAATGGCAGAATGAAAAGGCGGTGTTAAAGGAATTATAGCGTCGACTCGTAAGCGAAGCGTGAGCGTCCCGCTATTTTTTTTTTTCACATATGTGCAATGGTTCAAGTTATTATTTCGCGATAACAGACTCACGAACGATAGTGAATACCTCTATAACTCACAGAAAAAATATTTGCGTAGCGCAGCTCTTGAAACGAGCTGGTGATTTTTTTCGGCTTCTCTCCGCCCTTTGCAAGCCCTGCGGGTCAGTCAGCTGTTGCAGGGACTCCCCAGACCGCTCGATCTCTGGACCAAGACTAACTATTCTTCACCTTGGAACAAGCTCCAAAGAACTAAGTGCTTCATTCATTGGACAACCTTGTGGTCATGGTCTGTTGCGTGGTAATGAGTGATTACTGCGTTACACCCCAGGATGTTCCTTAAAAAGCACTGAGTTGCCTATATTTCGAATAGTGTTATTTTAATCTATGCATTTCCGACGTACTGCTTGTACATGAGTGCACACCTGCGAAAAAAAGAAGATTCTCAGTGCAATTCATCCTCTTGCAATATGAAGAAATAGTACACCACGCTAAATTCTACTATGCTTACACTTCGGAACGGCAGCAGTAACGTATTTGATGCAGGGTAAAGCCGAGGCCATCTAATGAGAAAGGCGTGGTGAATGAAACAGCTTGAATACGTATATTCTTCTAGGGTTTTATTACTTTACAAATCATTAAATACTTTTATGTTAATGGTGACATATAGCTTTTTTAATTTTCTGTTTTTGCATGCGACGTGCCCTAGCTAAATATCCAAAGAATTTGAATAATGTGCAGTGCTGTACGGCCTAATCAACGATTATGCTTACAAAGCTGATGCTCGGTAAAGATTAATCGTCATACGTTTAAACATTGGCATCAAGAATAAATTATCACTGCAGAAGTGGAAGCTCATCTTGAACGACAAGCACTGTAGAGTAGGCATTAACATATTTTCATTGGTTTTGTATTTACTGACCTTAGATCCAAGTTACAAAAAACAAACAACAACAAAAAAAAACAGCGGTAATATCCGTTTGTTTTACGACGACGCCTGAGCAAATACGATTATTTCTTTTTCTGGAGCGCTTCCCCGAATATTCTCTTTGCGTTCAAAAGACATCCTCCTGTTGATCTTGCCATTATCTACGAGGGCGTGTCGTTTAGTACAAAGTTAGTGATTCATTCTGTATGCGTGCACAAGGCAGACGTGAATTCATTGCACCTATCGGCTCTTTTCCGCTCGGCCAAAGATCACAACGCTTTTTCGTCTTTGGGGGTGTTCCTTTGCATCTGCATAGTCACTTCAACGATGAGATCTGGAGCAATGGCATGACATTAAGTAACATCGTAAAGAAACTGCGGCTTTTGGTCCCACCCCGCTCCTCCTGAGAAATCAGTCTTAAGGATGCAGGGACACAGTTAAGGAAGGTAGCGGACGCAAACGTAGGCTGATTTTTATTCGGCAGCACGCACGCATTGCTTCATTTAGGTGCAAAAGAATTCCCTGTTGCAGGTTCGGAAGCCTTACGTAGATAACTGCTGGCCGTGTTGTGCGCTCATATCGTCCGTCGTTATCATGATGACTGCTTTGCAACCACAATGGTTTCGAGTGAGGCGGGAGCAGGAAACTGTGAATACTTCACTAAAGGCAGCATGTAGAAGTGGCATTTTTGCCCGGTTTCGCGTGCTAAACCTCCGGGCTTTTCTTTTTTTTTTTTTGACAAGGCACAATCACGTCCGGCGTATGACTTGCAAGTTTACATCTGGTTACTATCTAGTTGCAGATGAGGAACAAAAAAAAATGGAGGACGCTTAAGCTTCGCATTTAAGAGGGCAATGCAATAGCTTTTAAGCCTCAATGATTTGGAGACGATGGATGGATGTATAAGGCTTTGAATCGGGCGGCGGATCGCCCCATCTGTTGCGGCAGCGCTGAATACGGTCGAAGGAATTTTCCAGTGACCGTCGCATCGCAGGTAAGCAAAGTGAAAATGTCCTTTGCTACTGGCTTAACTATAATTTACATAATTATTTTATTTCTATTGACGAACCTGAGCATTAGGTGCCAGCCATAAGGCAATGCTTACATTAGGTTTACTTTTATTCGTAGAGATGCAATACGGTTCTGTGGCGGAGTTATCTCGTGCTGTCCTCGCACTGAGAAGGAACCGTGTTCGACTCTGCAGGATTCAGAAAAATTTTATTTCCTTGCTTTATTCTATTTTCGCGTCACAACCACAACTTCGGCCCCGGCTTTTCTGCTACACGGGGTCCTTAAAGTGACTATGAAATGCCTAAAACGAGATAAAGCAAATCGGTCGAGAGATAGTTACTCCCTAACAAGCCAATTCATCACAATAATATTTCAGCTAGCGTCATTACTCCGTAGATACCGGCGATTAAAAATAGCGTTTCTCGTCTCCCCTTCACCTCAAGACTACGAGACACCAGAAAAAAACAAAGAAAACAGCTCGGGAACTCTGCCCCGCCCATGAAACGTCATCGGATGACGCTCTGTTCGCAGACTTCCGGTTGTCGCGCCCGTTTTCCCGAGCGACCGAGCGTCGTCAACGCATTCATCGGTCTCTGCCTTTCCCTTCCAGTCTGCGCTTGCATAGCTTTCAACGTTATCCCGTGTCTTAATATTAACAATAAGTGGTTCACAGGAAGGGAAAGGCGCTGTCTCTGTCATACTTGTTTCTGTGGGCATCTGAACCGTGCCGTAAGGGAAAGGAGGAAGGTGGGAGAGAAAGTGGAGAGAGAGAAATAGGAGCCGTAGTGGAGGGCTACGGAGTAATTTCAACCACCTGGGATCTTTAACGTGCGCTGACATCTTGCGTCTTCTTGGGTGCTGGTTCTTACAGTTTCTTGACCTCTCGGAATTGTGTGCGACGGCAGCCCGTACTACCCGGTCGTTCGCGAGTGTATGCCTTCAGGTGTGCATGCCTGCAGGTGTGCAAGCTGCTGTCGACCCCGGCGTCGGCCGTGGAGAAGAACAAATTAGAATGCTCTCCTGGCTAGTACGGCTTTCTAAATGACCCCTTTCTTCTCTCGCAATCCGGTCAGTCTCCCGCGTGTCCAACTTTGCTACCAACGGCCGCCGGTCACCTCGCGGAGTTGATGGGTGGTGGTAAGAACATTTATTGGTTATACAAGGGCCAGGAGGTATATTTGGATCAGCCCATAAGGGACCGGTCCTTACAAGCACTAGGTGGAGGTCACTAGTTTGGGACCCCAGGGGAGGTTGCCGCCGCCCGGGCGCGTCCGAATAAGGCTTGTTGGGCCTGTAATTGGTGGCAGTCGAGCAGGATCGCCTCCCAGTCCTCCCGGGTTGGGTTGGGGATGGGGGGAATAGCCGGGTTGAAAGGGCAGGCCCACACCATGTGATAGATGTCAGAAGACACCGCTCCACAGTTTGGGCAGTTGCCACTAAAGAAGTTGTCAAAATATTTTAGGGCTGCAGGGCAATGCAATGTATTGGTGAAAAGGCGGAGAAGGAGCCACTCATCCGCCTTTTTGAGACCTTTACATGGGCTGGGGTAAAGGCGATGACAATTTTGATAGTACGTCGTGATATCTTTAAAGGTGTAGACTAAATTAAAATTGGGTTCCTTTTTGGATGGGGAGGATAAAACAGCCCGGTGAGAGAGCGCGCGGGCGGCTGTGTATTCTGCCTCGTTTCCTGCCAAATCCTGGTGAGCAGGGGTCTAATAAGGTAAGAGTGTGCGGGGTCCGTACCCCTTAAATAAATTGAGTAGATTTTATAGGCTAGGAAGGGAGTCCAGCCTTGTCTGACGTTCCGACAGTCTCCTCGCGAGTCGGTAATTATGTATTTTGAATCGAAGTGTGAGGCCGCGAGAGCAATCGACACCGTGTGTTGTACTGTGCGCTCTGAAGGTGCGACCGTTAACCGTTTTGCTGTTGTGAATTACAGCGGCCGTGTACCATCCCCGGTGGTGAGGTCCGGAGGCGTCCACGTAGTATACACCTGTTCTGTTGCCATAATGTCGGGCTAGGGCTTACGCATGTGCCAGGCGCCGACCATTATGATCTTTGTGTGTCATATTGGCTGGATGAGATCGCACACAGAAAGCGCGTCTCCACAGTTCTGGGATGTGAAACCTATCTTCCTTGAGAGTGGAGTGTTCGATACGGCGTCAAACAAGAAGGCGATAAACGCGTGTACTGTTTTTTAAGGTGTGCTTCCCGGAGCCCCCGGAAAGTATTCACCACCCCAAGGGCCATAAGACGGCTGTTTGAATTAGTGATGGGGAGGTCCAGGGCACGCTTAATGAATTTGCGAAGGATGACCTCAAGGGCATCCTTCTCTTGTTTACGTAGGTGGAGATAAGGTGTCGAATAGAGAATCCGACTCGTCACGAAGGTGTTTGCCAGCCGTAAGGCATCCTTACTTCGTAACCACTCGTGTTTGTTTGAAACCCGGTGGACCATGCGGCTTACCTGGTCCTCCACCTTACGGAGTTTGGCCAATGTAGTGTCTGACCGTCTGTGTTTGTGGATGTAGAGTCCGAGTACCGGTATCTCGTCAGCTTCGTGTATGGGACCACTGTCTAGAGAAAGAGTGGTTTGAGTTGTAAACTTTGGCGAGCGGCGGAGGTGCACAAATTCCGATTTTTGTGGGGAACACTGAAGACCGCAGCGGCGGGCGTAGTGGTCTACTATCGTCGCCGCTGTTTGCAGGCTGGTTTCAGTGTACCCGATGCTGTCATGCGTCACCGACAGGGTGTTGTCATCGGCATGCAGGGCGTGCTGCACACCAGTAACACCATCGAGCTGTGCGGGCAGGTGCATCATAGCCAGATGCGATGGATGCTGGCAGACGAGCTTGCGAGTTGCATGCGTGCAAGCATGCCGTCGTCGTTTTTAGCCAGAACACGCGCTTTCATGATGGTCAGCGAGAGGCCTCTTTTGTGGTGCATAACGATTGGAATGCACACATCTAAGAACTCTGATGTACACTTATCATCGGCTTGAGCACAAACGGATCATTTCAAGACAGACTAAATTTTAATATCCAACGGATAAGGTGATCTACCCACCCCCTGACACGCAGGTCAGGGGGCGGGTGCCGCTTCCTCAGATGCAGGCTGGGAGGTCTTGGGTCCCAGCAGCCTCTTCAGTCAGTTGGACGAGCAGGAGCTGGAGCTCAGGGTCCGAGCTGCGCAACAGTGTCTCCCAGGTTTCTCTACTGCCTGTATTGTGCATCCCCCTTGGGGAATACGGGCTTTCCCATATTATGTGGTCGAGGGTCCCTCTCGCCCCACAAAGATCCCACTTATCCCTCCTGGCCTTAGGGAACATGTGGTTCGCCATAACCGGGTGCGGATGTGTATAAGTTTGCAGTCGCCTCCACGCGACTGCTTGTCTGCTGTTTAATTTCGGGTCTGGCGGGGTACCAGTCTACGATCCAATCTATATTGCTGCGTGATCTCCTCATATTTTAGCAAGCGCTCTCCGCTCCCTCGGTCATCAAGGGGCCCTGTAGCGGCTCGGCGGTAGTGATCTCGAGCCAGCTTGTGGGCCGCCGCGTTGCCGGGGACGGCTTCGTGCGCAGGAGTCCAAATTATTTGTATTTTCCTATCCAACTTTTTCTGACCTAGGATTCTGGCTGCTAAGGGCGAGATCCTGCCCTTGCTAAAATAGTGTATGGCAGTTTTGCTTTCCCTGATTACAAATTTCGCTTCCGTTCCGACGCAAGTTAACGCGATCGCAGTTTTCTTGGCTATTTCTATGCTCCGCCCGCGCAAAGTGGCAGCTGTAACGGGATTTCTCCGGCCATTGACGACCGCTGCCACCGTGAAACTGCCACCACCTCCTGCCGCGTTTACATAGGCCACCGAAATTTCGCCGAATCTTATTTCTCATGCTTCGACTAGTTGTTTCCTCCTGCAGTCATAATTGGGGAAGAACTGAAGAGCTGCTTGCTTGGCAAATTCTTGCGGTGAAAGACGCAGGGCTATTCGAATACTCTCGGCGTAGTCTTTAACTGAGGGTTTTCGTTCCATTGAATGAAACACACGCCATAGGTGGCGGTTTCCGATCGGAGTACTTATGTGAGAACACCAGTCTGTCCAACGTTTGTGTAGAAGGTGCTTAGAATACCGACGGGTTTTAGCGGTTAGTTTATGAAGTTCTGCTATGGCAATATTATTGGACGGTTGCTGACTGACGTATACGTCCATTTGCTTGCGCCGTGCCCAGAGGTTAAGAAGGTGAAGGTCTGGGTTTGGTTGGTCTTCATTGATGGTTGAAGACACGGTGTGCTGATTTAGAACTTGCATGAAAGTAGAAAGTGCCGAATCAGGAGTTATTGAGATGAGGCGAGCATCTATATGTAGAGTATCCCAAGAAGTAATGTGAATTTTGCGGCTAATTTTACGTAGTGTGCTTGAGGTAAAATTGATTAGAATGGGAGAGTGGTCACTGCCCCAGGTGTCTGGTTCGCTATTCCAGCGAGGATTCCCAGGACCTAGCCACCACGTAAGGTCCGGAGTCGACGCCGGTGCACGCGGGCGGGTACATTTTGTCAAACTGTTGAGAAGTGTAAACGACTGGTCAAAAAATGTGTCGTAAATTTGACGTCCACGCTTAGAGTCTTGTATATAACCCCAGGCTGTGTGCGGTCCATTGAAATCTCTTCCAACAAGTATGGGTACACCTGGGTATGAGGTGCATAGATGTGTGAGCCATCCAAAGTTGAGTACAGTAGATATCGGTCGTGCGTAAAATGATACTAATATAACTGGAGTACGTCGGGGCTTAGTAATAATGGCGGTCACTTCTTGACGGGTATTGCACCAACGGGATAGGTCTATTGGAGAATGAGGAGTGGATGAATGAACATATATTGCCGCTTTACCGGGAGCAAGACCACTGCGGCGGTAGGGTATCGAGGGGCAGTGATATATGCAGTAACCAGATAGAGGTGGAATAGCGTTATGCTCTTGTAAAAGGAAAGCCCATGCATTAAGTTTTCCTTCTTGAATACGGAGCTTCAATTCAGGTAGTTTGTTAGTGAGGCCCCTACAGTTCCATTGCATTATAAGGGAATTATGGTTAGTGGCCATTAGTTTGCAGAACAGATGCTATCATTTCAGGCAGTTTCTGCAGCAGTATAATCAGTGATGTCATTGAAGTTGTAGCTGCAGATTTTTGAGGTTGGGCATAATTTGACTCAAAATGACTGTACTCATTACAGCAATGATGTACATGACGTGTAGGCTCAACAGGCGATTGGTGCGAAAGTTGAAGTAAGATTAACCGACGTTTGCAAAGGTGATCAAGCTGTTGGCAAACTTTGGCAATCTCTTCATCTATGACAGAAATATTGTTAGACATAAGGGAACTAATTGGTGGAAATTCATCTTCTGTTTGACGAAGAGTACGGGAACTGTGCTTCGAAACAGATGCATAAGATGAGCGGATTTGAGAGGGCGGAGGTAAATATGTTGGCGTCAAGTCGGTACCATCCTCCTCTGTGTGGTTTGATAGAGCAGCAAAACGGTTTGAAATCTTGACTGCATCAAAAGTAGGCTTATGTACTACACGACGTTTCTTGCGAGGGCACTTGGGATACGTAATGTCATGATCGTTTGTTTTACAGAACGGACACGTGAAGGAGGGGAGGCCGTCCGCTGATTGTTTTGGTAAAGTGTCCTCGGATGCAGGGCATACTTTTTTGATGTGGCCTTGTCGTAGGCATCGGTAGCAAAACACTGGGGCAGGCCGGAAAGGCTTCGGTTGAACGACCAGCCCGTTGTAGAACAAATGAGTAGGGAGTTCTAAAGGACCCTTCAAAAGTAGAAGAAATGTGCCTCGGTTACCTAGTTGGCGGGCATTTAGCACAGAGTGCGTGTCTGATAAAAGATCCGCCATAACCTCATTTGGAGGTGCCTTAGGATCCAGGTTATAAATGACACATCTTTGCAAGCCAGGTCCAGATGCTAGGTATGCGTGCACAGGTACATATTGAGAGTCACTGATATATATTTTATCAATATGACAAATTTTCTCAGCATCGCCATCGGAGGCTACTTGCACTGTGATTGAATTAGAGGGACGGTGGTAAATAAATTCTCGGTAGCCTGTTGTACCCAGTGCGCGGTCAATAAGCTGTTGCACTGATCTTGAAGAAAATGACGTTATGTCATATTGAAATGTAGGCTTAATATGTACTCGGAAGGAGCAGTCTGCGTCAGGGAGCCCGTATTTCGATGGGGTTCTTGACGAATTATGATCGTCTGAAGAAGGTTTTACCTTCTTTGCAGCTGGTTCTGTTGAATCGGAAAGAGACCGCATAGGAATGGTCACAGGAGTAGGCAAGCTGTTGGAAGCTGAAGTCGGTTGATCCCCTGAAGCTGGACGCGGCGACTTTAGTAGCGATGAAGTAGGTGCTGAGTTGCTTAAGAAACATCCTTGAGGTGGAAGGTTAGGCGAAGCAGTAGAGGTGGTGACAACTGCATGCGATCTTTCCATGTCATAGTTATTGTTCATGTCCGTTGGACAAGTTGAGATAGGCCTGGGCACCTGACGAAGTGAACGTTGGCATTGTGATGGGTGCACTGGAGGGTCGTCTTGAGGCTTTCTGAAGCTCCTGGGATCTTTAGGCAGCGTTAACAGCTGACATTATAGGCGGCGAAGTGAACACAGCTCAAAAAGAAAAAAAAATTGCCAATCGGTAGAGACAGGGCGACGGCCCAATTTCATCTTCATCGTCGTTTTCTTCTAGCCGGTTCTGTACGCCAGGTACACAAAGCCAGCGGCAAGCAAAACAGGTGCCACAAGGCAAAGGTCGAACGGGCGCGCACAATTCTTCTTACTCTTCCTTCTTCCCTCCTCCGTGCTCTGCTAGAGACCAAGTCCATAACAATATAATGCTTGCCGTCTTCCACTGTTGTGGGAGCTCGACTTTTTCCCAACGTTCCTGCATATACTCCGTTAGATACCTAATGGAGTCATCGTCTAGGTTCCTGAGAAGTTTGTTCGTTACCCCTTCAGGGCCGGGTGCCGACTTCGTTTTAAGTCTTACAATCTCCGCCGCTTCTGTGATGCGCTCCAGCACCTCGTTAGGGGCTCCACCATAGTCAGGAAGTGGGGTTCGTGAAGTTTCCCCAACGTACGTCTCAGTTATTTTGGTCATGAAATCATCATCGTTCCCTTCGAACGCGTGCCTCGCTTTTGCCAATCTTATAGCAGATTGCGTCTTCGAGTTGTCGGAGTCCAACAAGTGCCGGAGGAAGTTCCGCGTCTTGGAGAGGTTCATGCTCTCCTCCATTTCGTCACACTTGCTGTCCCAATTTCGTTCCTATAATTTGAAAGTATATAAACCTCTTTTTCTTTATTATGTCGCGCAGTACTTCTTCTAAGGTTGCGGTTCCATTTCCGCTTTTTGAGACGACGCTCCATGCTCTGCTTAGGTTCCCACATATCTAGAAGACGGCTGTCCGCAATCTCGGGACGTTATCCCTTCGAGCAATTTTTTTTGCCTCTCTTTAGCACCGTCGCCCATTCCTCGATGCTTCTGATGTGCTCGAGTTCCTGAGCCCTCCTGATATCTCTAAATTCATCCCGCCCAACGACGGCCGACGCGCGAGTCCGGCGTGTTTTAAGGCTTTCGTTTACTGTGGAGACAATTATGTAGTGGTCGCTACCAAAATTTTGATCCGAATTATGTCGTTCTAGACCATTTACGTTTTTCGAGGATGTCAGGTCTGGAAATGTATCCTTACTGACGCTATTGCCCTCCCGTGTTGGACTCTCGTGGTCCGTGTGCAGAGTGAGCCACAGGTCATGCGTATGCTCCCACAGCTGTCTGCCTTTTGGGCACTGGTGCTGATACCTCCACTCCTGGTGATGTGCATTAAAGTCCCCCACTATCAACAGTGGCTGGTTGCTTGAAAATTTTAGGGCCTTGCAAAGAAGAGCTCTGAGCCTCACCTTCCTTTGCCTGGGTGAGCTGTATGAGTTTAGAATGAATAGACTAGGGTCTTTCTGTTTTCAGGTTAAAACTTTTACAAACACGTTCTCAATCTCTCTTGAGTCTATATCGTGTTCAATGGATGCAATATTTCTTTTTATGAGCGTTGTAACCGATGATTTCTGCCTCCTGCCACTATGAAATGTCTGATAGCCCGACAAGTTTGCGCCCCTCCACCCCCACCCCCGTGTCCTGAAGAGCACTTGCCAATGGAGTGTCATATAATAGCGGTAGGGACCGCGGTGGCGTAGCGGTAGAACATCCGCCTCACATGCAAGAGGACCGGGGTTCAAATCCCGGCGCCGCGCAATTCTCCACCGGATGACAAAAAAAAAATCCGCGTGTCGATGGAATTGCATAAACAGGTTTGGGGTGCGACCTGATGCCGGTGAACACCTCCGGCAACACACTTCCTCACCAGAACAGGCGTTGGCCACTCTGGAACAGTAATTGGCCGTAACCTCCTATGATAAGCTCCATAAAACCCCGGCCCTCAGTCACCAGCGGCTGCGGAACAACTGACCACGGCGGCGGTCAGACCTGTGACGCAGCAGGGGGTGCTAAGAAAGCCTGGCTCCGCTGGACAGGCCGCCATTGGAAACTGACCCTGGCAACGTTTAATGCTAGAACCCTAGCTAGTGAAGCTAGTTTAGCAGTGCTGTTAGAGGAACTAGAGGGCATGAAATGGGATATCATAGGGCTTAGTGAGGTTAGGAGGCCGAATGAGGCATATATTGTACTGAAGGATAGGCATGTACTGTGTTATCGAGGTTTACCAGAGAGGCGACCACTAGGAGTAGGTTTCCTTGTCAATAAGTATATAGCGGGTAATATAGATGAATTCTATAATATTAACGAGAGGGTGGCAGGCATCGCAATTAGGCTTAAGAAACGGTATAAACTGAAGATTGTACAGGCCTATGCACCTACATGTAGTTATGATAACCAGGCAGTTGAAAGCTTCTATGAAGATGTAGAATCTGGAATGCGAAAAGTAAAGACGCAGTATACTGTACTAATGGGCGACTTCAATGCCAAGGTAGGGAAAAAACAGGCAGGAGACAAGGCAGTAGGTGACTATGGCATTGGTTCTAGGAATAGCAGGGGGGAGTTACTAGTTGAGTTTGCAGAGCGCAATAACTTACGAACCATGAATACCTTCTTCAGCAAACGGAAGAACCGGAAATGGACATGGAAAAGTCCTAACGGAGAGACTAAAAATGAAATCAACTTCATAATGTGTTCAACCCCCGCCATTATGCAAGATGTAGAGGTAATCGGGTAAGTGCGATGCAGTGACCACAGGATGGTGAGGTCCCGAATTAGCCTAAATCTGAAGAAGGAACGCAACAGATTAGTAAGAAAGAAACCCATCAAAGAATTAGTGGTGAGGGGGAGGGCAGAAGAGTTCAGGATCTCGCTACAGAATAGGTATTCAGCTCTAACTGAGGATGGCGACATCACCCTAGAGGCAAGGAACAATAATTTCACACATATCATTACTGAGTGCGCGGTAGAAGTAGGCGGTAGGATAGTTAGAGAGGATACCGGTAAGCTGTCTAAGGAGACGAAAGATTTGACAAGAACAATGAAAACAAGACAGGACTCCATGCAGCTACTAGCCATGCACCATGCACCAACCAGCCAAATACATGCACCAAATAGCCTGCAAGAATGTTCTGGCAGATTCCAAAACGCCGTCCGCTGTGGCTTCGATGCCAAATAAACAAGGCCCAGCGACGACCAGGAAACAACCCATGACCTGAGTGCCCTCTGCCGCAGCGCTCACGGGTGGCATCTTTGCGGTAACCTAGCGGCATAAGTGCACTTAACCGGTACGAATTTGTGTACCTTCGCGATGCAGCTGAGGGCATACCTTTTTTGATGCCCGTTACATTTAATTATCAGTACGCCGCCCATATGATCGATGCTGGAAAGACGAGGCGGGGGCAAAGCACGCTGTTGATGCACTGTCGGTCGGTGTAAGAAGGTTGATGCCGCCTATTTTATCGGCTGTTCTTGAGATATGATCTGAAACAGAAATGTGGACCAGCTCGTGCGCTTTTCGAACTCAGGTGCTGACGCGCACTTTCAGTCAAACCGTGAACCAAAACACCAAGCTCAGGGGTTCACGCATGCAGCATTCAAGCAGATGACGTTCGCAGCTACAGGAAGTGTTTCTGTGACGTAGTGCCCGTTGCGGCTGCAGCCAATGGCAGCCTGTCACTCTCTGTAGTTATATGTTCTCACGGCAGAGTAGTTACAAATCTTAGCGCCACGCGAGAACCGAGCAGGCCGGTAATTTAAAAAAACGCAGTTCATAAAAATTAATAATAAATCTCTGCTTTTATTTCAAGGAGTTCGGGGCGAATGCTCAGAAGCATTCGTTCTACAGATTCGAAACGATTATCAGTGGCCTTTCTAGCCATAGTCCCTTTAACGCTATTGTGTTAAAGAGGCGATACAGAGAAGACCTTCTCTAGCGATTTCTTTCTCCCATGAATGCCACGTATCGTTGAATTTGCGCGCACTAGTAGATAGATGAGGCAAGGATGAGCAGGAAGCAAACAAAAGGTATGGCTATTGGTACTACAAATGCGGTTGGGATAGTCAGGTTCGCGTGCCAGAGGACATTCACGCGAATACAATGTGAGACCAGGGATGGGAACAGCACCAGTGAACACCCCCCCCCCCCTTTAATGTCTCTTCTTTCTCTTCTCTCTCAAGTGACATTCACGCTATGTTCTTCGTAACATGCAGCACCAACAAGGACGGCAGTGTGCTTCTTTTACCACACAACTTCCACGAGGCACACTATCTCTCTCGCAGCTTCCCAAGTTTCAATAGATATCATAAACCGTCAAAGTCGAAAATTAAAAAAAGAAGAGATTGTTTCGCAGTATTCGTTACTATACTTCTCTGCAGCGCCCTGCATCGCATTTCATTATGAGTGTGTTGTTCGACAATCGGGTGGCTACCTCGCCTGTTCAGCCGTTCAACGCCACTAGAGAGTGTGGAAAAAAATCTCCAAAACTTGGGCATTGTGTGTCTCTCGGAACCTTTTGTGATGCTGCAGCTTCCGCTCCCCAGTGTATTGTAGGCAAATTTTAATTTTAGTGCGTTTATTTATTTTTGCACAGCTTGGTAATTTGAAGTATTAGACGAGGAGTGAGCATGAAGTAAGGCTGTAATTGTCACGGATGACTTTAAATAGCTGTCTAGTATTGGCGATGATAATTCGTATGGGCGAGCTGGGAATAAACAGGTTCAGGATGGCTGCACTGATATAAATGAGAGGCGGAAGGTTTCATAGAGAAAAAGAGGCGCTAGTAGAGGCCTATCCACTATGACCCGACGACCAAGCTGAGGTAATATTTTTGTCCCACTGGTTGGAAAAATGTAGATGAAAATGATCAATTTAATGCACAACTTCGATAGGATTCGATTTCCTTACTAACCTGGCTTCACGAAGATCATATATAGAAAGTAAACTGTCTAGTTTGGGTCTCCCATGTGCCATGTTAGCAAGACGTTTAACAGCAACTTTCGAATGGCCTCCGATGATTACCAAGGTGGCTTTCCTATGGCTGCCGCTTACATCGTTTTTTTTTTTCTCTTCTTGCAAACATGTCTAGGTATATCGTAGCCTGCCTGCTAAAGAGACAGCACCACTGCCCGGAAGTGCTCGGGCGAACAATAGCTTGCACCGCGGGACATTTCGTTTTTCATGACTGATTCTGGCATATTTGAGCGACCCCGCAGCCACGTCTCTAGAATGCTGGGGACAAATGCAGCCACACGTGGACATAATATATACAGGGAGTTTCAAGGACGTTGACTACATATTTTTTTAAACAGGTTTGATGGCAGCTTCTTGGCACATTTGTACCGGTGCAGCCGGACAACGCAAAGCAGAGGAAACGTTATCTGGGCAACTGGCTACATATAATTTATGACAACTAACTTTTGTAGCAAAAGCTACACTGCGGTAGATTTTCAAGACCTCGGGTGGCCGCACCTACGCAGTGAAGAGCCGTAACTACGGTCTTCTCATAAAACATTTAGCCTGCCATGATATTTCAATTCACGTTACCCCTATGCCATGGTCAGGAGCTGCCAACTCGGGTCGCTCCTTTCATATGGGAGGGTGATATCAGAATCAGCCTGCCAGAACAGTTTGCATTTTCGTTACCCCTACGACACGCAGGCATGTCCATACGGCTTGGATGAAGCTTGAGTTTATATGTGAGCTGGTAGCTTATACGCTCTCACGTCATACCCTTAAAGGATGAGATTGTCTCCAATAATGTAGCACCTTACACTGATAGGGACGATAGGGTAATAATCTAGCAGGCAAAACAAGCTTCCGCCGTTGCTTTCGCAATTTAAATAGGGGTAGCCAGAGCTAAATTCCAGCTAAATGTTTTAATTCCTCTAAAAAAGGAAATCAAGAATTGAATTGAACTATTTAGGTTGGACATGTGGATTAAATTAGAAATTTGTAGGTAACCATTAGTAAAATATATATTCGTTTAATAATTCAAACACGGCATTACACTATGCTCAGAAAGTTTCGCCTGTCACACTACCAAACATGCGTGCTTTCGAAACACCTGTGCTCTGAGCTCCGCTGTTGCCACGTCACCTTCTCCGTACAGCGTGGGGAGCAAGAAGCGCTGGTGGGGAATAGAATTGGCCATTATTTCACGGGACGGTGCTTAGAGGGCGGGGTTTACAAAATCCCGCCCTTTTTTGGGGGCAAGCTAGCCAAATATAGTTGAATCACTGGCTACAGGGCATTCGCATTTTGAAATATCTAGGAACTGGTGTGGTTTTTACTCACGCCGGATGCGATATGGTCTTAGAGAGAGCGGCATATTACGAACGAATTCACAGCACTCATAAGCACATATAAAGCACGTTAAAAAAATACCTATACAGGCGACATGGCGCAGAACAGTGGAATTATTAAAAAAAGTTAGGGCGACGTTCTAGAGTCTTAGCAGAACTGAAATATGTATGACTGCAGAATATTCCTTTCGGGCGCAGTTATGGGGAGAAAGTGCGTTTAAATGCGTTTGTTTGGGCGAAAACTGGTGCTATTGAATGCTCCTGCGTGTGCCTTGTACTCCTCGTGTAAACGGTTCTGACACAGTTTGATAAGTTTCCATTTATTCTTTGCTGCAAGACAGTGATTGCGAAAGACAAGTCGACTAACTTTGTACGACAATAAAAAAGTGTGCGTATATATGCTGTTTCATAAGGATGGATGGTCAATCTTGTCATCTATATTGACCATGAATGAATTTCTGTACATGCTCAAGCTGAAGGAGATCTTTTTTATTAGGCGTGTCACATAACTATAACTGCATATTCAATTCCAGCCCTCACACAATCGTTATGCTGGATGCGTGGTGAGCCACAATTTTCAAAGTTCAGCAGAAGAAACAGCAGAAACAGCAGATTATCGGATAAAAATAAAGACGGCAAGAAAATTTTAAAACATGCATCCCTGCAACAGTGCTCCCTGCTAGACCACCCGCGTACTACTGTGCTGTCGGTGCAGACGGTCACCCGCCGCGACAGAGCCGGCCCAGCTCATTGTCTGCCCACTTGCAGCCCTCCTCCTCCAGAACAATCAGCCACCCCGCGGGGCCCCCCTGGGAAAGGTCGCAGTGGTGGACGCAGCAATTAAGACGCGCAGGTCGCACCGCGGGCGTTAATCTCCGCGAAAAAGCCCGTGATGAGCCTCGGGCAGCCCTGGCTGTTCCCAAGCATTCCGTAGGCAACACAAGTGTGCGAGACGGGAACACCACTACGGTGACGACGGGTGGGAAAGAAGCCTTCTCGGCCGTGGCCTCGCAGTGACGGCGCCGCGCATTTCATGGGGCAGTGCCTTCTCTCTCTGCGGCGCACATTGTTGCTACACTTCCACAAATTCCCTAAGTCGAACAACTCAGGCTTAAAATACGCAGAAATAAAAACTAGAAAGAGCTCATACTCACTCTTTACACCTCTATTTGTTCGGCACTGATGCGACCATGTGCACAGTGAGTGAACCCCGTCCATTACTCGCCAATGATTATGCGCTCAGTTTACAAATGGGCAGCAAATCATCTACATGATCAGAAAGCGCTTTAATATTAATATTTATTAAGACTTAATAATATTTAACAGCAGTGTCAGCCTAAAATCAACATGAACGTAGATTAATGCAATTAAAGAGGACGCAGTCCCGAGTGTGCATATTATACAATCCAAAGTAGCATGAAATAGAAAAAAAAGTCCTTAAAACCTAGTCCTGCTACTCTTCTCACACGGTTTTGAACTGCAGTACACTTTCAGAAGATTTATAGACCGATATTCAAAACAAGACTTAAGTTTTTACGCCACTTAACAAGGGAAGAGGAGGAAAAGGACGTAATAATATAACAAAACGAACAGCGAATTTCTATTTTGGTAAGTAACGGAATAACTGATTTTCATATTGCACTATTTTGTCTTCATGTAAAAATGCCTTACACAATAAATTTGATTCATGTATTGTTCTAGAGGAAAACGTATTTAAAGGAGTCAGTTAGGGGCATCATGGTTCCCTGATCTTTGAGAAAAGTTACTGCTTGAAAGCCGCACTGTTTCAGGGTGGTGCTTCTTCTCAGATTTAAATGAGTTTTGCTCAAAAGTTGAAAGGAATTCAGTCTGGGAACATTTGCATGTTTTGAAGGTGATGGTATGTTAACTTCAGGAAACAGTTAAGTCAGTGAATCCGTAAATTTCTATCCAGACAAGGAACCTATAGTCTCCCTTCTCTCAATTTTGCCATGTCGTGAACTTGGTTTCAGCGTGGCGTTTATATTTCAGTGTCGGATCAACTACTGTGGAATAAGTAGTCAGATTAGCTTTCGTACGGAAACACTTCAGTTTCATTCTCTTGAAGCACATTTTAGAGCACAGCTCTTCGGCGCCCGTTCATGCGTTGCGCGCCGTCACTGTCAGCGTTGTTTCTTGTAACCAGCTCCATAAATAAATTATATATATATATATATATATATATATATAGGGGGAAGTGAGGGTACTCGTTATACTACATGAAGGAGAGAAGCCAACAGTCGGCGAGGCCAAGGAAAGCGTTGGGGATGATACTTTATGTCTTTTTTTTAATGTTTACTTGGATAAGCGTGGCGCTGAGGGGGTGGCGCTGGTGAACACTCTCAAGGTTCGTACACAGACAACATAAATACCCAAGCAAGTAGCAGGGGGGGGACAGCGGCCGATGTAGCTCAGTTGGAAGAGCACCGGACGCGTTATTCGGAGGTCGTGGGTTCGGTTCCCACCATCGGCACGTTGTTTTTTCTTCTACTTTGTGTTTAATTATCTTTCCCCTAAACAGATTACATTACTGATTTCTGTGATTATCCAAGTAAACATTAAAAAAAAGACATAAAGTATCATCCCCACCGCTTTCCTTGGCCTCGCTGACTGTTGGCTTCTTTCCTTCATATATATATATATATATATATATATAAATTCTTTCGCTACCGGGAATCGGACCTCTATCCCTTGGATCCCCAGCCGAGCGCTTTAACGAACTGTCCCACGCCCGGGATTCTTTTTGTGAGGCATGGCATTTATTACACGCAGATATGTACAGAAAGGGCTACGAACACAGACTACAAAGTACTCAGCCGTTGCTGAGCTGCACAACAGAAAACACAACTAAACGGCAGGCAACGATAAACACCGTGTCACCAGCAGAAACCAGTCAGGTTTAAAGTCCTTTTCTTCATAGATGTCCTTCAGTTGCGGCATCATTTCGCTAAAATGGATTCTAGGTGGAACAACAGGTTCAGTGTTGCGATCAAACATTCGTGTCTTCCACAAGCTATGAAGTCCAATAAGGAACATCATGTCATGTCGGTCGTAATCAGACTGTGCAACAGCAAGATACCGCACACTGTACGGAATTAGAACAAAGTCTTTCTTTAGAGTTCTTTGCAGCACGTCCTAAAAGAGAATTGCGTCTTTGCAATTAATGAACCAGTGCTCAATTGTTTCAGGCACATCACACAGGCGGCCATTTACAGAGGATAGAAAAATATTTTTCCTATAGAGCCATGTGTTAACAGGTAGAGCTTTGGTGTGTAATTTAAAGAAAAATGCTTTCGTGCAAGGAGAAATCGACATTTTGGGCAACCTCTTTAGTACATCATGACCCTTAAGACCAAAGAATAAAATAACGATACAATGGTAACTGAAAAAGCACTGTTATCAATTCTTCGTATAGACTCTTGGCGCGGAACAAAATGTAGGTACTCACTCGGGAACTGTACTGACAAAACCGTAACGAAGCATAAACTTCCTCGTGAAATGCGAAACGCACGCCATTGTTCTCGTCTACCGTGAGGTTCATAGTAGCGATGACATTGATGCTGCAATTAGTGATAATGACAACGATGACATTAGCAATGGTAATGAAGGTGCATTTAGTCGATAATGATATTGAGAGCAAACGTGATGCACTGCGTGCACAAGCAACGCTTAGGCTTTCGCATTTATGCTATGTAGATTCCTTAGTTCTCTCGGAAAATCAGTGCACAGCGCTTTAGCGCCCGTTCCTGCATTTCGCGGCGTTGTCGTACCGTTGTCGTACCGTTGTCGTCGTTGTCGTTTGGTGTTAGCCAAAAAAGAATTGGTACCATATAGATACAGCGTCAAGGAAAGATGTGCACGACTTTGTTGGCGCTGTAAAAAGAACTAGTAGTAACTAGTAACGTAATCGTCGGCGTCGCCGTTGTCCCTCGTAACTAGCTCTAGCCAAAACCGAATGATACCATAGGATAGAGCGTCAAGGAAACGTGTGCAAGAGACAAAATGGTTGATGTGGTTTCATTACGTAATTAATTAGAGCCAATAACAATAATAAATGGTTCACAGAAAACGAAAGGCACAATGTCTGTCACACCGGTTAGGTGGACACCTTAACAGTGCCGTAAAGGAATGGAGGACGATGGGAGTGAAAGCGGAAAGAGTGAAAGGGGTGTCTAGTGGGAGTAACGTCGTTCACCTGGTGGTCTTGGCTGGTTGGTTGCACAACTTTTATTTTCATCGGAAATGGGCGTCCTCTTCCCCGCCCCCGGCACGCGTGCCGGGGAAGACGGGGAGTCGTACGCCCGCGGATTAGAGGCTGGCAGCTAGCCCTTGGCTTGTTGCGGCCTCTTCCGCCAGATAGACGGTGTGGTGCTGGATCGCAGGGTCCGGGCTTCGCAGCAGGGTATCCCAGGCTACTCTACATGCAATATTTTGTCCTATCCCTGGACATTGTGAGCCCTCCCAAATTATGTGGTAGAGGGTCCCTCTCGCCCCACAGTGTTTGCAAAGATCATTGTCCCTAAGGTATGGTAGCGCGTGAAACGCCCAGACCAGGCTCAGGAAGGTATTAGTTTGTAGCCGCCTCCACGCGACAGCTTCTCTATTATTTAGGCTAACATCTGGCGGGGGTACCAGTCTAAGTCCCAATTTATAATGGTCGATGATTTCCCCATAATTTTGCAGACGCTCGTCGTATGCCTAGTGTTCGGGGGGCTCGACGGCTACCCGGAATTAGAGAGCTCGGGCTAGCTCGTGAGCCACCTTGTTACCAGGGACGGCAGCGTGAGCAGGTGTCCAAATTAACTAATTTTTCCTATTCAGCGTTCTTTGGGATAGGATTTTGGCCGCCTCCGGCGATATCCTCCCCTTTCCAAAATTTTGAATTGCAGTTTTGCTGTCGGTAATTATGGACTTGGCTTCCGTTCCTGCGCAAGCTAGAGCATTCGCACCTTCCTCAGCAGTCTCTATGTTGCGGCCTCTGATGGCTGCCGCGGATACCGGCGCCCCTCGGCCATCGACTACCGAAGCTACCGCCGCACCTGTTCTGCCACTTGCCGCATCGACCTGGGGGTCTTCAACATGCGCTGACATCGCACAGCACACGGACGCCTCTTAATTTCGCCACCATTGAAATCTAGTTAGAGCCTGTTAAGTGGTGTACAGGAATGGAAAGGCCGACTCACTCGCGGAACAGGAACTAATTGGTATGGGATATGTATGCAAAACAAAAAGTCTGTAATTGTACATACACGTCTTCCTACAATTATTTGCCTCAATCCCTCAAAAGGTGAAGGTGCTGAGGTGCCGTTATCAAATTTGGCGTTAGGAAGGAACTTAATCGTCGGCAAAATTTTTGTTTATCTCTTGAGCACAATTCATTAACATCTATCCCCCACTTTATCTTAGAAAATAGTGACACCTGATTACTAGACCGTTTTATCATGGGCGCTGCCGGATGGATGGATGGATGGAATGGGATGGAATATAGGAGCGCCCCTTTGAAACGGGGTGGTAGCAGTAGCTATCATGCTCGATGGATGGATGGAATGGATGGAATATAGGAGCGTCCCCTTTGAAACGGGGTGGTAGCAGTAGCTATCATGCTCGATGGATGGATGGAATGGATGGAATATAGGAGCGTCCCCTTTGAAACGGGGTGGTAGCAGTAGCTATCATGCTCATTTTTCTCCATATATCTTAATTATTGATTTAGAATGGTTATCTAAACCATCATTCTATTTATTAAAGTTTGCTCCTACATTACTAACATTATGTCACTTCTCTGCTTTTAAGCCACCAATCTTCCAGCCGTTTTTTGCTAGTTTCCACCGCCGGTTTATTCACCCGGCTATTGTTATCTCTAAACTCCAGAGCTTCAGGAACAGTGATTGCGCCTGCATCAACTTCCGGATGGATACCATTGCATTCGAGTATAATATGGTCAATTGTTTCACTGGAGTTTCCACATACAGCACATGCGTCATCTTCATTGTTAAATTTCTTTTTGTAGCTGCGTGTTCTAAGGCACCCTGATCTAGCTTCAAAAAGTAGGGCACTGCCTCTTGAGTTATCGAAGAAATCTTCCTTCCTGATCTGCATTTTCCACTTTCGGTATAGTTCCACACTCAGTTTTTTTTCCATCGAATTTATCCAATTTTTACCTTCTGTGTTTTTCACCTGTTGCTTATTGCTCTTTATTTCTCCGTCCTTGTTACTGGCATACTTACTAGTTAGTTTCCTAGTTCTTTTCCTCCATTGTGAGTCAACGCTTTTTAGGTACAGGTATTTAAATACCTTAGCTGCCCATCTGTTACTGTCCAATTTCCTCAGGCGTTCCTCATATAATATTTTACTCTGAGCTTCCCGTACTTCGAAAGATGTCCAGCCTATATCTCCCTGTACCGCCTCATTTGTAGTTTTGCCGTGGGCACCTAGTGCTAATCGTCCAACGGATCTCTGATTTGTTTCTAATGTCAACTGTACCTCTGATTTTAGGCACAAAACCGCATTTCCTAACGTAAGTCCGGGCCCCATCAGTTCAGTTCAGGCGTTCAGTCGTGTCCGACTCTTCGTGACCCTATGGACCATGTCACGCCACGCTTTCCGGTCTCTCACTATCTTCTTAACATCACATAGCTTCATCTGCAATGCCTCGAGAATGCCATCTAACCATCGCGTTCGCTGCCTACCCCTTCTCCGGCGACCCTCAACCTTTCCCAACATCAAATCTTTCTCCAGCGACTCCTCTCTTCTCATCAGATGACCAAAGTAGCTGAGCTTTAACTTTAGAATTTGACCCTCCAATGAGCAGTCAGGGTTTATGGTCGACAATATCGACTGATTTGATCTTCTGGCAGTCCAAGGAACTCTTAAGAGTCTTCGCCAGCACCACAATTCAAACGCGTCAATTCTTCGGCGGTCAGCCTTTTTCACAGTCCAACTCTCGCATCCATACATCACAACTGGAAAGACCACAGCACGGGTTATACGGATCTTGGTTGGCAGACTAATGTCTCTGCTCTTTACTAGGCGGTCAAGGCTAACCATTGCTCTCTTTCCCAGAAGCAGGCGTCTCCTAATTTCATGGCTGCAGTCTCCTTCCGAGGTAATCTTGGCGCCCAAGAACAGAAAATCTGTCACAGCTTCCACTTCTTGTCCATCGATGCTCCAGGACTTGATAGGGCAAGACGCCATGATCTTCGTCTTTTTAATGTTCAGTTTAAGCCCAAACGTCTCACTCTCTTCTTGTACGCGCATCAGAAGTCTCTTGAGTTCCACTTCACTTTCTGCCATTAAAGTGGTATCATCCGCATATCTAAGGTTGTTGATACGTTTTCCAGCAATCTTCACTCCAGCTGAAGACTCGTCCGGACCGGCCTTCCTCATGATGCACTCTGCATATAGGTTAAATAGGCAGGGCGACAGTATGCAGCCTTGCCTCACCCCTTTCTCAATCGGAAACCATTCAGTAAGACCATGCCCAGTTCTGACTGTGGCCTCTTGCCCTTCATAAAGGTTCCTGAGGAGACAGATGAGGTGAATTGGAACTCCCATCTCTTGGAGAGCTTGCCACAATCTGCTGTGATCTACGCAGTCAAACGCTTTCGCATAATCAATAAAGCAGAAGTAAATGGGTTTCTGGAACTCTCTTGCTTTTTCCATGATCCAGCGGGCCCCATAATTCCTTTCCAAATACCCTCCCAATACCTCATACCTATTGTATCCCCACAATGCCTTATGCTTCATTATCCCGGCATTCCTTCACCCTTTGGCCTTAAGTGATTGCTCATGCTTTCCAATGTATGCCAATCCTTCGTTTACCCATACCCCCAAATATTTATATTCTGCTACTCTAGGTATTTCAAGGCCTTGTATTTTAAGACCCTGATCAGTTGAGCCATTGAAAATCATCAGACCCGACTTAACTGCGCTGAAACTGAAGCCTAGAGCGTCCCCTTCGTCTCCGCAATACTTAACTAGAGTTTGCAATTCGTCCAGACTCTCAGCTAGCAGCACAATATCGTCTGCATACATCAAACCGGGGAGGCGCTGCTCTACCGCCTTTCCACCTAATCTATATGACAGGTTAAAACCTAGATTACTGGCTTGTATCCTCCGTTCCAGGTTTATCATATAAAGCATGAACAGCACCGGTGATAGAGGACAGCCTTGTCTTAATCCTTTGCATACTTTGACATCCTCCGTACTTCTTATCCCTTCCCACGTAATTTCAACTTTGTTATCCCGGTATATTTCCTGTAGGAACTCTATCATCTCATAACCGATATACCTTCTTCTTTTAATATGTTCCACAGGAGCTCCCTGCTTACGTTGTCGTACGCCCCGTTTATGTCCAGGAAGGCCAAATACAAAGGTCTATTTTCCACTCTAGATATTTCGATGCATTGGGTAAGCACGAACAGGCTATCATCTAAGCGCCTACCATTTCTAAAGCCGTTCTGAAGTTCTCCGAGTATCTTGTTACTTTCAACCCATGCTTGCACCTTTAATTTCACCGCCTGCATGGCTAACCTGTACATTACAGATGTTATGGTAATCGGCCTGTAGGATCATTTTGTGTATGGGGCGCCATCTAGCGGCCGAGTTGTGAACAACCGCCATGCTGGTATGTGGGGTCCCATCCGCGGAACAGGCGACAAGTAGCGGAAATCGGCATTTTGGACCTTTCGCGTGCACATTTTTGCTTTTTGAAAGTACCTAGCTGAAAGAAAAATAGGTTTTCAGTAGCAGCGAAGCCATTCGGTCATAAATGACAAAAAATTATGCTCCTGATCAGGTCGGCTGGAGGCTACAAGCCTGACTACAATTAGTGTGTAACTTTTATGTGGCACAGAGAGGCGGCGGCTATCCCCGCGTCCCCACATACCAGACAGGAGTAGCCGCGGAGCGCGTTCCGGTTCGAGGCTATTTTCCTCCTCGCCGCGAAAACGGTCTATACCTAGAGCATGTTATATTTCGCCCATGTATACAACCAAGAAATATATATATATATATATATATATATATATATATATATATATATATATATATATATATATATATATATATATATATATTTGCGTTTTCTCACTCTGATGTGCAAATTTTTGTTCAAATAATTCAGGTTTTCGATTTTGTCTACTTGTAGTTACTAGCATATAACACCGGATCTGCTGTTGGCTTGTTTTACTGCTTTCGACGCAATCGAGTAAATAGAACAACAAGCAAATCCCAAGTCTATACAATGAGAGAGAACTAAGGCTGCAATGAGCTTTTGGCGTAAGATGAAAACAACGTGGGATTTAGCACAGACCACGTAGCGACACATGCCACACCATGCCTCATTTTCGCCGATCACTCGAACTAAAAGAGCTCTGTTGGTACGGCAACTTTTTATGCACGAAACATTTAGATATTTCTAGCAACTGGCATTTATTAAACCCATACTGCTTAAAAGTATCATGCACAGCTTATTCTTTGGGGTAGCATGAGGAAGCTTTCGTCCTAAACGATTTTTATTGCTTCCGATGCTTATTTACATTCTCAATCTACTTTGATAAACACCCTACGAAGTCAAACGCAAGCGCCTTGCACACTGGTCGTCACTCTGAAGTGATGGCGAAAGATGTACTTCAATAACAAATGTCTTATAAATAACTGCAAAGACTGACACTATCGACGACATCTTGGCACGCGGCGAATCTGGTAAGTTAGATGCCGTTGCAAAATCTCGTTGGCAACACTTAAAATTCAAGAATTCTCGTTTCTTACAGCTTTAAATTGTTGTGGATCTTAGATACTGCCGAACACAATATGAAATGATCAGCAAAGATTTTTTTAATCGACTCTAGGTAATTATACTGCTTAAAAAATCAAGCAAAATATTCATTCCACAGCCGCTTCAATTCCTGTCAGGGGATTAAATAGCCCCAGAATGTTCAACGAAGGCTGCGCCTATATCAAACCAATGCCAAGCGATATTCGGAAGCATGAATCCACTTGCAATGACTGAAAGTGCATTACCGGATACTTTGCTCGAACTTTATTCTCGCGATCATTGAAGAAACGTCACAAGAGTGTTTCGGGCCTGTACACCGCTACAGTGACACAGCGCAAAATATCAAGCTCTGTGCTGCACCAGATGTTTTCTTTAAGACAATGTTCTGTAGCTTGAAATTTGTTTTTTCTTTTTCTGTTAAAATAAGCACCACGTCCTACCACGTGAAACGCGATTTCTCCGAATCCCGGCATACACTTTGGTGCTATTTCGCAGTGGCTAATTTCACATCATGACTCTCAGTCGCAATGTGCCATATCCGGTGAACTACATTTAGTAGCCTTTATTGACGCCAACTTTATTTCTGTTGTCCTAAGCTGTCACAGTGCTGGGCTGTAGGTTTGAAGCGGCCGCTTTATACCTTGACGAAACAGGCTTTTCGGTCGTCCCAGAACAGGGCATCTTTCAAATGCTTATCGTGCCTGAGCCGAACTTCCGAGCTTTTGTTCTGGCCTTATCGCACAGCTTTTTGTACTTTTGTAGAGTAGCTTCAGAATGATTGCGTTTGCCACCACTTTGGTTTCAGGTAATTTCTGGTAAATTAATCCGCTTGCTGTAGTAGAAAATAATGTGAGTCGACTACTGCTATTGACACATGAGTAGCACAGCTACTCCGTTTGGCCGATCAATTCGTTCTCCCGCAGTAAATTAATTGACATGAAGGAAAATTATATTTTGGCCTGACAATTTTTTTTTAATTCGATGTTATCAGATGTTCAGAAGCAATCAATTTTTCTCTTTGGGGGTGCTTCTGGGCTTCGCACTCTGTTACACGAGGGGCTCAGACCACTAGCGTAGCCGGCTGTGGCCCATATAATAACCTTTTTAATGCTAGTGCATTAAGATCTGCCCTCCTCTATATTTTCATCATCTCTACGGCACGGAATGACGCGAACCAAGAAGTAAGACAGTCATTGGCGCTTTTTCTTATATGTTCATTTTTCAGACTCTGAAACCGAGGCTTCATACGCCGATGGTTACTGTTTACTATTATGCCAGTATTACTGCAAGCGCATTGGAAGGATCATGATCACTGGATACTCTACCTTTTAACGCGCTCTCTTCCTAATATATGCATGAGTTGCAGTGATTTAGCTAACTGTTTGGAGTATTTGTAATGCAGGAAGAATATTTTGGCAACCTTCCAACTCTATCACTTTGTCGTAAACTGCTTGTACTACTGACTCTAGTTATTTTTCATTTCTGTGCATATTCTTAGAGTGTTCTCGCTTGTATTTCACGTCTTGTTCGTATTTTTCCAGTTGTTTAGATTGTAAAATCTGAATTTCTTTAACTTCCTCGAGACTTTCCATCAGCCCATTGCGCATTTGATGATATGACTAGAGCTCAAAGCCAAAGGTTTAGCGTTGTATTTCCGGGATAACCTCAACAACAATCAAATGCACTCCAACATTATATATCGATCTATGCTACGGGATATAGCAGTAAAAGGATGAACCTGTCATCACTCCCAAAATATTCTCGAGACGTAACAGTCTGTAGCAACAGGACAACAAAGTGTTCGGATGCCTTAATTCTTCAGACATTACCGTAAGCAACAGCAGGTTCGATGTCAACCCAGCATAATTAGGTGCAGCTGTTCATTATCATTGTCTGAGCGCCCGCTACTGCAAACGCGCTCAGGTCAGTTCCAGGTGACAGCTTTCTTGACAGAGGCTTCCTAGATGCCAGCCTAGTGCTGCCTCTAAACTCAATTGCACTGAACTTTAGTACGCTTAAGAACGGGATAGAGGAAGTCGCTACTAGCCCCGCAAGACACACGTGAAAACGGTTAATTGCAATGCCGACAGTATACACAACGTTGATTTTCGACCGCTTTCAGAAAAGGATGCCATGCAGGCCTCATTCGACCAAGAACGGCTCTGCCACCGCGTTGCGGGATCATCGGAAAATGTTGTTTTTCCTAGGACATGAGATGGTTGCTGCTCCACGCGAACGTGGCTTCTACCAGTGGGCTCGCACTGACAGTGAAAATAATAGTGTGGTACCCTGGGAGAATTCGCGTCGAGCAACAGCGCGGATCGCGTTTCACCGTGCCGCGTTACAAAGATGGAGTCTCGGAATGATACGGAAAATTGCGTTTTTAGTGGTCGAAAATGTTCGCGCTATAGAGTCGTCTCGGCCAAAGTTATTTAGATCGAAGCACGATCTCCGGCTTTTTCCTGTTGTAAGCGTGACTGACGGTGTGAACGGCGCCGACTGAAGCGCGTCGGCGGGAGACGCATGTCTTCTGGGTGAACCGGAGGGCATCGAAAGTGAAACGGCGCCACAAGACGATTGGGCGAAACAAACGCTCCTCGTAGAAATTTCACTCACGATGAAATACGAGAAACGACAAGGCCATGCGTGCACGATCTAAGCAATATTGTCATTTGCACCAATTTTAAAGCTTTGTTCCGGTACCGATTTGTACCGATTCAAAGCAAACTGCGATGTCCCGCGTCTCGGAAGCGAGGTAGTGAAAGCTGTATCCGATATTATCGCACCTTTGTTGTCGCATATATGCAGCCAAATGCTCCTAGAAGGCAAGTTTCCAAAGAAATTAAAAAATCCGAGAGTTTGCGTGATACATAAGACAGGAAGCTATAACGATCCTAATAATTATCGCCCAATTTCCGTTCTGCCTGTCTTCGCGAAAAATGCCGAACAAGTTATTAACACCCGCCTAATTTCGTACCGCGCTAAGACCGGAGCTATTGCCAAAGAATAGTTTGGATTCCAGAAGGACAAATCTACAAAAAAAGCTTTACTTCTCATAAAAGACAAAATAATCTATAACATCGAAAACAGAATGTTTACACTTGGGCTAATTTAGACTTTAAAAAGCCTTCGACTCAGTCTGTCACGAAATTTTACTACGCAAACTAGAATTCCAAGTGGTACGAGGCTCAGCCCTCATCTTGAGAGCTGCTTGTCATCCAGATTGCGATTTAGAATGATCAATGACATACCTTCCAGCTACGGCCTTATACGCACTGGTGTGCCACGGCTCAATACTTGGTCCCATTCTATTGCTAGTTCACATAAATGATATTGTTAATATCCCTCGTTGCTCCGAAAGAGTTTTATACGTCGACTACACAAATATTTTATTTACTGACGCCAGTCTACAAGCTACAGAGAGTAAAGCAAATATCTGGTTAGAAAATCTCTCATTATGGCTCCGGGCCAATAGGTCAGAATTAAAAATCACGAAGTCCGAAATATCAAGTCCTGGAGCATCAATGAACAAGAAGTGGAAGCTGTGACAGATTTTCACTTCTTGGGCTCCAAGATTACCTAGGAAGGAGACTGCAGCCATGAAATTAGGAGACGCCTGCTTCTGGAAAAGAGAGCAATGGTTAGCCTTGACCGCCTAGTAAAGAGCAGAGACATTAGTCTGCCAACCAAGGTCCGTATAACACGTGCTATGGTCTTCCAGTTGTGATGTATGGATGCGAGAGTTGGACTGTGAAAAAGGCTGACCGCCGAAGAATTGACGCGTTTGAATTGTGGTGCTGGCGAAGACTCTTGAGAGTTCTTTGGACTGCCAGAAGATCAAATCATTCGATATTGTCGACCATAGTATTGTACTGTACAAGTACAATGCACTGCGTACTAAAAGTACGTCTCTTTCTTTGTGCCAACGATGATTTTTTTTTTCCTCACATCTTGTTTGATGTATTGTACTCCGCCGCCGTCAATGCTGCTCTGTAAGAGGAAGCCAGGACCTCTCAAGCTGTTTATACAGCTTTTTCCCTGGCTGTCCTCGCAACACCAGTTGCGGAAATAAACCTTCAACCTTCATAAACCCTGACTGCTTATTGGAGGGTCAAATTCTAAATTTAAAGCTCAGCTACTTTGGTCATCTGATGAGAAGAGAGGAGTCACTGGAGAAAGATTTGATGTTGGGAAAGGTTGAGGGTCGCCGGAGAAGGGGTAGGCAGCGAACGCGATGGTTAGATGGCATCCTTGAGGCACTGCAGATGAAGTTATGTGATGTTGGGAAGATAGTGAGAGACCGGAGGGCGTGGCGTGACATGGTCCATAGGGTCACGAAGAGTCGGACACGACTGAACGACTGAACTGAACTGAAAAATCACGAAGGCGAATTATGTAATATTCAGAGCTAAAAATAGTCATAGTAGATGAGCCAGCCATACTATACAATGCAAACGTTATACAGCGTGTACAGACAATAAATGTTCTTGGAGTTATATTTAAATGAATACGTGATTTAGGTTGACCATATTAATCAAGCAAGAAAAAAGATTTCGCTATCTGTGGGCCTTCTAAACAAATTTAGGCTTCTATTACCAATGTGGCTAAAAACACAACTTTATTTCAGTCTAATTCAATCGCATCTTCGCTATTGTCTGCTGGGCGATACAACACAGGCTAATTTAAATTCTTTGTTTCTGCTACAGAAAAAGGCCATTAGAGCAAATGCTAACCAAGCTTATTTAGAAAGCACGGACCAATGTTGGAACAGCTTAGGGCTGTTAAACATTTTTCAGTTAAAAACTCTTCGGCTAGCGCTTGAAACGTATAACACCTCAAAATCCATATCCCCTTCGGCATATAGAAATAAGAGCACCAAAAGCAAGAACGAATTATGGGTTTAAAACGATTACATATCAAATGACTTCCCTTTTAAATGAAAACAGAAATATCCATGACATCTTGTACTAATGTAAAAGTAAAAAAATCTACAAGAGAAACGTGATTGCACTGCTGACTTCATGATGCTTTGGTACACCCTGTGATATACTGTGCATTCATATCAGTGAACATGATGCTTTTTTCTTTCTTTCCCTTCATAACTTCCTATATTTCATCATTGCTTCTTTTCAAGAAATCTTAATTTACTGTAACATGCACTGTACAGCTTTTCACTCTTGTATTTTCATCATATTGCTCTACCAGCAGTCGTGGCGTGTGATGGTTTCATGTTGTTGTTGTGGTTGTTTTCTTATTTATTCAGAACGCCTTAGATTCAGGTATCGTTACTTTTTAAATGATTTTTGTTTCATGTGCTTGTGGAAACTGATGTCATGATGACCGCTACGCACATTGTATTTGCTTGTTTTGTATACATGTGCCAAATGCAATTTGGTTCCCCCAGGGAGGAAGGCCTACGTCAGGCGTCGTGCCTTTTGGCCTCTCTCCTGAAGTGTATATAAAAATGCACTTCAAAGAAAAAAAAATAAATAAAAATAAATAAATGAGCGACCATTGTGAATGAGGTTCTCAGGCATGAATAAAAGTGTACTTAATCGTACTTCAAGTAACAGACATTGCTCACCGTATTCTTGAAGGACGCGAAGTAGAGAGAGCAGAGCTTGCGGAAAAATTGAGCAAAGTATTTAAGGAAGCTGTAATGCAAAATGGTCCACCTAAATTCATTAAACATAATATAAATGTAAAATCAAATTCCTAGGCCATTTTCGCAGATCCTGCCGTCAAGTAGTGGTAGTAGTAGTAGTAGTAATAATAATAATAATAATAATAATAATAATAATAATAATAATAATAATAATAATAATAATAATAATAATAATAATAATAATAATAATAATAACATAATAATAATTGGTTCACCGGAAAAGAAAGGCGCAGTATATGTCGCACTTTCTCTGTGAAAACCTGGGCCGCGCCGAAGGGAAAGGAGGAATGTGGGGGTGAAAGGGGAAAGAGAAAAAGGGTGTCGTAGTGGAGGGCTCCGGAGCAATTTCAACCACCTGGAGGTCTTTAACGTGCATTGACATCGCACAGCACACGGGCGCCACTTCATTTCGCCTCCATCGAAACGCAGGTACAGTAGTCGGGCGTCTTACGAATACATGACTGCGGCGGGGCAAGTTTACATATTTTGCCTCTTTAAACAACACCAGAGCTTTTGATATAGATACCATTCAACTTACACTTCAGTTCAGTTCAGTTCAGTCGTTCAGTCGTGTCCGACTCTTCGTGACCCTATGGATCATATCACGCCACACTTTCCGGTCTCTCACTATCTTCCTAACATCACATAACTTCATCTGCAGCGCCTCGAGGATGCTAACCATCGCGTTCGCTGCCTACCCCTTCTCCGGTGACCCTCAACCTTTCCCAACATCAAATCTTTCTCCAGCAACTCCTCTCTTCTCATCAGATGACCAAAGTAGCTGAGCTTTAACTTTAGAGTTTGACCGTCCAATGAGCAGTCAGGGTTTATGGTCGACAATATCGACTGATTTGATCTTCTGGCAGTCCAAGGAACTCTCAAGAGTCTCCGCCAGCACCACAATTCAAACGCGTCAATTCGTCGGCGGTCAGCCTTCGAAGTCCAACTCTCGCTTCCATACATTTATAAAATACGCATTCATACATTTATAAAATAATTATTCCATTGCATAGCCAACCTCGTCGTACAATTTATTACCTGGCGTAACCCACTGATCGATATCCCAAATTAATTCAAGTATGAATGGTTATTGTTGGCCATAAAAAGAGGAGACAAGAATGATATTTCCGTCTACCACCCAATGCCAATCTTACGGGCCTTCTGTAAAGAATTTGATAACACAAAAGACTGTGGAACTTCTGCTTGAAATAGAAACTTATTTTTCCTGCACAGCATTGTTTTATCAATGGCAATTCAACAGGAGCCGCCTTATTAATGCAACAATAAATTATACTAGATGCCGTTGTGAATCGCGAAGTCTGCATTGGAGCCTTCGCAGACTTTTTGAAAGACTTTGGTCATGCTGTTTTATCGCAGCAGCTTCAACTATATATGTGGTGACCCTGGTTGAACACTAAGATTGAGAATTTCACCTCTGATATAGTTTCCAACAAGACAAAGGTGGGTCCCATCTCTATTCACTTCAATGATCCACTGAAATGCGTAAACAATGGCATAAAATTAAATTACTGTACTATTTTCGTGTACCCAAAGACAAAAATAAAGTTTGCAGTATAGTTTTGCCTCTTTAAACAACAGCAGAACTTGTGACAAATAAAATTAAATTTGCACCTAAAATATAATTGATCAATTGCATAGCTCCCACCCTCACCCTTATTCATAACCTTGCGTTATCCACTGATTCATATCGGAAATTAACGTAAGTAGCAAAGGTCATTGCTATTTAAAAAAAAGACAAGAATGACAAATCTCATGTTCCGCAGCTGCTAAAAAATACGAGTGTTCATAGGAAAATAAGCCAAGCAGTGACACTGGTGCAAGCTTCAACTGAATCCTGAATTTTCCATCTGACACGCTAGTCTGGCTGCTGATTAGCATCAAATGAGGAAAGTTTAACAATTTGTGTTCAAGGTCGCATATTAAGGCCACTACTCTTATACTGTTTGTATTGACGAAGTAATATTTCACGATATGTCACGTATGGAGATAATATAGGCCTATTATTTAAGGTCACCTTCTTGGAAGTCCGTCTTCAGATTATCATAGAGGCATTGAACTGTTTAAAACACTAAGAGTGGGCCGAGCCAGTTTAAAACTGTTGGTGTGGTACAAGGTACCGTGTTAGGGCCTCTTCTCGTTATACTGTTTCTTAACGATAAAATGATAATTCACGAAATTAGACCAACATATGTCAGGTATGGAAATGATATAGGCCTATTGTTTAGGGCCACCTTCTTTGAAGTCTGTCTTCCGATTATTAATGAGGCATTAAACTGCCTCAAACTCCAAGAGTGGGCCAGGCCAGTTTAAAACTATGAAGTGCAAACAATATAGAAAACCTAAAGCAGCTAGGTTTAGTGCTAAAAAATACAACTATCCAGAACTTCGACATAGCAATCGGAAACTCTAAACTAGAATGCACGAACATAATAAAAACGTTTTACAGAAGCATATGAGCTAGGATAATCAGGCGGAATCTGCTGTATCTCATTTATCAAAGTGCGTTAGCATTCTTTCTGAATTTCGGTATTTTCTCCCTACCTCAATCAAGTTAAATCTGTGTAACGCTCTTATTTAATGCATTTAAATTACTGTTATTCTGATGCAGGGTGCCACAACGGAAACAAATCTAAGTGATATCTGCATGTTAGAAAGAAGAGAACTTTGTTTGATAGGAAATATTGATTATCATGCCATTGTCAGTTACCTGTTTTCACGTTATAATATCATTTCCGTTAATAACAACTGTGAATACTGTTTAGCGACCAGGTGTAAAAAAGCTCTGCTATGTAGTCAGCGAGGGTTTCTAGACCTAATTGACCTCACGCAACTACTCGCGCTTATGATTTCCAAAATGCAGAAAAATAGTTCATCCCCTTTTTTCGCATCAAATGTTGTAAGCAGATGCACCGTTTTAGTATTCCAAAATTTGTGAATCACCTGCTATTACTAAACATAGATCATTAAAAAAGTACGCAGATAGACATTCGCTCCATATTAACGTCTTAACACTGGTGTTAAATATGTCAATGTAAAGGACGTGAATGTATGCAAGTATGCATATGATGTATTTGTGTAAACGTGTTACCAAAATGTAATTTAGTTTTCTGAACCATGCATTTCTTGCCCTATGCCACGTAAAAGGGGGCCCTCGAGTGATTATTAGTCCCTTTTATCTGGACCTACCCACATTAACCGCTGGCGAAGATAGAAGAGCATGAAAAGGCATGAAACTCATTCCAAGCTTTATTCTTAAAGCGTTAAGATGATTGTGCTTTCTCGCGCCGGAAACACATCGAATAATCTCTAGGCGCTCGATCAGCTGCGTATTATCGGACAAGCCATTTGGGCTGTCGGAGGCACTGCTCCGTGTGCTACATTTGTTTACAAATACAATCGTTCAAACTACACAGCCTGAGCAGTTTTGCGTTCAAGGCAACAGCTTCTCCTGCAGCTTGATAAGAGAAGAACGAATGAGTCATGTGGTTATATTTGCAAAGATGGGGTGAGTGTGTCTGTATTGCTAGATCTTGAGTTTTAAAACACGAGCTTCGAAACCGGACAGCAATTTGACACGGTTTTCTTAAGAGTACTATCACGCTGTTAATGAACCGGTGCCATTCTTAAATGCACCGAGAAAAGGTAAAATATTGTATGATATATATTGACTGAGTTTCATATATGTCTGTGGATGAGGCTGCCGCTCGCCAACACCAAATGGCGGTTTTTCCCACACCCTGTTATCGCGGGCCATTTGAAAACATGTCTCCTTTGAAACGACGTTACCATATTGCAGGTGGTGTTCTGGGGTGCATGCGCGCCATTTCTCCATATTAGTAGACTGAAATTCTTTTAAAAACCATTTCTACCGGCCATAAACTCGGCTGCAAAGCCCGCAAGATAGAGGGTGGCAACTTCTACCATGCAGCTTGTTTCGAAGGACATTGAACTATATTCCATACATGTCATGAATTCCCCCTCATTTGGTCCACAAACCAGTGCGTCGTGGTTTGGTTTCAGAGAATGCTACTGGACACTGAATGCCGCCCATGAAGGCTCCGTATTAACCCGCCATTGTGAGGCTTTTCAACGAGCATTAACATCCCCATGGATTATATATGTCCTACACCAGTACTACACCCTCGTGTTGCGCGCTAGTGGTGCGACCAGGACACGTGAAATACATTTTACTCCGCGAAAAAAGCACGTGCGATTCGTTGCTGGTGTGCGGTGATGCGACTCCACTAAAGCTTTATTTTAAAACAGCGTTAGAACATGGACAGATAGAGACAAACACGTTATTGCAATTTGTGTTTGTCTGATTCTCTATGTCGGCGTTCTGGCGCTGTTTTAAAATAATGTTCAAGAAACTCTGCAGAAGTCATAGCGAAATTGCGCTGAAAAATACGGCACACAAAAGAGAAGGACACGAAGCTCTGGACGAGCGCGCGTCCTGTTTTGTAACGCAATTTTGACATGGCTTCTGAAGACGTTCACCAATTAACCCGACAACAGCTCTTGTTCAAGCAAATTGCCCAATACGCCACTCCACTAAAGGCATTCTTTTGAACTGCATGATGTTTCCGGTTATTAGTTCGTTAAGCGCTTACTTTGTATTATATATAATAAAGCTTTGCTAAAAGTTGATATAATTATAAATCTTATGGTGCGCAGCTGCCAGAAAATAGGAGTGTGCATAACAGAATTTGTAAAGAAATGGCACTCGTACCAACTTCCGAACCATCCTGTATTTTTAGTCTGACACGCTAGCCTGGCTGCTGATTAACCTAAAACGGGATGAGTTTAGGAATTTCTGTAATCAGATGGTTTCCCCAGCATACTTTCTTAGATAACTAGTAACGCCTCCTATCTCTCTGGAATGCTGAACAATACTCTAATGTTTGATTATACATATTCACTGGCAATTTCAGCTACATCTTGTTTGCGCTCCTTCTAGTTTGTTTGATGCTGTTTTTATGCATCTGTTCACTCTTTTCTATATTGCAAGACATACGAATGTCCATCGTCTTGCCGATTCCTACAAGTAAGAGCTACAAGTACACCTTCAAGCTGTTTCATAGATATCAGAGCTCCTTTTTTTGTTTCAGCGGGAAATAAGTTAATTTATTGAGTGATACGTTGATTGACACATTGATTAATCAATTAATCAATGCGTAATGTGTGAATGATTGATTCCGTTAGTCAGGCAAGTGTAGCCCAATTTCAGGTCTACGTCCGAAACTGTTATCTGGTTTCATTTCTACTTGACACAGAAGGTGAATCAGGAACTCTGAATGCAGTTGCACTGTGACAAATTTAGGGGGCGCTACACTTATTAACAGCAGCAAGAAACCACCCAGATAAGAAAACGATGGCGGCCAGGAGTGTCGCCGGTCGATACGTGGATACGCCGGCTGAAGCGGCACAAGTCTGCATGTTCCGCGCCTTCAATTGAGAGGCGGCCACGGGCGTCAGCTCCTCTATTGGCCCGACTGTAAAGAGTCGGCCTTGGCGGGACGCTCTCTCCTCCGTTTGTTGAAGAGCTGCTCCGGCTACGTCGGCGGCAGCGGTCATTAGCTGCGCGCCTTTTTGTCTCGCGCGTCCTCTATATGTGTACGTCCAGGCGACCTTGCTGACGCTTCTTCCTCTCCGCGTTTGTTTCCAGCCCCGGACAAAAACCGAACGGGGAGGCGCGTGTGCACAGTCGAGACCGAAGCATGCGCAAGCGCAAAATGAGCGCCGGAGAACATATTCTATCACGATTACCTCACTCAAAAAAGAGGGGTTTGCAAGGGCTCCGCGGAAGACTTGATTGACCCCATTCCAAGCACGCCGAGAATTCATGTACCTCCTCTTGTGCGGAGACTACACAATTGACCGATTTCGCCATCGCGCCACTGCACACGATGGGGGCGGAGAACCTCCGTGCGGGCGGTGAGGCTAGAAGAGCACATGTCACTGGCAGGATTTCTTAAACGAATGAAGCTCTTTTATGCTTGCATACGAATAAAAGCCTCCTGACATTGGAAAATTTGTTCAAAGGAAAGGAAAGGGATTGTGCGTAAGGGTGTTTTCTCTCGCCTTGGTTGGAAAACGTGATTTTTTTGTGCTATTCAGTTTTGACAGGTAAAACAGGGTTTGTGAATCTTTTCAGTGCTTGCACCAAAGCCAGCGGTCACGACAGTTTCGCCGGCCAATTGTCGTCGCATATCTTATTGCTTTTTATTTTCGCATATGTTCGCACAGAGAAAATTCACCGAGGACTGTACTTCTTTTCACAAAATATCTGCCGCACTGCGAAAAGCAGAGGAGCCCTATCAATTGTTCTCCTAAGTGCCTGTCACCCCTGCGCACTGCAATAGAGAATTGTGCTCCTACTGCTGCACCCAATTTGGGGGGCGAGAGGGGCGTAGCTACGGGCACGATTGCCTATTTGAGTGCGCGCGATCCTGGTTGGACCGGGGTGCCTCTGCCTTTCGCAGTGCTACAAATATCTTGTGAAACGAAGTATAGTACTGCCGGTCTTGTTGTAGGTGGCGGTGATGTTAACGAACACTCTGAATTTGGCGTACAATACTTATCGGATGCCGGTCCGTGTGTGCCATTGAGTAGAATGAAAAATTTCCCTTCACTGACCCAGCAACCTATTGACACAAAAAAACAAAAACACCATCGTCACCACTGTTCTCCGCCACACGTCTCGAATGTTGGAGTACGCATTTCGAGACGTACAGTCCATTGAATAATTCCGCCTCCTAATCGCAATTATTGTATCCCGCTCGTTAAAGAACTGTGAGTGCATTGAACACCGTTATTGCGGGTACTTTACAACTGCAACGTTTACGCACAGACGCGAGGAAAAAATTACGGGCACACTTAAGCTCCGCCGTTTAGGTTATGACGCAATAGCGTTTGACACAAGCGGACAAAGTTTTTAACTTTTTAATTCTTTATTTTCTTTTTTTTTCTCCCCTGCACTGTGGTGCAGTGGTTACGGAGCTCTACCGCTGCGCCCAAGGATGCAGAATCGAATCCTGCCGCGACGACTGCTTTTTGATGGAGGCAAACAGTAAGGCGCCCATGCGCTATGCGATGTCAGTGTACGTTAACGAATCCCTGGCGGTTGAAATTTCTGGAGCCCTCCACTACGGCGTGACTCATAGCGTACGTCGCTTAGGGACGCGAATCCCCACGAAGCAAACCAAATCATTCATCATTTTGATTTTCAAGTTTTTTTTTTTTTATACGCTCATACTTAGAATCAGCAAGCATTGACTTTCCATTCTGATCTATTTGAAGCTATTGAACGCATTTTTTTCTTTTTTGAGTTATTTAAATGAATAAATTGATCAGTTAGACGCTGTAATTTTTTTACTTAGCATGTTCAAGCATTGGCTTTTCATTCATAGCTTTGACATTTTTGAGTCGCCTATTTCCAAATTTTTTTATTTCTTTAATATTAATCGAATAATTCCAATGATTTCCTTAACTCCTCAAAGCCTATCGCACACCAGTCAATTATCAGTCACTAGAGCCACAAATCACCGGGCAACGTGTTTTTTGCGTAGCCCCCGATGACCTGTGTAGGCTTAACACAGTGCACGTTGCCGAGCCATATCGGGACGCAGGCAAACTTCTGCGGTCAAATAATATTTCATTCGTTCCAAAGAAAAAAAGAATAGCGCCCCAGAGACGTTATGTGGGAACTACCAGAAAAGTTGACCTTAGTCATATTCTGAACACTTCACTAGCCAGCCTTGTTTGCATTTGCGGACTGTAATAAATTCCAACCTAGCCTGTTTTTACCACCATTTTTTTGCAAATAACGCCAGTGTCCGCTTCTTCCACAAATAATGGAAGAATTACATGATGCGGGGAGCCGATGGCGGGTACTGCTGGTTGACATACTGCGTGGAAATCACCTCCATTTTGTGCCTTTCGCTTCGTATCGTAACCTATTAGCGTGGCTCCTCAACTAACGACTAAGCCAACGCCCCTAAAGAATAACGGGCAGACTTGGTGGTGGAGAAGTTTTGTTCCGTGCATGTTCGTAGCAGTTTCAGGTCAAAGTATTTGGGAGCAGTTTCGTCGGCACCTCTTGCACGTTTATTAAGACGCGAGTCGAGTGTCAGGAGGCCAAGAATAGCCGACGCTGATTTTTCGTCGCGTCAGCCCCATATGAATTGCATAAAGGGCAACCTAAAATAATTTCTGAGAATGTTTCAGCAGGCACGATCAGAACTACCACAACTGCATGCACACTCTATCAGTTCGCGGTCACTAAATTATTTTCGCTACTTTGCTTTCGCTCCTACCGAGCGGCCCTCCATTCATGCGCGTGAAGTCAGACGGGTCCCGAGCTTTGGGCGCCGCCACAACAGGGCGCTGCAGGTTAGACCAGAAGTTTGCCCAAGGAATTTGAATCAGGTGGCGTCTGAAATAATCTTGTCGTGGGGCCATCAAGCGTGGATGATAAGCTTCAATGACCTTTTCCAAGTCGGAAAAATTACATAATCGTGTCAAAAACACGACAAAATATTATTCACTTCTATCGTAAGGTCGAATTTTGCTCACTTCTTTAGTAGTTCTCAGTTTTTTTTTTGTGTGTGTGGTATATTTTAAAACTCAAAAAATTCTGATACAGAGATTTCTACTGTCACAACAAGTCGCTGATAAAAAATCCACACAGGCATTATGTTTCGAAAAAAAATCTTTCTCTAGATTTTTTTTCGACTATGTTCTTAGTGCAAAACATAAAAACATTGTTACGAATAAGGGGATGCTTTCGAAAAGAGAATGCCCGTGCACGCTTCCTTAGGGGCTGTGTAAATAGATGAGTGTGGGTGAGACCTACACGAGCCTTGCCTCGTCGCTGCTGCACGTGTGCGATATGCTCCGGCAAGCCGGTGATATGATCGCACTGATCAAATGTGACTTGCTCGGAAATAGGTTACAATTAGCAGAACGCAAGCATCCTGGAAATAGAAATGCGGTGATATCTATTTTATTTCATCGGGGCTTTATTATACAAAAAAAAATTGCTAAATTTATATTAAACATATAACTGGAGATTATACGTACCCACGAATGCAACGAAAATGAGCCATATCCAGCTGTTGTGCTGATAAAAAAATCATAATGTTACTGGTCCTTAAACTTAATCAAGTGCACTGAAACAAGAGCTCTGAGACAGCTACGGTATGTACTAAAAACACAAATCAGGCCGTCGTATGTTCGAACCCAGTTTGGCAAAGGCTGAAGTTCCAGGGGTCTCTGCGGCGCGAACATTTTCTGACTTGAACGGTATTGCGAGGGAGGTTTCCCCGTGCTGTTTTCTGTTCACTGCCTTGAGCAGCATTTTTTTTTTTTTTTATATCGCGTGTTGCTTCTTGTTGTCCGTGGACTGGTTTTCTTTGTCGTCTGTACGTTCTGTATCACCCCTCCCGACATAGGCCAAATATTCGGAGTGTACAAATATGCTTAAAGTTAGAGCGTTCGAAAGCGATGCCTTGGGTAGCGCCCACGCCGGCAGCCGTGCGGCCTCAGAGCAACGGTCGCTCCCCTCTCGTCTTGTTGCGTGACGACTGATCTTGAGGGAGCCGCAGGCACGTGGTGCGCATGAACCCCTTGGTCGCCGGACGCACGTTTCCGCGATGCGTGATCTAGGCCTGCAGAATCACACGCCAGGCGACTGCGAATCTGCGTGCGCATTGTTCACGCTCCGCGGGCGAATTTGACGAGGCGCCCGCGTACTTGGGGTGCCCGCTGTCACGCGAGGCGGGGGGCTGGAGCCACAGAGAAATCGCAGGCAGCCGAAGCTGGTCTAGTTATGTATACACACTGCGCACTTCACGGGGCTGAAAGACACTATTGAGTTACCTCATCGTGAGGTGCTCACCTTCGAAATGGTGAATGATCCCTACGGCTTCTGCCAGTGTTGTTGGGAGCCAGTTTGGACAAATTCAACAACGTTGAGATTAGCCCTGATAGCTTTGTCTCTCAGCGTAAGTGTATCCATGAAGAACTTAGCAAATAAAATGAAACGGTGTGGAATGTCAAACAAAACGGTGATTGGGAACAGTAGCCGGCCTAAAATTATTTTGAGCAGCCGGCGCGCGCACGTGAATTGTTCGGCGTTGCCGACGTCTGCTTTCCGATTTTATGAAACTTTCTGGCCTCCACGAAACTTTTTGGTGAAATATTTGCATGCTTTTAGAAACTATTCTTACATAATGCATACGTGCTACCTCAGCGCTGTAGTTTCACTGTGTTGTAAAATGTGGCATTCCACCCTTGTTCCACCCAAACCGATACCTTGCAGTACGGGCTAGTTTTTTTTTTCTCTGGCACGAGTCCTATACTGCGCGGCAGCTGCGTCTGCTGAAAGAAAATACTAAGGGGGAGGCCCAAAATATTGAGTGTTCGCAAAAGCAATGACGAGTGGCTGAGCGAAGGGGCGATTGTCAGAAAGCTTCTCAGCAAGTATTGTCCTCAAAGGGACGGATAATACAGAAACGCAGCCCCCCAAACGCATTGCAAGACAAGCTGCTCAAGCCCATGACAACACATTTATTACACCGTAAATCGTCACTTCTGATACAACCTAAACAAATTTGGTTTTCGCCTCTCATGCGCGGAAACAGAAATCAGTTACCGCATCATGAAATGTAGCCAGGCCAGATGGTACGTGCTTTTTACCTACACATCATTTTCTGCGCCTTCTTGACTGCATCCCATCACCCGGCGCGCTTTTTGCTAAGATCAAAAATAGGATATATATACATTGGTATGTGGTGACAAGCTAAGAGGACAGCCCAACATGGCGATAGGGTGAAGGATGATTTAATGGTTGGCCTAGCGCGAGGCCTTCTCTCGCGCCACTGCCTATCTTCTTCATAACACTTCCCGGGGCCACCGAGCGATCGTCGCTTGAAGTTGATGGTGACGTGACGGTGAGGATGTTCAAGGACAGACAGGAGTGAATGACTTGCTTGCTACCCAGATGTCTGACGGTGAGGATGTTCAAGGACAGACAGGAGTGAATGACTTGCTTGCTACCCAGATGTCTGATGCGTGGCTGGTCCGCCTCCCCTGGAGCTTTTCAACGATCCGTCACCAGAGTCCATGGGACCGATGGCTCGACGTCTCGTCAGGCGGCTTGGGCGGGGGTTGCGTGTTGGTGTCCATCGATTCCTTCGGGTAATTCGGGTCTTTCGGGTCCTTCGTCTCGGTTCTGGTTGGTCTGTCTGTTCTCCTTTTCTTCAGGTCCGGGCTGTGTCTGGGCGGTGGTAGTTGTTCCAGTCAGGCTGGAAGGGCTGGGGCGAAGCTGCTCGGCGATCTCCCAAGGCCCTCGGTCGATGGTCCCGTCTTACAGATGGCGTCGATGCTCCAAGGTGAGGATGGGGATGACGTATGCCGCACCTCCAACCAAAATGTTACGTGGTGACAAGCGAACAGGACTGCACAACGTGGCGATAGGGTGAAGAATGATTTTAATGGTTGGCCTAGAGCGAGGGCTCCTCTCGCACCACTGCCTATCTTCTTCTGCGCAAAAAAAAAAGAAAAAAAAAAAATATATATATATATATATATATATATATATATATATATATATATATATATATATATATATATATATATATATATATATTACAACATGATATATAGCACAAGGTGATCCACGGCACGGCATATCCGTATATATACCGGGTGTCCCAGCTAACTTGAACTAAGGGTTACAAAATAATATATTTGAGGTAGGTCAATGAAACCAATTGCATACAACTGTCAGCCTGTTTAAGCACTACAGGCAATTTTTTGTTTTGCATTTACATAATTAGCTAATTATGTTAATTTCTCCAATTTATTAAATATTGACTTTAGACCAAAAATGTGAATTGGAAAGTTGTAGAGCACCTTCCGAAACCCCCATTCCATTAATTGCGATAAAGAAAGTCTCACGTCTATTTTTTTTTCCGGGCTCAGAAGAAAGCCCGCGAAATACAAATAATACCACGTGACTAGCGCATTTTTGCGCCGCGATTGTGGTGTGGTGACAGAATTCGTTGTACTGAGACGTTCCACGCATGACGTTATCTTGGGTGTTGACATTTTGCGCGAGGGTGGTGCGACTTTAGACTTTAGACTTCTGAACGTTTCAGAAGAGGCTGTTCGACTACCTTCTAGTTTGACAGTTGCGAGATTTGAGATTTATGTTACTCATACCGTTGGAGTTATTTCCGATTGCAGAGGAGCCGCGAAAGACAAGTCTGAATATTGTGCTGAGTTTGAGGGCATGGTAAACAAATCGCTCCCATCTAGTGAACGTCATCAAGGAGCTCTCGCCCAAAGGAAGATGTGCTGCTGCCTGCGATGACGGCGACGTTTCTCCCCGTGAAGTCATCTGAATCTTTCATGGGTAAAGATTCAATAGTCGTCGAGCCAGATGTCTCGAATGGAGCGAAAAAAGAATATTTTGGTTCCCCGCTCCGGTCGCGGAGGCGGAGGATGGTCGCGCATACCTCTGGGCTCTGAACGTTTCAGAAGAGGCTGTTCGACTACCTTCTAGTTTGACAGTTGCGATATTTGAGAATTATGTGACTCATACCGTTGGAATTATTTCCGATTGCAGAGGAGCCGCGAAAGACAAGTCTGAATATTGTGCTGAGTTTGAGGGCATGGTAAACAAATCGCTCCCATCTAGTGAACGTCGTATTCTGCAAGACATTTTGACAACTCTTGCTCAAGTGTTCGACTTTGCCTCAAACGGTTCGGGTAGCCATTTCCCAGCTTCTCGGCTACAGCACAAAATTAACACAGGAAACGCACCCCCTATTCGTCAAAAACTTTACACAGTCTCCCCGGCAGAGCGCATGATAATGCAAGAACAGGTGGACGAAAAGCTGCAGAAAAGAATCATCCGAGAATCGTCTAGTCCGTGGGCCGCACCTGTGATCCTAGTGCGAAAAAAAGACAATTCTTGGCGATTGTGTGTAAACTACCGTCGTTTGAATGCGGTAACAAAGAAAGACGTATACCCGTTAGCTCGCATTGATGACGCTGTCGACTGTCTGCATTCGGCCTCATACTTCTCCTTTGTTAATTTTCGATCTGGCTATTGGCAAACGCCTCTATATACACCCGACCGTGAGAAGGCTGCTTTTGTAACACCAGATGGTTTATACGAATTTAATGTAATGCCCTTTAGATTATGCAACGCTCCCGCGACATTCGAGAGGTTTATGGACAGTATCCTTCGTGGTCACAAATGGGAAATATGCATGTGCTACCTTGATGATGTTATCATTTTTGGAAAGACCTTTCAAGAGCACAATAAAAGGCTCCATAATGTTCTTGAATGCATTGGCAAAGTGGGCCTCATTTTGAATTCGAAGAAGTGCCATTTTAGGGAGCGACAAGCTTTAGTTCTTGGGTTCCTCGTCAACGAGGATGGTATCAGGCCGGATCCACAGAAGATTGCTGCAGTACGCGACTTCGAAACTCCACGCACCCTGAAAAGTCTTCTTTCTTGAGCTTTCTTGGCCTCTCTTATTTTGGTCGCTTCATTGCTGGTTTTGCACAACTTGCCCACCCCCTTACTTCTCTACTGCACACGGGTTTACAATTTGTGTGGACCCCAGAATGCGAATCCTCTTTCAACCTGCTCAAGTCTTCTCTAACTTCAGCACCACTGCTGCGCCACTTCGACCCTTCTGCTGTGACGGAGGTTCACACTGACGCCAGTGGCGTCGGTCTTGGGGCGGTGCTTGTACAGCTGCATAGTGGGGCTGAGCCCGTTGTTGCATATGCCAGCCGTACGGTGACAAAATGTGAACGGAACTACAGAGTTATCGAATTGGAGTGCCTCGCAGTTGTGTTCGCTGTGCACAAGTTCCGACCATACCTAGGACGCTACTTCACAATAATTACTGACCACCATTAGCTATGCTGGCTAATCGGACTTCGCGATCCATCTGGTCGCCCGGCGCGCTGGGCATTGCGCCTACAAGAATACAAATTTGGTCTCGCGTACAAGAGTGGACGACATCACAGTGATGCAGACTGCTTGTCACGGCACCCATTGCCGACTTCCGTTAACGATGAAGGCGGCTTCGACGGGTGTTTTGCCTCAATTGCGTTGACGTTTCCTAGTATGGCGACATTTAGGCGAGAACAACGAAACGACCGGTCACTGCAGCCTCTTATACAAGAGGCAGAAGAAAGAGCCGAGTCAACGCAGTTTACTATCAAAGATGGTGTTTTGTTCAAGAAGAACTACTCAGTTGACGGTGCTGTCCTCCTTTTGGTCGTCCCAAAAAGTCTCCGTGCACAAGGTTTGCATGCCATGCGCGATTATATTACTTCTGGACATCTAGGCTTCTGTCGTACCCTGCACCAAATTCGCTAGCGTTTTTATTGGCCACAAATTTATAAGACCACCAAGCAATACGTTGCGACATGTGAACAATGCCAACGACGTAAGGCACGCACCACCACGATGGCCGGACCTTTACAACCCGTCAAACCACCTACCTCACCTTTCGAAAAGATTGGAATTGACCTGCTCGGTCCATTTCTAAAGACGGTAGAGGGCTGCCGCTGGGTTATCGTCTGCGTTGACTATCTTACCAGATACGCAGAGACCGCTGCTCTCGCTACCGCAAAGGCTGCTGATGTTTCGTCGTTTCTTTTGCATTCCGTTCTTTTTCGTCATGGCGCACCCCGTGTCGTCGAAAAAATGCCCCGACATTGTGGTTCACACTACCGACACTCGACACCGTATCATCCGCTGACCAACAGTTTCACCGAGCGCACCAATCGCTCCTTGACAACCATGCTGTCCATGTACGTCTCGTCTGACCATCGCAACTGGGATGCATTGCTACCGTATGGGACGTACGCTTATAACACTGCAAATCATGAAGTTACCGGCAATTCTCCATTCTATTTACTCTATGCAAGAACTCCCCACGTTTTCCTAGATACCATCTTCCCATTTTCTCCCAACGACGATGCGTCTGTTTCCCAGATATTATGCCGTGCCGAAGAAGCCCGTCGTATAGCCCGCTTACGCACACTGGCTTCTCAAAGCCGCTCGAAAGAACACTACGATCTGCATCATCGTGCAGTTGCTTAATGCCCTGGAGACTACGTCTGGCTTTGGACGCCCATTCGCAAGCGAGGATTATATGAGAAGTTCCTCTGCAAGTACGATGGTTCCTTCGTCGTGTTGGACCAACTGAATGACGTGAATTACGTCATCGCCAAAGTCACGACGGATAACCGCCGATCCCGCAAGACGCAAGTTGTTCACGTGGCTCGTCTGAAGCGCTGCCATATTTGATCTGCCTAATTTTCTCGAGGACGAGAATCGTTTGCCCGTGGGAAATTGTTACGCCGCGTAGCGGCGCAATGAGAAGCAGCAGAAGACTGATCCGGGTTTCTGAGCCGTGTGCGTTCGTCCTTCATACGACTTTCACCTGTATTAAAACCATTTAATCCGTTACAGTATATATATGTATAGCTTAAGCTTCGCTTAAAGAGGAAGAAGACTAAAATGTAAATTAGGAAGTCTAGTTAATTCGCAGAAAAATATCTCGTATCGCATTTTTTCTCAAGCTGTACCATAATCTCATGCCGTGGATCACCTTATCTTTCGACATTTTTTTGTATTCTATCATACCGGCCATCGCAGCAAATTTGGTATCGATTCAAGAAACATTAAATATTTTTTTCAGTCATTCTTGCCGCGCCCTTGACGGGACTCGAATCCCCTCCCCGCAGAAATTTCCGGCATTAATAATACCGAGGTGTTCCGCTAAGCTATTAATATAAAAGTGTACTATGCTGAGGCGTTAATTCGATTTGTCTCTCTGCTGTATTTTAACAGTTTGATGTCGTGTTTTTATCAATCCCCATTTGCAATACCTCCGTGCGTGGAGGTAGGTGAATAGATATATAATAGATAGCAATCAAACCCGTTATGATCCTTGTATCCTGAGTCACACACGCTAACCATGTGCAATGCAGGGACGTTTGCACGGCTAGGTTAAAGCGCGGCTTCGAGTGTAGTAGTAGCCCATGGCTGTGTGTATGCGATAACAGAATCACAAATTGAGAGATTTACCGATTCGCAACATTTGCGCACGTTATCGTAAATCCGCAAGAGGAGCCACAAGCGGCAGCTGTTCACATTGCCGCGTCATACTTTAAACACAAAAATTAACGGTACCCACTTTAAAAAATTAAGACATTTCATTTTCGTCTTAACAACTTAGCGCGATAACCGTCCGCATTTGTCTGCAGGGATGATTTTGTCTTCGAGCGAACCTGACTAAAAATTAATTAAATTACAAAGGTAGAATATTTGAGACGAGCGTTAGTTCTAATTTGCATTAAATGTCCCAATTTAGTAAACAAACGTAGGGATAACGAGGGGCTTGTTACAAAATATATAGAAAGAGAACTACTACTGACAAAAAGGAAAGCATTGTTTTCTTTTTGATTAAATGCGAAGTAATAATCATTCGGTGAGATAACTGGTTGAAAGTATAAGAAAACAACCACGTGCCGGCTGTGCAACCAGACCCATGGATTCTTAATTTGATATTCGGCGTCCGCTATCGATCGAGATACAGCGACTGCCTTTTCAACCTTGCAGTTTGGTAGGTATTTGTTTCGCGTGCAACCTATCCTTGAGGGTGTTCATTAGCGTCACCATCGTCAAATTCCACTGGTGGCTCGCGGTAGTTCCTCTATTTTTATTATTATGTCCATGATTACGCTGCAATTTCATATTGATGAACAAACAAGGAAGAAAAAATCGGTGCAAATTTTCTCGGTGCCAGCGGTTGTTGACTCCCTATGTTAGATGTCATGCTCTATATCCATTCTGCATCAGCTCACCTCGCTATCAAGGTTTCCGTATTGGACGACATAGAATAATTGAGAGCGCCATGGCATCGTGCCTGCAATGCAAGCATGACAACGGGCACACAAGAAAGAGCGCAGCGCACCACTATTGCCAACACTTAGCCGAATGATACTCTCTGCTTGTTTCCAGCGCTGCACATAAGGTGTGACACAGGACGGTAATGAAATCGCGGTTTCAATCATCTACCTATCGAACCGCTATCGAACTTCACACATCTCGATAGTGAGGCGCTTGTATCCGATCTCCCGCGACTTCTTGTATTACGACCAATTATTTAGCTTCCATAGAAGTGGAACCCCTAAAGGTAAATTGTAAAAAATATGAAAAACATGGATGAAGAGTACGGTACATGACCTACAAGAAGTGGGTGATGGAAAGCAGCAGCGGAGAAAATGTCACCATGAATTTGAATCGAGCTAGGGCAGCTGAATTAAGCCATCAACTCCTGAAGCCATTCACGGTAGCGAGCTTGAAAGGACAAAATGCAGTGCCAAATAAACGACACGCGACATTGAAGGATGGCTTTAAGCCAGGTACCCGAAGCGAAAAAAAATTTTCGCTGACATCATAGCGCTCTGAAAGTAGTACAATTCCTAGTTAGGAGAGTTGTGCCAACAGACTCTGAAAGAGTGTTTGCAAAAACGCGTTATGGGGTTCTGGGTGTATTAGGTCGACCACGGATATGTATTGGGCGCAACAAATATATAAGATATATTTTAGGTCGGGTAAAAAGAATGCCTGCATTTGGCGAGTTGAATTGCCTGCGGGAGGTTTACGTCCGCCACAAAGAGATCTTCGTGGTAATGTGGTGAAGAGGGAGAGTAGACGAGAGAATAGTTGAAAGGGAACGGGGAGCAGCAATATTCTAGCGTGGAATGTTCAGCCCTTTGTGTTTTACCACAGACATGACGTCATGGTTGTCCCAAACACCTGTAGAGACGACTAGCATCCTTAAGTTGTTTGGCTAATCGGGGCTGGAAGAAACGGGCAGATCTGCACACCACCTCTGGAATCACACCTCAGGTCACATAGAGAATAAATATGGCCCGGCTGCTTTCATGCCTTTTACTGAGATAATATGAAATAGCACAGAGGTAAGCAAGACAGGATGCACTCCAGAGCTCTCGGCCGTGTTTCTGCTCTCTTTGTGCGTTGGTAATGTAGCTTGGATTTGCTGAAAATGCGATGCAACGGATATGCGACTGAGACGTGGGGGACTCGACCAAAGCCGTGGAAATAAGCCCGTTGGCGGAAATGGGCGCCACTTTGCGCTGAGTTTTGGCGCGTCGCTCGTTTTTGTGCCAGCATCGCGAGAAGGCCGAGACGGAGTGACCAGGAAAATGCAGTCGGTGGAGAAGCTACGGTGGCTGCTTTGAGCTGCACTTCTTGAGACCACCCGGGCACAAGCGAATTCGAGTCGAGAGAAGAGCGTGCGAAATGATATTAGCCAGAACATGGATGTGCCGCGCAGGCCGCGCAGGCCGCGCCGGGCCAGAGTGGAACGGTGCCGCTGCGGCAGCTCCAGCACCGGAAGGGTGTGCAGCGGTACTGGGAGGTGCTGTGAGGTACAACGTCTTAAGCTGATCTAAAAACGTTTTTGCGGAAGTTGCTCTCCTCTCGTGTAGTTTTGTTCTCAAAACTGCATAAAGAACTCTGTGACAGTTGCTATACGAAATCCCACCCGTGTTTTTTCCGACGCGTTTTTCTCAATTCTGGGTTACGACAATGCGTTTCGATCTGTATACGTTATTGCCTAAGAAAACTGATTGAGTGGTTCTATTCTGAAGAGTACAAATGGATTCGCGTTGAGTAGATCCGTCCGATATCTCGTTGCGTATATTCGGTACAATGTGCGACCGCATGCAATGCTCGTAATTTAATATTCTCCAAGATGTTTGCTTGTCTATACGCGAAATTATATATGCATCGCACTGAACGTTTTTTTTTTCTTCGAGCTGGAATACGCTCTCGTCCCGCTCATATCCTTTCCTTCATATCCTACCCCCCCCCCCCCCCCCTCATTTGAAGTTTCTTGAGAACAGAACTCTTGCTGGTTCTGTACTCAGGAAACTTAAAGCCACATACAATATTAACAACGTCAGCCATATTCTCCTTTATTCAATGTGCCCTAATGAATTCTTCCGCTTACTCTCCCTGTTTGTCCTGACGCAACGCATCATACTCTTCAGAAAAAAAAAGTATAATATCGCAGGAGCTCTGACACCTCTCCAATTGCAAAAGGAAACTTTGCTTCTCGACTTTTTTTTTTATCTCTGCCCATCACCCCATATAGAACCGCCTCCAAGAAAAACATGTAAAGCAGAATTTGGAACAGCGGAATCTACAGTTTGGACCTGCCATTCGCAGCAGGCTTTTATTGCTATGACCGGTTATTACTCACTGAAAATATATCGAAGCTATTTTAGATGTACAAACACCCGTGTTTAACTCAGGAGCCAACTAATTGAATTTACTTATTCACATGCCTGTGTCTACGTCTGAATGATATGCAAGAGCACTTAAAATATCTGCGACAATCAGAAGCACGTCCGTTCACATTTTTTGCATCTTAAAGAAAGGAAGAACATGCCTGTGATGGAAATATACCAAGCCGTGTCAGAGAACACGGTGCACTTCATTCATGACGAATCCATCAGCAAATCGTAAAGAACACCACAACGTTGTTTTCTGAGACGCTATGTGCCGCTAACATTAGACTGTTATCGCAGCACTGATGCTACACCTATTCAAAACATAAAAGCCATTCTTGAATGCACATACACCATTACTATGGCAACCAGCTGCGTCGTTCCACAGGTGTGGGCTTGCTGCAGAGAGGATGAGGCGGATGATAGCGGCATCCCAGCAGACACGCGTGCCAGTGTGGAGATGAGGAGAAGGGTAGTTTCCGCACTGCGTATGCGCGCACCACCACGGAAAGCTGATCGTTTGGAGCAGGAAAGCGTCTGCCAGCATCGCATGCGCAGGAGATGAAAGTGGATTCTGCTTAGAACGACGGTGAACTTTGATGCGTTCAACGCAACGCTGGTTGTGTTCGATGCAAAGCTCGGTCGCCCACAGTCAAAGCTTTCGCTCCGCGTTCGATTCAACAGCGTTGAACTCCTCTATTTTTTTTTTACCGCGACATCAGGGCTTCAGTTCAAATGTTGGCCTTCGAGTCAAGTTTAGCCTCCAACGTGCCCATTATTAGCTCCCTTCAGACAGAAAGTACCATGTCTGGCTTCGGGATATCCTGGTAAAGGACACTAAGGACGAGCTCATATTCGCCTCCCGTGTAAACAGATTACCGCGTTCTAACAACACATAATCTACAATGACCCAACAAACCAATATGGAGGGTTTAAAAGCTATGAAGTGCATGCGCGGCTGATCACCAGTCAGTTTTTGCCTGCACGCAGATCCCCGAGGCAAAGCTGCATTCGCATCAGTGGTCACAGGGCTGGGATGCAGCGAGCCCCAAAGGTGTGCCAGAGCACATTGCTGAATGAAATATTCGCTGGTACTAATGCGCTTTTGCTTTAAGACAATGATCGCCATATCCACAAGGAGGCAGGGAAACTATTCTTACTGAGAACAAACGAAGTTGTGTCGAGTCTTTGGATATGCACCGATGCCTGATACGTGTACGCTTCAGAGATTTAAACACTGTTGTAATGCAAAACAGGAGAGGAACAGAGAACGAGGGGAGGCGCACACAGCTCTAACTTTCAACAGCATTACCGTGAAAATGAAAATCTATATATACACTCCACATCTGCCTGATATCACCAGACATAGGTTGCACCATCGAGACCGAAGTTAGGCAAATTGTTCTTTGGAAAGATTGATAGGTGGTGGTCTAACACAGGCACTTCAAAATTTATCTATCTTTTCTGCGGCAATTACTTCCCGCGCGCGCTTATCCTTGTTCTTACCGATTAGGACAGTCTTTTCATAGAAAGATGAACGTCCTTCGCAATTCTGCAATTGTTGCAACACAACCGAGCAATCCATCTTATTCATTTTAGCTCTTTGAACTGTGATTGCGGTCTCGAAAGCGGTCATTTACATACCGCCAATTTGCCCTACATACTGTTTATCACAAGAAATGGGAATCTGGTACACCACACCTCATTTACATTCCACAAAGAGAAATTTGTTTAAGATTCCCCTTTCGTGTGGTGAAAAATGGTAATAAAAAATACATTTTTCTAGCAATACCGTATTTACTCACACATTGGATGATATGTTATATTCTTCTAATCATGGTTTCCAGGACTGGGAAACGGGAAAAAAGATTTCCAAATGCCGGATAGGCTATCGAGTCGGAGATCCGAACCGCCAACGCTAAAGTAAGGCACCCGGCAGAGTTTGTTGCATACCTGACCTCCAGTGGCATCGCGAGACATTCGTCGCTGAAAAGATAGCCCAGCACGAGGCCGGCACTTCGTCCCAATGAACGCGCCAGGAGAGCGCCTTTACGTTATGAAATTCTTTCGATAATGGCGCGACAGATATCCATGAGTCACGACTCGCCGCGCGGATGAGAATGAGGAAAATCTTGTTTTAATGACCTCTGTGCTTATCGTCATTTGAAGAGAATATTTCGCTAGGCTCCTTTGTGAAAGACTAGTTCGACTGATTTCTGAAATTCCTGAAGACAGTTCTTTACGCGGTGGCATCGCTAGTGTCGTTATGAGTTTCTCTAAATACATTTAATGTCTGGTTATCGACTGGCGCCGACCGTGACTAAAATCATTGTTGACTGCAATATTTGAAAGACACGAATATTTATATATATATATATATATATATATATATATATATATATATATATATATATACGGGGCTTTATGGCTCAAACTAACTTTGGCTATGATGCACCCTAACTAAAATACAGGTCCTTCTACGCGCGAGGGAACACGGTACTATATCGGAGCCGTAAACTGAAGCAGTTTTTCAAAGAACCAAATTTTAAGCCATCTGCAACAATTAACGTGATACGCGATAGCGTATGCATCGCGTTCTTGTAGAAAGCCCCCGCTGCCGTAGACGGTGGTCATAAAAAATCCCGAAACTCCTCCGCTCCCCGAGAGAGATATCGCTGTTCCCAGCCGCACACGGGTGCAGCATGACTGAAATAATTAAGTTCACAGGACAAGCGTCTCCGACCGCAAGCATTTCCTTGCCGTCAGGGGAAGAATGTAAATAATGTATGCATTTGAAAGGAAAAAAAGTCGGTTAAGATAGGATAATTCTACAAAAGAGAAGCGACCTGCCGAAGAATCGTCAAAAACACGAAAAGACTGTGCCAGGGTGATGTGCTCGGTGTTATCTGCTCCGACCTTGTCATGCATTTTTATTTCTTCGCGCCATGTGCACGGGCCAAAGCACCCCACATGGCAACCCCCACTAATGCTGCGAGCTGGCAGAAAGCCGCGCTGCACCCACGCGGCGGCGCGCACCGGCGATTCTCCCAAGGGGAGGCGTTCGCGCCGGTAGGCCGAGATGTTCCCCGCCCGGGGGCCGACAGAGCAATAGCGGAAGCTGCGCCTCCACGCGGCTACGTGTGCACAGTCGCCCTCGCTTAGGGAGGGATTCCATCGTGCGTGTGAAAGTCGCTTAGCGGGTGTTTTTCATAGAAGTGCAGATCAATAAATTAAAAAAAAAAAGATTGTCGCCATTCAGGTTCGAATCCAGGTCCTCTGCACGCCAGACGAGCACGCAACACAAGGATGCAGGATCAAATCCTGACCGCGGCGGCCACTTTTCGATGCAGATGTAAGCAAGGTCCCCGTGTGCTGTGCGATGTCAGTGCACGTTAAAGAACCCCAGGTAGTCGAAATTCCCGGAGTCTTCCACTACAGCACCTCTCCTGGCCTGAGTCGCTTTAGGACGCTAAACCCCATAAGCAAAACCAAACCAAACCATTCACGATCTATATTTGCTCGTATGCCAGCAAGTGCAGACGTAGAAGGGCATCGTCGATGGTGCTTGCACTAAACATAAAGAAACGGCAGTTGTTTCAGACACAAACTTTCAGCTGCAGGCTTGTATAAGCTGAAATCTCTAACGAGCGGCTCCGCGCTTTTGCATCATTTCTTCACTAAGCACTTTGCAAACATCGCGGTTCTTCGGTCTTTCTGCGGCATGTAGGTGAGTATATATGCTCTAATATTTCGTGATCACAAGATGAACACTTCCATTGTCTCCGAATTTCAGAAAAAAATAGGTATTCATCAGAAGACCTACCTTGCTTGCCCCACAACAGTACTTCAACGAGATCCTTACTGCTGCTTCAAAAGAGACACATTTGTCCATTATTATATTTTTAAATGAGCATGATACCTATGGAATTCGTGAAACATTTGGCGCTACAAGAACAACCTGCTGAATCGACACTCAAAATGATGGATTTGGCGGCAAGTTCGTCATTACGGAGCCTAATAAGAATACAACAGCCTGAGAGCTGTTGCTTTGAGCTTGAGAAGGTAGGAAATGCTGCTAAACAAAAGATAATCTTCCGCCTCCCATTGAGAGCAAAGTGCCTACGTGCGCACCATTAGGCATCACTCCTAAGCATGCATGAGAGGCAGCCCAACGATATTTTTTTACAACAGATTCCCAGCGAAACGTGACCAAGCTTTTATAATAGATCGAAGCGTTCCAGCCAAATGATATCACCTGGGGCTGCTTGAAGATCACGTGGCTGGCTCTGCAGTATTCGCTAAACCTTCAAAGTTCGATGTTAGGGAATATGTTCTAGTTCGTCTTGAGAAACAGCTAGCTGCAATGTTTGAAGTGATGTAGCACTTTCAAAGATTTATTTATCAGGCTACAAAGAAAGCCCAGAGAAAACGCAAATGCTGCTCGCTCCCAGTGCTCTCGCAAAGAGGAGACAGACGTCAGACAAACACTGCGAGAAGAGGCGGATTTATTTATTTATTTACGCTATACTGCAAGCACTTTGATAGGCCCTAGCAGGAAGGGCAAGGATAGCATTACTATCACATTCGCATAATTATATAGAATTTTACACAGAACAGAATAATTGCCAGCGGCAAATCTAACACCTGGCTTTGTCAACTCTCAAATGACTTCATTTTCACTTTCTTGGCTTTTCTTGGCTCTTACCGGCACAGACCGCAGCCACTTTGGCCAACAGTATCAGCTATCAGCAAACGAAAAGAGGTTTTATTACTTTAAATGCATAGTCTTTCATCAAAGGAGGTCATAAAACCACGCATCTGTGTGTTCGTTTAGACCACAGTCCCTTCATATATATGCTTGCGATTTTGCACTCTCTATTATGGACGTGACCGCAAAACCCCTGTGAACATGCTGCACTTTACGCTACAAAAGACCCCTGCAAAACCACCAAATAGCCCTCCCTCCTTTCGAGCGCAGCGGCGCTCATGTGGTAATGCCTATTCGTAAAATAAGAGATTGGGTTGTAAATAGTACTGAAAGGGAAAATGATGTCTCGCCAGAAGAATCGTCAGAAGAATGCAGCTACACGAAAAAGGAAATTACAAGCTAGAAATTGCAATCGCACATGTCGTAAACTTCGCTAATAATGAAGTCAAATTCTGGTGACACCTAGTTAAACTCCCCTTTATGGATTAGACGCCACAGAGTTACAAATTGCCCTCGGTTGTTCTTGCTGCGGATCAACCCTCACACACTTGCATTTTTACTCGTCTAGTCATTATCATTAGCCACACTACAAAGGCGAAGGCTTCCTGTTATTAACCCGGTTCTGTGCTAGCTACATCCACTCGAGCCCAGTGAACTGCTTCACCTTATTCACCCACCTAAATATCTGCCGCCCCCTGCTGCGCTCTCCTTCCATTGGAATTCAATTTGTTACCCACAGCAACCATCGGTTATCCTCTCTTCGCACTACATTCCCTGCCCATGTCTTCTCCTTGATTCTGACAAGAATGTCGTCAACTCGAGTTCTTTCTCTGACGCACTCTGCGAGTTTCCTATTTCTTAACGTCACAAGTTGTAAGAAGCTGCTTCTTACATCGCGCGTTACACCTACCATTATCCGTTCCGTAGCTCTCTGCGTTGTTGCCAGCTTAAATAAAATCCTTTTTTTGCTAGCCTCCACGTTTCGACCCCATAGGTGAGTACCGGCAAGGTGCAACTGCTATATACTTTCCTCTTGAGCGATGCCAATAAGCTGCTAGTCACAATCTGTGAGCACAAGTCAAATCTTCATCTTAATCGTATCACCTTATTTATTTCTCTGTCATGGTCTGGATCTGCGGTTACAACCTGTCCCAAGTCGTCATGTTCGAATACCACTTCCAGTGCTTCGCTACCTATTGTAAAGTGCTGTTCCTTTCCTAGGCTGTTGAACATTACCTTAGTCTGCTGCATATTGATCGTTAGGCCTACCTTTATGCTTTTCCTGTGTAGACGTCATCAATCATTCTTTGCAATTCATCGCCTGAGTTTCGTCAGGAAATCACAGATTACTATTTTTTTTCTTTATTGCCTGACTTCGGCACAATACACAAAACCCCTTACAGGGCACAATGAGCATTCATTAATACAACAATCAGCCAGGTGGGTTGTGGCGTCGTCATGCTAAAATTCTCTTAGGGTCACTAATGGCTCCAATCTTCCGAGCCACTCGGGAGCTTCAGGAGCAAGTTTCTGAATTTCAATATATCTATTCATGCCTTTCCGAAAATAGATCCGGGCTGGCCGTGCGTCAGGATCGCAATGGTATCCTGCCATTCTCGAGCGCCAAATACAGTGGAGGGCCATTAGCATAATAAGGTCAAATGGCACTCCTTCCTCATTTTCTACTGGTAAGTACCTAATACCATGCGAGTCTAATGGAAATTTCTTTTTTAAAGTCCTTTGTAAAATATCCCAAAAGTAAACCCCTTCCCAACAATGTAGGAAAACCTGGTCTATAGTTTCTGGCTGTTTACAAATTAAGCAATGCGAACCCCAAGGTAAAAATAAATTCTTTCCTTCCAAGAACTTCTTTACTGGCAGTGTTTCCGTGTGTAACTTAAAGAAAAAAGTTTTTGCATTTGACGGCACCTGCATCGCCTTCACCCGCTTAAGAACGTGGTGTCCTGGTCCTCCACTGTATAAGGCCCTGTACATTGGTATGGGAAGAACTACGTTACACAAATCCTTGCACAGCTTCTTCCTGCTAACACAAGATAACGCAGGTCGGCACACGGGGGCTGTGCGACGAAAAACTTGTTCCCTGGAGGGCTCCGAGGAGACAGGGTGCATTGGGTAGCGAAACTCATCTTCAGGTCTTCGGGTTGGACGCCGGAAATAGCGAGCAGGTGGTGGTTGAGGATGGTACTCATAGTGCTGATCATACCCTTACAAAAAAGCTTAATGAGTTTCTGATTAAATGGTAATTACATTCCTCATCATGCACATTAACATTTCTATACATTTTCTTGATGCATTTTTGATGAGTTTCACAAGAAAGTTGGCCACCGTGTTTCTGGTTGGTACCTAATGTGTGCATTTCTTGTGTGCTGTTCATGAGTGTTGACCAATGAGCACTTTTGGATAAAAAGTAAAACCTAAAACGTAGCGAAGCACATCAACTACATTAAAAAAAGCTAAAAAATAAAAAAAAATTAAAACTAAGCAAAAAAAAACTGCACCTCTGACGCGATTCGAACTCGGTACCTCTTACTCCGTAGCTTTCTACGCTAACCACTCGGCCACTAGGGGAGCTGGTAATGTCGGTAACGTATTTGCTTCTTATGTCTGGACTGCATTCATAAGATTGGGACATAATGTTTCGAAGCATGTTTTGAAGTGTACAGGCCATTGCGGCTGCTCTAACAATTACAACTTCTTGACCTTTAGAACTTGCTTCTAATGTTCTAGATACCTATGCGCACTATTTTGTCCACTGCAGTCATTTTAACATGTCGAGTTTGGCATCGCTGGCAAATTTATCAGCGCTGGCTCTTCGGTGGTTGCTACCTTGGGCGTAATTTTCGCTGAACACGGAGCTGTAGCACGAACCTTTAAGGAAAAAAGTGCGACCAAGCTTCAATACCGGCAAGCGCAGCAGCGCCAACACTATTTTACTGGTAACTAAATCTTATTTGTATCTAAACATTTCGGGAAGCGTTGCGATGACTGAGGGCTCGGCTAATCTATACGCAGAGCAAGGAGCTCGAAAGCTTAAGAAACACGCAAAATATCATGCATTATAAAGAAGGCATTGCTTCTCGTGCCCTGGTAGCGCACATGCTCCCAGGACGGTCCAGTTCCGAGTCAACGCACGGCTCGGGTTACGTCCGCGCGTCGTCGTCGGCGCAGGCCGGGGTACCCCTGCTGGTCTCTCCAAAACGGCCTGCTCGCAGGTGCAAGGAGGCATTGGAAATGGAGCGGCCTTGCGTCCGTTAGCTTGGAGGCGGTGTGGCAGTGCGTCGGTTCGCGTACACAACAATATCCTTGCCCGTGACACCCTCAAGCATATTGTCCAACCACAGCACCCATTCGCTTGGCAAGAAGTGATTTGCAATGGCACAAACACCCAAGACGCAGGGTGTAAGCGTGTTTTGAATGAAACAAATGTCCAAAAAGTTGTTTTTGTTTTTACAGTGCATGCTAAACAGAAATGAAAACATAGTAAAGAATATGCATTCGCTTAGTGATGTATAATTTCCCTCATTTGAGAAAGTCAATGTATTTCCACATTAGCTCCTATACAAAAATACTGTTTTGTTTTCCAAGTACAAAACTTCTTGCGTAATCTCAAATGAAAGTCTGTTGCGGATCTCATGTTAAAACACATAAAAATTGTTTCTTAGGCAACATCCTACATATGCTAATCAGAAATGAAAACATAGGGCTCTGAAAGTGTGCAGTTAACAAAAAATAATATATATTCACTTAGTGATGTATACATTTCCTCATTTGAGAAAGTCAATGTATTTCCACATTAGATCCTACCCAAAAATACTGTTGCGTTTTCCAAGCACAAAACTTCATGTGTGATCTCAAAGGAAAGTCTGCTGCGGATATGATGTTAAAACACATCTAATCTTGAATCTCCTTTGAGTGGTTGATGACTCATCAAAAACACATTACGTGGGTAACAGAAATTCAATATCCATTTTTGTAAGGGATAGTGCGATAAGAAGTTAGTCGGACGCGAGTCGTAGTGAGGCGGGTGGCCAGGGCTACCGAACCTTGGCGTCGGGCTGTTGGAGCAAGCGTCCGCGTCTGCCGTATTGATAGTATTCACAAAGGGCATTGAAGGGAGCAAGGAGGGAGGCCCTCAAGAGCCGACAACGTCAGAGGGCAAATAGGATGGAGACCGTACAGGGGGCTCAAACCGCTGCAGTTCCTCACGAACTATTTGCCGGATCGTCGACGACAAGTCCATGAAGTTGTCTTCAATGCTCGCCACAGATGGAACGTTGGCGAGCTGCCCAAATTTTGGCGTTATGCGACGAGTCTTCAATGTCCCGAATGTGCGAACATGCCGAATTACATCACAGACGGCGTTCAGGTCACCTTTGGCAATTAGAAAAATATAAACATCATCTGCGATGCCCTTCAGAAGATGCCCTACTTTATCTTCCTCGGTCATATTAGCGCTTGCAGTTTTGCATAGCTTCAGGACCTCCTCTATGTAAGTTGTGCATGTTTCCCCAGGTAGCTGAGCTGTGTGCGTTAGCGTGTGTTCAGCTCGCTTCCTTCGTGCAAGACAGTCGCCGTAGCACTGCCGCAATTCAGTAACGAAATGGTCGCAGGTGGTAAGAGAGTCTTCGTGGTTTTCGAACCAAACAAGAGCGGTATGGGTTAGGAAGAAAACCACGTTTGCGAGCTTAGCGGCGGCGTCCCATCGATTGTAGCGGCTCACCCGTTGGTAGTGGGTCAACCACTCAACGTCCTCGCATGTCGCTCCCGCGAAAGTCCGAGGCTCCAGATAGTGATGCGAAGAACTGTTCACTGCACCCGCAGGCCGGTCTTCAGCCTGGATCACCGCGTCACCGCTGGCTGCTTGCGGGTCATCGGCCGATTGCATGGCGCTGGTTTGCGGTTCGAGGCCCGCAAGGCGACGACTCCGGCGAGGCTTCAGTTGCGTTGGGGCTGTGCAGAGCGCCAGCAATCGCACACATCACCTCCACCACAATGTTACGCCCATAGCGTCGCGACTGAGACGTTCTAGTCGGTTCAGTACGCTAGGTACACACGGCTAGCGGGAACGACACAAGTGCCACAAGACAAAGGTCGAACGGGCGCGCACACTTCTTCTTCCTCTTCCTTCTTTCTTCCTCCGTGCTCTGAGAACAAGTCCGTAACACTATTCATAAGAAAATCGAACAGACAGGAATCGCACACTTGCGACAACTTCTCTAAAATAACCAAAAATGCGTCCCGATACACTTTCAGTCGAGACAATAAGGTCCGGCAGTGCATTTCCGAGCCTTAATTGGCACACAGTACGCAAAAATGGATCTTTTACATCGCGAACAAAAAGAAATCTGCTGACAATCTGTCGTAGAAATACCGTCCTTCACCCGCCTAAACAAACTGGTCCGGCTACATCGTTCCCATTCTGCTGCCCACACAAAAATGGCAAGTATCCGGTGCAGTCTCTGTACGTTCATCCTTGAACAATGCAACTCTTGCATCACGTACCACAGCTTCGACATAAAAAACATATTGCACACTGTGGCCCTGGCGAAAACTGACAATTGTTGCCCTTTCCACCCCTCCACCTTTTCCCGCATAGCTTGAGTCTGTGCCCTCCAGTACGATTCGCTATCGCGATAACTATCTAGTGGGACTCCTAAGTATTTACTGGTGTTGTCACCCAGGACATGTTTGCGAACTTCTCGGGCGTCGTTAGCCATTCTCCGTGCCAAAGCCCCAGGGACTTTGACCAAATAACTTTACTGCCGGAAACCTTTGTGAATTCTTTTACAGACGACACGGCCTTGATTACCCCTTCGCGATTAACTGCGAATACACCACATCGTCCGCATATGCCAGCAGCTTAAATCACAGATTACAGAGGTATTCTCCTTCCACTACCCTGACCTCTAACTGCGCCCCTTCCAAGTGTCTGAATCCTTCCTCTAAGCAAGCTGTAAATATCACTGGGGAGACCGTGTCCCCTTGCCTGACAGCTTTTGTTATGGGAATTTATTACTTTCTTTATGCAGAACTATGGCTGTCAAATCACTAGTCATTTACGTTGCCCCTCTCACGCATACTCATTAGCAAGCAGTCGTTAGCTGCCGCGTTTTTCTTAAAGACCTCCCCTTTAATTAGGCCATCGCCGTTGCGTCTGGTAGGCCTAGCTGTCCGAATACGGGGGCAGTTGGACGCTCATTTCAAAGGAGCTACCCCAGTTTGTAGCCCCTGCAAACTCGTCCATGTGACGACGATGTCTCTCGCGTCGCAGAACTCGACAACGAATCGGTGCCACGCACCTTCCAACTGCATTCTGATCCAATCATTTCCCTGATTTTCGGCTCACAACGCGGACACCAGGATTTATGGGAAAGGGCGCCTTCCCCGCTACTGTGTTAACAAAAGACGAGTGCTCGCGACAGCGGATAAAGCAAAGAAAGTGAAGCTCGTTGCACCGGGGATCCGTAGCCGGTGAAGGAGACTGCCCCTTCACTTTCAACTACCGATATCGCCAAGCGCAACAGTTGCGTTGCATCGGCGAGGAAAGCCGATCCTTACTTTTCTTTCTGGTTATACGTGCGCCCCACCGTGGTGCTACAGTGGTTAGGGCGCTCGACTACCGTGACCAAAGATTACGGGATCCCGGGGGCCGCTTTTCGATTCAGACGAAAAGCAAGGCGCCCGTGTCAGTGCACGTTAAAGAGCCGGAGCCCTCTACCACGGCGTCCCTCATAGCCTGAGTCGCTTTGGGACGCTCAGCTCCATAAACAATCCAACAAACTTATGCGTGCTGACAGTGAAAATACTAAATTTTGAAGTACAGCGTCACCGAGAATTCTGCCACATTGAGATATCACTAGTTTGAAGTCCCTAGAATAATCGGTTCGATAGATTTTAGTTATGCGCTGAAAAGAGCAGTTGCACTGCGTTCCTCATACCGCCAGTCCAAATAAAAAAAAAATTGTGGACTAGACTGTTACAAAAATAGCGAAAACATAACTCTAACACGCCATATATCGATGAAGTCAGTCGCATTCTCCCGTTTACTACCAGGAGCAAATGACTTTCGGGCCTTCAAATCGGGGGCGGGGGTGCGAGGCGAAATGGCCGTCGCCGTCTCTACGCGCTCAAGCGAGATGATGCTAATGCATGCACGCAATACATATGCGGCTGCAGGGCGAGAAGCAACTGCTCTTCCCCTTTCCTCCCCATCCAGACCTGTTCATTGAGGCCCCCCTGCTTCCACTACTTCCACAATGGAGCTCACTCTTTGAGCCGGCTGCCGCGCGCGGACGGAAAATGGCCCTGCGCGAAGGACCATCAACACGCATAAATAGTGGACGTAACCGCAGTCCGGAAGGGCGCTTTCTATTTCGGAATCTCCATTTCCTGCCCGAGCTTTCCGGAAACGAATGTGCCCAATGTGCGTAGGTCGTCGATCCGGGTGATGCCCGCAACGTGTCACTGCGCTACCGCCCAGGTTTGGATGAAAAATCTTATAGCTTCACATTCCACGGGTTTTTAATCGTTGCTTGGAGGCTTTGTTCATGGATTTAATGATTGGATCTATTGTCTCCTTGCAGAGTTTACCAGTATTTCCGAGGTCTTCAGAACTATCTTGTTCAGGAAGCGTTGTATTCTGGGAACAGTTCTTGGCGTAACAATTCATGCCGCGCAAAATGAGACTGTTTTCTGAGCAACGACTTGAATATTGTAGCTGCCAATACGATTTCGTTGTTTACCGACCACCAGAAAACAATATTACTTGGCTTCTTTGTGTCCTTGAAGAGGATATAAAGTTTTTAGCCTTCCTCTGCAGGAGGAGACTTTGACACCGAGAGGAAGTGTAAAAATTCTGTGCAATGAAGATTCATTGCCTTCAAGACGCGTGCCCAATCAGGCCGCACTCCGAATTTTAGGCGAAGAAAGGAACACCAGCGTCAAGCCACGCAGTGAGGCTTACAAGCCGTTCAAAAAATACCTCGCTTGCTTGAGTCAAGACTACTTTTCGCCATATTTGTACAAGGTTCTACAAATTAGGCTGTACGAGGCTACTTCACTTTGGCAGACTGAATTCCTGCTGAGCTGTTATGGCACAGTCACCGAGAGTGAAATTGGATATCATGCGAGGTTCGTTACAACCTATTGTGTAAAATGTTTGTTACGTAAAATCCAAGCTTCGTATATTTAGAGTTCTATGAGGGTACATTGCCGTGGACCTAACTTGTAACGTCAGTTATTCCTACTTAAACCGTTTCGTTTAGGTAAACTTGATCTCTGCTATTACAAATTTTTATTTTTTATTTATTTCAAATACTGCCGACCAGATATGGTCCTTGCAAGAGCGGCACTATCAAACATTGTAAAAGACATGAAATGGCAGGCATATGCAAATAAAATTAGCAGAAGAAAAAAAAAAACTGGAAACAAACAATAAGACGCCAACAAATAAAGACATGTACCGAAAAGCCAGACCAAAAACTCATGAAATAAAGAGGTGACGTTGCAGCTTTTCATGCGCTATTACCGGGTAAAAAAATATGAGAAGTTAGAGAATTCTATTAGGATACATTTCTGAGGAAAAAATTACTTCTAAATGTGCTAGTGCGGGCGTTTTATAAATAATATGCTTTATTTAATTATTATACTTGTTAAACGCTCCTTATAAAGGAAACTGACCCTAATCGGTTGAAATATTGAACTATACAACTTAATAGTACCACATGTGGGGCTATTAACTGTTATTTCAGCTTCGTAGCGGCAGGCGAGTGCTTCGGGCGCTCGACTACTTAGCTGGACCACCCGAGTTCGGCCGCGGCCGCATTCTTTGGTTAGCTCTTCTGCTGGACACTGTCAGTGCACATTTAAAAACCCCTGGCGGTCCCAGTCCGCCGTTCCCCTCTTTTACGGCGTGCCGCATACCTTAAGCACATTTCGGGCGGTAAATCTTGTAACGAACACAAACCAAACCATTCAACTTAAAAATGTGTTCAATAGTAGTTACTTTTTTTTTCAAGGGCGACATCACTAAATGGAGCATTTACGTCTCGCATTTTGCACTTTGTACCGACCAAATTATTTGTAGTATGGTGGCGATTAACAGCCATATTACAGCGCTGCACTCAGAACAGTAAACAGCGAAGTAACAATGAGAAGAAGAGAAACGTAACGCACCAGCAATGACAACACTCGAGACGGTGATAAAGAATAAAGAAAACAGTTGAAAGTCACACACAAATGGTGTTAGAGCCCAAAGAGTTGAAATGTTCCTGAAGTATATGAGGACTACGTGGCGTCATACAAATATATAATGCGCTCAATGGAACTTGTTTTTTAAATGGTAACGCAGTAAACACAACTTGTCTTTTTTTTTTTTTTTTTACAGAGACTGTGCTGACGCCTAAAGCTTGATAAAAAATGCTGGGTGCATGTAGTCAGCGTGCGCACGGTAATGCTTGGAAAGGAAGACAAGGTCCTGCGATTACTGTCTCAAGGCGGTTGGCCTGTAAGTGCGCAAGGCAACCCTGTAATCTTATCGGGGAGGAGGTTAGGAGACCACACCACACGACGCACAGTATAATTCGTAAATCATTTTGTTACATTCTCGGGGGTGTTTGAAGAATGCCTCAAGTTTGGCATCTTCCCTAGCTGTCATGACGCCTTCAAATGAATGTTATCAAGACATGACCCTGAGCCCACCTTCCGGTTTGAGTTGTTTCTCTAGGATCACTTTGGAGTTTCGCCACTTGGGCGTCGTTTCAGAAGCGTGTCTCTAGTCGAAATGGTGCGACTCGCGTGATCACGCCTTTGGTGTATTCTTTCACTTGTTTATTGTTCCACGAAGTGCCATACTTATCCGAAGAAATTGTACAAATAATATATTTGCTAATTTCTATTACGGGCTTTATTCTACTTTACAGGAATTTTATAGTATGCAAAATCTGCACTGAATTCCCACTAACATAGCTTGTAATTTATAATATATCCATCGTACATTGAGGGAACGTTCCGGTCGCGTGATCAGCTAGGGCGGCTGCTATTTCACGCAAAACCGCCCTCGACCTCCATTTGCCACTTGGCCTGGCAGAAAACGCGGCTTATTTGAATGCAGCGATGCCAGTGAAAATTGGCTTTATGCAGTCATCTGCGAACAACTCTGCCGCATCGTCTACGGGCGGCGGAGATGCGTTGAACGCTTTTCTGATTGCCCAAAACAAACCTTGGACGCTAGGAAACCTCAAAGCAGTGTATACTATATGCCTCAAGCAAACTTCCGTTTTTTTTGTATGTCCGAAAATTTAGTAAGCGGCAGCGGTGTATATTTTTAGTCTTCAAGTGCTTGTCACTGCCATAAATAAATGCTCTCTTCATTTGGTTCCACGTCTGTGCACCTGATATGTTTGAGATTAGCGATCTCTTTCCGTAGCCTACCTAGCACGAACATGTTAATCTCTTTACTTCATTAACCGAGTCAGACTATTAATAATGGTAACATTTATGTCATATATGCAATCGACACATCACAAAGCTCGTGGTGTTGCAGGCAAGAAAGGAACTGCATTGCTGAAAGCATGCAGGGCAATCACTCTGCAGTCTGAGCGAGCCACCGCTGCTGCGCAACCTCGTCAAATGGCGTGCGGAGACGTCGCATACAAAACGAAACACAGTGCTGCCAATGCACTTGTATGGGACAAAATTTAGGACACTCTACCAATCGTACAAAATGTGGGAACGCAGAGGGCTCTGGGTGAGGCGAGCAGCGTATCCTTGGCAGACTGAGTCGTCTACCTGGACGCACAGCCAGGGCAACGACATTTCTCGCAGGCGAAAATCACGATTCAACTCAACGTAGGTCACAATGGCGTTTTCCGCACACTTCGAAGCGATGGGCCACCACTGCTGCTAGCAGCGCCATGGCAGTCCCGAGCTGTACGCTGGAACTTTCAAAATTCACGGATTTCCCCCGAGTTCACCTGTCAGTAAAAACAATAAGCCACACTCCTTATAAGGCGTGTAAGTTTATAATACAAATCGAAACTAAATACGTCAAATAATATGCGTTACCTTTTAACTTATTAGGAAGGAGGGGACGGTAACGCTCGAGAGTGCTCGCCTTCGAGTGTGCATGCACAGATAATAACCGCAGGAAGGGACACGTGCCCGAAACAGGAGGGGCAAGCGACTTTCAACAAGTGTGTAGGAAATAGCGTGTAAGTCACGAGATTGCGATTTTAGCCGTTGCATTGGTGACAAGCAGTGGCGCTGGAGCGTGCGCAATGTTCAGTCTTCAATGTTTGATAGAAGGAAGCGGAACGCGTAGGATGCGCTCGTGTGGCTTTACCTCGTTATTTTATTATCAGTTGTTTTCGCGTTTTCTGCGCTATCTGTGTTCACTGACTGCCGTCGGATGGGACTTTGGTGAGCGCAGAACTCGGGGCATCTTGCATAGCGCAGCAGGTCCACACAATATGCAGTACTACACCCTATCCGAGATCACCAAAGGTTTGTGCTGCAAGCGTAGAACGTTTTTGCTCAAATATATACTATCAAACAAAATGCATCGCTCTCAGCCTCGACAAAAGGGGCTTTTTTCTTTACTTTTGTCATTGATTAGGTATTGTGCACCCTCTGCTATGTTTTTTCCCTTGAATTTCATTGCTTGTTTCATATTAATGCGATAGCGTTTAAGGTCCTGCTCACCAAAAAAGCGGCGTCGGCGTTGTGAGCAAAACATTCCGGCGCTAGCAGCTGCCACGCACTGACTGGGCGTAGGATTGCCCTGACTTTATGTTTGGCAGGAGCTGCCAACTCGGATTCTGTGGAGGGCGATGTCACAATCAGCCTGCCAGGGTCCGTGCATTCACATTACCAGGCACGTTCATACCAGTTTGTTAGAACAGGTCTTTATATGTGGGCTGGTAGCCCCCTCTGTCGAGTCATACCCTTAAAGGCGACGGAACTTAAAAGTGTTCCACATAATTCGCATACTGCATTCTTCATTCTTCCTCTTGCAATATAGTTTCTCCCACTGCGTAACAAATATCTGCTCTGTCACATCGTCTACTTCTCTAGGTGAGCAAGCACTCTGAACCGCTCTTTTTCTTGCCCCGTGCATTTCGGCGATAAATGGTCCTCTCCATCGCTCGCACTTCTATGCAAATTCTTCGGCTGCTTTATTAAAATTCCAATTCATCTCTTGCTTTGAAAGGTGGCCTTCCTTGGTTCACGCGCAGTATCTAAATACGCTGAACCCCTTTGGTTTGCTCCTAAGAGTGAACTCGTTTACGTGCATCTTTCGGACTACTGCTGCCATTGCGTCTCTCGAATTTTCCTCCTTACGCTCTCATTCGCCTAGCAGTGTTCGTTGGCGTTGTCTCTGAATAATAGATCCCACCTCTGGTTCCGCATTTTCCTCTAAATGGCGATATTATTGCACGCGCCTTTTAACACTCACGTGTCATCCACGTGTGCCTTTCTGACAACTCTAATTCTTTTCTCAATCAATTAGTACATCCTCCATCAGCCGAGGTATGACTGTACCTATCCAGGCAGCGCAATCCACAGACCTAATATTGAAGTGTGTCGGCAATGCACTAGTCCCATGTTGGACAGGACACGCACTCATAATACTTGGCCCATGGCTTGCGCTGCCTGGGTAGCTGCGTGCTCAGGTATGCTTCGGCTGGTGTAGGTGGGCACCACTGTTCGCGTGCCAGCGCTCCCACTTCGCCCGCCGCAGCTTCGGCCCCGCAATGGACGTGAGTGGCCGTCTCCGGGCCGGAAGCGTTCCGCCGTGGAGTGACCTTGCTGGCGGCGTGGCGCGCGTCTCGTCATTGAGCAACGCTTCATCTCCTTGCATAATGTCATACTTTGACGCCTTATTAGCGGCTGGCATTGTTTCCGCCCTCCGGATGTCCGGCAGCACGAGAACAGGCGCCTAATGTCGTGTTCACTTCCGGCACACTTTGCGCTCCCTTGCTGATTCATTTCCTTATTCTTGCTTAGGGCCCGTTTTCTAAACCTACAGGAGTTGTGGAGAAGGGTAGTGTCGTACGTAGGTAAAAGGAAAAGGCGGAAAACAGCAGGCTGACAAGAGGTCAGAAATGAAAAAAGGTGTTATATGCTACTTCTATAAATATTATCCTCAACAACACAAATTATCTGTTGAAGGGTAGCGAGCGCTGTACTCACATCCATAATATACGTCGAAAGACCTTTGCGCGATTACCAGTTTCAGTGGACAAAATGCTTCCTTCATGAATGACACGATTCCACACTATGTATGATGCCACTTTGTTTCTCACAAGAAAGGAGCACCTCCGGCGCCGCACACGTGCGCTTGTCCCACCGTGTGCGGTATCCCTCCCCAGCGGTCTTACCCACACAGAGGAGGTTGCGCTACGAAGGATGTGGGTCGGGGTTGCCCTCACACCTGCTGTAATGCTGACATGGCCTCAATATCGATATTTATATCAGCGTCCAGGATATCGTGTCTGCAATTCACAAGATCATGAAGCAGGCACTGAAGCCGACGAGAACTTGGCATCTGGTGGCAGTGGGCCTTTCGCTGAACAACTCGTCTTGTTACATTGCTTGGACTCAAGGGCCCTATTATCGCCCTCTCTTGAACTTTATTAGAACAGCCAAACTTATTTCTTTCATTTAATACCCTTTACATTTTTACCATACTTCATTATGCTCTCAGGCAATAAACAACGTTATAAAAAGAATGCTTCCCACAAGAAAGTGTTCACGGTAACCAAAACGAAACAAAAAAACGTCTACACCCCGCAGGTAACTTAAGTTGCGGGTACTAACGGCCTAACTTTATGAAGTACTTAGGACTCTAACCATCGAAAGTTTGTATCACTTGGTCCCACTTATCGACATGGACAGGCATTCATGTCACGCGGAAGTTACTGGCGCTGTGTCGTCACGTAAAGGCAATAAATCCAATTTGGAGAACAGAAACGCCACCGAAGCCTTCAGATAATTGTTTGCCGACTAAAGCTCGGGTTGGCTAATTTCTTGGAATTTTTAGTGATACATGCCGTATTTGATGCATGCAAGTACTTATTAACAAAGATGTAGGCATGTATTGCATGTATGTAGGTATGTCTATGCACCGACCACTGCTGCTGAAGAAGCTGACGTTGAGAGATTTTATGCGGACCTACAATGCCTTTTAGACCGCACCCCATCATCAGACGTCGTTTTTCTCATAGGAGACTGGAATGCTAAGGTCGGGAGTGAAGAAATATCCGGAATTACAGGCAAGTTAGGTCTTGGTGAGCCAAATGAAGCTGGGCAGAGGCTAGTAGAGTTCTGTCAAGAAAACAACCTGACCATAGCGAATACTCATTTTCAACAGCACAAGAGGCGCCTGTACACATGGATTTCACCGGACGGTCTGTACAGGAATCAGATCGATTATATTATTTGCCAGCAGAGATGGAGAAGCGCTATACAAGCAGTAAAAACAAGGCCTGGGGCCGATTGTGGCACCGATCATCAGCTTCTTGTTGCCAAAATTAAGCTTCGATTGAGGAAAACGCAGAAAACTAGAAGGCCTTTCAGGTATGATCTGGATCAGATTCCGTTAGAATATGCTGTGGAAGTGAAGAATCGATTTCAAGAATTAGATCTAGAAGACAAAGAGCCCGAAGAGATGTGGACTGATGTTCGTGATATAATACAAGAAGTTGCTACTAAGGTAGTTCCAAAGCAAAAGAAATGCAAAAAAGCAAACTGGCTATCTGAAGAGGCTTTGCAAATAGCTGAGGAAAGGAGGATGGCAAAAGGTATGGGGGAAAGAGAAAGATACAAGGTTCTCAATGCGGATTTTCAGAAAATAGCAAGGAGAGATAAGAATGCCTTCCTGAACATATAGTGTCAAGCAGTTGAGGACAACAGCCAATTAAGGAACACAAGAGCTCTGTATAAGACAATCAAATATATCAAGGGAAGCTTCTGTGTTAAGCTGGGCGTGATAAAGGACAAACGAGGCAAGGACCTCACTGAAGCCTCAGAGATAAAGAAGAGGTGGCAGGAATACACAGAAGAACTGTACAAGAAGGACCCGGATGTGCAAACCCAACATAGGACGGTTGTGATTACTGATCTCGAGCCGGGCATCCTGAAGAGTGAAGTTGAATGGGCCTTAGCCAGCCTTGCTAAGAACAAAGCTAGCGGAATTGATGGTATTCCAGCTGAGTTGCTTCAAAACCTCAACCACGACGCTGTTAACACACTGCATACATTCTGTCAAAAGATTTGGACAACCCTGCAGTGGCCACAGGATTGGAGGAGGTCAGTTTATATCCCCATTCCAAAGAAAGGCAGTGCCAAAGATTGTTCCAACTACCGCACGATCGCGCTTATTTCGCATGCTAGCAAGGTGATGTTAAAAATCCTGCAAGGTAGGCTGCAGCAGTATGTGGATCGGGAGCTTCCGGACGTGCAAGCTGGGTTTCGCAAGGGCAGAGGAACTAGAGACCAAATTGCCAACCTTCGCTGGATCATGGAAAAAGCAAGAGAGTTCCAGAAACCCATTTACTTCTGCTTTATTGATTATGCGAAAGCGTTTGACTGCGTAGATCACAGCAGATTGTGGCAAGCTCTCCAAGAGATGGGAGTTCCAATTCACCTCATCTGTCTCCTCAGGAACCTTTATGAAGGGCAAGAGGCCACAGTCAGAACTGGGCATGGTCTTACTGATTGGTTTCCGATTGAGAAAGGGGTGAGGCAAGGCTGCATACTGTCGCCCTGCCTATTTAACCTATATGCAGAGTGCATCATGAGGAAGGCCGGTCTGGACGAGTCTTCAGCTGGAGTGAAGATTGCTGGAAAACGTATCAACAACCTTAGATATGCGGGTGATACCACTTTAATGGCAGAAAGTCAAGTGGAACTCAAGAGACTTCTGATGCGCGTACAAGAAGAGAGTGAGAAGTTTGGGCTTAAACTGAACATTAAAAAGACGAAGATCATGGCGTCTTGCCCTACCAAGTCCTGGAGCATCAATGGACAAGAAGTGGAAGCTGTGACAGATTTTCTGTTCTTGGGCGCCAAGATTACCTCGGAAGGAGACTGCAGCCATGAAATTAGGAGACGCCTGCTTCTGGGAAAAAGAGCAATGGTTAGCCTTGACCGAGTAGTAAAGAGCAGAGACATTAGTCTGCCAACCAAGATCCGTATAACCCGTGCTATGGTCTTTCCAGTTGTGATGTATGGATGCGAGAGTTGGACTGTGAAAAAGGCTGACCGCCGAAGAATTGACGCGTTTGAATTGTGGTGCTGGCGAAGACTCTTAAGAGTTCCTTGGACTGCCAGAAGATCAAATCAGTCGATATTGTTGACCATAAACCCTGACTGCTCATTGGAGGGTCAAATTCTAAAGTTAAAGCTCAGCTACTTTGGTCATCTGATGAGAAGAGAGGAGTCGCTGGAGAAAGATTTGATGTTGGGAAAGGTTGAGGGTCGCCGGAGAAGGCGTAGGCAGCGAACGCGATGGTTAGATGGCATTCTCGAGGCATTGCAGATGAAGCTATGTGATGTTAAGAAGATAGTGAGAGACCGGAAAGCGTGGCGTGACATGGTCCATAGGGTCACGAAGAGTCGGACACGACTGAACGCCTGAACGGAACTGAACGGAAAGGCATGTATTGACAGTCATTATACAGACATGCACTGTCAGTACTGACAGTAGCTATTTACCGAGCATTGTCACTGCATATCTAAACAAAGAAGATAATATCTCGCTAGCCAGTATGGTAACATCCAATCGCGCCATGAATGAAGTTACACCACTCCTATATATACTCTTCCTAAAGCAAGAAGAAAGCAAATGAGGGCATAAACAATTCAATCGATATCAATTGTCAAGTAATGAAAAGCAGCTCGCCAGTGTGTGTCAGTAGGAACGGATGCTCGAGATTATCTTGCCACTATGAAGTAGGAAACCAGAAGATAACTAATGGGCTTGGAATTCAAATAAAGACAGCCGAGTAACCTGTGCAAAGGGAAAGACTTCCACAGTATTGGGAGACTAAATAAAAACGGAGTGTGCAAGGCGACAAACGCGAGTCAATGGTTGCATGCTAATAGCCAAAACAGCAGGTGGAGAAACGTGAACTGTGCATAAGGTTGCCCACCACATGAATAAAGTGGCGAACCAACATAACCTGGTATTCTCCACTCCAAGGTCAAGCTCTGGTCACGGATTCGCTAGGTTGGAAAACCGAGCACATATGGCGAAGTGGTTTGTCAACTTGCATGGGGGCCGTTTACAAGATCCCGCTGTGAAGTCCTACATAGGAAGACCTGGCGCTGTATTAATGACCGGGCAGGAGATCATTTGAGGGCTTCAAGTGGTGGAGCTACAAAGTTGGCAGTACATTGCGCGAACTGCACAGCGTGTGACCCGCGACTAAATGACATTAAGGTCCTGGCAAGAAGCCGTGCTAAAACAGCGCGTGAAATTTTGAAAATTTTTCACACCAGGAAATGTGGAGATAAAGGTGTGACATCAGTAAAGCTGCAGAGATCAAACGTATTGAGCGTATTTTGTAATATATTTTTTGTTATGCCCAGGTCTTTTTCATTATAGATATGCACTGCGCATGTCTCCCTTTCCGCATATATTTGATGATGTCGCTGCAAATGAAGCAGATGAGACAGATGTGAGTTAGCGCGTGTACTGTATAGTTCTTCCTCGAATCTGAGTGTCTTCCTATGCGCTATTCATCATAATCATCAGCCTGACTATAGCCAATGCAGAGCGAAGGCCCCTTCCATATTCGTACAATTAACCCGGTCATGTGCTAGCTGCATCCACTTGACCCCTGCGAGCTTCTTAACCTCATCCGCCCACCTTACTTTCTGCCACCAACTGCTACGCTTTACTTCCTTTGGAATCCAGTTTGTTACTCTAAGCGACCATCGGTTATCCGTTCTTCGCGCTACATGTCCTGCCCATGTCCATATCTTCTTCTTGATTTCTGCTAGAATATCAATGACTTGAGTTATTATTGCGAAAGCAATACTACTCTAGGTTTAGAGCCTTCAGAGCAACGCGGCCGGTAGCCACGTCTTACCCACGTGACGCTGTGATGTCACACCCGACGTGACGCTAGGGTGACAGCTGGCTACCAACTCAAGCGCTCGGCAGGAGCTGCCAACTTGAGTCTCTCCTTTCACATGAGACGGTTATGTCAGAATCAGCTTGCTAGGACCCTGGCATTCACGTTACCCCTATAGGCCACTAAGGAACGTTCATACGGCTTGGTTAAAGCGGGGCTTTATATGTGGGCTGAGGAAGAAGAAAACGAGAAGAACGCTCGATCACCCGCAGCTAATGCTTTCGCTCAGTATTTTGTTCAGCAGCGTTGAACACTTGTAATTTTATTGCGTAAGCAATACTACTCTAGGTTTCGAGCCTTCCGCTTAGCGCGGCTGGTAGCCGCGTCTTACCCACGGGATGCTGTGATGTCGCAGCCCACGTGACTCTAGGCGATGTGGGCTGGCAGGAGTTGCCAACTTGGTTCTCTCATTTCATATGGGACGATTTTGTCAGAATCAGCCTGCTAGTACCCTGGCATTCACTTTCCCCTATGGCCACTAAGGCACGTTCGCACGGCTTGGTTAAAGCGGGGCTTTATATGTGGGCTGAGGAAGAAGAAAAAGAGAAGAAGAAGAAAGCTCGGTAAACAGCAGCTAATGCTTTCACTCAATATTTGGTTCAGCAGCGTTGAACCCTCGCAATTTTTATTTTTTCCCTGACCCATTCTGTACGCCTCCTATCTCTTAACATTACACCTACCATCTTTCGTTCCGTAGCACTCTGCGTTGTCCTCAACCTAATTAGCACCCTCTTCGTACGTCTCCATGCTTCAGCCCCATAGGTGAGTACAGGTAAGATGCCGCTATTGTATGCTTGCCTCTTGAGCGCTACCAGTCAGCTGCTATTCATAATCTGTGAGTGCTTGAAAAATGCCCTCTATCCCAATTTCACTCTCATTGTTATTTTCCTTTCGTGGTCCGGATCTGCAGTTATTACCTGTCCTAAGGAGACGTATTCGCCTATTACTTTCAGTGGTTCGCTACTAAAATTAAATTGCTGCTCATTCCCGAGGCTGTTTAACGTTACCTTATCATTCTGCATATTCATTTTCAAGCCTCCCTTCTACTTTTCCTGCATAGGTCATCAATCAATCTTCGTAGGTCATCCCCTGAGTTACTTAGCAAGGAAATGGCACCAGCAAATCGCAGATTACTGCGGTATTCTATATCTACTCTTATCCTTAACTGCTTCCAGTCCAAGTCTATGAATACTTCTTCTAAGCAAGCTGTGAATAGTACTGGGGAGATCATGCCTCCTTGCCGAACACCTTTCTTTATAGAGATTTTTGTACTTTCTTTATAGAGAACTATCGTCTCTGTGCAGCCACGATATTGCCGCGAACCATTTAAATGTTTGTTTGTTTTTTTTCTTACTTCCGCAGGCATGCGGTCGTATCATTTTGAATCTAGCGTGTGAATCACGTCTGTAATCTTTGTTTTTTAATGCTCGTTTTCTGGAGACGCGTCTTTATTATTCCCATTGTTGAGGCAGATGATTTGAGATGTATTTCGAAGGATTCCAGCCACGCGCTTGTATTTCTAAAATGTTTCCGGTTAAGCTAGTCACTGTCCGCGGTTTTATCTAGATGTTTCTACGCCGCTTTGAAATTGAGCGCTGACTGGTGAAGCGGTCATTCGTAGATCTACGACCACTGAGCACGATTGTTGCTATTGCCGCCGCCGATTGCTTAGTTCTTTTGCGGGAGCAAGTCAGCCCAATAAGAGCTGATTCCCGCGAAGATCAAGTCTCCTCATTTGTTGTCAACCGCAATGTCACCACCACGTCACATCTGGTGGAGCTGCTGATTCCCTGTCAACGTGACCATCACGCCGAAGATGAACCAGCCGGGCCTGCACAGCCTCTCGCTTTCGTGCAGCCGCGTGAGCCCCCTAGCTTCCAAAGACGACCGGATGAGGATGCGGAAGATTGGCTCCAGCTGTTCGAACACGTATAAACGTACAACGCCTGGGATGACGAAACGAAATTCAGGAAAGTGTACTTGCTCTTCAGGGAACCGCCCGAATTTGGTTCGACAATCGCGAGGCCTTTTTGATCGATTGGGCCACTGTCATCATCATCATCATCATCAGCCTGATTATACCCACTGCAGGGCGAAGGCCTCTCCCATATTTCTCCACTTAACACGGTTCTGTGCTAGCTGCATCCACTTGACCCCTGCGAACTTCTTAAACTCATCCGCCCACCTAACTTTCTGCCGCCCACTGCTATGCTTTCCTTCCGTTGGAATCCAGTTTGTTACCCTCAGCGACCATCGGTTATCCTCTCTTCGCACTACATGTCCTGCCCATGTCCATTTCTTCTTCCTAATTTCCACTAGAATGTCGTTAACTCGAGTTATTTCTCTGACCCACTCTGCACGCTTTCTATCTCTTAATGTTACCCCTACCATTTTTGTTCCATAGCCCTCTGGGTTGTCCTCAACTTAATTTAAACTCTCTTGGTTAGCCTCCACGTTTCAGCCCCATAGGTGAGTACAGGCAAGATGCAACTGTTGTATACTTTCCTCTTGAGCGATACCGGTAAGCTGCTAGTCAAAACCTGCGAGTGCTTACCAAATACGCACCATCCCAATCTTATACTTCTTGTGATTTCCCTTTCATGGTCCGGATCTGCGGTTACTACCTGTCCTAAGTAGACATATTCGCCTACTACTTCCAATATTTGCTACTTAATGTAAACTGCTGTTCCTTCCCGAGGCTGTTGAACATTACCTTAGCCTTCTGCATATTGATCTTCAAGCCTACCTTTCTACTTTTCTTGTCTAGGTCATCAATCATTATTCGCAGTTCATCTCCCGAGTTGCTTAGCAAGGCAATGTCATCAGCAAATCGCAGATTACTGAGGTATTCTCCATCTACCCTTATCCCTAACTGCTCCCATTCCAAGTCTCTGAATACTTCCTCTAAACAAGCTGTGAAAGTACTGGGGAGATTGTGTCTCCTTGCCTAACACCTTTCTTTATGGGAATTTTGTTACTTTCTTTATGGAGAACTATGGTTGCTGTGCAGCCACTATATATATCTTCCAGTACTTTCACGTACGGCTCGTCTACCCCCTGATTTCGCAATGCCTGCATCACCGCCGAGGTTTCAACTGAGTCAAATGATCTTTCGTAATCAATGAATGCTATGTATAAGGGCTGGTTATATTCCGAGCATTTTTATATCACCTGATTGATGGCATGGATATGATCGATAGTAGAGTACCGTTTCCGAAACCCTGCTTGATTCTTTGCTTGATTGCAGTCTAAGGTTGTCATGATTCTATTAGCGATTACCTTAGTAACATACCTTATACGTAACAGACAGTAAGCTGATTGGTCTGTAATTTTTAAGGTCCTTAGAGTCCCCTTTCTTATGAATGAGAATAATGTTTGCATTCTTCCATGGTTTCGGTACCGTCGATGACACCAGGCACTGCGTATACAGTGTGGCCAGTTTTTCTAGCACGATATCCCCCCCCCGTCCTTTAGCAAATCTGTAGTTATCTGATCCTCTCCAGCTGATTTCCTCCTTTTCATAGTTTCTAGTCCTTTCTTGACCTCGTCCTTCGTCACTGGTGGAGCGCCTACCTGTTTTTCCCTACCGCCAATCTCATTACGGTCCTGACTACTTTGGCTACTGTAGAGATCTGTATAGAACTCCTCGGCTACTGTGACTATCTGGTCCGTATTAGTGATGACGTTGCCCGCCTTGTCCCTTATCGCATACAACTGGTTTTTGCTTATGCCCAATTTCTTCTTTACCGCTTTAAGGCTTCCCCCGTTCTTTACAGCATGCTCAATTTTCTTCATGTTGTACTTCCTTATATCTACCACCTTACGCTTGTTGATTAGCTTTGATATCTCGGCCAATTCGATCTGGTCTGTTGGATTGGAAGCTTTCATACTCTGGCGTTTCTTAATAAATCTTTCGTCTCCTTAGACAGCTTACCGGTATCCTCTCTAACTATCCTACCGCCTACTTCTACCGCGCACTCGGTAATGATATCTCTGAAATAATTGTTCCTTGCCTCTAGGGTAAAGTCGCTATCCTCAGTTAGAGCTGAATACCTATTCTTTAGCGAGATCCTGAACTGTTCTGCCCTCCCCCTCACCGCTAATTCGTTGATGGATTTCTTTATTACTAATCTGTTGCGTTCCTTCTTCACATTTAGGCTAATTCACGACCTCACCATCCTGTGGTCACTGCATAGAACTTTCCCGATTACCTCTACATCTTGCATAATGGCGGGGGTTGAACACATTATGAAGTCTATTTCGTTTTTAGTCTCTCCGTTAGGACTTTTCCATGTCCATTTCCGGTTCTTTCGTTTGCTGAAGAAGGTATTCATGATTCGTAAGTTATTGCGCTCTGCAAACTCAACTGGTAACTCCCCCCTGCTATTCCTAGAACCAATGCCATAGTCACATACTGCCTTGTCTCCTGCCTGCTTTTTCCCTACCTTGGCACTGAAGCCGCCCATTAGTACAGTATACTGCTTTACTTTTCGCATTGCCGATTCTACATCTTCATAGAAGCTTTCAACTGCCTGGTCATCATAACTACATGTAGGTGCATAGGCCTGTACAACCCTCAGTTTATACCGCTTTTTAAGCCTAATTGCGATGCCTGCAACCCTCTCATTAATGCTATAGAATTCATCTATATTACCCGCTATATACTTATTGACAAGGAATCCTACTCCTAGTTGTCGCCTCTCTGGTAAACCTCGATAACACAGTACATGCCCATCCTTCAGTACAGTATATGCCTCATTCGGCCTCCTAATCTCACTAAGCCCTACGACATCCTATTTCATGCCCGGTAGTTCCTCTGACAACACTGCTAAACTAGCTTCACTAGCTAGGGTTCTAGCATTAAACGTTGCCAGGGTCAGTTTCCAATGGCGGCCTGTCCAGCGGAGTCGGACTAACTGACTAACAACGGACTAACAGGTTTAATATTTCTTTGTATGTTTCATTAAACCTTCACTTGTTAGTCCGAGCGCTTGTCTTGTCTCTTCTTGTTCCTCGTCCCCTGTCGCCGCGCCGGTAAAATATTGTAGAGAGTGCTTTTCGTCAGCATCGACGGTGAGACAAACTCCGTTGGAAAACCACTGCATTATCACTGACGAACACGCCCGGCCTGTTCGTTAAAGCCCCTATCGAGTATCACCGCGAGAACGGCAAGCCATCCGAGAGCAAGTGGATGAAATGCTCCGTGACCTTGTCATCCAGCCATCTAAGCGCCCCTGGCAAGCCCCCGGCGTCCTGGTGAAGAAAGAAGACGGAACAATTTGTTTCTGCGTTCATTACCGCCACTTGGATAGCATAACGAAGAAGGATGTCAACCCACTTCCCCGCATCGAAGACGCACTGCACCGGCTCTGTAACACTAAGCACATCTCGTCTTTGGAGCTGAAGAGCAGGTACTGGCAAATTGAGGTCGATTAAAGAGACCGCGAGAAGACCACGTTCATAATGCTAGACTGCTGTTTCGAGTTCAAGGTAATGCCTTTCGGCCTCTGCTCCGCGCCAGCAAAATTCTAGCGTGTAATAGATACCGTACTGGCTGGATTGAAATGGTAAATTTCTCTTGTATACGTAGACGGAGTTGTTGTCTTCTCTTCGAACTTTGAAGACCATCTGAGAAGGCTTCGAGCCATGCTTAACGCAATCAAGTTGTCAAGTTTAAAGTTGAAAGCCGAGAAGTTTCACTTCGTCTAAGAATAGATGATGTTTATGGATCATATTGTTAGCAAGGAAGGAGCCCACTCCGACCCACAGAAAACAGCTGCGATCGCACAGTTTTCACAGCCAGGTGACAAGAAAGCCCTACGCCGGTTACGAGGACTGTGCGCGTATTACCGACGATTTGATGGAGCTTGCGTCTCCAAGAATTTGACATCACAGTGGTCTACAAGTCTGCTCGCAAGCATTCCGACGCGGCCTGCTTGCCCCGAGCCCCTGTGGATGCGCCCCCACAAGACGACAACGACGCCTTCTTGAGACCTGTAAGCGCAAGCAATTTCGCTCAACAGCAGCGGTTGGACTCCGAGTTTAAAGACCCGGTTAACTACTTAGAAGGGAAGATTGCTTCCCCTCCGGCTGTGTTCAGACGACAGTTGTCGTCCTTCGCGCTGCGCAACAACGTCGTCGTGAAGAAAACCTTCACAACAAGACCACATACCTCCTTGTCGTGTTTAAGGAACTCAGAAAGACAATTTTGCAGGCACGATGAGCCGATCCCAGGGCACCTTGGGTGGCGCGCAGGTTGCATCGAATCCAAGAGAGGTATTACGGGCCGCGGTTACTTGGCGACGTTGCCCATTACGTGACAACGAGCCGTAAGTGCCAGCGATGGAACACGCCCCCGATCGGACCAGCTGGATTACTCAATCCCATAACGCCCTTGACCAACCTTTCAGCAAACTGGGATGGATCAGCCCCTTTCCAACTTCCTGTGCGGGTAACAAATGGATCATCGTTGCCGCTGATTACCGTACCCGCTACGCTGAAGCGAAAGCCTTATCTAATGGTATGGCGGCAGAAGTCGCTAAGTTCTTCGTCGAACGGATTCTCCTGCGACACGGCACCCCCGAAGTACTCCATCACGGATAGGGAAACATCATTTCCGGTAGAGCTCACGCAGACCATCTAGACCAATACTCATACAAGTCACCGACGTACAACAGCGTACCATCCCCAGACGAATGGACTAACGAAGCGCATTAACAAGACTATGGCGGACATGATTTCTATGTACGTCGACTCCGAACACAAGACCTCTGACACCATCCAGCTGTACGTGATCTTCGCGTATAACACGGCCATTCAGGAAACAACCAGTTACTCGGTTTATGCCTGTGTACGGCAGGGAGACAGCGACGACGCTCGACGCGATGCTGCCGCACGAGGAGAACCTGGACGTCGGCGCCTTTTTAAGCGTACAGAGGAAGCTCGACGACTTGCACGGCTGCGCATTAAAGGTCTGGGTATGGACGCCAATTCGCCGTCGCGAACTTAGTGAACATTTATTTCGTCGATACTATGGACCGTACAATATTCTTCGCCGCGTCGAACAACTCGAATATGAAGTCATTCCCGATGGTACGACAGCATCCTAACGGCGAAGCGCACGCCCAGAAATCGTACATGTTGTTCGTCTGAAGCCATATTACGCGCGTTAAAGAATCCGCGGTGTTTACACTTTGAATAGTGTGAGCACTGTGCGGCGCTTCATCCTTCACACGGGTGAACGTGCTGCTTCATCTTCATCTTGCTCTCTCTTGCAGATACCAATCGTCATCGCGGAGTGTGGTTGGCTACAGTGTGCGACCAGGGCTTCAGGTCTCCAATAAAATTTGGAGGACGCTTAAGCTTCGCCTTTAAGAATGGAACACGATAGCGCTATCGCGCCCCGTTCGCACCGTCTACTCATTTACAGTTCGCGCGCGCAAGAGACACCGTAGTGCGCCCGGCACTGGTAGACGCAACCGCTTTTATTACACGTTTCTCAAGCGCGAGCTCATGTTTCGACGCTTCATGCCCTAGCGGTGACGTCATCGCTCCCCCTACCGGCCTCTGCGAGAGAACCTTTTGGCTCCAATTCGCGAGTACAAGCGTTCCTTCGCTTACAATGCGGCTGAGGCGTGCACTGAGAAGGGAGACTCTGCAAACATAGAGCAACTTGCTATTCGCCGCGAGATCGACCTAGAGGTGGCGCCACCATCACACCGGTAGTGTGGATCGGCAGCCGGCGACGCTCGCAGAAACGCACGCCGCGTAGGTCTGCTTCCGAGTTTACGGCGGGTTTGTTGGCGATGAAAACGTGTCTTCTGCAGTATTTCTGCAATATTGCAGAAAAAATCCAAGGATTTCGCCAATGCAGCGGAAGAAGAGCGGACTTAGGAAAACAAAGCACGCAACCACCAGTAGATTTACTTTGCACGTTTCTTGCGCTGTACCGCGCTCACACGCCTAATGTTTGAGCCTGCCTAAAGACAGCTTTGTTTTTCTTATCGACTTTTAAACAGTTTACGCGTGTCTCATGCGAGTGAGACCGGCGAATTTAGTGGCAAGCCGCAGATACAAGGTTCGTTCTCTGACCTGCAGTACTTTAGATTGAATCGAGAAAGCCTAGTTCATTAATCGTACTTGACTCGAGGATTAAGCAGGTTTAAATGTAGCATTGGCAGCGCACTGCATGGCGAGTTGCTTTAGTCTGAGTGCGCATCAACTCTGGCCCAGACAACCACGCACAAGTATTCCCCAAAAATGAGATCACGCCGACACTATATAGGAAACGTCGCCGCACAGGAAAGCTGATTGTTCACGTGTACAGCGCTGAGTGAATTGAATTTGCCGAGATGCTTTTTGCGGCCACTGTCACAGAATGTGATAGCGTATTACTGCATGCGCCACTAACTGCAAATGATTTCCTGAAACCGAGGAAAGTATAAAGGATTTCTGATGTGTGTGATGTTAATATATAACGGTAAATTAGTAGTGTAATTATTTTGTTTTGCAATGCGAATAAGTTTCACCGTGTGAGAGAACTTTTACACACTTGACAGAATTTACAATAATAAGCGATTAATTTTCAGTAACGTTAAAGTGCAAGCTACGAATTACTCGCTGCGAAGACATCGTTATAAACTGCGCATGGGCACTGTCATGTTCTGGGAAGCAATTTTACAGGCTGAAAATTTTTTATCACTAACTATTTAGCAGCGACTAAATCTTATGCGAAGTAAAATATTAGGGTTGCTTCCAAAACAGATGCCGGATATAAAACTATTCCGAAAGAAATGGAGGTCATCTTATCATGCGACTATAAAAATGTATTTATTCCCGAACTAAACACTGATATTTAAGCCCGCATGAAGCTGTTTTGCTCCCCTTGTCAGAAATGACGAGTTTGCTCGGAAGACAGCCCTTGGACGAAAAGGGATTATAATGATTATAACAGGCTACTAGTAAAGTACATTGATCTAGGTGTATTATATAATACATAGGGTAACAATTAGGTGCAGGGAATATGTTTCCCAAACATTCGAGCATTTCTCTAAAGCAAAATGTGCTCACTAAAACTTTTACGGGTGCACAGAAGCCTTCAACAACAAAAAATAAAAAGAAAAGAAATGCAGATTGGCCCGGGTTTAACACATGAGAGTGGCATCGGCTATGACGGATGATTGCAGAGGCTGGTTTTGGTGTCGTTTTTTTTTTTTCATTATTAACAACACATTTACCGCGTGGGATTGTTTATTGTGCAGTCAAATACCACAGCAGAGGAACGCCTTTCGAAACGGTTGTGATTGAATCCCCCGTTCTCGAAATTAGCAGTCGAGCGTCCTTACCCTTTGAGACACCGCGACAGAGGTTTAAAAGCAAAAAAAAAAAAAAAAAAAAAAATTACTCACACAACTCTATCGCGCATACAGACGGCATAGTAGGCATAGAGTGGTCTGTTCGAACTGCATTCTGCTATATGAAGCAGTCTGCGGTGGTATATCTTTTAGTAGCTGCGGTATTCCAAACAGAAACGGGAATATGCGATTTCTGAGCGTTTGCATTAACTTTTATTGACGGCAACGACCTGTTTTGCTTTGACACGGCGGTAACGACAGTACCACTTCGTTTGAGACATTGCATGTCAGAGGATCTCAAGCGCCGAAAAACGCGATGGACGATGTCCTTATCCAAGTATGACATGCTCGATACGGACAAGTATATATATTTTTTTAATGAAGCGTGGGGTTTATAGACTGTTCATAATTATTTTGCAAGAGGCATATAGGTAAGCAAAAGCTCGCAGGAACCGCGAAACAAATAAAAACACTCCTGTACACGCCGCATGCGCGCGCGTAAATCACTGCGGGCTAGCACGCGACGCGAAAACGCATCCACACTGAGTACGTTTCGCCGCTGAGCCGCAAGGTGGCGACTCTGCTCGATCTCGAGGCCAATACTCATTTTTATTTATTCAACCATCCAGGACTTAGAAGCGCTGCCAGCCACCTTGCCGAAACGCGCGGGCCTCAAGTTGCAGTCGTTGTTCGTCGGCAACATCGTTGCCGATCTGAGCCGGCGTGATGAAGATCTTGGAGGCCATGCCCTGTCTATCTTATTTCGTGCGCCACACGCATGATGGCGCTACGTGCATGCCTAGCGAAGAGGAAGTACAGCGGAAAAGTAATTTGCCACTCGTTTAACTGCGTGTTTTGTAGTTCTGTAATTGACATGCTCATAATAATTATTATACGCCACAATACACTTCTCTAAGGGACATTTCTGAGACAACACCGCAATGAATAGACACGCATTTGTCCATTTGAAACCATCTAGCTGGCGTGGCTGAGTGGTTAGCGTGCTCGTCTCACACCCCGGAGGCCGAAGTTCGATAACTCAGGTCGGTGATTTTTCCTACTTGTTTTTATTTATTAATGCTTCTGGGACTTTTCGCTCACGGCCAACGTCGGACGACGCGGGACGGCGGCCGCCGACGACGACACCGACTTTTGTGCGAGCCGGGGCCATTAACGCTCTCGCGTTAAAACCTGATCCGCCAAGCCCGAACTTCGCGTTACCTTAACGTGGTGGGGGTGAGCCTTGTTTTCCCCGCTGCTTCGTCACCTGCATTGGGCCACTCGCCTTTACCGCCCTGGCCGTGCAGAACCCTACCACCATCGACGCCATCATATCGACTTGTCAACGCCTTGACGAACTACAGTCAATACGCCTGCAGCCTGATACCACTTCCTTTGGTTCCACTGTCGACATTGACTACCATGCGCTTATTCGTGGAATAATTCGTGAAGAGGTCTCGCCTCAAGATAATTTGTGCCACCCTGCATCTGAGCCATATCCTTCAAGTGCCGGCCTGCGTAGCATTGTCAAAGAAGAGCTGGCCTCAATGACTTCTCCCCCTCCCCCCCAACACCGGTCGCTCCTACAACCTGTCATGTGCCAACGTACGCCCAAGTCACGTCCTTGCCGCCTGCAGTTGGAGCGCCTACGCCACCGGCGCCTTCCACTGCTTATGTCGCTGCATTGGCACCCTCTGCCGCGGCGCCGCCATACTACCCCACCTGGCGCCCAGCCCGCCCTGTTTGTTATTACTGTGGGTAACGAGGCCAATTTTCCGTGTTTGTCGTCGCAGGCTCCAAAACGAACGCCGCGGCTACGACTCATTTGAAGGAGACTACCCACCTCGCTTCTCCGGCTCTAACCACCGTTCATTCCCTGATGATTCCCGGCGTTCACCACACCCGCCAGAAAGTCCTGCTCCGCCTGGTGGTTACAGGCCTTCAAGAGGCCGTTCTTTTTCGCCTTTTCGCCGCTTAACCTCGCCGCTCCGCCAAGCTTCTCTAACGACCCCCCTCCGATCGGAAAACTGACCACTGCAGTTTTAGGAGGGAACTTTGCACTCTTCTGCCATCCCAAAAAGCCTCCGGAACATCCCTCCAATATTATTTTAGTTTGGGTTTAATGTTTATCTGTTGAGGCTTTGGTTGATACGAGAGCCGCTGTTTCTGTAATACACATTGACTTGTGCTCTCGGTTGCGAAAAGTGAAAATGCCTTAGGATAGACCTGACCTCCGAGGAGCTAATGGTGCAATCATTCGGCCTTCTGCTAAGTGTACGGTGCGAGTTTTTGTTGACGGTGTCCGCCACCATGTACAATTTGCCGTGATGTCACCGTGCGCTCACCCAATTATTTTAGACTGGGATTTTTTGTCTGCCACATCAGCCAGCATTTCGTGTCGTGACAGGGCCATTTACATGAACGAGAGCGATCCGTCTTCTGAACCTCCCGAGCGCCGTCATCGCCTGCTTGCCGCTACTGACTCAGTGTTTCCCCCTGGATGCGAACAACTTGTCACGCTTACGTCTAGTGGCATTGATAACTGGGATGTGCTAATCGTGCCTTCTGATCGCCATCTAACCCGTGGAATTGCGTTACCACCAAAGCTCGTTCGGTTTGAGTACGGCACAGCGCGTGTCGCTGCTTTGAACACTTCCCCCAAGCCCATTGTGCTGACTAAAGGGACATGTTTTCCTTGTGCCCTGGAAATTCACCCGGTGTCCCGCACCGCCCTTACCGCCCCCTCTTCATCACCAGCAGCTTCTTCCGATGTCTCTCTCTGTGTTCTCCTTTACACCCCCAATCCTGACCTTCCTGCGGATCACCGCCAAGCTTTGTAGGAATTACTTCTAAAACACCAAGCCTCTTTTGACGTCACTTCTCTTCTCCTACCTTGGGCCGAACGACTGCAGCACAGCACCGCAATATTACAGAAGGTACTACCATTGTAAGCCGCCGCCCTTACCGTGTTTCCTTATCATAACGTAAAATCATTGAAGATAATATGAATGATATGCTCCGACAAGACATTATTCGGCCCCCAGCTATCCCCTGGTCATCTCCGGTAGTCTTGGTCAAAGAAAAAGGGATGGGTCCGTGCGTTTTTGTGTTGATTACCGCGCACTTACCAAAATCACCTCAAAGATGCTTACCCTGTGCCACAAATTGACGACTCCCTCGACTGTCTTCAGGGCGCCGAATATTTCTCCAATTTGTATTTGCGTTCCGGTTACAGGCAGATTCCGATGCACGAAGCCGATAAAAAAAAAAACGCATTCGCTACTCCCGACGGGCTTTACGAATTCAATGTCATGCCTTTTGGACTTTGTAATGCCCCCGCTACGTTTGAGCGCATGATTGACACTGTTCTTAGAGGACTTAAGTGGAAAACATGCTTGTGCTACCTGGACGACATAGTTATTTTCGCTGCGACTTTTTCTGATCATTTATGCCGACTTGATCAAGTATTAAAGTGCCTGGCATCCGCCGGTGTCCAGCTGAACACAAAAAAGTGTACTTTCGCCAAGAAAGAAATCAAGATCCTGGGCCACTTCGTCAGCCGCGATGGCATTCGACCCGACCCTGACAAGCTTGCTGCAGTTTTGAAATTTGTACGCCCTCAGCGGACTAAGGATATGCGCAGTTTTCTTGGCCTATCTTCATACTTTCTCCGTTTCATTCGCAATTTTGCTACTATTTCTGCACCACTACACCACCTTCTTACCGACCGTGCTACTTTTAATTTGCCCGAAGAATGCGAAAAAGCTTTTAAAACTCTGAAGAATGACCTCACTTTGACCCTGTTCTCGCTCACTTCGACGACACTGCTGCCTCCACTCTCCACACCGATGCAAGTGCCTCGATATCGGCACCGTACTTCTGCAACGTGATACCGCTTCTCGGGAAAAGGTAACTGCGTTTGCCAGTCGAACTCTAACACCAGCGGAACACAACTACACCATCACTTTGCAAGAGTGCCTCGCCGTCGTTTGGGCAGTTCAGTAATTCCGCCCCTACCTCTACGGCCGCCATTTCACGATCATTAGCAATCACCACGCTCTGTGTTGGTTATCAACCCTCAAAAATTTGACTGGATGCCTGGGCCGTTGGATTCTGCGTTTTCAGGAATACACCTTCGATGTCACATACAAATCGGGTCGCAAACATCGAGATGCCGATGCTCTTTCCTGTTGCCCGCTTCCAGAATCACCACCTAGGGCTCCTTCGTGCCTTCCTGCGTGCACACTAGACGCTCCAATGTCGTCCAGAGCTCCAAACATCGGCAGTGCTCCCTCTGCCACTGCTCCAGATTGCAGCATCATTATTTCACACCAGCGAGCAGATCCCTACTGCTGTTCCCTAATCGACTTTCTTACCGGTGCTTTTCACCCTCCTACCGCTAGGATTCGCAGGCAACTCCAAAAGTTCAAACTTGACAACGGCGTGCTCTCCCGTTATATTTATTGTTCTGAAGGCACCCGTTGGGTCCCCGTTATCCCGACAGCGCTTCGCACCCATATCCTGGCAGCCAGGGACTCCGGAATCGGAGGGGGGGGGGGGGGGGGGGGCAGTCGCCCCCCCCCTAACTTTTATTCTAAAGGGGCGGCGCCCCCCCCCCCCCCCCTTCCCACTGCTAGCTGCCACTTTTAGTTATAGCAAGCGAACCAAGAATCTTGGGAAATAGATTGTTTGGCGCACTCGTGACAGCGACAAAATGACTGTGAAATATCTAAAAGAAAAATATAAAACCTTTTTCTCGGACGACGTTTCCGGTCACATTATTCTTGTCTACCTGGGCTTGCTAAGCGATGATATTAGCAATTCTTCAAAACAAGGTCATTACCTTTTGCCCTTGCATTTTTAGTGGAGGTGAAAATTGAGATTGCAAGAATAGGGCACCAGCAAACATAATTTCTTCTCGCAAAGAATCTGAAGGCAAGTTGTTGGGACCATTAAATGACATTTGTTGGCTCCCTGAAGTTTTGTATTCACGTAAACCAACTTTTTCATTGCTTGAACTTGAGTCATGTTGGTAATTTTGAGTGAGTATAGTAATGGGTATTTTGAAAGTAAAAAGTGCGATAACGTTTTAGAAGGCCGTATTTGCGAACAATTCATGGCCTCATTCTGATTTAAGGGTAAAGCATGCTTTCAAATTGCGTAAAACTAAAATTACAGTGTAAATTTGAGGCTAAATTTAATTTAAAAATTAAGATAATAATAACATAACAAAAAAACTAAAGTAAAAATAAAATTAATTACCTGAAACACAACAATTAGTAGCAGACAAAATTTGCCCCCCCCCCTCCCCCACTCGAAAAAAAGTTTCGGAGTCCCTGCTGGCGGCTCTCTACGATGATGCTACAGCCGGTCACTTAGGCTTTCACCAAACTTACCACCACGTGAAAAGCCGTTTCTTCTGGCCAGGCCTAGCCTCAAGCGTGGCAAAATACGTCGCCTCTTGTCTGCCATGCCATGCAGCGCCGCAAACGGCCGACTTCTCCTCCTGCTGGCCTACTACAGCTGCTACCTTGCCCTGCTACTCCTTTCTCCGTTGTTGGCATAGACGTATACGGGCCACTTACATTGTCCGGACGAGGTAATCGGTGGATCGTCACCGCCGTCGACCACCTAACACGCTACGCTGAGACCGCGGCCTTGCCCAATGGCTCAGCACCTGAGGTGGCGACCTCTTTTTGGAATCTCTCGTACTGCGTCATGGGGCCCTTCAAGTGCTTCTCAGTGGCCGTGGTCGGACATTTCTGTCGACGATTGTAGCCGAAGTTCCTGAGGCCTCAACCACACATCAGAAATTGACCTCCAGCTAACACCCGCAGACCAATGGGTTGAGTGAGCGGTTCCACAGCACGCTCTCTGACATGCTGTTTATGTATGTCGACCAGGACCACCGAAACTGGGACGTAATACTTTCTTTTGATACGTTCACCTACAATACGGCTGTACAGCGGACCACAGGTTACACCCCGTTTTTCCTTGTTTATGGCCGTTCTCCCGCTACCCTTCTTGATGCCTCTTTTCTTTTTACACATGCCAGTTCTTCATCCTCTCTTCCTGAACAGTTCATTTCCCGAATGGCCAGATCTCGCCGGCTTGCTCGCATCAACACTGAAGCTAGCCAGGAAGACCGCAATTGCCGCTTTGATGCAACCCACCACCAAGTTTCTTTCCGTCCCGGCGACGAGGTGTTACCTTGGACACCATCACGCACTCCTGACCTTTGTGACAATTCCATGCGTCGCTACATTGGTCCTTACTCAGTTCTTGCAAAAACCTCCCCGGTCAACTATCGCGTCTCCCCTGTTTACCCTCCTCCGGACAGTCGTTACCGTGGCACTGAAGTTGTCCACGTTTCACGCATCAAGCTTTTTATTCGGCGCAATGTTGCGGACTAATTGCGGCCAGGCTGGCCGCTTCAACTGCGTGGGCGAAATAGTGTGAGCACTGTGTGGCGCTTCATCCTTCACACGGGTAAACGTGCCGCTTCATCTTCATCCTGCTCTATCTTGTAGATACCCATCGTCATAGCGGAATGTGATTCGCTACAGTGTGCGACCAGGGCTTCAGGTCCCCATTAATACCTGATCCGCCAAGCCCGACCTTCGCGTTACCTTACAATATTCATGTTTGGTTGCTTTGTTTATTTTAGAACATCGAGGCGATGTTTTTTAAGGAGAGAGTAATGCCGTAAACCATTCAAATGATTATTTGTTCTTTTCTGACCGCTGCAGGCATGTTGTCTTATCATTGTGAATCTAGTGAGCGAATCACTTCTGTACCCTTTGTTTGTTAATGCTCGCTATCAAGAGATGCGGCATTATCATTTCCTTTTTTGCGGCAGATGAATCAAGATGTATCTCGAAGGATTCCAAACACGCGCTTGGATTTATACAATGTTCCTGGTTATGCTAGTCACTGTCTGCGGTTTTACCTAGATGTTTCTATGCCGCTTTTAAGTTGAGCGCTGACGAGTGAAACGGACATTCGTAGATCGACAACCGCTAAGCACGATATTTCTATCGCCGCCGCCGATTGCTTCGTTCTTTTGCAGGCGCACGTCAGCCCAATAAAGAGTTGATTCCCGAGAAGATAAAGTCTCCTCATTTGTTGTCAATCGCATTGTCACCACCACGTGACAATGGATATCCTTCAGCACATTCACGCACGCCTCGGCTATACCCTGAATTTGCAATGCCGGCATGACCGCCGAAGTTTCTAAAGACCAATGGTTTCTCGTAATCAATGAATGCTATGTATAGGGACTAGCTATATTCCGAGCATTTTTCTATCACCTGGTTGATGGTAATGATGGCATGAATACGATTTATTTAGAGTACGTTTTCTGGAAACCTGCTTGGTCTTTTGCTTGGTTGCTGTCTAAGGTTATCCTGATTCTATTAGCGATTAACTTTGTAAATGCATTATACGTAACAGACAGTAAACTGATTGGTCTGTACTTTTTCAAGTCCTTAGGGTCCCTTTTCTTATGAATTAAGGTAATGTTTGCGTTCTTTCATGATTCCGGTACCGTCGATGACACCAGCCATTGCATATAACGGATAACAAGTTTTTCTAGCACAATATTCCCCCGTCCTTCAACAAATCTATAGTTACGTGAACCTCTTCAGCTGCTTTCTCCCTTTTCATAGTTTCTAATGCTTTCTTAACCTCGTCGTTCGTCATTGGCGGAACGCCTGACTGCTTTTCCCTACCGCCAATCTCATTATTGCCGTGACTACCTTGGCCACTGTAGAGATCAGTATAGAACTACTCTGCTACTTATAACATCTTGTCTATATTCGTGATGACTTTGCCCGTCTTGTCCCTTAGCGCATACATCTGTTTTTTGCCTATGCCTAATTTCTTCTTCATCGATTTATAGCTTTCCCGTTCTTTAGAGCATGCCCAAGTTTCTTCCTGTGATACTTCCTTATATCGGCCATTTTGCGCTTATTGATTAGCTTTCACATCTCTGCCAGTTATATCTGGTCTGTTGGATTGGAAGCTTTCATACTTTGGCGTTTCTTAATTAAATATTTCGTCTCCTTAGACAGCTTATCGGTATCCTGCCTAACTACCCTATCGCCTAATTCTACTGCACACTCAGTAATGTTACCTCTTAAATTATTTATTGCTTCTAGGCTAATGTCGTCTTCCCCGGTTAGAGCTGAATATCTATTCTGTAGCCAGATACTGAACGTTTCTGCCCTGCCCCTCACCGCTAATTCTATGATAGACTTCTTTCTTACTGATCTGCTTCGTTCCCTCTTCAGATTTAGACTAATTTGAGACCGTACCATTCTGTGGTCAATGCATCGCACTTTCCCGATTACCTCTACGTCCTGTATAATGGCGGGGTTAGAACACAGCATGAAGTCAAATTTCATTTTTATAGTCTCTCGGTTTGGACTATTCCATGTCCACTTTCGGTTCTTCCGTTTGATGAAGAAGGTATTCTTGATTCTTAAGTTATTGCGCTCTGCAAACTCTCCCCCGTGCTATTCCTAGAGCCAATGCCATAGTCATCCACTGACTTGTCTCCTGCCTACGGTTTCCTTATTTTGGCATTAAAGTCGCCTTTGGCACTTGAACAGGATGCAGTAAACCGGCCGGTTTCACAGGCGGTTTTTTCCGTCTCTGGCAATCATGACATGTTCTCACGTAATGTCGTACTGCGGCCGCAAGGTTTGGCCAGTAATAACGCTTCTTAATTAGTACAGTATACTGTCTTTCCTTTTCACATTGCCAATTCTACATCTTCGTAGAAGCCTTGATCTGCCTGGTCATCATGACTACATGTATGTGCGTAGGCCTGTACAAACTTTAGGAAACCTACTCCTGATTCTCACCTCTTTGCTAAACCTCGATAACACAGTACATGCCCGTGCTTTAGTACCGTATATGCCTCATTCGTCCTCCTAACCTCACTAAGCCATATGACATTCCATTTCATACCCTCTAGTTCCTGTAAGAGCACTGCTAAACTAGCTTCACTAGCTAGGGTTCTAACGTTATACGTTGCCAGGGTCAGTTTCTAATAGCGGCCTGTCCAGCGTAGACAGAAATTCTTAGCACCCGCCGCTGTATCGCAGGTCTGACCGCTGCCGTGGTCAGTTGTTCCGCAGCCGCTGGTGACTAGGAGCCGGGGTTTCATGGAGCTTATCATGAGACGTTGCGGCCAATTACTGCGCCAGGGTTGCAACTCCTGTTGTGGTGAGGGAGCGCGTTGCCGGTGGTGTTCACTGGCATCAGGTCGCGCCCCAAACCTGTTTATGCAATTTCATCGACACGCGGATTTTTTTTTTTTTCTTATCCGGTGGCGAACTTTGCGTTACCGGTCCTCTTGCATGCGCTATTACCTATTACCAGAGCGCTGTTACCTTCGGTCGAGTTAAATTGCACTATCTAGCTGGTCTTTAAGTCTCATTAAACAAATTATTCCCTCAACAGCCTTCCGAAAACCTTGTGCAGCAGTTTCATAAAACTTGAAGACGCGACGCCTCAAGTTAAGCACCTAGCGTATCTGTTACGTCCAAAATAGAATATATTTGCATCATTTCGGAGTTCGTTCACTAAAACAACGTCGAGACATGTACAGTTTTATTCGACAAACTAGGCCTGAGTAGATTGGCAAAAGGCCAGTAACGTTTTACCTATTGAAGCTCCGCCAATCCCCCGTTGGTCAGCCGGATGACATAATGGCGCGTTTGGTAATGTAACAAACAATAATACGAAACAAACTAGGACCCATGAAGATAAAAAGCCGACAAGCGTGTGTCGTTAACCCTGTGACTCATTTTTAAGCTTGTATTGCTTGAAGGAAGCAGGCAGTTTATGAAGTTCTCTCTTCCTGCGCTATATAAGCCAGACAAGGTGGTTAATTCCTGTATTTTTCAGACAAGCACAGTTCTTGCTTCAAAAGGTGGCAAAGTAATATTTCTGCTTCTATGTCGGAGCGGCGGCTGCGATTTGAAATTCGACCACACGCTGATAGTTTTGATCAACTCAAGAAAGTTAAAAAATCTGGACTACTTCTAGAACCTCATTTAAAAGGAAAATCTTGACACTTCAGTCTCTTCTCCGCAGGTTTAGGCTCTTAAGTCAATATTCCTTGTCCTGTTGGCTCCCTGAATTTCCGGCACGATGCTCAAAGAACGCGATATGAGTTCGCTTAATGTTTAACTTTTACCTTTGTTCGTCAGAGTTATTTGAAGTGTACATTGAGTATTGTTTTAAAGTTACCATAATTACACGTGCTGCCTTCCTACTGAACAATGAAATTGTAGACTTGTCACGTCACCCACGAGCAGATATCTGCTACAGTATATTTGAATTTCTGCCAGCGTTTCTAAATGACACGGTAAAAGGAGGCGTAAGCTGGCATCAGATTGTAAGGTAACTGGTCTCCGCACGTGTCCAACTTTTCTTACATTGTCTCGCAGACGCGCGAGTTTTGAAAAACGCATTTCGATGCCACTTACCAAGTAGCCTTGTTAAGCCATTTATGCGTCTCGAGAACAGGCTTCGGCATTCATCGGTTAACCTAGAAAAAAGTGGAAACGGATTCTTGCGACCTTGGCTGGGTTCTCCAAAACGATGGATGCCGAAATGAAGAGGGAGGCTACATCTCGTGTGCAACTCGCCTGCGCACGCCAAGTATGTTACTTTCAGCGGTATTATTTCATTTTGTTGTCAATGCTTACCACGTGACTTTCATGTTTGCAGATATATATATATATATATATATATATATATATATATATATATATATATATATATATATATATATATATATATATATATATATATATATATATATATATATATATATATATTCTGAGAGGTGCAGGCGGGTTTTACAGGAAGGAGGCATATGCACGTGACAGTGGTCACATGTTTAAGGAGTAATTGTAAATTTTCGATAATCATTTTTATCTAATGGCCAATAATTCAAGATTGATGGCCGCCAACATACAAGGTCATTTACCTTAGTAGATTTTCTCCTTAGGCAATTGGTCTGAAAATATATTGAATGTCAAATACTCGCAGCTGACAGACGGATGAGTTGATTTTTCTGTCTTGCCAATAATAAACTAGCGTCGCTGCGCGGTTCACTGTCGCCAGAATCAAGCCGAGTTGTTTTACATTATTAAACACTCAGGCATGGTATGTAGTTAGGCATACGGTGCCTGTATTTGACGTGTAAACTGGCTTTTCATTTTGTTAACTCAACAAACTTTGAAGTGGTACTTTTTATCAGTAATTTATGTCATATTGGCGGTTATGATAGTCCAGTGCAAAATTGCACTTTTAATAAAGAAATGAAAAAGTTCAATACTTAATTTAGTTAATTGTCGAATCATTAAACTCTAAACGTCCGCCTCGCTATAGCACCCTTGCGCACAGATCGCATCGAAGTGTCTCACGTCATTTTAATATACATATCTATCAGTAGTAATAAACATTAGGAGCACGCTTATGCTTAGCTTGAAAAGCAGATGGGGTAATGCTTTAACACCGCATTTTCGTTCCGCGAGGTTTTATTTATTTTTTGTTTCGGTTGGTTTTGGGGACACGATAGACACAGCAAGTATCTCAATTCTCGCCGGACGTTTGCGCTTACAATGAGCGGCATACAGTTGGAGGCGCATGTGTCGTCGTCTCGGAACCCTATCAAAAACCAGCCTCCAACTTCACTTGTAAAGGGGTGCTACGTTGGAGGCGAAATATTATGCCACCACCTTAACTCTACACAAACAGCGACTCATTCACAGTTCTAATACGAAATTACGCGCGTATTTTGTCAAGAACTTTTTTTATATACGCGTTTCGGCGATGCCAAGTGTTTTCGTCTACTTCGACGGAATGACCTGTGTAGACTGTGGCGTAAAATCATCCATTATACACGCGCACTCTAAATTTACGGTCAGTTTCAGTTGGTTGAGTTTTGCGGTAGTGCAAAAGCGTTTACCTGTTCATATAATATAACTGGCCTTCACAGAGAAACATACCTTCGGTGAGAGGTTTTACCCAGCCGTGATCATGGCGTGGTGAAGGAGTCGTCCGTGACATCATTAAAAGAAACAACGAAAAGAGATGGATTTTATTTACGAATAACGTAAGCTTAATGAAGCGATAAAGTGAACAAGGACAAAGTGACGACGTGAGAGCGACTGAAAACAGCGTCTTGTGTTGCTTGCTGTCTTTTGCGTCAAAATGAACTCCTCTGTACCTATTAGATAATACTTCGCCAAAGTTTACTATTACAGAATAGATCGTTTCACTCAACTCTTGAGTTGTTTTACATTGGGGAGCGGAAGGCCAAGTTAAATCTGTGCCTTTCGCACGTTGTCTATTGTATGTCAGCCAGATAATTGGAGTAAACGGTAGTGCAGTCCTAAGTGGCATTCTTTGTTCATAGGCTTTGGAGAACCTTTAATTGTTTCGCGTACAGCCGAGTCGCCGATTGTCGCATATTTTAAAGAAAATACTAAACTTTATTTTGCTACCTCTGCAACTACTCCTTTGGGAGGCACCGCTCGCGGGTAGCATAACTCAAAGGCTTTGTTTTTTCTTCTGTGATGCAGGTGCCACTGATCCTTTCACTGCTGGTGCTCAGGGCTGCATCGATGGCGGAGGAGTCGGCCAACAGCATCTTGCATCGACAGCAAGATGTCGGTGACAGTTTTCTTTTAGGAGGTTTCCCCTCTATTAGATAAACCACATGTGGCTATTGTTTTGATGATGACCACGCGAAAGCTTACAAAAGCTCACGGGCCTTAAAGGAAAAAACAGAACATGTATAACAAATATAAGAGACGGAACATTTTTACACATAGTAAAAAAAGATATAACAAAACTCGACCGTGTGTAGAGAAAAGCTGTGAGATTTATTTGCAAATACAGATGACATAATTCACCATCTATCTAATGGAACAACACGCCATACACCGTTTATAATCCCGAAGAAAGGTTAATCATCTTACCTTTCTACGTCACTGCCTACAAACAAAAATTGAAATGAAGTCACCTAAAGTACCAGACACACACAGGAACACTTACTGGCAGCAATTTTCGCCCGCACTGAAACATTAAAAAGAAGCTTTACCTCCGCAATTGTAGCCCAATGGAATGTTTTATCTTCTCATATTTTTCCGACCAGTAATATTGCAAGAAGACTATAAGGTCACCTCCTCATTTCATGAATTTTCGGTTTTATTTCGCAGTGCCTGTCTTTACTTGATCGCTCCTAATTGTATTCGTGTTTGTATTTTCTTTGCTAACATTATCAGTGCTCGACGGCGTCCCCCCTGCTAGGTCTGCAGTATATGAAAGGAAGCAATGCTTCTACCATGAATATATATTATTATTATTATTATGTTGTTACAGGAATAATTAATAAAACTACGCCTGAGTAACAGTTATTTCTTTCTACAAACATCAATAAAAGAGGCCTGTCTGGAGGATAAGAGCAAAATATGCTTCCGTTTATACCCACCAGATGGTCACTAGAACATGCATGGTTCAGGGAATTTTCTGAGAGACAACGTAATGCATATGATCACGTGTTCTTAACACGAACGGCAGCTTACATGTTTCATTGCTTACACTTGCAGGACCACGGAAACTATGAGTTCGGGTTCAATATCGATGGCCTGTCATGGGACCAGTTCCAGCGAGAATCTGGCGATGCGTTAGGCCGCAAGACGGGTGCCTACGGATTCCGCGACGCCGACGGCCGCCTTCGTCTCGTGGAGTACGTGGCCGACGAGCTCGGCTTTCGGGTCAAGGTGCAGACCAACGAGCCGGGGACCAGAGGCAGCACGATGCCGTCCGCAGTCGTCGACGCCTCCCCCGACGCGTCGGCGCCGTCGGAGAGCACCGCTATGGTGTCTCCACCACCCGCTCGTCTCCTGCGGAGGCTGTCTCCAGCACCACCAATTATTCCACGTACACTCGCCGCGAAACGCACTGCGGAAATCGAGTCTCCGGATAAGGATCAACACCAGGAACAGGCCACTTCCTCGCTTAGACTGCCACCCTCTAAAAGCTTGGCTGAAAAGTTCGAAGTACCGCTGCTACCGACTGGAGCTGTGAAGATGGACGCGTACCCTGCTCTCCGCCAGTACAGCCCCAACATCTACCAGTTGGGCCGACCTGTGTACCTGGGCAACGCTGCGCCTTTTTACCAACAACAGTATCCGCGCCACTCTGGGAACCCTTCAGCTTACGGTCCTCAGTACAGATCCCAGCCCAGGGACAACGGCGTAAGGGGCGCCGCTCTAGTTCCCAAGGAGGTTAACGGCAAGGTTGTCGCTCAGGTAGCCCTCGTTAGAGCGGACGGAACGTTGTCTACCGACGATCCACATCGCGGCACTGGGTACCCACAACTCCTCAGCCACAGGCCTCCCCTTCCTGGATCACGACTATTCTCAGACCAGCGGAATGTGCCCAACATCGGCAACATATTCCCCATTAACACCGTGCACCCGGCAAGCCTCGGCTTTCCTGCGGAACCAGCCCTGTTTTACGGAGGCCCGTACGGCTTTGACGGCCGGCAAGCGCTTGCGCCTCCTGCGCCCCAACAGCTCCCGCCAGGGCTCACCGTCAACTACTTCCTCGCCAACTCGTTACCGCTTAACGGACGGCCGGTGCCAGCAACACCACAGCTCCAACAACCGCTTCTGCCTTCTTCTAGGGCCATCGACGAGGCGTCCCAAAGAGGTGGCCCTGTGCGTATTCCACAGCAAGTGCCTCAACAACCAGTGGCGCCACCTTTGCATCCATCACCGCAAGCCTACTACGGTCAGCGAATCTACCCGCAGGCGCAATCGCGCCAGGGCTCGCACGGGCTACATCGGGACTTTCAGGTTGACCCACGACAGTACGCGTACAGTGGAGAGGAGGGCTACGCGCGTAGACTGCCTCAATTATACACGCCGCCACATGTGCCAGCAGCTTGAAGTGTTCCCCCGCGGCTAGGTCTCGTCCACAGACATGCGCTGGCCTATCAGCATCAGGGGAGCAACGTATCTCAAAGAACAAAGCTATAATAACTGCGCCGTTGCTCTAACAGGGTTGCCTCGATATAGGGCGACGTGCTGCACTTGTCATGCCCACGACTCACACACCTGTTACCATCAAAATCATTATTTACTCGCATGCACCATATCAGCCGTATTGAAGCGCACTCCGCAAACACTTTATCGTTGTTATAAAGATGATTAGAGATGACACGCTTGAGAAACATGTGCGTACTACATTTCTCTCGTGCCCGAAGAGTGTCAAGCCACAAGAAATAACAAAATATGGTTCATTAACTTCCAAGCAAGTGTGCAATATAGGTTTATTGTAGTCCTGCTTGGGAAGAAATAAGACGGACGTGATTAATAAGTTACGAGCCCATCATCGCCCTAACCTGCACGCTGAAGCAAGGGAGGCAAAAAACTCTCCTTAAGTCCAAAGATATACATAACGGCTAGTCGTCGGCGGGTTATTTCCCCAGGAAATAAGCGCGGAAGGGCGCGCCAGTGTGAACCTCGACCGGGGCCTGCATGAACGTTGCTCCTGTTTGGAACTCAAACAGCGTGTTTATCAACTGACTAAGAGCCGGATGAGGCCCTGATGTGTCGGCCTCGGGCCGTGCGCTTTGTGTGGGGCGCTGTGGCAACCTGCTGGTAGCATCATGAATGTATATTACTCTGCGAATATGTGGCCGCAGAACGTCTAAACAAAAACATGCAGGGAGCTTTTTGTTCTGCGCGGCAGTGTCCTGCCCGAGATGTAAATAAAAATACAATTTGCAGTTGTGTTCATGGCTATCATAATTATTTAAAACTTCTGATGCCCATATGCTGGCGCACTTTAAAAAGCGAAATGAAAAAGATGCACATGCGCCAGCATAGAAGCAAACGGAGGAAAACGTTTTTTGAACATGGGAGGCATGGCTATTCTTCCACTAGCAAACATACGAACGCCCGCCAGGTTTTTCGTAAAGGTTTGCTAAAGGCGGCAAGTTGTTCATTCAGTGATGCATTAGTAAGATATTACGATGCCATCCTTCGCAGGTGAGTGACGCATTTCGTTAGAGTTCCCCTCGCGAACGTTATCGCCATTGTGCCACTTGCACCTTATCGCTGGGACTGCTCGACATCGAACTTCTCGCCCTTGACATAGTCAGAAAATTCAGCGTCCAACAGGCAGGCTAGCTTTCATGCTCGCCGTAGTTGTCCCAAGAAGCTGTTAGCAGCCAAAGTCATAAACTGGCTGGGCATATGTCAGATAATGCCGAAAAAAGAGTTTTCAAGATACGAATTCGTTTTTTCGGATGGTAAATGCAGCGCATAACATAAAGTTACCTCCCGAGAGGTATAACTAGCAGGCCTTGCTTAATCGTCAGTGGTAATCATTTAAGATGAAATTACTAAATAAACAACTTGCTTAGATCATTTGGGATTTAGGCGCACTAGCATTTCGGTTTTGGCTTCATACTGTGCGATGTCAGTGCATGTGTTAGATCCCCAGGTGGTCGAAATTATTCAGCAGTCCTCCAATACGGCTCCTATTTCTCTCTACTTTCGCTCCCACCTTCCTACCTTCCCTTACAACGCGGTTGTAAAGGAAAGTGTGACAGATACTGCGCCTTTGCCTTCCTGTAAACCAATTATTATTATTATTATTATTACTACTATATTATTATTATTATTATTATTATTATTATTATTATTATTATTATTATTATTATTATTATTATTATTATTATTATTATTATTATTATTATTATTATTATTATTATTATTATTATTATTATTATTATTATTATTCGCTTCCCGATCAAGGATCGGCTTTCAAAGTGACGCAAGCTTACGACGAAGATATGTGAAGTTAGTCTTATTGCTCTTTATTAATAGAGCGATATGAATTTTCGAGGCCGCTCAACCCTCCTTATGAGATCGCCCTAGCGATGTCTTGTGGATGGTCGAACGGAAGCGATGAAGACGATACCATAATATACACACCAAGAGAAAGTGGTAGTGCAACACTAGGCACTATAATGTTGGGCTGCAGCAATTGCGTCCATGTCAGTACCCACTGGCGATCGATAAAGCGATCTATTTTGGGTCAATCGTGCGTTTCAGTAAGACCACTATTAGCGAAATCTAATATATGTGGTTTTAGCTCCAGCGTGAATAAAAATTTGCCCGACTTAAAGAGATTAAGACACGCGAAAGCCCTGTTTGGTAGCACTTGGCATAGTTTTGCTTGACGGGTCAGCAAAACAGTGCATCACAGCGTTTGACAGAGTGTCAAACGGCTTTAGTACAAGTTGCTTGGCAGGAAAGGAAAGGGGCAGTATCTGTTAAACTTTTTCTGTGCACACCTGTACCGTACCGTAAACGAAGGGAGAAAGGTAGGCGTGATAGCGGAAACAAGAGGTATCGCACGGGAAGGGGGGGGGGGGGATCTTCACGTTCATGCATGGTCAACGACTTCGAAAAGGGACATCGCACAGGAAGCGTCTTTGTTAGCTGGGTTTTTGGGGAAACGGAAGGCGCAATATCTTAAGAGCATTAGCTCTTATTACTTGCCTTTGCCGGTTTCCCGTCAGCTTCTCCGTCGCTCTCCCATTGAATATGGCAGCGACGCCACGTGATTATAGCTACAGCATTGGAAATAATTTCTTAGTGACCCCCTAGAGTCCACCACCTGCTCCATCATTTTTGACGTCATGATTCAACAGCTTTAATCCACAAAAGAATCATGTAGGTTTTAGAGAATGATACTCTACTATTCACCATGCCATCAACCATGTGATAGCCAGGGGATAGAAAAATGCTCAGGATATAACCAGCCCTTATACATAGCATTCATTGATTACGAAAATGCATCTGAGCAGTCGAAGCCGCGGTGGTCATATAGGTATTGCGATATCAGGGTGTAGACGAGCGCATGTGAAAGTACTAGAAGAAATCTATATTGGCTGCACAGCAACCATAGTTCTGCGTAAAAAAAGTAACAAAATTCCTTTAGAGAAAGGTGTTAGGCAAGGAGACATGATCTCGCGAGTACTATTCATAGCTTGCTTAGAGGAAGTATTCAGATACATGGAATGGGAGCAGTTAGGAATAAGGATAATGGAGAAGACCTCAGTAATCTGCGATTTACTGATGACATTGCCTTGCTAAGTAACTCAGGGGATGAACTGCAAAGAATGATTGATGACCTAGACAGGAAAAGTAGAAAGGTAGGCTTGAAGATCAATAGTAGAAGACTAAGGTAATATTCAACAGCCTCGGGAAGGAAAGCAGTTTACGTTAGGTAGCGAAGCACTGGAAGTGGTAAGCGAATATGTCTACTTTGGACAGGTAGTAACCGCACATGCGGACCACGAAAGGGAAATAGCAAGGAGAATAAAATTGGAATAGACGGCATTTGGCAAGCACTCGCAGAATATGATTAGCTGCTTGCCGGTATCGCTCAAGAGGAAACTGTACAATAGTTGTATCTTGTTGCATGCTATAGTTGTAGGCAAAAATCTCAAACATGTCCCACGGAGCGACGCGCTTGAAAAGGTTAGTTTTCGTGAAGCTCTTCATTCTGACATGAGGCAATGAAGAATTGCCGCTGAAAGTTTTTCTCTATATCACTCTCTTTATTTCAAGCAAATTTCGTAGCTCTATACTAGTTTCTTCACACTGCTTCAATGTCGGGCAACACTCAAAAACTTATGTGTGAGATATTCAAAACTTGACCGTCCTGGTTAGCTCACTGAGACTGCCACGAAAAGGTCCCCGGTTCGATTACAGGATTTCTTTAACTACAAAGTTTCTGAGATGTAGCCGAATGGCTACGCCTAGGTGGATGTCAATGAGTAATTACAACCTTTTATTTTTGTTTGTAGTTACTGGTCACAGTACCCGGTCGCACTTCTTCCTCACGCTACTCATGAGGCAAGTAAAGTGTTCGCCCTAAAAGAAAGGAGGCCTCCGTTCCATTCACACCTACTCAAGCAGAGGTGAATTGTGCCCAACTTTTAGACAAGTTCGCGCAATTTCCAGGGGAGCAGGAACTCCCGTCTGAATAAAAATGACAGGAGTTATCACTGGTAAAAGGATTACTGTGAGAAGTCTTGGCAATCTGCAGCTTCAGCTGTACCGGTGGAGCTATCTGGGAGCCACAGTATAAAATGGCGAAATTTAACCTTGGCCTCCGAGGTGGGCACCGGTGCGAAAGCGCGCTTGATGGGGTCGGCTATGGGTTTTTGGTGCCATCTGGCAGCCGCGCGCGTCTAATGGCGTATGCTTTGTCCTTATTTCGGTCTGGTTACAATCACTGAAAGCACCCGCCATGATGGCTTTGTGACTATGGTGCTCAGCTACAGAGCACGAGTTGCAGGATTGGAGGGTTTCAGTGCACACCGATAGTTTTGTTTCAATATGATTCACTACAGTCTCTGTTATTGATAGGCTCCATCACTCTCTGTTGGCTGGCGAAAGACCCGTCGGGGAGACACACGTTGAAGCAGTTACGCCTGGCGGAGCTTGAATTTACCGCGCACAGCCACATGGTTGTGACCTCACGAAACAGCTTAGCCAATCAAAACGACGGCGAAAACAATATGGTGCAATATTTCTTGGTTACTGGTGGTGACTGTATGAATGAGGGCTTTCACATTAATAAGGGTCGTGTTGACAGTGTTAGGCCCTTCATCGTAGAAGTATATCACCAACAATATAGAACCGCTGGTTGTCCTGCCTGAGAATTGTTCCGCAAGATTGCGCTTCGAAGGAAGATTGCGCGAAGAGGTACTACACTCGTTCAGCGAACCTGCCGGCTTCAAACAATATAGATCGTTTGGTATTCAAAAGACGATGTTTTTTTTTTCGTCTCCACATGTGTAGCCCCACCTCTGAAATGCGCAGACAAGGGATAACGGCTTTGGTTAGGAAGTCTTATTCACCTATTACACATGTCCCGCGTGTTGGACTTTCGGCGTGCGACGGTGATTGTCTGGGCGGAGAATAGAGGCGAAGCGATTGCACACGTAAGAATGTATTTATCAGGACGAAAACCATTAAGCACATACGTGAACCCGAAACCGAGCGCTGTAAGGAAGTGGTGTGATTTTAACGTTGTTAACACGAACGGACGTGGGAAAGCATGAATTATCGCTAAACCGCGTGACTGTCGATGTGAATCAGGGGCGACGCCAAGGAGTTGACATTTATAAACAAAGCTCTAATGTCAACCTGGTGGACAAGTCCTGCAGGATTATCCTGGTGGCCAGCTGCAAGCTCTCCTACGCATCTAATTTGCTAGCTAATTCAGGCAGAAAGATATTAGCATTCACTACATTAGTGCGCCCCAAATTGAATTACGCCTCTTTGATTTGGAATCACCATCAAACATACCTAGTAAGAAAATTATAGTCTGTGCAAAATAAAGTCGCTTCTTTCATATCTAAAACTAATTTCGATCAGAAGTGCAACTGAAATAAAAGAAGCCTTCGATTTACCTTTTCTCGAAAGCCGGAAAATGTTGATAAAATCGTGAAAGTCGCCTGCGCTGGTACGGACACGTCCGCTGCGCGAGCGGTGGAACCGTGGCAGCAACTGCCTTCAACTTTAAGGTAGACGGCAAACGCCCAATTAGCCGCCTGAAGATGCGCTGGCTGGACGCTGTGAAACACAACCTGGCCGCCATCGGACACAACACTGGATTATCAGAATCACCCAGGATGGAGGAAGCTGATCAAAGCCGCCGACCCCAAACAGGGATAAGGCGTTGCTGCTGCTGATGATGATGATGAAAAACGGATAATGCTTTCCTCACTGCCCTTTTTCTACATATTATAACATAGCCATTCTTCTTTCGCGTTCTACCATACAATGTCGGCCCATCGCATATTCCCACACATTGACCACCAACTGAAAATGAAACCCATCTTTTCTCGAGGTAATCTTTTCTTTCACCCGCCTCTCCTCCACGCTACCCGAGAATGAAATCTACTCTCTGGCACCATTGCATCTGCCAATGGTTAAGAAACTACTGTAAGCAGTCAAAAAGTCACTTAGAGTTGTAATCTTCAACCTTTTATTTCTTTTTTCTATTCATGTCCAAACACTGCTCTCTGGAAAATTTGAATATTTGTGCAACTTAAGTATTCAACGCACTCTTTGTCGCATTGTTCTTACTGTTGGCCCTCCCCCATGTAATGCCCTTCGGGCCTTTAGGGTATTTCAATAAATAAATAAAATACTGTGTAGTGGCCCTATCGCCATTACCAGTGCTGCGCCGTACACCTCGGCTCGTGACACATGTTGGCGCAGGTTGCGCGGAGCCTCAGTAGAATAAATCATTTGGTTCCCGGCCTGTTCACTTCGGCCGCGTCGCGCTCCATCCCAAGTGTAGGGGAGTAAGCCAACGCTCCCCTGCAATTTGGTGACCCGGACGTGATGGAAGCGGACGACGTGAACAGGCCGGAAACCATCGCCACTGCTTACCGCGACGTCATGTAGACTACAAGATTTTTCGTAATGTTTGATCTTGTGAGGTAATCTTTTCACAGTGAAAAAGTATATATGACAGAAGAAACAATTGGTCTAAATGGTATGAAGTACCCGACTTTCACATTTTTCATTGCATTGAAGTCGAGAATTGTGGGACATCTCATCTTGAGTTTGCTGTGGGATATTTTAAGACATCAGTAGATACATATTGATGGGAATGGTCTGTCAGCATCGGCCGCGTAGAGAAATTTGCTTTCAAAGTTTTTGCTGCGCTCTTAGCGAGTAGTTGAATGTGCCATAATAAACCCATAAGCCTGTGTTTTGAAACTAATTATCAAACGTCTGCGAGGTATTATAACTTACATTGATGAACATATTTTTGTAAATTTCTAAATAGTTTACGCTTTGATTGTGTAATGAAAATAGGTTCTTACACTTTTTTGGCGCTCACGAAGTGTAATTATAACTCATCATAGTGACCAATGGGGTGCGTTTTAAATTACTGTGAGGTAACTGTGGTAAATTTAAGTTACTTTTGTGTTGATGGGTATCAGTCCACGTTTTAGGGAAAAGAACACGCCTGTAGCAGGTCGCTTCTTAGGGGTCTCAAAAACGCGTTGTTGCGGAGTCCTCGTTTAATGTTCGGGAGGACGTCGTGGGTTGCAGGACCAGTTCAAAATATGGCGAGGCCCACGATAGGGCGACAAAATCTGCAAGCTGGCTGACACAAGCAGCGACGCTTGAAACGCAAAGGTTCTAGGCTGCGCTATGCGGTTGTTGTTGGCAGACGTGGCCTATACTCATGGGGATTTGCGAGATGGAGGTGGAAGCTAACAACTTTCACATAGGCGATTGCAAAAGAGATGCACGCAAATTTAGAGCAGTTAAACGATGCAGAAGACATACGTGAAGGATGAAAAGAAAACAATTGTGACGTATAAAATACGGAGTTGGAATAGATTGAGCAAGGGGAGCTTCAAGTTTCAATATCGTAGGTGGTTTGTGGAGTTTAACGTCCCAAAGCGACTCAGGCTATGAGAGACGCCGCAGTGGAGGACTCCATAAATTTCGACCACCTGGGGTTCTTTAACGTGCACTGACATCGCACAGCACACGGGCGCCTTGCTTTTCGCCTCCGTCGAAAAGCAGCTGCCGAGGCCTGGATTTGATCCCGCGTCCTTGGGAAAAGTAGTCGAGCGCCTTAACCACTGCGCCACCCCGGCGGAGCTTTCAATATCGTAGTCGTGAAGGGCCCGCCAAATACTAGTAAGCGCAAATACCGTGGCTCTCGCACCGCAGGACAGCAGAACTATGAGGGACAAGAGGAGCCGTAACTTTCAGAGAAGGATCTGAGTCTTTCTCTGAAGTCCGCACCCCCGGCCAGAGAGCGGAAAACGTTCCATTGATTCAACTTCTCCGCTCAAGTCAAAAAGGCTTGTCGTGAACCACATCTGCATTAACACAAATTTATGCGGATGGTCCGGCATTGAAGAAAAGCAATTTTACCGCAAATTATCTCAATTTACTTCAATGCAAATTAGAAGGGCATCTGAAGTGCGCTGAATATATGCAGTCTTGAGCAAGAAATCAAGTAATGTGTCTGACATATGTCGCAATCTCTTTAAATGGGACATCTTGAAAAAATATATATATAATTAAGGGGGCATAAAATGAATACAAATTAGAAGTCACAATTGCGAATTAATCACTGAGCTAGTTTTAAAAAGCCTCTGAATTACCAAGTGCTTAGGAAAAATTTCGGATTTCTCTCACCGTGCGTGGAAGAAAACAACCTAAGTCTACAAAGTTCGCAAATGTTTTACATTTATTTAGGTGAATGATCAGGAATGCGAACAAAATAGCGGCAAGGTAAAGGCTGCGAATATGTTCTAATCGCCACTTTCATCGCCGCCCTCGAAGGCAAATGTATAGAAATTATTATTTTAACATGAGCAGTAACTAGCAAACCGATTGAATCTTTCTGGAGTTTGCCAAAGCCTTGATGGTGTAGCACACAGTCGACTAATATCTAAGCTTTCTGCACTGAAATTAGATTCCTTAAATTTTTGGATCTGCAACTTTCTTTGAAATCGCCAGCAGTTCACAGTTATTATTTAATCCTCTCCTCTCTCCGATGTTACATCAGGAATGCCGCAAAGAACCATCGTTAGCCCATTACTCTTCTTAATTTGTATTAATGACATGTCAATAAATATCGCATCTTGTACTCGCATATTTGCTGACGACTGCATTATTTATTGATCTGTAAAAAGTACCAATGACCAGCTTTCATTTCAAAGTGACCTCGATCACATTTACGGTTGGTGCAATACCTAGAAAATGACCGTGAAAATTTCCAAACGCAGCAGTCTCCTTTACTCGAAAGTAAAAACATTCTCTCTTTCCCTACAACATAATAATGACATCTTGACTCGGTCTACAGAGTATAAATACTAAGGCGCTCACCTTACACACAATATTTTTCTTGGGCTGAACATATAAACGCCATTTTCGCTAACGCTTCGAGATCGTTAGGCTTCTTTGGCCGCAATATGCAAAGCATTAGCCCTCATATTGTGAGACCGCAGTTAGTGTACGCTTCACCAGCCTGGTAAACCATTCGAAATGCTTGACTGAAAAGTTGGAAGCTATCCGGAACAGGGCTTGTCGTTTCATTTCGAGGAATCATTGTTACCAAACTAAATTAACCCAACTAAAGCTCCAACTTTCACTCCATCTGTTGAAATCTCTTCGAGACAATGTCCTTTTATCTCTGTTTCATAAATATGTCCACGCCACTAATTCACCTCAAGCACATCTACAGCGTCCTACTTATCAGATAGATTACATAATAGCATTAGCTACGCCCGCATTTCGTTGTGGCAGTTTCACTTTTCTTCACTGCCGCGATCCGAGGGTGCTCGGCCTTTGGGAGAAGCTCCGTAAACCCCGATGCGCCCCCCCCCCCTCCCCTCCCCGGTGGGCCCAAACCCAGTTTCGAACCTCGCAGCCTGCCAAGGTGGGTCATGTTTGTCTTGCAAAGGTACTTCCTTTGAGCCTCAGCTGCAGTGCTCCCTTTGAGGCGCAGCCTCATCTGCAGCAGTGACGAAAGCTTCGGTTTCATCACATTTGTTTTCGTACGGGCCTTGAATTAAAGTCTGAGGCTGAGTTGTGAGTCAGCGCTTGTTCTGAAGCTTCCTTTTATTTGGTCTTTTGTCTTCCTGTTTACGCTGTTTTTATTAAGAATGGATGTTTACCAACTCGCCCAACAAAGTATCCTGGTAAGACTTTGGAACGACCTTCCGGACTGCATCGCTCTGTAACGCAATCATTACCTTTCGTGAACAAACACTTCATTGCTAACAGTTGGCAGGCCATTTCTAAACACGCAGTCTCTATATATATTTTTTTGTTTTCAGCTACTTGTGACTATTGCGTTGGTTCTGTTCCAGCCGTCTCCTACTTCTCCCCTAGCGCTGTTTTACTCGATTCTTAAAGGGGCCCACAACCACCTCCCGAGCATTGCTCGTAAACTATCTCTGTCGCTGGGTTTTGCTGCGATACACATCTGAACGTAATAAAACACGTCTACGCGCAGCACAGGTCCCGCAATCCTATTCGAAAGTTGGCGCTCTCTTTCCTTCCACTTTTGCGGTCCCCCTTCTCCTGTGTGCAACGCGTCTACGTACATGCGTTTTCGAATGACTATTGGTCTGCATCCTTGCGACGTCATGCATCCATAAACCTACCACTTATGCCAAAATAATTGTAACACGCTTAACATTTAGTTATCAGGAAAGAAAATTGGAATGTTTTGTAGACAGAAACATTTTTTTGAAAGCTTTTTTCCTTGCACTTCCAGTGTCACGCGGGCACCGCGGTCCTCACGGTAACTATACGGCGCGGTTGCGCGCGGCGACCTCGTTTCAGTTCCCTGCGGGGCGCTTTCCACTTGTGTATGTTCTCGTTTCTTGTGTCTGCCATGCGAAATGGACTTCGAAATCGGCTTACCGGTCTCCAGCATTAGGTCGGTGCTTAAATGCCGTGCCCCAGTGCACCGCGCCGTACGTAGTGCAGAAAAATTTCGGAGGCAACCGCTTCGTTCCCGTGTCCACCAAACCAAAACACGCACCTCGGATCGAGTCAAGGCGACAACATACGCTGGTAAATAATGTGTTTACTAGCCTGAATATAGCGCACAGATAAAAGACGGTTTCACAGGTGCAATGAGTTAGTCATTGTTGTGATGTATCAATACTATGGCGGCTTTTAAAATCCTACCGTCTGAACTGTTGACTTGATTGCATCAAACTCATTTTGTCACGTAGTAAGTTTGTAGCGTATGAACTTTTGTCTTATAGTAAATTAGCTAAGATAAACTGTACCTACCTGGCTCGGCCGTGCGCGTTGCGCGAACCCATGGTATCGTGTGCCGGCATTGGCAGCTTTCGGCCCCTGATACTGGCGCAGATTGCGGGTTCGCATTGTGCGCAGCAGCAACGAATTAAGCACCCTTACCTAAATAATTACTACCAGCAAATAAAAGTTACCGCCATATCAAAGCTCGGTGTGCAGTTTCACCACAAACGACTGAGTGGTTGAGTCGGAGAGATACAAGACGCCGCGGTAAACACGTAAGGATTCGCATGCTGTATCTGCCCCTTGCAAGGTTTCACATGACGTGCAGTGATGAGGAGGCACCGAAGAAACAAAGAAAACAACTTTATTTCGAGAGAAGGCCTACAGCATTTCTCTAGATAAGTGCTAGAGCATATTCCATTATGTCCTGAGGCAGTAAACAATTGACGTTATATAAAAAAAAAACAATTCTCTTCGCGGCGAAGCGCTGTGCTTTCTTAGTCGCTCAGCAGTATAAATTACCGCTAAGAAAACAGTATTATATCGCGCACATAATAATAATCAGCGCAATTACACTGTTGTCTTGTAAACTGTGTACCTTAACGGATGAGGAACAGCGAGCCCGTGAAAAGAGAGATGTGACATAGTCACTTGTGAAGTCGGCTCACTTTAATTACTTCCATTTACTTCCAGCTTGACCTCAAGAAGCTGAACAACTCTGATCGGCATAATTATTCGCAATCTAGCTTTACACACACCCTGAACCCACAATTGCTCTGTCTTTCCTACTTTTTGTTTCAAGCGGCAGCTTTGATGCAATACTTGAAGGGCCTGCGAGCGGTCGCACACCATGTGGAGTTGCCGCGATAAGCAAACAGCAACATGTTTTGTGTGCACGTTTGCTTGGCCGCAGCGAGAAGCGAAACACAGAGACATGGGTACACGACTGCACTCACTACGACAGAAAAAGTCGTATGAAACTGCGCTCCAGCTATTGTTAGTTGCAGCAAACATATTGAAACAATTGTTTTGGCTCCAGCAGCCAATGCTTTGCCTCGCTGATGCCAGTCTGTTGAGCATTTGGGTTAAGTATACTGACAGTTGTACTGTGTAATTAAATAGTCATGATGAAGCCCAAATCTGTGTCTGTGTGCAGCAATTCGTTCTTCTGTTGACGGTCTTTCATAGGCATGAGTCATAAGATGTCGCTCTGAAGCTATGCTTGCAGCTGTGTCTCTGTGTGAAGAGCCCTCAGATCGTTTCTCCGCATCCTGGAGGAGCCTCTAGACGTACGCTGCGTGAAATAGTCATCGTGATTACAACAGTTCACTCAGTTTTTTGTGTAATAATATAAGTAGAACAAAGTTTTAACTTACAAAAAGTATGCTCCATTTTCACTGGAGCGGCACTGAAGTTGTATTTTCTTGATTTTGCCTTTTAACTTTACAGCCGTCCTCTTTTTTTTTTCTGTGCCTGGAGCTTAGAAGAATTTTCTTTGAAGTGAATAACAGCCAGATGTGACCTAAAAAGAAGGTAAATATGGATGAATTTCTCATACTTTGGAAAAATATGTGTTTCTTGTTGCCTACTAACAAAATTATGCCAAGTAGAGGCTACTATCAGGAACCATTATGCATTATATTCACATCCCTGCAGCAGAGATTGCTTCTGTTTTAGCTTCTACATCCAGCGCCTTTATATCAAATTAAGAATGTGATGCAATGATCTTCAAGCAGCAAAATGAATATATGATATGGGCTATACAACTTCATATCGTGGATCACCCATGTTCTCCCTGCTGTCATAATCTAGCGATAATCATTAGTCCACGGGATCAAGTGAACCTTGAGCATTTTTTCAGTTTCAATACATTAGCTTCGGGACATTCGAGACGGTTCTAGAGGGGCCGGAAACTTGCTCTGATAACTTCCACTTCTTTAAAAACTACCTTTGTCTTGGGACTGCACTAAGATGAGGAGCACAAAAGAGAGATGAGGTGTTTTTTCCAGCCAGCCCTACATGCTTGCCCTCAACTTTGTGTCATTGCAGTGTCTCAGCTCATGTCATTTCTGTCTGTATGTATTCCTGGTTCACTGTTCTTTATCTCATCCCATCTGCCTATTCTAATATAACAGCAGTGACTTTCAACGAGGACCCTTGGGTGGCCTGTGCAGTATGTCTATAGCCTCCTATCTCACTTTTTCCATGGAAACGGATTACAGAATGGCTAGTGCTACCATCCTACCAAATATGTTTTTACCATATTATATGAAGCATCCTTGAATGTCCGAAGTGTGCACTGTAGTCTCCTCCAAATGTATGATAACTACCTTTGACAAGGCAGTGTTCCAAGTTTCGAAAAGAAAGACACAAGATAAGTTCAGTTAATTTTACAGCAGTGTATTTGCTATCAGGATGGAAGGATTGTGACAGCTGGCCCATAAGGTGCATTGAGTGCCTACTTTATGCAGAAGTTGAGATTGAGTTACGTGGTGGGCACTTTTTTTTGGCAGATGTCAGTGTCGACTCCTGTGAATCGCAATTGTAGGGTCTCGTTTTACCTGGCCTGATAACATGAGAGCTCCAGATCAAGCACTGCACTAAGGAGACTGAAGTCAAGCCCAACTTCCATAAAAAGAAGGCGCCAAATGCGTCCAGTAACACAGCAGCTTCTCGCTCCTCACATTAAAAAGAAAAAAACAATACTTGAACTCTTTTTTTCTAAACCTCAGCACTACACCATGAGAAAGACTGTTTTGAGGTGCTTGAAATTGGTCACAAAACAATTTTTCAGCCCTCCAGGGCTATTCCACGCTATTCCATAGCACGAACTAAAAGCGATCTGCTTAGTTGCAAGTTCCAATGGGATGCTTAGCAAGTTGAAGGATCAAAAGGAGCAAAAGGAAATGAAGCAAATGAAGCACAAGCATTCATATATGAACTTCTGTTTTTCTTTTTCGCTTTGTGTTCTATTTCCTTTGGCCTCTGTTCCTTTTATAATGACAATATTATGTACAGGGTGATCCACTTCTAGCTATAACACGGTCACTGCTTTCAAAGCAGCATTGCATCGGATGCAGGCGCTTATCGATGCAAAGCGACATATGCAATGTGGAACCCAGAGGTGATGCTTCGCATGGCGTGCCGCCCAGCTTTTTGGAATGGCAGGGTCGAACGCAATCTGCTTTGAAACCAGTGGCCGTGTTATAGCTAGACGTGGATCACCCTGTACATACATTGAAAGCTTCATGCAAGGATTTATTGTTTGCACATGCCATGCAGAGAAGTTGGACTACATAGTCATAATGGAGTGAAACATAATGTCTTAGTCTTCTCTTTCATTCAACAAACCTTACTTGCATCCCACCATCCGAGTATGCAATTGATTTGGGAGCAAACCTGATGACAAAGTTGTGAAAAGATTCGAGAGAAGATGTTCTGGCTTTTAGAGACAGTTGCCTAGTGTAAATCACAAACCGGGCGTTCTTCAGAATGGAGTTCAGGTTCTGGAAAGCACATGAATCTGTTAAAAATATATACATAAAAAATATATATAAATATTTGGCTAATGAGTTGCAGTGTTGGTGTGTGTTCTAGTCAATCGCAGATGCTGATCCTGCTCACAGCTGCTGCATTGGAGCTGAAAACAGTTTTAGCATCATATTCATAAAAAGACCCGAGGTCTTGTACTACTATATTACTGTGAAAAGAAATCTAAGAGATGTTGTCGAGCAAACATGCTGCACTTTGTCTTCTTTAAATTTGTCAGTATAGGACAGTATGGAAAATCCCATTGTATTTGTGTTCCATACTGGCATGTATAACCAAGCTGCCGCAGTATTAAATATCTTGCAGTCTCAGCCCTCACATTTACATTATTTTGTTTCTTCACTTCATTATGGGTTTCTTTCTCGGCTATGTCATATGTGTAGAAAGTTTTTTTCCATGAAGTCCTATTTGCATTACCTATCTCTTAAATTTATCATTGGTTGACAAATGAAACAAATGTGAGCCGTGCACCTTCCAAACAACATCAAAAAGAAAACTTTACGAAAAAAAAAACCTATACAAAACAGATTACCTCTGCTCATCCATTGCCTGTTTGCAAGAAGCTCATGCAGGCATTTGCTGTATGGTCTATCACGGCCATCATGATTATCGCATATGCGGTTCAACAGGTTGCACCACATGCTGATGATCAGGTCACCATCACCCAGGCCCAGGGCAGCAACATAGTAAACATGACTTGTGATTGTGTGGATCTATGGTTCTATTGCTTCACAGCCCTTCGACCTGCTCACAGCTTTCAACTTCTTAAATGCAGTATAGAATAATGTTATTACCATGTGTTCGCCCTAATTATTAAAGCAAGCAACTGCACGCATCTTTAGTAATGTGCCAGGCATCAAAGTAGTGCTGCATGGGCAATATGGTGCTCGTGCAATATGTCCGGATAGCTGGGTGGCAGTCTCTAGTTAGATGAAATTAAAAACTCATTACATAATATTATATGACAGCAAATGTACCTCTTCCCCGATGGTTTGCAACAATGAAACATTTTGTAATTCAATTGTTTGTATTATATAATGATTAATTTGATTCTTTTTATGTATAGACATGCAAGCAGCACTTGCCAAGGGCACTCTTGATGAGGTTGAAAATAATTTATTCTAATAATATGCAGAAATTGACGTCTTTTGTTAAAGACTGCACTGAGATTCTTTAAGTTGAGGCCAGGCCCCATGCTCGCACTATTGGGCACTGCAGCTGACTTCACTTAGTTCATTTTCCGCGAAATTAAAAACCCAATGATATTAACTGTCTTCAAACTGATCTCACTGCGATTGCTACCTTGTGTAAAAAATGGTTATTGCCACTTAATATTAGTAAATGTAAATGCATGCGTGTAACAAGAATTTCTAATGACCCACATGTTTACTATTTGAATAATGTTCCTTTGGAATCAATAAACTCATATAAGTACCTGGGCATAATTATTTCATCTAACCTTACGTGGACAACCCGTATTGAATATGTAATTAACAACGCTAACTGCATGCTTGGTTACTTACGCCGTACCTTTTCCAGAGCTCTATCATCATGAAAGTTATTGCTATATAAAACACTAATACGCCCTAAATTAGAGTATGCATTATCTGTATGGGATCCAGGTTATGAAATACTAATCACCGCTATAGAACTTGTTCAAAATAACTCCGTCCGTTTCATTTATTCTAATTGCAGCCGAACCGAACGTATTACAGACATGAAGTCCGACCTTCAACTTCCATCATTAAGATCACGTCACAAAATATCTCGCATAGTCCTGTTCGACAAGCTCTATCATCATCCTAGCCTGAGTGACGAATTCTTTTTTCAACCTCACTATGTATCCCATCGCATGGACCATCATCATAAAATCGGCCTCGATAGATGTATAATACACACGCTTTCTTACAGTCATATCATACCCCGAACATCGACTGAATTGAACCACCTTCCCGGAGATATTGTTTCCATCAATGATAACTCAAATTTTCGTGCTGCTTTAGCTAATATTGTATACTGACAGGATTTTTGGCACTGCTTCTTATTGTATATAAGTTTTTGTATTTATTGTTGTATTTTAGATATTTTTGAAATTCATATCCTTGTAAACCGTACGATTATGCTTATTTTGTTTTGTTGGTAACCCGCTCCTCTCTTCAATGCCTTTACGGGCCCTGCAGGTATTGTAAATAAATAAATAAATATGAATGGCGCTTGCCAATTTTCGTATCGCAGCTTTGCCTTACCTCTGCTATTCTTACCTGTTCGCATTGTAGAATATGGTAAGTCTGAATGATAACAACGTTGTACGTGCAGTACTTGGCGCTGTAGCCCGGGGAGTCGCAACGCCCATCTCCTGCGAGGTCCACTTCTATTTCATCCAGCTGGCTGACGATCTACACCCGCTGTTCCTGGAAAAGCTGGGACAAAAATAAATGTTCATTTGTAAGCCACTTGTAACATTGCGCCGTACTGTGTCACTCGATCATTGCACCACTGCATGCGCGCGCTGTTTTGTTTTCATTATTATTATTCCGCAAGCTTGCCATAAGGCATATTATAAGAATCCGTGCAGATTATTTTCCGTTAGGAGCCGGAGAAGGCTCCTGCTCTTATTGTTGTCTGTGAGCCATTTGGAGAAGTCCTCTTCCCTTGTTGTGGTTTATCTTCCCCCCCCCCCCCCCCCTTTTTTTTTCCGCAGAAAAAATCTAGTTGCGTATAACTCCTGTCTACGCTCCTGTCAAAACCGACACTTACACCTCCGATCGCCAGCTGATCGCTTAGAGTTAAAGAGGCACAACTTTGAGCGACTAAGCCAGTTCACGCGAGTGATAACGTTTCATTCGTGACCCCCTCCCCCCTTTCCTGCTGAAGGGTAAAGCCTCTTGGCACTTTTTTTTTTCTGTTTCCATCTCTTCATTCCTGACAGTGTCCCTCCTTTCTTCTCTTTCTTCGTTCTTCTATCAACCGCCCACCTCGGTTTTCACGTATTTCTTTCCTGGCCGCATCGGTTGGTGAACTTGGACACGGCTCCATCCGCGCGACATTTCAGGGCGCGCTCTGTACAAACACCACACGGCGTAAAGAAAAAAAAAAGGCTACAGGACGGGAGTCATGCTGCGATAATAATCGGGCACTGAACAGAGTTTGTTTACTTTCTTTCGACGAGCGCGTTTGCCGTTTTCCCGCAGTCAGCTGACGCCGAACCGCGGCTGACAAACTACACCACAGCGCACAACTACGCAGTCCCCATCTCCTCATCCCCCTCCTTTTTTTCTTCTTTAGAATCGATCGTTATCTTTCACGAAGGGGCATCGTATAGTCAAACGCAAGAGGAGCCTAAACACGAAGGTTTCAAGTTTCGGGCAAGGTGCACGAGAGAGTTTCCCTCCGCAACGCCCCAAAGACCGCTTTCTGCGATCTCGATTCTGAATTTCCAGTCTTTCGCTAACATCTCATACCCTTGCTGCAGTACGGATATTATGGACCCCGAGCTCGAAAAGCGACTTCGGCGAATGAGTACCGAGATGGGACTTGACCACCATAAGTACACGCCGTTGAAGAATCCACTGCTGAACCCCGACGACGATAGTATACGGCTTATAAGAGTGCATTGGTGCGTGGGGTCGACTAGCGTAACAGTAAAAAAATATCACAATCCCATCGTAAGCTCGCCACTGTTTTATTTAGAGCAGTGTAATTCACAGTGATCATGACAAATCTTGCTTATGCATGCCACAACGCCGAGCAAGATTGCCTGAGTTGAAAAACAATCCACACTGTACTGTGATAACGCGTCTCAAGCTAATATTATCACAATCTTTTCATTTTACACTTACCGGCAGTGTTGGAACTAACAGCGCTGGTACCGCTCCTTCACGCAGTCGCAGTCTTGTTGGAATCCCCACATCGCGAACCACGTCCGGGTAAAACAAACGTAGATAAACGCTTCATTCATCGATGCTGGCTATCCGATGAGCTGTAGCCACTATTTCCGGAGGTTGGCGCTTTGAGGCACTTTATGCAGAATGTTTTTCCTGCCGTCACTAGCACCATCGCAGCCAGGGACTGCACACTGTAACAACCCCCCGCTCATGTCCCGTCAAAACAACAATTCGGCGCTTCGATAACTGCCTTCGCGAACTCAAGAGAGCGACCAGTCTAGCCCAGAACTGTCCTGCACCCGTCGCGCACACGACGTAACACAAAATCGAAGGTGAGGTCAACGCCAGGGATGTATTCCGTGGCAATAAAACTTCCGAGTTGTGCCGAAGAGCGATGACGATGAAGCAGACGACAAGAGGCCCCCGGCGGCGTGTCGGCAAGCAAGCGCGCCAAAACGGAAGTTGCGGCGTGCGGCGCTAAGCAAAAAAAGTAAAAGCGCAAATGCGTCAGTTGTGACGTGTCAGTGGGCGAGGCCGTGGAGGAGGGCCAGCCTTTGCGCGCGCTAAAAAGTTGAAAGGAGGAGGAAAGCCAAGAAGGCGCAGATATTCAAAATTTGATTGCAAATAACTTTGCTTCCAAATGCCGCATTAACAAAATTCTTGCGGGAAGGTTATCTTACATCAACATTCTTTCACATACTAGGCATAGGGAAACTGTATCGCTATAGCTGTTTTGAACCCCTTTAAGCATGTACCAACCAGCCCGTATTTGCCCTCTTCTGGAATTTCTCCGAATTTTTGTTCCATGAAGCATAGCCGCCTTTTATTTTTTATACTTTCTTGTGAATAACGATTTTTTACTTGTGCTTACTCATTTGTTTTTTTGTTCTGTAGTGCTACACTTTTATTGTGCTTTTGCTCTAACACCAACCTTTGTATTTGCCCTCTTACCCAATCCATCTTTTGAGGCTTGCGAGGTATTTGTAAATAAATAAATAAGAAATTGCCTAGTCAATAAGGAAGAAAGCCTCCCACGAAATTACCAGGCTTTTGTTTCGCTTACGAACTAAAACGAGTATTACTGTCCCAAAGGAAGCCCAGATCAGAGTGCGTGTCATCAACCTAATGCCTTAATTTAATAACGTCAGTTGCACATGTCGATACACTAATTAAAAAAAAAAAAGCACAGGCTGGAAAACAAAATACACATGGTTAACGTCAGGACCCGACTCAAAGGATCAAACCTCTTCACGACAAGAAGTTGGCACCGGAAATTTTGATCTGGGATATGTGCTTGCAGGTAAAGCTGATTGCGGAAGACAAAGTGGAGAAATAAAACTCTCCAATAAACGTTTGAGGCTTGTTAGGAATAATGCTTTAACACGATGCATTCACTTTCTAGTAGCGTTTCACATAAGCCTCAGGGAGATGGAGTGGTCTGTCACGACGCATGCCACAATTTTTCTTTTATGTCTCATCGAAGGATTTCGGGAGATGGCTATAGGGCCCACGGCTTGTCTGACTGAGGAGACTGTCGACATGTGATAAATATTTCTTGCCTGCTCTGAATAAAGGCTTATATCGTTCTCGTGTCAACTGCGCAGAACATTGTCTTTTTTAGGTCCATTACTCTTAATTCAACACTGGATCTAAAGTAGCACCAAGATATTACCGACTTTGCCTGTTGAATTGTGTCGGAACGGGAGGTACCGAGAGGAATACAAGCGGATGGCTGGTGGAAATATCAGCCACTTTTGCTGACATGAGGTTGATTAAGCTAGTCAAACTAGACTTTGAGCGCAACCAAATACGCGCGTGTGACGCTCCACTTATAAACTGAAGGGTGGGTCCTCTATTACTGCAGTAAGAGTGAAATCCGAGCCAATAACTAGCGTTGGAACCACGGTGTAGTTGGAACATTTTATAAAAACATGCAAAGTAGAATAGCAAGCAGCTATCCCAACACGAAATACCTATATGACACACTATTTACTTGTACTATGTCGGGTAGCGAAGTTACCCTGCAACCTGCCTTATCTTCACCCTGTAAAATTAAATTTAGTGTCAGACACTAGTACCCGACTACTCACGTTAGTGATGTCTGAGGCTTCCGGAGAAGATGTCGTGTAGCCCGCTCAGCGTGTCCATGACACAACGACGAACACCAAACTGGTTTCAGCAGTCTGTCGCCTCACCCACCTTTCATCTTCAGGAATATATGCCCTTCCAAAGTATTACATCACCATATAAGGCCTGGGCCTCCACGCTTGCATCTACATGTCTTCTTAACATGACCATGTATGGCCTAAAGATTTCCGCTTGTCACCTCATTCTTTTGTTGCTCTTTTTAACAAAAAGATGGCAGATACCCAAGAACAGGATCGGCAAAGAGTTGGAGGAAGAGAGCCCTTCAGTTGTATATGTACGTGGTCAAAAAGAAAATAATTTGAGCAGTGAGAGAAAATATAACAAAGCAAAAAATGAAGGACTAAATTAAAGAACGCGCACAAAAGCCACTTCGAAAGCGCGGGAACTACATAGTTCGGTCTGTATTGTAGGAAAAGCATTTGTGGGAGCCATCTATAGGACGAAAAAGCACAATATTGTTCGTCTTAATTGCTATAACTCAGCATAATTTGTATTTTTTTAACACGATACTTACCTGATACAAACTTTCAGTTTATATATGGTGCCATCTTGAAGCTGCAACATCAAAAGGTGGAGATTTAACGGTGGCCTCCGAGATCAGCTCTGCTGCAATAGCGCGCTACATCGCGGAGGGCACGGGTTTACCCCTAACTATGGCGCCATGTTGGAGTCACCGCGTCAAACAGCGGAGGTTTAACCCCACTTGGTTATAACGAGCGAACGTACCAGCCGCTGTAGCTCAGCGTTTAGGACGCTCGGCTACAAAGCCCGAGTACCCCGTATTCAAACCCTACCGGATCGAATTCGCGGCTTTTTTTTTTTTTTTTTGGGGGGGGGGGGGCCTACAAAGGTCAAGGCCAGGCATCGGTCAGTCCTGAGCTTCCTCACTCTCCCTGCTGGCTGGCCGGTCAGAACGACTTGCACGTTGGAGCATCATACCGGGCCGAGTTTCAATTCCCCAAGCGCGGCCACGTGATTGTGATCTCACGAGACAGCTTAGCCATTACGAACGACCGCAGAAGCAACATTGGACAAGATTTTGGATTTGCAGCTGTGACCGCATTGTTCTTTTTCCGTAATAACAGAACATATTCTTTCCTCCTTGCCCTCCGCATTTCCACATCTTTTTTTACAGTGACACGTAACCACGAAGATCATTTTTCTTGACGTCTTCAGGAGCAGTACACTCATCATAAGCATCACCATCAGCCGGACTATACACACTTGAGGACAAAGACACCTCTCATATTCCTCTAATTAACCCGTTCCTATGCTAGCTGAGTCCACTTAACCCCACAATCTTCCTAACCTCATCCCCCTACCTAATTTTCTGCCGCCCCTGGTAAGCTTTCCTTCTCTTGGAAACGAATTTGTTACCCTACCTTCGCACTAACGCCCTCACAATTTTTTTTCTGGTTTCCACTAGACTGTCATTAACTCAAGTTATTCCTCTGACCCACTCTGCACGCTTCCTACCTCTTAACGTAACACCTACCATTTTTCGTTCCACAGCACTCCGTGTTGTCCTCAACTTAAGCGAAACCGTTTTCGTTAGCCTAAACGTTTCAGCCCCATAAATAAGTACCAGTATGAGGCCACTGGTACCTACTTTCCTCTTCACCGATACCTGTAAGCTACTAGTCACAATCTGCGTGTACATGGTAAAATTCGCTTTGTCTAGGTCTTATTGTTCTAGTCACTTTCTTGCAGTATGCCGCTGGCGGCATATGTTTTTTTTTTCTGTATTCTAATCACTTATCTTCATAATTACATTATAATTGCACATTGATCAACACACAAAATATTCCAGAGATACACGCCGCCTGGTGGATTCTCCCGACGCTGCGCTAGAGGTCATTGGCCATCCTCATCCGCCAAACTAAATTTCTGCCGGCCTTGCTACGGTTTCCTACCCTTGGAACTAATTTCGTTACCTTAAGCGATCATTGGGTGTCCTCTACACGCACTACATGCCCTGCCCATGCCCATTTCTTGTTATTTCCACTAGAAGCTCACCACTTCTTGTTTTTCTCTGAACCAATAAGCACGCTTCCTATTTCTTAACGTTGCTCGATATCAACCTAGAGGTGGCGCCACCGTCGCTCCAATAATGTGGATTGGCAGCCGACGGCCTTCGCAGAGACGCACACGCCGTACATCTGCTTCCAAGTTTACGGCGGGCTCATCGGCGAAAAAAACGTACCTTCTAGAATGCAGTACCGATTTACTGTTGGGAGGGTTTCAATATTTTAGACAACATTCGTGGATTGGACCAATGCTACGGAAAAGAAGCGTGGATTTTAGGAAAACAAGGCACGCAACCACCGCACTTTTAGATTTAGTGGCGTCATTTTGCATGCTTTTGCAGTGCTCATGGATCTGATATTTTTGCCTAATGACTGCTTAATTTTTCTTATTGCTTTTAAACAGTGTGCGCGTGCATTATACAGGCAAATTTAACGTAAAGCCCACGAAGATGCAAGGTTCTTGCTCTGACCTGCAGCACTTTGGAATAAATCGAGGCACGGCCATGGTTCATTATATCACACTTTACTCAATAATTAAGCAATATAGCACTGATAGCGTACTGCCCGGCGGGTTGCCGTAGCCTGAGCGCACACCAACTCTGGCTAGACAACCAGGCGCAAGTATTCCCCAAAAAAATCATTACGCTGACACTGTACAGGAAGTATCACCACACAATAAAGCCGACTGTACACGTGTAGAGCGCTGAGTGGATTGATATTACTGAGCTCAGAACGAGTCGGATGCTTCTTGCCGCCAATGTCAGAGAATTTGATATAACAGCACTGAGCCAATGACTAAATAATTGCCTGAAACGAAGAAAGGTATGAGGGATTTCTCATGTGTGTGATGTTGATAAATAGAAAATTAGTATAATATAATGCTTTTTACAAAGCCAATAAATTTCACTCTTTAGGAGAATTTTTACACGCTTGAGAAAATTTAGGACTATCCGGGATTAATTTTCAATAACGCTTAAAGTGCAAGCTATGAATCTGTCGCTACGAAAACATCGTAAAAACACTGCGCATGGGCGCTGCCATGTTCTGGCAAGGAATTTTGTAGGATGAAGATGAAGGCAGCAGCGAAGGCAGCTCGAGCAGCTTGATAACGGCAAATTGCTATCGTTCCAGCTTTGGATCAATTTCTGCGACACAGCGGTGGGACTCGCACTATCCCGACATCAGTCATCAAGACTCGACACAAGACGAGTGGAACACTGACCTGACGAAGCAAGCCACTGACGTCACAGCCACCAGGGAAATCAAGCTTTATAAAACCAGGAGCATCACCAGCCTACCTTCACTTGGCAGCAGCGAAGGCAGCTCGAGCAGCTTGATAACGGCAAATTGCTATCGTTCCAGCTTTGGATCAATTTCTGCGACACAGCGGTGGGACTCGCACTATCCCGACATCAGTCATCAAGACTCGACACAAGACGAGTGGAACACTGACCTAACGAAGCAAGCCACTGACGTCACAGCCACCAGGGAAATCAAGCTTTATAAAACCAGGAGCATCACCAGCCTACCTTCACTTGGCAGCAGCGAAGGCAGCTCGAGCAGCTTGATAACGGCAAATTGCTATCGTTCCAGCTTTGGATCAATTTCTGCGACACAGTGGTGGGACTCGCACTATCCCGGCATCAGTCATCAAGACTCGACACAAGACGAGTGGAACACTGACCTGACGAAGCAAGCCACTGACGTCACGGCCACCAGGGAAATCAAGCTTTATAAAACCAGGAGCATCACCAGCCTAACTTCACTTGGCAGCAGCGAAGGCAGCTCGAGCAGCTTGATAACGGCAAATTGCTATCGTTCCAGCTTTGGATCAATTTCTGCGACACAGTGGTGGGACTCGCACTATCACGGCAGCAGTCATAAAGACTCGACACAAGACGAGTGGAACACTGACCTGACGAAGCAAGCCACTGACGTCACGGCCACCAGGGAAATCAAGCTTTATAAAACCAGGAGCATCCCCAGCCTACCTTCACTTGGCAGCAGCGAAGGCAGCTCGAGCAGCTTGATAACGGCAAATTGCTATCGTTCCAGCTTTGGATCAATTTCTGCGACACAGCGGTGGGACTCGCACTATCCCGACATCAGTCATCAAGACTCGACACAAGACGAGTGGAACACTGACCTGACGAAGCAAGCCACTGACGTCACAGTCACCAGGGAAATCAAGCTTTATAAAACCAGGAGCATCACCAGCCTACCTTCACTTGGCAGCAGCGAAGGCAGCTCGAGCAGCTTGATAATGGCAAATTGCTATCGTTCCAGCTTTGGATCAATTTCTGCGACACAGCGGTGGGACTCGCACTATCCCGACATCAGTCATCAAGACTCGACACAAGACGAGTGGAACACTGACCTAACGAAGCAAGCCACTGACGTCACAGCCACCAGGGAAATCAAGCTTTATAAAACCAGGAGCATCACCAGCCTACCTTCACTTGGCAGCAGCGAAGGCAGCTCGAGCAGCTTGATAACGGCAAATTGCTATCGTTCCAGCTTTGGATCAATTTCTGCGACACAGTGGTGGGACTCGCACTATCCCGGCATCAGTCATCAAGACTCGACACAAGACGAGTGGAACACTGACCTGACGAAGCAAGCCACTGACGTCACGGCCACCAGGGAAATCAAGCTTTATAAAACCAGGAGCATCACCAGCCTACCTTCACTTGGCAGCAGCGAAGGCAGCTCGAGTAGCTTGATAACGGCAAATTGCTATCGTTCCAGCTTTGGATCAATTTCTGCGACACAGTGGTGGGACTCGCACTATCACGGCAGCAGTCATCAAGACTCGACACAAGACGAGTGGAACACTGACCTGACGAAGCAAGCCACTGACGTCACGGCCACCAGGGAAATCAAGCTTTATAAAACCAGGAGCATCCCCAGCCTACCTTCACTTGGCAGCAGCGAAGGCAGCTCGAGCAGCTTGATAACGGCAAATTGCTATCGTTCCAGCTTTGGATCAATTTCTGCGACACAGCGGTGGGACTCGCACTATCCCGGCATCAGTCATCAAGACTCGACACAAGACGAGTGGAACACTGACCTGACGAAGCAAGCCACTGATGTCACGGCCACCAGGGAAATCAAGCTTTATAAAACCAGGAGCATCACCAGCCTACCTTCAGTTGGCAGCAGCGAAGGCAGCTCGAGCAGCTTGATAACGGCAAATTGCTATCGTTCCAGCTTTGGATCAATTTCTGCGACACAGCGGTGGGACTCGCACTATCCCGGCATCAGTCATCAAGACTCGACACAAGACGAGTGGAGCACTGACCTGACGAAGCAAGCCATTGACGTCACGGCCACCAGGGAAATCAAGCTTTATAAAAATAGCAGCATCACCAGCCTACCTTCACTTGGCAGCAGCGAAGGCAGCTCTAGAGCTTGATAACGGCAAATTGCTATCGTTCCAGGTTGGCATTTTGTTTTCTTTATCTCTTCTGAAGCAGAGAAAACGTTTGCACTTGCTGCTTTGGCTGCTGCCGCAACTGCTTTACTGTTACCTTATGTCCCCATCTGATAATTGAAATGGGTGATTTCGCTCGGTTTCGTGAAGTTATTAAAAAGTAAATCAACTATTTCAAATTAAAACTGGAACGTGAGCTCAAAAAAGAAATCAGAGAGCTTAAGAAAAGCCAAGATTTCTTTAATGGACAGTTCGAAAGCATTAAAAGCGACAACAGTGAGCTGACCAAAGAAAATGAAGCTTTCAAGCAGAAAAATAAAAAACTGCTAGATGAATGTAACGCCTTGCAAAAACAAGTGCATCAGCATGATCAAAGAATCACTGCTTCTGAACAGTATTCCAGGAAATGCAACGTTGCGATCAAGAGAGTATATCACTCGAATGATGAAAACCTTCCAAACACTGTTCACGAGATAGCGAGCTAATAAGTGAGCCTATAGCTGAAACTGATGTGGAAATTTGTCACCATGTTTCGTGTACCGACCAGAAAGCTGTTCCTAACATTGTCGTGCAATTTAAGAGCCGCGCCTAACGCGATGAAGTGCTCCAGAAAGCTAAGAAAACAAGACTTACGGCGAAGGATTTCGACAATAAGACAAGTGCTCCTATATATATAAACGAGCACCTGTGCCCAGCTGTTAAACTGTTACTTGGCAAGACTATAGCAAGAAAAAAAGAAAAAATGACAGTTCGTCTGGACAAGTGGCAGGAAACTCTTTGCGCGGAAGGAAGAAGTCTCGGTCATCGTACACATTCGCGATGTGTGGGGCGTTGAAAAGATTGCCTAAGTTGAACTTGTAGGCACATAGTCATGCTAAAATGCAGGTGTAAAGATGGCTACATCTTGTCACAGCTTGAATAGTGTTGTGCACACTCATCCTGACATAGACTTCACATGCCTCCACCTAAATATTTGCTCAGCAAGAAACAAAGAGGATGAACTTTCATTTCTGCAAAATGAATTTGAATTTCAATTTGACTCTGTTATGCTTAAAGAGACGTGGTACACCTTCCATGACCAAATTTTCAAGCATGAGAGTTATCAAAGGTTTTTTTTTTTTTAAACGATCAAACAGGAAAAGAGGTGGGCTTGCAATTCTAATGAAAAACGGACTGAACTGTGAGAACGTTCCTGAGCATACTTACATAAATAAGAAAATTGAATGTCGGACGCTGGCATGGCGAAACCACGTGTTCTGTGTTGTGCATCGGCCACCTGATTCAACTGTCAATAGTTTTATTGAGTGCCTTCATAGCCTGCTTACCTATGTCAATGAAAATAGGTCAACTTTAATTCTTGGAAGGGATTTTAATATTTATCTATTAAAGCCTTCATCTACTCAGGCATTGCTTTCATCCGTTGTAGAATAAAATGGTTGCATGATTGTGACAAGCGCGGCGGCGACGCGCATCACAACACACAGCCCGACACTCATCGATTTCTTTGTCAGTAAAAACTGCGAAAGCCATTTGCAATCTGGAGTCATATGCAGTGACATTAGCGACCACTTTCCCAATTACATGCTTGTTGAACATGCGCGTAAAAAGAACGCTGGTGCACCTAGCAATATAATTATGACGCACATTATCACGCAACAGACCCTCGATGCTTTTCGTTTAAGCATTGTCAACAGAAACTGGGATGCCGTTTTTGCTCCTGATACAGCAGATTCTGCGTACGAGTCATTCATTCTTATATTTAGACGAATTTATCACAAACATTTTAAAGAAAAGTGCTATAAATAGTGCGGTAGAAGCCGTAAGCCGTGCATCACCAAAGAAGGCTTCAAAATGATAAAAAAACAAACAAAGCTGTTTCAAAAGTTTATCAAAGTTCGGTCACTCAACAATCAATTCGAGCAATACCGCAACAAGGTGACTGCCTTCATAAGGAGCGAAAAGAAAAAGTACTTGCATGAGAGTTCCAAATGCATGCAATGGCAATGGCGACACATTTTTTCTTACACCCACTGACGAGCAGGAAGTTTGTAGCAATTATGCCTCATTCAAGAATAGCAAAGCACATAATGTTGACGGCATACAAATTACACCAGCCAAATATGTCTTAGACGTAATCGCCCCTGTACTGACGCACATCTATAACCTTGCCTTATCGAAAGGGTGCTTCCCTAAACTGATGCAGCTGTCAAAGGTCATCTTAGTTTTCAAAAATGGAGATAAAATCGACTTGTCTAAATACCGGCCAGTATCTATTCTGCCAATCTTTTTAAAGGCTTAGAAAAAATTATTTTTAAAAGGCTATCAAAGTTTTGCAGCAAATTTACCTTAATATATTTGTCTCAATATGGGTTTCTTCAGGGGAGGTCTACCGAAACAGCTTTATTAGTACAAAAAGAAATCATCCTAGAGGCCTTTGAAAACAAAGAGATGTGCATTGGTGCATTCGTAGACTTCTCAAAAGCCTTCGATCGCCTCAACCATTCAAAGTTACTACTGAAGCTAGAACGGTATGGAGTACGCGGGAAACCACTGCTTCTTTTAGAATCTTGTCTAAAGCATCACTTTCAGTGCGTAGAAATAAAAAATGACGTTTCCTCTTTTCGCTCAATCTCTACAGGAGTCCCACAATGAAGTAGTTTAGGGCCTTTGCTCTTTGTTCTATAAGTGACCAGCCACAATTTATAATTTATGCGGACGGAACTAGTATCTTTTTCAGCGGCTTCAGTATTGAATCTTTAGCCCCCGTAATAAACAGCACACTAGATGAATTGAAACACTGGAGTGAAGCGAACTCTAATTTTAAACACGAAATGAACGAAAGCCGAAATTTTTCATGCGCGAAATCGGGTGATCATGTCAGTTAAGTATAGGTAATTCATGCATCGAACCTGTGGACACTGTTAAAACACTTGGCGTATATTTCAACAAACATATGAGCTGGAACGCCAACGTTAACGTGGTCTTATGTCGCCTTTCAAAACGTTTTGGTATTCTTGCAACACTTCGGTCTTTCCTCCCTCCATCCATAAAACGTATAATATTAAATACGCTGTTTTTACCTGATTTGAATTATTGGCTCTTGGTGTGGGGCGATACAACGAAATCGAATTGAAAAAGCTGTTTATACTTCAAAAGAAAGTTCGCCGACACATAGCAAATGCAGACTATTACGCACACACCAAACAACTATTTATTCGTTTCAATATTTCACCAGTTCATAAACTATACGAGTATTATGTGACAATCAAGTAGAAACAATCTATCCGTAGTGGTCAAGAGAAATTCCTAGAAAGGTCCAGTCTCCAAACAAATGTCCCTACATATCCATTTCGTAATCATTTTCATTGGGGCATTCCTTTCTGCCGCACAGAATACAGACGCTCAATGCTGCGCTTCATTGTTCCGCAGACACTACATAAATTACTAGGTAGAGGAACATGTGAGGAAGAAAGCAGCCTGCGTCACATTCGTAATGATTTGATGGTTTATTCTTTACCCGTTCCACGTCTGTACTGGTCTGTTGGTTTTCTTTTGGCATAATGCATGTGTCTTGTTATTTAATTATCGATTCCATCAAAATTAATTAATTTTGTTTTCCTGATGTAGCATGTCAGTTCGCGAAATCCTTATTGTAGTTTTCTTGTATATTTACATGAACATGCTGTATTATTTTATCTTGTAAGCAACGTAACCTCTCTATTTTAATAGTTCACCTTATGCTGTTCCTACCAAATTAACATCGACGTTGTTATCCAGCATTTTGTGCTGTCCTTGCTTTGTGCTGCCTTGTACAGAGGGGCTCGGACTGCCTTTATGTGAAATCTTTTTCACTTTTTTTTGTCCGGACCTACCCACATCGTTTTCATGTAAATAAAAAAATGGCTTACGTCACTTGACTTATCGCTGTTATTATTGAGCAGTGACTCAGTTTTATGCCACGGGAGATATTCAAAATAGGAGCCCAATATAAAACTGTCCAGAAAGATATAGAGTTCATCTTATCATGCGACTATAACGATGTATTTATTTCCGAAATAAGCGCCGAGAGTTAAGCCCGTATGAAGCTATTTTACTCCCCTTGTAAGAAACAACGAGTTGCTCGTGAGACAGCAGACACACAGATGCAAATATATTTTAATAGGCTACTATTGAAGTACACTAATCTAGGTGTATTATGTAATATAATGTAATCTAGGTGTATTATGTAATAGTGGGCTCGGCGGCACCACGGAAATGGAGCGCCCTGTCTTCACTTCATTACGCAGTTCACCCCACTTTCCTGGTCCTGGCTGCTTTCTGTTCTCGGAGTGCTGTCCACTTGCACACCATCCACTGTCAACGCTTTGCCTGTGCTTCCGTCTGCGCATGCCTTTGCAGGTATGGAACACCACTTGCCAGATCATGCTCCGGGAGCCAAGTGCGAGCCATTGCCTGCAAGCGCGGATACTTGGTTTCCGCCGCAGTATCTACAAAGTACCTGGCCATCATCACTGCTATCTGAGGCAATCGCCGCGCCCTCCCCTGGATTCGGCTATATAAAGCCCGACCAAACCATCGCGGCGCTTAGTGGGCTCAGCGGCACCACGTAAATGGAGCGCCCTAACTGTCTTCACTTCGTTACGCAGGTAATGAATTGCAATAGCCTTTACGCTAAGCGCTCCAGTGACCGATGTCTCTTTGTGCTGCCGGCCCCACGGCGATCATTAACAATATTTTATGAGTGTTCATACATGCTGTTGAAACTACTTCTGCTGGCCGCTGATGTTGAAACGATCCCTGGTCCTGACCCTACTGACAGCTCAACTTAAATACTTGCCGCGCTTACAGCTTTACAATGCGGGCAGTCAACTATACTTAAGCAATTAGGCTCTATCAAGTCAACCCTTGCAGTCCACGAGAAAGCTTTCGCGGACCTAACCACTAGGCTTTCGAAGATTGAGTGTGACTTCCAGTCTATTTCAGATGCAAAGTCTCAGATTTACAACATTCAAAGTGCTACCGCTAATTGCTCAGCTCAGGAATCTGCTCTGACTGCTCGCATTGACGACCTTGAAAACATGTCCCGTCGAAGCAATTTAGTGTTCTATGGGCTCAAAGATGTAAAAAACTAAACTTGAAGTGAATCCGAAAAACTGGTAACAGACCTTTGTCTAGAGCGGCTCAGCATAACCCTTGAAAGTGAGGATATTGAGCGAGCGCATCGTATAGGCACATTCAGAGAAGGAAAACAGCGCCAGATCATAGCAAAATTCTTGCATTTCAAAGACAAAGAACGCATTTTATCTTCAGCCTACAAGCTAAAATCCACCGATTACGCAGTTAGTGAAGATTTCTCTGCTAACACCCGCCTCGCCCGTAAAAGCCTTATTGAATTTGCGAAAGCTAACCACATGTCTTACAAGCTGCGTCAAAATAAACTAATTTCTAATGGTAAAACCTACATCTTTGACCACGCAGCCGGGAATGTTCTGGAACGTAAGTCATAGCAGCTACCAGTTCTCAGGAAACCCAAAAATGATCACCTATCACTTCTTTACACTAACATTCGCAGTACAGTACCCAAACGTGAATCCTTGTGTACTCTTATCAGTTCTTCGTCTAGTAACATCGTTTTACTAACTGAAACATGGTTAAGTTCCTCTATATCGGATTCTGAAATCATGCCTGATTTACCCGAGTTTCATATATTCAGGAAGGACAGACCTGACGCCTGCCGTGGCGGTGGTGTTCTGATCGCTGCCAAACGCTCCCTAAATTATTATTAACATAGTCACCTCGTCGGAAGTGATTTGGGTGTGCTGCCATGCTTCGTCTCCCCGCGTACTCATAGGTGTATGTTATCGACCACCTGATATGGACAGTTCCTTTATAACACTGTTTCATGAAGCGCTTGAGTCGCTTATCTCTTCTTACCCCAACATCCCTATTTTACTCTTCGGCGATTTCAAGTTTTCGTCCATAGATTGGAACGATATGGCCCAACCCCTAATGAAAAGTCACGTATCTAGCGAATTCCTGAACACATGCCTAACTTTCGGCCTGACTCAAATGGTTTCTGAGCCGACCAGCACTACTAATCATTCAGCTAGCATTCTCGACCTTGTGTTGACTGCTCACCCTGAGGAAATCTGCACTCCTTCGTATATTACGGGCCTTAGTGACCACGTTGTAGTTCATACCACTTTCTCTGCCAGCTTTCCCAAAATCCCCAAATAAAAAAAATACAAACACTGTACGACAAAGGTGACTACATTAGCATGAATCGTGACCTTCTTGCATTCTATAACGACTTCGCTTCTACGTATCCCTCACGTTCTATTGAGTCGAACTGGTCTCTCTTCAAATCGGAAATGTTGCGCTTGATAAGACTTTACGTCCCTACCATCAGTATAACAGAACGAACACGCTCGCCTTGGTTTAATACAACATTAAAACGTTTAAATAACAAGAAAAAACGCCTTTTCCGTTCTGCCAAGTTATCTAATACTAAATCTGCATGGGACAAATACCACACCATTGCTAAGCAATACTCCGATCTTACTGCCGAAACTAAACACCAGTTCTTTTCCAACAGCCTCCCTGAAATGTTACGAGCCAACCCAAAGCGCTTCTGGAAAACAATTAACCCTGATAAAAATACTAATATTTCACTATGTGACAGTAGCGGCTCGTCAGTAGGCGTATCTGACGTGTCCCATGTATTAAACTACGCATTCTATTCAGTTTTTACTAACGAAGAGTATCATGATGCTCCCAGCCTCCCACCATTGCCACATCCACCAATGGACAGCATCGCATTCAACCCGCATGGTATTGTTAATATTATTGATTCGCTAAAATGTTCATCATCCTGTGGTATTGATGGAATTACTTCCAAAGTATTGAAAAACACTAAACATGTTTCCAGTCTTATTCTTTCACTCATTTTTCAGCAATCTTTTGATACTGGCCCCGTTCCACTTGACTGGCGAATAGGGAAGGTCATTCCAATCTTCAAAAAAGTTGACCGATCATCGCCAGGTAATTATCGACCCATTTCACTAACCAGCGTATGCTCTAAAATCATGGAGCACATCATATACTCTAAGGTCGCTACATTTCTAACCTCAGTTAACTTCTTCCATCTAAACCAGCATGGATTCCGGAAAGGCCACTCATATGAAACCCAACTAGCTTTGTTCCTGCATGATATTCATTCCAATCTAGACCGCAATATCCCAACTGATGCTTTATTGTTGGACTTTGAGAAAGCATTTGATAAAGTACCCCATTCCCGCCTCTTACTCAAACTGTCCGTTTTAAATCTTCACCCGCTTGTCTTCAACTGGACCCGAAGCTTTTTAACAGACCGCATGCAATTCATTTTCACTAACGGCTTCTCATCTACTTACTCGCATGTTCTTTCAGGAGTACCTCAAGGCACAGTCCTGGGCCAATTACTTTTCTTAATATACATTAACGACTTGCCTTCCACAGTAATGTCTACCATACGCCTTTTCGCGGACGATTGTGTAATATACCGCCCTATAACTAACATCGACGACACTGCTGTCCTTCAAAATGATCTTACTAGCGTACACCAATGGTGCTCAACGTGGCTAATGTCTCTTAACACTACAAAGACAGTACTACTTTCTTTCCATCGTCGCCGAAATTATACTCCGCATGCTTATAAAATTAATGATTCTGCCGTTACTTCCACTAACTCTTTTAAATACCTTGGTATTAACCGCACTAGCGATTTATCATGGACGTACCACGTCAACCACATAATAAATTCATCTAACCGAACAATTGGCTACCTTCGTCGTAATCTACGCATGGCTCCTTCTTCCTTAAAACGGTTAACTTACAAAACACTTGTGCGACCTAAACTTGAATACGCTAGTGCTATCTTTGATCCTCACCAAACTAACCTTATCACAGCTCTTGAATCTGTATAGAACCGTGCTACTCGCTTTATCCTATCAAACTACTCAAGATATTCCAGCATATTTGCATTAAAGCTTCACCTTCACCTTCCTTCTCTCGCTTCCCGTCGCCAAATTTCACGCCTCTGCCTTTATCACACGTTCTTTCATAGTTCACCTCGTGACAGCCAGCTCATCCAACCTGTACGTCGAACATCCCGCACAGGCCATTCTAACAGCGTCATCCCGCATCGTGCCCGCACTACCACATTCCAGAAGTCTTTTTTCGTGTACACAGCTCGCGACTGGAATGACCTTCCCAGCATCCTTGCCCTAATCTCCGACCCTGCTCATTTCAAGACTGCCATCGAAGAAGCCTCATCATCTTTGTAATCACTTCACAAAAACCATTGTTAACCGCCGTTCAAGTGCCCACCCCTCATGTAATGTCCCATCTGGAGACCCTTGAGGTTCTAATAAATAAATAAATTATAGGTGCTGGGAAGATATGTTTCTCAAATGTTTGAGCATTTTTCTGAACAGAAAACTTGCTCACTGCCTCTGTTGCGGATGAGCAGAGGTCATCAGAAGCAAATAAATATAGATAAATGCATATGGGCTTAACATACCAAAGCGACATCGGCTATATGATGAATGCTTTAGCGGTGGGCTTCGGTGTCGTTGACCACCTGAAGTTGTTTAACGTGCAGTCAAATTTCACACCAGAGGAGCCCCTTGTGAAAGGGTCGCGATTCAATTCCCAGTTCTCGAACTCAACAGTCCAGCGCCCTACCACTGAGACACCGCGACAGAGGCTTAACACCAAAAAGAAAAAAAAAAGAAAGCACTCAGACAACTCTATCGTGCATACAGAAGACGTACACAGAGTGGCCTGTTCACACTATATTCCGCTATTGAGCAGCCTGCGGTAACATGCTGCAGTAGCTGTGGTATACCAAACAGAAACGAAAATATATGATTCCTGAGCTTTGCACTTAGTTGTATTTGCGATAGCGACCTGCTTTGCTTTGACACGGCGCCTAACGACAGCGTCGCTTCCTATGAGGCACCGCACGATAAAGAATCTCAAGCTCCGAAGACCGACTGATGATGTCCTTATCCACCATGACATACTCGATATGGACAAGTATTTTTTAATCAAGCGTGGGATAATAGCGTGTTCACATTTCTTTTGCAAAAGGCAGATAGGTAAGCAAAAGCCCACCGAACCGCGAAAACAACAACTACAAAATAACACACTCGTACACGGCGCACGCGCGCAAGTAAATCACTGCTGGCTGGCAGACGATGGGAACACGCACACACACTCAATAGGGTTAACCGTTGTGACTCAAGGTGGCGACTCTGCTCGATCACGAGCTCTATAGGTGAGTACAAATAAGTTTCAACTCTCATTCACTTTACTCTTGAGCGATGCTGGTAAGCTGCTAGTCATAATCTGCGAGTATTTCCAAACATATTTTGCATCCACTTCGAAGAGCAGCTCCGAAATTCTTTGCGGACTCCTGTTCGCTTTTATTAGTTTGAATATCCCCACGTTCCGGTATTAATAAAAAAGAAAGTGAAGTGCTAAAATTGCATACTGCGCTTAACTTACTAAACTATCGCCGCAGCCGATCACGCCTCGCGTAAAACTTCAACACACTCTAGCACAGTGCATTAAAGATCATCGTCATCAAGCTCCAAATGCAAAACACTTTCGGGAAAAACTATTTTCAGGGTCTCTTAGACGTCTCTGAAAAGGTGAACGGCGAAAACCTACCCTTCCGCTTCTGTATTTGCCTCTCATCGCTAAGCATTTTGCAGCGAAAACTGCATTGGCGACGAATGAGGAGTTTAGCACGGTGGAAGACAAAGCCGTTGCCTAGCAACCGCGGCAGCTGACGGACGCCGCGAGCTCGCCGCGCCCTCTGGCATTCAAGAAACAACCAGAAGAAGAAGAAGATGTCTCGTCTTTAATGCAACTACAACGTAGATAGACAACCAACCCGGGATCGTGAGTAGCGCATCTTATTTCTCCTTCTCTATCGTGGGGATAACACTGATAGGCTAGTCAGTGGCGCATTTCAGGCGAGTAGGTACTAAGCATTATACATGATTGAGTTGGACTAGAATAGACTGAACTCGATTGGACTGATTTGGCTTGGACAAGTTTGGATTGGACAGGTTTGGATTGAATTGTACAGGATTGGTTGGATTGTATTTGACTGGAATGAACTGCCCTTAAATGGACTGAATTTGATTAGACTAGATTAGTTTGGATTGAAGTAGATTAGACTGGACTGAATTGGAACACACAGGGTTGGTTGGGATTAGATTGGATTGGAGAGGAGTAGGCAGCCCAGCGCCAGGCACACATGCTTTCGCTACGTATACCCTGGCCTAGCTGAGCTAAGCGACTCCAATTTTTTTACTCCCTTCCACTCAGTTGCGGTCATTCAAGTCGTTGTTTCACATATTTGTCGTTTCATGGTCATTGTGAGTCATGCCTAGTCATTGCCACTCATCGCTAGGCATTTTACTCTTTTCCAATCAGTCAGACGCAGTCATTACAATCCGTAGTTTGGTATATTGGTTATAAATAAGTCATCTTTAGTCATTAATATTCTACATTATTAGTCATTAGTATAGTCATTACCTTTATCGATGTCTATACCTTTTATCCCCTTCATGGATCACTGCCTTGTCGTGGCGGAGGGGCTTGCGAAACTCGATGAAGTCGTGAGCTCTGCTGTGTAGAGCCACCCAAGATAGACAGGTCACGGCAGAGAGTTCTGACAAAATGTGATTCACTGGAGAAGGTAATGGCAACCCACTCCAGTATTTCCTGCCAAGAAAACCCTATGGCCAGTCACAATACAATTATCGATATGGCGCCAGAAGATGAGTCCCCCAGGTTGGAAGGCGTCCCACATGTTACTGGGGATGAACAAAGGGCGATTCCTAGTAGCTCCAGGACGAATGAAGCGGCTGGGCTAAAGCCAAAAGGACGCTCAGTTGTGGATGTGTCGGGAAGCGACCGGAAAGTCCGATGTTGCAAGGATAATATATCGCATAGCAACATGGAATGTAAGATCTATGACGCAAGGTAAACTGGATATCGTCAAGCGAGAAATGGACAGATTGAACATTGATATCTTGGGTATCAGCGAGCTCAAGTGGACCGGAATGGGATAATTTAACTCCGGCGACCATTATGTCTTTTATTGTGGGCACGAATCCAAGAGAAGGAATGGGGTCGCTCTCATAGTAAACAGAAGAATGGGCAAAGCAGTGCTAGGGTACAACCCCAAAAACGACCGAATGATTTCACTTCGGATCCAAGGTCACCCTTTCAACATAACAGTTATCCAAGTCTATGCACCGACCATTGCTGCTGAAGAAGCTGACGTTGAGAGATTTTATGCGGACCTACAATGCCTTTTAGACCGCACCCCATCATCAGACGTCGTTTTTCTCATAGGAGACTGGAATGCTAAGGTCGGGAGGGAAGAAATATCCGGAATTGTAGGCAATTTCGGTCTTGGTGAGCCAAATGAAGCTGGGTAGAGGCTAGTAGAGTTCTGTCAAGAAAACAACCTGACCATAGCGAATACTCATTTTCAACAGCACAAGAGGCGCCTGTACACATGGATTTCACCGGACGGTCTGTACAGGAATCAGATCGATTATATTATTTGCCGGCAGAGATGGAGAAGCGCTATACAAGCAGTAAAAACAAGGCCTGGGGCCGATTGTGGCACCGATCATCAGCTTCTTGTTGCCAAAATTAAGCTTCGATTGAGGAAAACGCAGAAAACGAGAAGGCTTTTCAGGTATGATCTGGATCAGATTAAATTAGAATATGCTGTGGAAGTGAGGAATCGATTTCAAGAATTAGATCTAGAAGACAAAGAGCCCGAAGAGATGTGGACTGATGTTCGTGATATAATACAAGAAGTTGCTACTAAGGTAGTTCCAAAGCAAAAGAAATGCAAAAAAGCAAACTGGTTATCTGAAGAGGCTTTGCAAATAGCTGAGGAAAGGAGGATGGCAAAAGGTATGGGGGAAAGAGAAAGATACAAGGTTCTCAATGCGGATTTTCAGAAAATAGCAAGGAGATATAAGAATGCCTTCCTGAACATACAGTGTCAAGCAGTTGAGGACAACAGCCAATTAAGGAACACAAGAGCTCTGTATAAGACAATCAAAGATATCAAAGGAAGCTTCTGTGCTAAGCTGGGCGTGATTAAGGACAAACGAGGCAAGGACCTCACTGAAGCCTCAGAGATAAAGAAGAGGTGGCAGGAATACACAGAAGAACTGTACAAGAAGGACCCGGATGTGCAAACCCAACATAGGACGGTTGTGATTGCTGATCTCGAGCCGGGCATCCTGAAGAGTGAAGTTGAATGGGCCTTAGCCAGCCTTGCTAAGAACAAAGCTAGCGGAATTGATGGTATTCCAGCTGAGTTGCTTCAAAACCTCAACCACGACGCTGTTAACACACTGCATAAATTATGTCAAAAGATTTGGACAACCCTGCAGTGGCCACAGGATTGGAGGAGGTCAGTTTACATCCCCATTCCAAAGAAAGGCAGTGCCAAAGATTGTTCCAACTACCGCACGATCGCGCTTATTTCGCATGCTAGCAAGGTGATGTTAAAAATCCTGCAAGGTAGGCTGCAGCAGTATGTGGATCGGAAGCTTCCGGACGTGCAAGCTGGGTTTCGCAAGGGCAGAGGAATTAGAGACCAAATTGCCAACCTTCGCTGGATCATGGAAAAAGCAAGAGAGTTCCAGAAACCCATTTACTTCTGCTTTATTGATTTTCGAAAGCGTTTGACTGCGTAGATCACAGAAGATTGTGGCAAGCTCTCCAAGAGATGGGAGTTCCAATTCACCTCATCTGTCTCCTCAGGAACCTTTATGAAGGGCAAGAGGCCACAGTCAGAACTGGGCATGGTCTTACTGATTGGTTTCCGATTGAGAAAGGGGTGAGGCAAGGCTGCATACTGTCGCCCTGCCTATTTAACCTATATGCAGAGTGCATCATGAGGAAGGCCGGTCTGGACGAGTCTTCAGCTGGAGTGAAGATTGCTGGAAAACGTATCAACAACCTTAGATATGCGGATGATACCACTTTAATGGCAGAAAGTGAAGTGGAACTCAAGAGACTTCTGATGCGTGTACAAGAAGGGAGTGAGAAGTTTGGGCTTAAACTGAACATTAAAAAGACGAAGATCATGGCGTCTTGCCCTATCAATTCCTGGAGCATCAATGGACAAGAAGTGGAAGCTGTGACAGATTTTCTGTTCTTGGGCGCCAAGATTACCTCGGAAGGAGACTGCAGCCATGAAATTAGGAGACGCCTGCTTCTGGGAAAGAGAGCAATGGTTAGCCTTGACCGCCTAGTAAAGAGCAGAGACATTAGTCTGCCAACCAAGATCCGTATAACCCGTGCTATGGTCTTTCCAGTTGTGATGTATGGATGCGAGAGTTTGACTGTAAAGAAGGCTGACCGCCGACAAATTGACGCGTTTGAATTGTGGTTCTGGCGCAGTCTCTTGAGAGTTCCTTGCACTGCCAGAAGATCAAATCAGTCGATATTGTCGACCATAAATCCTGTATGCTCAGTGGAGGGTCAAATTCTAAAGTTAAAGCTCAGTGCTTTGCCAACTTGTCTATTTATTCAATTTGTGATAGAAAAGAACACAGCAATATGGACATCCACACTGCTCAAAGGCGAAACAGCATTGTCTGCTAGTTTACAAGGTGCGATCATCTTTATTATATGTTGTGCATATTACTGTGTATCACTGCTGCATTACAACAGTACCCCCCCCCTCTCGTCTACTTGGGGACTACGCATTAAAGCAGACAGGATCTCCCAAGTGTGAAACTGCATGGACTAGTTTCTATCCAGCTTTAAGGGGAACAAAGTGGAAACCAAAAGCACAAAAAGAAGGCGCACAAGAAGCAGTAGTGCTGGCCAATGTTATTCGACGCAGCCCAAAGGCCTGGAGAGTGAATGAAGGGAAATGACAATGGCAGAGAAGGAAATGAACACACTACAGCGCAGGTAGGAACGCATCCACAAAGCTTCACAGGAATTTGTTCATGATCCTGGAAACATCTAAAAAGTAACATTGAAACACAGGAAAAAAAAATAGTAGAATCAGGAATGCATATAGAAACCTACAGGCATCTAGCACGGGACAGGATGACGTATCATGCAGCATGAGCTCTTCAGGTGAACAGAATCTGGGAGGGTGATCTTAACCCAGGGCTATTGAACGAGGCGTAGACTAGACCCTTCCAGTGGCAGTGAAGCGAGGGCGCTGTTACGCATTCAAGAAATAGTAATCCAGCATAACATGATCAATAAAACGGCACAAGAACACGATCACAGGAAAAGAAGGGGGATAGGAAAGCACTCTTTCTTTCCACCTTCTTTTCCTGTGATCATGTCCTTGCACCGCTCCAATGGTCAGTGTGTACCAACTAGCATTACAGCAAGTACTACAAGCATAAAATGGTCAGTACGTGTAGCATCCTAGTGGCATGTTTTCATTACAAGGCAGATGCTGTTTGAGTTACTAAATGGCACATATGGCACCAAGATCCGTATAACCCGTGCTATGGTCTTTCCAGTTGTGATGTATGGATGCGAGAGTTGGACTGTGAAAAAGGCTGACCGCCGAAGAATTGACGTGTTTGAATTGTGGTGCTGGCGAAGACTCTTAAGAGTTCCTTGGACTGCCAGAAGATCAAATCAGTCGATATTGTCAACCATAAACCTGACTGCTCATTGGAGGGTCAAATTCTAAAGTTAAAGCTCAGCTACTTTGGTCATCTGATGAGAAGAGAGGAGTCGCTGGAGAAAGATTTGATGTTGGGAAAGGTTGAGGGTCGCCGGAGAAGGGGTAGGCAACGAACGCGATGGTTAGATGGCATTCTCGAGGCATTGCAGATGAAGCTATGTGATGTTAAGAAGATAGTGAGAGACCGGAAAGCGTGGCGTGACATGGTCCATAGGGTCACGAAGAGTCGGACACGACTGAACGCCTGAACTGAACTGATAACTTTTATTCATTACCTATCACCATCGATCGCTTTCTTTCTTAATCTCCCTCCTCACACGTCCGCTATTTGCGAGTGATACATCAGAGCACAGTTGCGACGCACAGCCCCCGCGGACTGATTTTTGCTCCATAAGCAGAGAAGCTTTCGCCTCAGAAGCAACGACGGCATAGCTCCTGTGCCCGGTCCAAGGAGGCTGATCTGTTCGGATGGTGGTTCGATTCCTGACGGCGAAAATATATTTTTTCTTTAGTGCCATGTCGTGCAAACATGCCTGATTACACGCTCTGTCTACGCTATTCATAAGCCATGGCATCCTTTCTAAATAAAATATTTCCTATGCTTTTCTTGGTGTCAGTGGCTCTTGGCTCTCCTTTGCATCTATATGAAGGTGGAAGCTCCGAAGTTCGCTGAGGACTTGTTTTTACGCTTATTAGCCTCGATGTCCGCATGTGCCATCATTATTGACAAAAAAGTGAAGTGTTAAAATTACTCATAGTGCAAGTAAAACTGAGCAAGGGTCAATGATTCAATCATCATGGAGGAAGGGAAGAAAAAAATGAGGTCCTTGCCCAGTTCCGGCGTGTTGCGCGTCACTCAGCATGTAATCTTTCTAGCGCGGTCATCGAGAACAGCGATATCGTAGAGATACTTTGCGGTAGGGATACTTGGCTGTAGGGAAGCATTTCCTGAAAACTTATTTGGACGCGACTATAAGCAGGCAAACTCCCTTGAGGATTACGAGTGGGAATGGACTCTCATCTCCGTCATAAGCGTTTTCTTGAAAGCAGTGCAATGCGTTGCCATTCCTCGCCAGGTGCTAGCACACTTGTGCTTATAATTTCAATTCACCGCTGAAGGTCGTTTTATTTGCACGGATATTTTATATAACTGTTGTACCTATATAAAGCCATGCAGTAAAAAAACTGCGATGCCAGTGGATAACGGTGGTCAGTATCAGTAGTCCATATCTCTTCTATTTCCAATTGACCCTCTATTGTACCACCTGCTACAATCTTATAATTCGCCTATAATTGTTTCCCTTCGAATTGTTTCCCTTCCCATATGAAGCATTGGCTACCTTGCCTTTGGGTTGTATGCCGTAGCCACTGTGCCTATTCCTATTTCATCTTGCCTTCAGCGTACATAATGCGAACTGGATTTGTACCAGATTCTATCCATGTCTGATGCGTTGTGTTCGCATCCTAGTTAATTGCGAATGCATGTTTAGGGGCCGTGAACCCCGTCAAGCCCAGTTAGAGACTTTTGTTCAAAGTCCTCATCAACTGCAATGTTAATAGAAGAGACATCTGGACGAATTGGTACAGTGACATGATGAATAAACAGCGCTACAGACTAGGACGGAGGTCAAGAACAAACAGGGCGGGCGCTGACACTAGCAACTGAAGTTTATTGAAAAAACACAGTATAAATATCCCAGCCAAGCAGCACCAAACCACACATTAAACAAAAACCAAATAATGATGACACCACACACACACCACGTTAAGAAACCCAACCTCATTATCTTTTAAAGCGATTGACGGTTCACTAACACATTTTTCACCTAACCGCATGATATGCCTGGCCTCAATGATTTCCCGGTTAATCTGTACCGGTTGGGCATACAAAATACCTGTCTGTGTTAAAAAAGGATGGCAGCGATCACACCCCTTACAGTGTACAACCAGATTAGATCCTCTACTAATATCTTATGATCTCTCGTGCACTCGTAACCGAACATTGCTACACCTGCCTGTTTGACCCACATACACTTTATCACAAGATAACGGAATCTTCTATATCACTCCTCCTTTACATGGAACATAGGAAAACTCATGCTTCACCCGACATGGGTTTCTTTCCCGGACTCTTTTCACTGCTTTGTTCTTCACTATGCTAAATATTTTTGAGAGTTTTTTTTTTTGGTGCTGAGAAAACCGCATTGACATCAAACCTTCTGGCTACATTTTTCAAATTGTGGGATAGACAATGCACATATGGCAGGGCCACATATCTTTTTGTATCCCTCTGTCCAGCCCCCTCCTGCTCCCGTGAACCTGCGCACGACTGTTTTACTTTTGTGATAGTTCATCACGTATTCTTAATATGACGTGAACAGGAAATCCTGCATTCGCTAGCCTAGACAGTTGTTCATTAAAGCTAATTCGCATATTTTAAAAGCATGATTTTGACAGGACTGCCCCCAGGCTGGACAGAGCGATGTCATCTTTTACGAGCTTCGAATGTTGTGATCCATAACCTAGCAGCGGCTTTGTACTCCTAGGCGAATACCACCAACAAACATGATAGGCACAAAACTTCAAAGTGAGGTCTAGAAAACGCAGTTCATTTTCTTGTGACATTCGTTCAAATGTAAATCTCAGTCCCAGCCCTTGCTCTTGAAAAACTTTAAAAATATTCGTAGGTGTTGAGCTACTATTGCAACCTTTGTAAAAGACCAGGAAATCATCAACATATCGAGAGATTCTTATCCCCAGCCCTTGCAACATAAGTACGGCTTATTTTCGCACTTGTTGGTTGTTTGACGAGATCGTTTCCCGGGCCTGGCTTAGAGGGAACAGGATACAAGACACGACACAAGCACTTAATGTTGTCACATGCATTGGGGCGTCATGAGAAGGTTGAAGAAGAGAAAAGAGCAAACAGAAGCTGGCGTGCCTTGCGGACTCGCAGTAATGCTGCCGCAGGTTTTGCTCGGCCAGTGCCACTGTCTTTAACCATATTGAATTGTAGGTGGGGTCGGAGGCTTCATCGAAGACCACGGGGATCCCTGTTGTTATTCAGCAAGCTCCACCACATCTGTTGCGTACTCAGTATGTAACGGGGGTGTTTATTTGTAGTCTAGGCACAGCGAGTCCGCAAGGCACGCCAGCTTCTGTTTCCTCTTCTTTTCTCTCCAACTTCTTCTTCCTTCTCATGACGCCCCAACGCACGTGACGTTACGTACTGAATACGTAATAATATCATGCTTTACACCTGTTTATTCTCATCATAAATAAACTTCGGCGCACTTGTTGGGAAACCACAACGAAAGACAATATCCATAAGCTTAACTTCCTACAGAAATTTACACCCTCCGCATAATTTTCAAAAAGCCCTATTTAAGTCACACGAAGATGTACAAGCAACTAAATATCATTAGCCTAGAATATATGTATAATTATAGATTTCTGGGCAATTCAGGTTGTAAGGAGATAAAGAACATACCTTAAAATACTGGCATGGGCAAATCTGAAAAAACACCCTCTTAAGTACCTAATGCGCAGCCCGGAATAATAAAAAGTGTGCAGATACCATGAGAATTATGGAAAGAAAACGTTACAATTTGGACTGCCAACGCTGTTGGATGATTTTGCAAGGGGCATCAATACAGATATGTTGTCTATTCCAATAAAAACCTTGAGAAATAACTATGTACAGAACTGCAATGTCCCCCTCTTTTAAATTTTGGAATAGATTGGCGGATTTACTTTTTACTGTGTTGTCTATTCGGGATTTCTTTAAATCATGTTGCATGCAAGGCTGAACTTTTATATAATTCACCATGTTAATCAAACAATAATAATTAAACTAATAATTTAATTGTGGTGTGAATAATTCCCTTATGCATTCTTATTGTTTGATATTTCGTGTGCTATCCTATCGTGTAGTGCTTTATCCGAGACCCATTTTTAAATGTTTTCCACTGCAGCATGTAGCAGCACATTGCGCTTGAAAATGTGCTGTTGTAGTTTTTTGCCTCACGCGTTGCTTTTGCTTGCCATGTATTGGGGGTACGGGCCTAGTCAAGCCTTCTCCTGGCGTTTTGCTAGTGCCCCAAACATTGCTGTGATGATGAGGAGACATTGTATAGCATTGTATAGTATTAAGTTGCATTGTATTGTAGAGTACAGTAAATTGTATTGTATTAAGAGGTTGAGGCAGGTTCAGGCAAGGCGACAGGAATAGTTTAGCACATTAAAGGGGTCATGACACCAATTTTAGAATGTTTAATAATTGTTATTCCCGATGTGCCCAGCAACTAAAATTCAAAGTTTTAACTATCAGAGCTGCATATATTTTTAAATCTAGCATTTTCTTTTCTTCACAAAGAGCTTGCTGATCTGGCCACCGGCATTGCCGGTGACGAAGTAACTTGACGCTGCGTCGTTTGCTGCATGTACTGTGCACGAGCAGCGTCAACCGCAGTAACGCGAAGCGGATGCGGAGGACCAAACAGCACTCATGCCGCTAATCGAAGTTACCGAAAACTGATTTTCGATTTCTGTTAGCGTTTTTAACCTACACTGTAAAAAATGAGTGTGAAATTACAGGCCTTTTTAAAGAAAATTTCTGTACGTGCAGAGAATATCTGTTCTACTTCCCTGACTGAAATGCGTTCACGAAAAAAAACAGTAATTTTCTGTTTTCCAGCCGAAACCTTGATTGGAAGGCAAACAATTCGCCATACTTTTGCCGTCTGTTCTATTTTCTACTGCAAACTGATTTTTGCTTGAATAGTAGGAGAAGGTAAATTCTGAATAGAAAGCGAAATGGTATGACAACCCCGAAAACGCTGTCCGATGATCAGCTGCGTAAAAATTTCGATTCGAAAGAAGATAACTAGTGGCGCCACACTGAGGTCTGTCATTTTGGTTGGCTCCCTGCTTCAGTGGTATCTGTTACACATTTTTCCACTTGCTCTTTTCGGTGGCTAGACAACGGCTGTTGCGAGGCCAACCTTATGGGTGCCATCGAATATTGCCAGCGCCAAGAGATATTTGTGAGACGTAGTTGACAAGCATTTGCCTTAAAATAGTGCTCACTGAAGAAGTTGGCGCTTAACGCAGTTTTATTGTTGTTACAGGCAGAAAACGTGAAATGAAAGACGAGTATAAAAATATACATTGTTAGGTAGCACTTGCACGAATGTCTGTTCTTTTCTAGAACCAGCTGGCACACAGCGCGCGACGCTCCGAGTAGCAGTCAGCGATGATGATGATCATGGATCTATACAGATGAAAGAGGTGAACGTTCACCCACTGCGCTCACAACATTTGCGTCATTATTTTCACAGCGACAGGAAAAAAAGCAGAAAAAAAAAAGTTCGCATAACAAAATTTTATCAATTTACAAAAATTTTAGATGAGTTGTTAAAAAAAAATTAAAATTACAGAACAATAGAAAACAGAAAACACAACAAAACAGAAAATTTCTGACAAGACAGCTGCCAGAACATTACTGTATTTTTTAACAAAACTGTTTTACAGTGTAAGGAAAAGCGCGGCGCCTGTAGGCGGGATTCAGGAGCACGTCGGTGCCCGGGCACGAAAGCCGCTTGAGATGGCCCGCTCGAACAACGTAGACACTGTACGCTGAAAGACGTCTTAAAAGAAACAAAATGCGGACACAGTGCCGTCCGATGGCGCTTTTGTAAAATATTCGAGTACCACACGATAGCGCAGCAGCGTATATAAGGTGCGGCGCGCGACAATGCACCCATTACCCCGTGCCGCCTTAGAAGCATCGTTTACACTGCTCATTGCCATGCCCAGGTCTGCCTTCAGCCGCATTATGAAAGTAGAAGATATGCTCATGAGGCTTACAGCGCAGGATGACGCACGCTTACAGCAATCGTGCTGCCCGCGAGCGTGGCGGACGACGGCGCTCTGGCCGTCTGCTTCTCCCTATATTCGTCGCTAGACGTGCATCGCTTACCATCGAAGACACAGCGCATGGCACTTTGTAAGTGATCAGCGAGGCGTTTTAGTAAAAGGGCCACTCGATCATGAAACTTCCTCTCAACCCTACTATATTCTAGTGAAGGAAATTATTACTTCCCGCGACGCCTTAACAGCGGAGCTAGCGTACGAGAACACGGGCACTACACCGGCGGAAGACTGCCAGAAAAACTACCACTGTAAGGCAGAATATTTCTCAAAGAGCATTTATTTTTAAATTTTCTTTCCTGGGGCCTAAAATAATTACGACAGAAACAAATTTCATCATGCTTTTCTGGCACAGGTGGAACGGATCTGCGTATCGCTGCCGCGGACGGCTTGCGGAAGGCAGGAAAGGCACAGCCGATGCGGCGGTGTTTACGGCGGTGCGGCCATGGAGGATTGCTGCGATCGCACTGAAGGTGAATGTGTGGGCAACAACTAAATCTCGCTTCACTGCAGTCTGCTTTCAAGAACATGCCGCGCACACTGAATGGGAGTCATGCTGGTCATTAAGAAAGCGGTTGTGGAGGTGGTTGTGGTTTATGGGGTTTAACGTCCCAAAGCGACTCAGGCTATGAGAGACGCAGTAGTGGAGGACTCCGGAAATTTCGACTACCTGGGGTTCTTTAACGTACACTGACATTGCACAGCACATGGGCGCCTTGCTATTCGCCTCCATCGAAAAGCGGCCGCCGAGGCCGGGATTCGATCCCGCATCCTTGGGAACTGTAGTCGAGTGCCTTAACCACTGCGCCACCCTGGCGGGGTGTTTGAGTAAGCGCGAACACAGTAGTGTATCAGCGGCTTATTGGCGTCGGCACAGGAGCAGACAACGCGGAGTCAGATTGTCACGTCAGCAATCGTCTGAACATGGCAGTCGCTTTGCTGGGAAGAGCTTCGTTTTCGCGACTTCAGTCACTCATTTGAAGTAAAGGGGACGCATAGAGCTGTCAAATTTCAGAAATAAAATAATAAAGTCCAGTAATATCTGTCAGAGTACAAAACTGAAATATATTAGATGACCATGGCATGACCCCTTTAAGGGTATCGTTAGCCTTTCCTTGACCATTTCTGAAAAATTCTGGCAACATGCTATGAAATCAGTATGAACATTTCCAGCAAAGTTATTCACTCGGTCGACCAAAGTGTGTTTTAGCAGTATAGAAACTGTAATACAAACAGGTCTTTGGACTGTGCGAGCCCAATTTTTGTTACCAAGTTCAGTTTTGTCATTGATTTTAACTAGCTCATGTGAATGAATGAGTCAATCAATCTCGTCGGATTGCTGCGGCTTTGGTCGTTGTGGCGCAGCGGTATCCATCTCCTCATCCCTGTGCACTGCGTCGTCTTGACGCCGTTCTTCATCGATGCTGGTCAGCAAAGCCGCAGACGGTGAAGTCCTCAGGGGCGATAGCGAAGGAGATAGCCGCCCGGTAGCAGCCCGCGCGGGAAACGAGGATGCACTCGCACTTCTCGCAGGCCATACCGCCATCTGTAACAATTTAAGCACCTTTAGTTGGTGAAACAGCAGGAGGCGACATTTGTGAAAACGCACCAACAGACTTAATTAAAGTTAGCCGTAGGAGAGCGTCCTCGCATTGCAATCAAAACTAGTCATGTTGCGGAAGCGGTCACTAGCTGTCGCGAGCACTTAAAGCATACTGGGGTGTGTTTTGCGCTGCGTATAACGTTGCGCTAGCAAACAATGTGTGCGCCATGACTTGAAGACCGGACGATGGCACGATGACACAAATACACGAACACGATAGCGCATGCACGCCGCTTACACAGTTGTTGGGCTTGAAAACAAGTTTATAGTGGCATTCTAGAAGTATGATTTTGTAGAGATTACGCTTCCTCGGTGACGAGAGCCCGCTGCCGGTGCTGTTGATTTGCGTGTCAGAGATTCTCTGTGGGGTCACTGCCACAGGAACGGGAGGGCAGCCGGGCTGCTGGCTCCTTTCTGACAAAGTGCCGTAAGCCATCATCTTCCCTTGTTGCTCGTTCTGCTTCCTATTCCCAGTAAATCACTCGACTTGGCATTCTAGTATTCTCTTTCAGAACGAGGCCGCGAGTAGGACACGAATGGAGGCCGCCAATGACACTGGCAGAAGCAAGTACGTGCTGTAGTACGGTAGAGAACACGATGGGAAGGCAATTAGAGTTCACTAGGAAACTCGGGCTGGTCTCACTACTTAGGGCATAGTTTGTCAAACTTGTTTACCTCTCGAAACCCTCAGATCCATCAATATGTCCCACAGAACCTCTACCCTTCAAACCATTTTACTTTTCGTCATTCAAATGAAGGCGGAGCCCCGAGTAAAAGGTGTCATTGTACGGCTTGGCAAGGCCACGGGCCCCCGCTGTGGCAGCAGTACAGTAGTCTCGCATGTTGGGCTAAAAGATAACATCACATGTAAATTTATAGACAAGGAAAAAGGCAGGTGAGAAAATTAATCTCTCTGTAGTTGAAAGGGATTAACATAATATAATGAAAATAAGCGGAAATGAGTGCGGAGTAATGCGAGTAAAAGAAGTTTGCAGTGGCTTAACTCAGCTAGGCCCGAAATACGTAGCGAGGGCATCGTCGCCGCCACTTAGCGAGAGTTTCTTCCTCCTCTTTAGGCGGCTCCAAAGCTCGTTTAGCCTTCTTTACTCCCTTCGCACGCTTTCAGGCGGCCTCGCACTACACGACGACATCTGGGTCCGTAGACGCTTCTACGCGTATCCTCCGCAGGTGCCTTTCACAGTACGTGCGCCCGCTATCCGCCTCTTCATCCATTGCGCGTCTATTAGAGACCTTTAGCAGAGCGGGTTCATGTTTCGCTCCGCTCCCAGTCCTCAGCGGAGCGCTAGCGGAACGTCGCGCAAGACAAGAGTTTTAGCGGCGCGTATCTACCGTCCGCGCAAGCGGGGCGTCTCGGTGCGCCTTCTAGTATTCATAATCGGACCTACTAGAAAAATAATAATAAGTAAGCCTCACTTTCTATATTTAAATATATGAATAATGTTCTGTAGTATTTATTATGCACTGTTTTATAATAAATGTGCACTTAGGTTACCAGTTATGACTTTCTGTATGTAAAAAAGTGTCAGTGCGAGTCAAGCCAAGACTCTACCTGACCTTGCTCGCCAGCCTTTGCTTGGAGCTGCTACGCGTCGTTGGCAAACATCTCGTGCGAGTTTGTAGTTCGTCCTGAAAGCCCCCGACACCGTGTTCACGATGCCGAACAGCATTCTTCAGGACCCGCTTCTGCTCTCTCAGCTGAAGTGGTCCGATATCGAAGACTTGTGCCTAGAAGTGCTCGGAGAAAACCGCCGTGACCCTCTTTCCGTGCACGGCCTCCTGAACATCGACACGATGGAAAGTGGCATATTTCGGACGTGTTTCCGATTTGAGAAAAGCGATATACACAGGCTGCAAAGAGCGTTGCTCATTCCAGAGGCTGTGGTCACACCCCAAAGAGTCATAGTGCCTGGGGATGAGGCCCTGTGTATTACCCTGCGTCGCCTCGCGTATCCGAATCGGCTGCTGGACCTCGAGAACTTTTTCTGGCGGCACAGTTCAACAATATCATCGGTGACGAACATTGTTTTGAAACACATCGATGAAACGTTCTTTCACCTTTTGGATGACGTCAATAATCACTCGTGGCTGGATCTCAACACTTTGGAGAAATTCTCGCAAGTAAGTAACATAATCTAGCGACCTCTTATGTTCCTTAAAATTTCCTACATACTCGCACTTCCGTTTTCAGGCTGTTCACGCTAAAGGAGCCCCGCTGAAGAATTTCTGGGGGTTTATTGACGGCACGGCGCGTGCAATATGCCGGCAGTCCAGAGAGCAAAAGTTGTATTTCAGCGGCCACAAGCGCTTTCATGCCCTGAAATACCAGGCCATTATGTGCCCAAATGGCATAATATGCCAGTTGGATGGCTCTTATCCCGGCAGCAAACATGACGCTGGTAAGTACGCAACTAGTAGTAGTAAAACATTGAAAAGTATAGTTGTCTGGACAAGCTAGTCTGCCTGTTCCTGCAGCTTGAAGCCAGATGTCATCTTTGCCTCAATGCACCATTTCTTTTTATACCTTTGCAGGTAACTTCGGGAAGAGCAATGTGTATGCCAAACTGGAAAAACTTGTGCAAGGACACAACTATTGCATATATGGAGATCCAGCATACCCACTGCGACCCCTCCTTCTGAAGCCATATGGTGGTGCCAGCTTAACAGCGCATCAGTGTGCTTTCAATAAGGCCATGAGTGCTGTGAGACAGGCCGTAGAATGGGGCTTTGGGAAAGTAGTTGAAGTTTGTGCTTTCGTTGACTTTAAAAAAAATCAGAAGCTGTTTCTCCAAAATGTGCCACGCATATTTAAGGCAAGTGCTCTGCTGGCTAACTGCCACACATGTCTGTACGGTGCCCAAGTGTCACAGTATTTTGGCCTGGAACCACCATCGCTGGAAGTGTACTTGACTCCCCGCTAGTGTTTCATACGAGCACATACCACTCCTTCATGCTTTGTTTTTAAAGGTGCCATTGCAGCGGGCACTTATCATGGAAACCTACAGCAGGTATCGCATTTGAGTCTGTAATACTTATCCTGTATGCTATTAATATCACCAAGCAGTCAATAAACATTCCTTGATAAAATTAAAAAGCTACCTGATGCAGCTGCATGACAAATGTACACAGTACCAAGTCAACACATTTTTATTGCTCCTATTCAGGAATGCTTCTCTGCAGAGTTAGAATATTTTCCACTCTTTTCAGCCGTTCGAGCAGGTGGTTGTGCTGGTCATTGCGAATTTGATTGTCAGCACGCATCCTTTCCTCCTCCAGAAGGACTTTTCGTTCTTCGAGGGCCAGGCGCTTCTCATCGTGCGCTAGACGTTGCCTAGCTAAAGCCAGTTCTTCATCCCTAATTCGGGATTCATATTTTTCCCGGCGGGCTAGAAGCTCTAGGCCCATGGCTTGTAGCCCTCGAACTCCTGTTTGGAGGGAAACAAAGAAAGTGCCATCTTGCAGTTAATATTGTTTTCACTGCTTTTACCAACTCAACATAAGGACCGTTTAATGTTTTGGAAATCCATAAAACAACTGGACTTGCATTTTTAGGAATGACTATGAATAGAAGAACAGTGAACTAAAACAATGTTAGACCGTACAATCACATCCGCAGGGCAAGCAGAGCCTTTCACCAGCCACAGACTAACACAACACAGATGAAATACTTTTACTTTGCATTGTCTAAATTACGCTTCTGACATCTCCATTCCGCCGTTAAAAGTCTGTGCCAACTCATTTCTCACTGCATTCTTCGTTTCTATGGTCAGTGCGTGGTGATGAAAGGCTTGCTGCGCAGCAGGCATCCTGTGCATGTCTGTGTTCTAGCAGAGTAATTGGTTGCCACTTCGCCCCTTCCACTCTCCAGCTGCACCCCACTTCGAGCACCACAAGTCTCAGTGATGTTAATAGTAATGTCAGTAATAGTGGCATGTACACGCCATCCATAATAGTGCATATTATTCTAAACTCTGCATCATGTCCAAGTACTAGCCTGTAGATGTTTAGTCCTTACTTTGGGTTCTTAGTGTGGTTCATATTTTTCTCGACCCATCATTGCACCCTAACAATGCATTCATCCAAACCTCAATAACTTTGAGCAGGACATACTACTCTGTTTGTGTCTGTGTCCTCGTTTACCATATTACTGACTGTGTGTTACTTCACAACTCGGCTGCAATGACACGATTCTGCAGCAAACAAAATGTCGCACTTAAATGTGCTCAGAAATATGTGGCATAAGGAGATATCTTGGGCCCTCTTTTACTCTTGACTGCCATCAATGAATGATCTGATGAAACACGCCATAGCTGCAGTCACCATTTGCCAACAATGGTGTTGTGAACAAAACTGAAGGAGACAAGTCAAATGCAAAGCCAAAAGGAATAGAAAATTAGTGTACTGAGTGGCAAGCTGTGCTTATCCTTGAAAGAATATGACAGTGAAACAGTGCAACAGCACACACAAAAAAACGAAGTCTGTAAAACTTCAGTCTTTGTCCATGCCCCCCTCCCCCCATAAGACCCTTCCCCACCACTTTACATAAACTTGCCCACCATAGTGTTCTCAGGGAAGTGTCATTTCAGCTACTAAAAGAAATGCAATATTGTTATTTAATCACCACTACGCAAATTAACAGTGAGAGCAAGTATGTGGGCTTGACGTTCATGTTCAACCTACACTGGAATACATACAAAGACTGCATGTGTCCCAGTGTACAGTGAAAGATTAAGCAATAATGTCGACAGTGAAACTCCAGATGTAGAAGGCCTCACTGAAATGACCCTGGTAAGGGCAGTTAAGAATATGGGAAAATGCAGTTGATAAATACTTAACACACTAATGGACAATATTGAAAGCCGGAGATTGCTCCGGTTCCTTGAAGAAAATAAACTGCATGACTTCCTTTAATTTAAGACAGACTCGTTCTATAGCCCATGGCAAGCCTTCGAATAAAAAACAATGCCTTAAATAGGTGATGTTCGTGAACCAACACTGCTCGGCTGGCAGGTTGCAAGGAGATGGGGCTGTCTGGTCTAGAGGAATATATAAGCCTCATTTTATGCCACATGGCAAGCCTTCGAGTAAAAAAAAAAAAGTGCCTTAAATGGGTGATGCTCGAGAACAAACACTGTTCGGCTGGCAGGTTGCAAGGAGATGGGTCTGTCTGGTCTAGAGGCATATAAGTTAGAAGAGCAATAACTCAAATCGCATAACTGCACTGCCTGTGTATACTCAACTGACATTTTTTGGTGAAATGTGAATTTCAAGTGCTGAATATTGTATACTTTGCTTCATTTCTTTGGAAAGTCTCAACTGTACTTAAGAGTCACCAGCTTTCCCAGTCTGTTGAAGGTGTGGCAAACCCTTATTCTCAACCCTGGCAAGCCATGAATTCGACAAATGCTATGAGACTGGCAATGCATATCTTAGAAAACCTTTGAGCGTTACTTTTGACAAGAGATGTACTAGCCAACTAGAATTAAATGTGAACAAGGAAAATAAGTAGCCTTATTGGCCACAGCGAAGAAAATTCCATCAGTGCCCATAACACTTTTGTTGTTCAAGTTATGAAAAATGAATATAATGAGGTGTGCATTACAATTTTTGGCAAATCTGCGGGAGCTGTTTCATGTGCCGTTCTGGATTTTTTAAACTAAAGTAGGTCTACATGGAACAGTATTATACATGCAAGAACTGGCAAAGTGTTAAAATTTTAAGGTGGAAAACATGGGTGTGACACGGTGTCGCACCGTCGAGGTACACCTTCTAAATATACAACGTACAGCTTTCTTAACAGTGAAAAGCTCTTCCCGCATGGGTAATGTATGCAGATATGCTTCAGGGTACTGCCAAAACATACTGCTCACAATCTACTCTAGGTCATTTTGCAGAGCTCTATTTTACCTTTTTTCCCACCTTGAATACACTGCCGCCTTCGTTGAAGCTGCTGCCTTCCATGCGCTGCACTGGCGACAGCACTGTTCTGGACCTCTGGCACCTCGTTCTCATCTGCCGTGGTGTCGTCCTGCTCGTTAAGCTGCGGTGACATTGGGCTCTGTGGGGAATGTGGCGGGCGCAGCTCCGACTCGCACAAGGACACCAGCAGTTGGGAAGCCATTGACCCTACAAGAAAACAACAGTGCGTATGTGTGAATAAAAGAAATGACAAAGCTGCTAAGTGATAGTAAGCTGAGATAGTCAAGAAACAAAAACCTTTCACAGTTTTTTCCAGATGCACAAGTTTGCTGCATAGTCTGCATCACCCGCGTTTCCAGTAGTCAAACGGTGTGCATCACGCAATAATAAACAACTGAAAGCAGCCTACTATCCCCAAGCAAGGTGCTTTCGCCAACTTTGTTAGCCTATCCATGTTCCTCTACTTTGCTTCAAATCGTAAAACTGCGACAAGGCGTCGATTTCTATGCAGGGAAGTACGCCGTCGAGCTCTACACAAGGGTTCGCGTTAGAATATGCGTGAACAAGAACATAACACTTGCCGCTCGTCTGACTGTCTTCAGTCTGGCTGGGCTCCACAACTGCGGACTCCGCCAAAGCCGCGTCCCTAGTTTGCTGCGCCAGCCTCATCTCTGCGGCGGCTGATGTGCGCGCTGTCAGCGCTTTTGGTTTCGGCGCCGATCCATTGCCTTTTCTTGGCAGAGCCTTTGGCGTATGCGCGAACTCGCGCGCCAAATCTGAAATCTCCTGCAGCAGCTGTTCCAGCTCATTATAATCCTCTTCTGTGCCGGACCTGAGAAGGAAATGGGAGAAACACAGGAAGGTCAAATAGCAGTAGTAAAAAGGGCAGTAAGAAAAGGAAAGAGCGCGAAACTGTCGACTGTATGAAACGAAAAAAAAAAAAGGCAGAGACGCCGCCGACTACAAAATGCGACGTTCGGCTCCCAAGACGGCTCACAATCTGTGGTCGGCGTATTGTTTCTACAAATGTATCCCCTCCCCCCGGCCAGACGGGATTCCATCATACTCTCTGCATTATGAACCTGTCGACTACAATCAATGGGACCACTATAACTGCGAGCATGCGACTGACAGGAAGTATAAAGAAAAAAAAACAGGTTAAAGGATGGACGAAAGAACACGTGCGCCGTAGCCACCACATGCGCTGAAGCAACTAGATCGGCTGCGAGAAGGCTAGACAACCAACACACAAGGCTATAAGCGCAAGCAAGTCAAAATAAGCAGATAACTTACTTTCGCAGGTTTGCTCTGTCCTGCTGCCTGTAGTAGCCGATCAGCAAATCCACTCTCTCGCGCACACCGCGGAGAGTTAGCTTGCGCTGAATGGCGACCACCACGTTTTTGAGCACGGTGTGCCATAGGCTCGGATTCTGGAAGGGGTTAAGCGATACCACCTCGCGCAAGAGGTACAGATCTTCGCCGATTCGAAACCTCCGTCGAGGATTTCGAGCCTGAACCGTGCCTTCAGCGGAGGTGGCTGCAGAAGTGACAGAAGTCGTCGCGTCGGCGGCTGCTATGTTTGCGTATGTTCGGCTTCTGTAGCAACGTGGTAGCAACTGGGCTGTAGTTCCAAGATGGGCCTCGGTAGTTCGGCTATGTTCGGCTCAAAGCCGGTCGTTGTTCGGCTTCGGCTTGGCTAGCGCGAGACCAGAAGGCTTTGCGAGGCCCGCTCGTCGCGCCGCTCCGGGCTCCGCTTGGCTCACGCGGGAGCGGGAACGAGGAGACGTTCCACTTGCGCGCTCCCGTCTGAGCGTTTCACGCATGCGCAATAGCGCCTCCGGTAGCTCTCTGAGCGGAGCCGGCGCGAAAACCCGCTCAGCTATAACTCTCTATTTAGAGAGCTCATGCGCCGCGGCATATATTCTCAGCTGCTGTTGATCATGCGGTACGGCGGCACAGCGGAGAGAGCCCGGAGCATGTTGTGCAGTGTGGCTGTATAGCGGAGCGTGACGTCACGCGCGTGCGTGCGCCGCGAAGAGACCGGCGTGGCGGCGGAACGTCTGCGGCTAGGCTCAACCAAATGTCATGGCAGCGGCTGATGCGCAGTTGTGGCTCCGGTTGGACATCCCAAGATGGTCTTCTGCTAGCTTTCGCTATAAATAGTACATTAAACAAATAACGGAAAGCGTTCAATTCAAAGCAAAAAGTACTCGAACAGGTTCCGGCTTTTATATAGCAATGCAAAGAAAAATACCGCTGTGTCCTAGGGTGTTAAAAAGCCGTGGTAGTCTGCTAACGTCTGTTCGTCATACCAAATTCTGAACTTTTTTACGCTCCACTGCTCAATATTTCTTGTGTTGTATAATTAGTGCCATTTTTTCTAGACAGCTAATGTTGAAAGGAAAGATCTGTTGTTCGATACCTCTTGCTTAAGCAGCAGTCGGTAAACTTAGTAATTTGAAATATTTTAAGAGGGAAAATTTCAAGAATCCTTAATAATGTTTTTTTTCTGTAAAACATGTTGCGCCTGAATCGGGCGATATTGCTTGTGCATGAACCTTCCTGGTGTTTCTCTTTGTTGCTGCTTTGTAAGCATTTTTTCTTGCTTTCATAAGTTCGGCGATCAGAGCTTTTATTAAATGCCTGTTTCTCATTCCAAAGATTTGAGCATGCTTTTCTCTCCGCTTGGCTCGGTTGTACGTGCGTCCCACGCCTTCAGTCTAACAAGCGTCTTCACGTGGGCCAGGCCCCCTTTGCACCTTTCGCTGACACTCTGGAGCAGTCTGGCAAGCTGCCAAATTCTCTGGGTAGGCCGCCGTCGCCTTTGACACTCCCATTGTGACCAAACTAAACCAAACGAGCAGGCGGCTCAGAGCATCTTGGCGTGTGCACCCGGGCCTGCGTCCGTCCGCAGAAAGTGTCGCATACATGAATAAGCATTAAAAACTTTTAATGGTCTGACTTGGTCAAATCATTTAACAGGAGCTTTTAGAGTCAGTAAGCAGTCATCCGCAGCTTAGTATATTGCGTAAAAGACTCGCAATCACTTCGGTATAGAGGCTTTCGCCTCACCGCACTTTAGTGGTCCAAAGCGCCGCTCCAATTTTTTTTTTGTATTTAGTTCAGCATGAAATTTCACTCCTGCGTTCATTTTTACCACCAATCAGATAACCTCCGTTTGGATAGTTCTCCCCGTCTAACTTCTGTAGTCTCTTTTTCTCCGCTGTATTTAAACCCTGATCCTTTGAAGACGATGGGGGCGGCTCGCGCCATCTGTTGCGGCAGCGCCGTACCATCGGCCAATGAGCGCCGCATCTCAGGTAAGCAAAGCGGAACGTTCTTTGCTACTCGCTTAACTCTTATTTCCATAATTTTTAGAGCGCAGCACTTTGGCGCCCGTTCCTGCGTTTTGCGTCGTTTTTGTCGGCGCCGCCGGCTTCGTGCTTCGTAACCAGCTCAGCCCACTCTTCCTCCGTGGCGGCGACCGCACGTGTTCGATTGCTGCGCGCTCCACCCCCTTTCTTACGTGGCGGCGACGGTGCTCTCCGGTTGCCGAAGCACCGGCTCGCTATCAGCGGATCACGGTGCGTGCATCCCTAGCCGAAACGCAGACCTACGTTGTCTTGACTCGCTAGCGGCGACAGTGGCATCAGCCAGTCGCTGCTATCTCTTCACCGCGCCACGTTCTTATGGGCCCACGCGCTGCCTCCCGCAACCTCACGATAACTTACTTGCTCTCTTCATTTTTCCGACAGGAAAGCTGACTTCGTGAGAGTCAAGAACTGTCATTGAATTGTTTCTTGAAGGAATATGTGTGAAAAATAAAAACGGTGTCTAATTGTACATACATATCTTGCTCGAAATATTTGCCTCAATTTATCGCAAAAGTGAAAGAGCTGATGAGCTGTGCTCAAATTTCGCATTAAGAAGTAACGTAATTGTCGGCAAATTTTTTGCTAATAATTAGCTGACAGTCATAAGGCAGTGCATGCATTACAGCTTAGAATAACAGCTTGAGGGTGGAGTTGGTGCATAATACCCAGAACTGCGGCAAAACGTAGACAAACACGTAGATAGAACCACAACATGGGTAGATCCACCTTTATTCGGACAGAAGCAACGCGGTTCGGCGGCAGAGTGTTTTTAAGTTAGGAGTATATCCTGTAAACCGGCTCATTTTGCAAAATCGGCCAGCCTCTAATGGTTGCGAATAAGGGAATAAAGACAATCAATTCTGCGCCAGAGATTATTCGAACTTGTCATTTTCTTTACACATGGTTTTCATCCGATTATTTTAGTCATTTTAGTTTCCTCCACCGTTGCATAGGATCATATACAGTGCAGGCCCTGGTCAAGATGTACTTAGAAGTGTTTAAAAAGTGGACATTACTCCTGCAGCCAAAACTTTCTTTTTTCGACAAGGGAAAGAATCTTCGTCCCTTGGGGAGTCCGCTGTGTGTTATTTCAAAAGGATGAAACCATAGAGCATGTTTTCTTGGACTAGAGGAACACAGTTTTCTTCTGGGGCGTCCTCCAAAGGGATCTTAAAAAGGATTTTCCACTTGACCCTCACGGAATTAGGTATCCCTCGATTGGAAACGAGGACGGTATGTCATATGATATTATAATGGCGCTGGAGAAGCAGGATGGACGTGCGTCATTCAAATCTTGGCGCACGGCCAGTTAGAGAATACTTTAAGGAAAGTGTTGTAAGATATCGTGAAATTATAAAACTTGTGGAACCAGCACCTGACTGGCTCCGGCAGATTAAAATTTTGAAATTTTTAAATGAACTTTAACCCTGGTACGTCACGCAAATATGGCTGACGGTTCTTGTGTAAATATTGTGTATTTTGGGTGCAATAAAAAAAAATTCTGCGGCAGAGTGGCTGTATGCTTGCCTCGCACTGCGAAGGAACCGTGTTCGACTCCGCGAGCTTCTGCAAAAATTCTATTGCTTCTTTACTTTCTTCCTAAGGCGGAAACTTGGGCGAGTTGGAAAGCATTTGAACTCATCTTTTCTAGCGCTTCTTTAACACACAAGGGACATTAGATGAAGGAGGAACACATCCGTCCTGTTCTTATGTGTTCCTCCTTCATCTAATGTCCCTTGTGTGTTAAAGAAGCGCTAGAAAAGATGAGTTCAATTTACTTTCTTCCGATCTTCGCGTTACAATCACAATGTCGAAACCGGCTTTTCTGCGACAAGGAGTCCTTATCGCAATCGCATTTAAAAAGTTGTGCAAATAAATGATCGAACAGCGATTGAACTATTTTTGTTTTTGCAACATGGTGTACAGTCAGGACTGCATAGTGATCATTGTTGATTACACACAGCCGTGTTCTGATATAGGCCTGCTACAGCATTTGATAAGCTGAACAAAGAATTACAGGAAAAACCTGCGTTCCAGCCTATTTTAAGTGTGGTGATATCAACCTTTCGGGTAATGATGAGTTTACGTTTCCTTCCTGAGCGCATTGCTGTCACCTATTTTAAAGAGCTGATTGATAGTGCGTTTGGCTTTAATTGCGATCAGTTGGTCAAATATTACTGACGTATTAAAGCAAGCATATGTCCGGTTTAGATCTTGCCTCTTTACATAGCAACGCCTGTGGTACACTTGCCTAACGTGAGCTTAATTAGACGCAGTTATTTAATGTAAATCGCCTCTAAGTTTTCCCCTCTGTTAATATCAGAGAAAAGTTGAAGTCATCATGTGATTTTCCTTTATGTTCAGCGACTATGATCACTTAAATTCGAAACTCGAAGTGGGTATAATTGAACAGCACGGTGCATGCCTGCATTCACGTTTCCGGTCCCTTTATGGCTACAAAGACTAAAGCATCTGATCCACCGCGGTGGCTAACTAGTTAGGAAACTCGACTGCTCATCACGGCACAGCGGCAGAGTTTCTACAGAAACGAAACGCAAAGCGTCCGTCGACTGTGCGATGTCAGTGGAGGTTGAAGAACATCAAAGTGTTGGACTTAGGTTGCCCTCCACTACGGCAACCGTCATAGCCGATGTCGCGTTGGAACGTTGAGGTTTATGAATCAAATGAAGTCTAGGCATCTAATGCTCAGATCACCGGAGCTCGTATGCATTTAAAAAGAGAAGTACATAAGTCTAAAAATAAGAAGCAGCAATGAAAGGGTATGTTATCAGATCATACTGTTTTAGAAGCTATAAAATAAAATACCAAGAGTAATTTTTTTACTCTTTTTGCTTTGATATGCTGGAAAAGAGACTCACGCCTTTGTCCTGCTGCTTCACGCTAAGGCTCGGAGCTTGGGAGAGACCAAAGTACTCCGGACGGAGTAAGGGATCGATGGCACAGTTTTTCACCTGCCGCAACACCGAACACCGTCGACAAGGAAGAAATTCCATCTGCATTTGAAAAGATGTTGCGCAAAAACGGAAAACACCCAGAAAGAGAGACAAGACCCTGGCGCATCCTGTCCTGACTGTTTCTTTCTGAGTGTTTTCCGTATTCGCGCTACATCTTTCAAAGGAACATGCACCATCTAGCCCCGCAGCAAATATTACTGAGCTACATTCCATCTGCATGCCCCACCCCGGTTTGCTCACAATTATTTTTTCATAATGCAGGTGAAAAAGCAATGCGGATAATGTTTTCATTGAATTGACCCATGTCTGGTAGGGCTGCCGTGTCCCCAGGTATGGCATCGTGTTTTGCATGATATGTTTGCGAGAGCTATTGCTGCAGGGAGGGGACATAGTGGCAAACCTGGCACCGAATATAGCGAATAGCTAAACAACTGAAGGAAATAGTCTCAGATGTCAAGGATACAAAGGGAATACACTTGGTCGAAATTGACAGGAAACTTGTGTTACCTCCATCCATCAGCAATTAGCCGCTATGCAATGTGTAATGAATAAACTTGGGAAAAGAATTGCTGATCTTGACAACTGTAGTAGACGTTCCAAACTGATCATATGGCGTACCTGGGGTTGAAGAAGAAACCAGCGAAACTCTTGAAAGCACTGTAAATAAAGAAAAATTGCAGGAAGCACTTCGGAGCGCTAAATTGTGATGAGGCGAAAGACTTGCGCGATGGTCCGAAGCTCTCCACTACGGCACCTCTTTCTCTCTTTTTTCACTCCCACCTTCATCCATTCCCTTAACGCGCATTAAGGTGTCCGCGGAGAACTGTGACAGATACTGCTCCTTTTCATTCCTGCAAAATAATTTGAAACGCCTCTGATTCCTGCTTTACTGCGTCTTCGGCATGCTGTTTGTTGCGACGTTCGAAGAAGAACCAAATGAAAGATGCAGCACGGATGCCTGGAACGGATACCAGGCGCGGGGAGCTTCTTATATTCGTGAACGACGTCAAGACCAGGTGGGACGTAATGAGGACATCACTACTTGTCATGACGTCACCAGGTCATTATGTCATAACCACAGTCATCTCAGCTATAATCGTCATCAACTACCACTAAATATCATTACCGGTCACCATATACCACTAACTAGAGGCGGCATTCACCATGACAACCGCGCTGGCATGACGCTAGGCAAGGAGAACTAAGGTACGTTTCTCTCGTGCCCGGCGCAGCTAAGTCAGGGTGATTGGCAGCTATAGTGGGACAGGACGCCGGAAGCCGTGAGTGTGAGGCATTAAATGCTTTCCCCTTAATAACCCAAAACACCTTAGAACTAAACTCGGTTGTCAATGATTGTATTTACCATTTAGTTCGACCAAGACCCATTAAAACATAGCTGGTTATTCTTAAACACCTCGACAGGACTCTAAACTGCAATACAGAGATGGACTTCAAACTAAAGAATACGGACTTCTTAATAGGAAAAAACTTCTCGCCAAAAATAAGAAAGCAGTGCAAAAAGTTGTGGGAAAAATCAAAACCGCACAATGATAAAAAATTGAAGGTATCACTGGCATTTTACAAGCCTTATATCACTACAACCCTAAAACGCTAGAACCCTAGCTAGTGAAGTTAGTTTAGCAGTGCTGTTAGAGGAACTAGAGGGTATGTAATGGGATGTCATAGGGCTTAGTGAGGTTAGGAGGCTGAATGAGGAATATACTGTACTGAAGGATGGGCATCTACTGTGCTATAGAGGTTTACCGGACAGGCGAGAACTAGGAGTAGGTTTTCTTGTCAATAAGTAAATAGCGGGTAATATAGGTGAATTCTATAGTATTAATGAGAGGGTGGCAGGCATCGCAATTAGTCTTAATGCGCGGTATAAACTGAAGGTTCTACAGGCCTATGCACCCATATGTAGTTATGATGACCAGGCAGGTGAAATCTTCTACGAAGATATAGAATCGGCAATGCGAAAAGTGAACACGTAATATACTGTACTAATGGGCGACTTCAATGCTAAGGTAGGGAAAAAGCAGGCAGGAGACAAGGCAATAGGTGACTATGGCATTGGTTCTAGTAATAGCAGGGGGGAGTTACTACTTGACTTTGCAGAGCGCAAAAACTTAAGAATCATGAATACCTTCTTCAGCAAACGGAAGAACCAGAAATGGACATGGAAAAGTCCTAACGGGGAAGCTAAAAATGAAATTGGCTTCATACTGGGTTCAATACCGCCATTATGCAAAATGTAGAGGTAATCGGGAAAGTGCGATGCAGTTGCCACAGGATGCTGAGGTCCCAAATTAGTCTAAATATGAAGAAGAAACGCAACGGATTAGTAAGAAAGAAGTGCATCAACGAATTAGCGGCGAGGGGGAGGGCAAAAGAGTTGAGGATCTCGCTACAGAATAGATATTCAGCTCTAACCGAGGATGGCGACATCACCCTAGAAGCAATGAGCAATAATTTCAGATACAATTACTGAGTGCACTGTAGAAGTAGGCGCTAGGATAGAGGATACCGGTAAGCTGTCTAAGGAGACGAAATATTTTATTAAGAAACGCCAGAGTGTGGAAGCTTTCAATCCAACAGACCAGAAAGAATTGGCAGAGATATGAAAGCTAATCTATAAGCGCAAAGTAGCCGATATAAGGTAGTATTATAACATGGAGAAAATTGAGCATGCTGTAAAGAACGGGGGAAGCCTTTAAGCGGTGAAGAAAATAGACATAGGTAAAAAACAGATGTATGCGCTAAGGGACAAGGCGGGCAACATCATCACGAATATGGACAAGATAGTCAAAGTAGCCGAGGAGTTCCATACTGATCCCTACAGTAGCCAAACTAATCAGGACCGCAATGAGATTAGCGGCAGGGAAAAGCAGTCAGATGTTCCACCAATTATCAAAGACGAGGTTAAGAAAGCACTAGAAACTATAAAATGGGGGAAGCAGCTGGAGAGTACCTGATAACTATAGGTTTGTTGAAGCACGAGGGGGATATCGTGCTAGAAAAACTGGCCATCCTATATACGTGGTGCCTGGTGTCATCGATGGTACCACAACCATGTAAGAACGCAAATATCATCATTCATAAGAAAGGCGATGCTAAGGACCTTAAAAATACAGACCAATCAACTTACTGTCTGTTACGTATAAGCTATTTACTAAGGTAATCGCTAACAGAATCAGGAAAACCTTAGACTGCAATCAATCAAAGGAACAAGCAGGGTTTCGGATACGGTACTCTACTATTGATCATATCCATACCATCAACCAGGTTATAGAAAAATGTTCGGAATATAACCAGCCCTTATACATAGCATTCATTGATTACGAAAAAGCATTTGACTCAGTAGAAACCTCGGCAGTGATGCAGGCATTGCGAAATCAGGGGGTAGGCGAGCCATACGTGCTGGAAGATATATATAGTGGCTGCACAGCAACCATAGTTCTGCTTAAAGAAATTAAAAAATTCCATAAAGAAAGGTGTCAGGCAAGGAAACACGATCTCCCCAGTGCTATTCAAAGCTTGCTTAGAGGAAGTATTCAGAGACTTGGAATGGGAGCAGTTAAGGCCGGAATACATGCGGCGTTTTTTTCCACGATTTTCGCGCGTCGAAAACTGCCGCGCCTACGCGACGCCCAGCTCGAGATACATGGAACGACGAAGCGGCGCGAGCGCCGCCGCGGATCCCTCGATGCGAAAGAAAATGCATCAGCGAGCGAAAATAACCGCAGAGCGAGGTACGTGAGAGAAGCGACACTCTCCCTTGTGTTAAAATCGCGAAAGTGCTCATTCTAATGCTACTGTGCTAAATGTAGAAAGCGTACATAGGTGCGCAAGGATTTGGCTCGCTCGAATGAACGAAGATACTTCGGAATGGCCGCTCGGATACCAGCGGCACGGTTTTTGTTTTTTATTTTTACAAATTTCACTCCAGGGAGCAAACAAACACACAACGATCCGAGAGTAGGTCGTATACTCACAAAAAAGCGACATTCCGTGCTTGATTAAGCGTTTATTTTTACGATAATGACATTTCTGCGGCCAAACGTAGCCAAACTGCCCCATACCCATACCTCGTCAGCCATGGCGGCCATGTTGACAGCAGCCGCTCAGACAGGAAATGCCAGCTTTCCGCGCTCCTATTGGCTCGCGTTGACAGTAGCTTCCGGTTCGTGAGGACACCGCGTTGCCCGCGCGTCAAATAGCTGGCAGGGCAGATCGGCGGCGGCGCGCGTTTTTTCTGACGCGGGGCGTCGAGTGCGCGCCGTCGGGCGTAAAACGTTCCATGCATTCCTCAATGACGCGGCAAAAACGCTCCATGTATTCCGGCCTTTAGGGATAAGGGTAGATGGAGAATACCTCAGTAATCTGCGATTTCCTGATGACATTGCCTTGCTAAGTAACTCAGGAGATGAACTGCAAAGAATGATTAGGAACCTAGAAAGAAAAAGTAGAAAGGTAGGCTTGAAAATCAATATGCAGAAGACTAAGGTATATAATGTTCAACAGTCTCGGGAAAGAACAGCAGTTTACATTAGGTAGCGAAGCACTGGAAGTAGTAGGCGAATATGTCTACTTAGAACAAATAGTAACCTCAGATCCGGAGCATGAAAAGAAAATAACAACAAGAATAAGATTAGGATGGAGCGCTTTTGGGAAGCACTCGTAGATTATCACTAGCAGCTTACGGGCGCTCACGAGGAAAGTATACAACAGTTGCATTTTACCTCTACTCACCTATGGGGCTAAACGTGGAGGCTAAACAAGAGGGTTTTAAGTTGAGGATAACGCAGAGGGCTATGGAACGAAAAAAGGTAGGGTTAACATTAAGAGATAGGAAGCGTGGAGAACGGGTCAGAGAATTAACTTGTTACTGGCATTGTAGTGGAAATCAAGAAGAAATGGGCATGGGCGGGACATGTAGTGCGAAGAGAGGATAACAGATGGTCGCTTAGGGTAACAAACTGGATTCCAAGGGAAGGAAAGCGTAGCAGGGGGCGGCCGAAAGTTAGGTGGGCGGATGAGGTTAAGAAGTTCGCAGGGGTCAAGTGGATGCAGCTAGCACAGGACCGGGTGAATTGGACGAATATGGGAGAGGCCCTGCAGTGGGCATAGTCACTAGCCTCATGTATGCATGGGATTTTGCTAGAAACGACATAGTTCGATTAGAACAAAAACGATGCTGTGAGCGGATTAGTGACCCGCCGCAGGTTACAATCAAAGATGTAGCAATATTAAATTAAATGCCTGCGTTATCCTTAATAAAATTTTTCAGCTTGAGAACATCATTCTAGAGCCTGAATCCGATATTGTAAGCATCAATGAAACGTGGCTGTTGACAGATGTCTTGAACCATGAAATCATCCCTTCAAACTATTCGTCGACGTCATCAGTGACCCCCCACCGCACTACATGGCGAAGGCCTCTTCCATATTGCTCCAACTAACCCAGTCCTGCGCTAGCTGCATAAACTTGACTTCTGAGAACTTCTCAACCTCTTCCGCCACCTAACTTTCTGCCGCCCCCTGCTACAAATTCCTTCCCTTGGAATCCGGTTTGTTACCCTAAGCGACCATTAGATGTCTTCTCTATGCCCTACATGCCCTGCCCATGCCCATGTCTTCTTAATTTCGATTAGAATGTCATCAACTCGAGCTATTTATCTGACCCACTCTCTCGGCACGCTCCCTGTCTCCTAACAACGTTACAGCCACCATTTTTGTTCCGTAGCTCTCTGTGTTGTCAAATTAAATAACCCTTATCGTTAGCTCCCACGTTTCAGCCCCATAAGTGAGTAAAGGTAAGATGCAACTGTTGGTTATTTTTCTATTGAGCGACACCGGTAAACTGCTATTCATAATCTGCGAGTACTTGCCAAATGCGCTTCATCCCAAACTTCACATTATCAAGGAAGGGGTTACTGCGCTAAAAAATACACGGACAAAAGAAGGAGGTGACAGGACGTGCGCAGTCCTTATTCTCCTAGTTATTTCCCTTTCATGGCCCGAATCTGCGGTTACCTCCTGTCCTAAGTATACATATTGCGCAACAATTTCCAGTGTTTTACTACTTATACTGCTCCTCCTCCAGAAAATCATCCCTACAAACTAATAATCATCATCACCATCATCATTACCAGCCAGATTATGCGCACTATTCCGTAATTCGCAAAATGAAGAGAGATGCACGGCCTCGGTGTAGCATTACGCATTACGCATAAAAGAACGCATTTCTTTTATCATGCAACCAGACGCAGAAAATGCTGAGGCCATATTTTTGGAAGATATTAAGAAATGACGCTCACAGTTTCGTAGGACGTGTTTATCGAAGCCCTTCATCGTGGCCCGAGGGTATAAGCTTTATTGAGGAATTCACATTTTCGTGTGATGAATGCCTTTAACTTACCCGAAATGGATTGCACTAACATCCCATCATTCATCCCATGCATCTCATGCGATAGGCGATTTAATGCTAAACTTCAACCTTCGTCAAACAGTGACATGTCCAAAGCGAACAGACGATACATCAAAAAACATACTTGATCTAATATTTCTCAGTGAAGACTTTCCCATGGACAAGACACAGGATGGCATCATCAAAGCTATCTCTGACTGTGGCATTCCGATTTGCGTTCTATCCCTGAGAATTTCCCTCGTGCCTGCAACTGCTTTAACAACGAAGTTTGACAGAGCTGGCGATGCAACGTCCTTACCTATCTAGAACACGAACTCAAACTCCTTTCCTGCATTTCTTTTCAATACAGATACGGATTTCAAAGGCCTTTGGCTCACGTGTGAATGTCACTGCATATCTCATTTTGTCCACCTAGTAACAAAAAGACCAAAAAAAAAATCCCTTGATATCTCGTGAAGTCATTCACGCAAACGTTGTGTTTAAAGGCTTCGACATAATATTATAGAATTGAGAAGTGTGCCGTTTTAAGCGAGCGGCAATAAGAGTGAGGGGATCGCCGGAGTGATGAAAAGCGTACGTGGCACTGTAAGTCGCTGGAGCGCATCATAATCGCGTGCGCCGCAGAGAAAACATTCGGGGCGTCTGCGGCTCGTGTAGTGCGTTCCTTCTGTTGCATCTCATTGCTTCTTTGTCGTACCATGATTAGTTGTAGATGATCGGTGAAGCAGGAAAGCTGGTGTCTGCAAAGGGCGTAGTACAGTTGAAGCCTGTGTCGTTGTACTTTCACCCCTCCCCTTACTGTACGCCCTATTTTTCCTTCTTTTTTATCTCAGTCATTGTGCGCTCTTTCTACTGTCTTCACCATTCGGAGGAGAATCACGTTAGCCGTACAAGAGAGGAACCCACCCAGCTTTTCAAGTCCGGTTGATGAGCATGATCACTTGGTGGTTGACGAGGGAAGGCTCGAAGGTTTCAAACTTATTTTCAATACCCTTCTTCCAGGTGATCACAAATACGTCACTAGGCACAGGGCATAGTTCTGCGGTTTCATAGCTTAAAGTGCAGTATATCTGGCTCGAAAGTTCAAGCACAAATCAAAATGCAGTACTTTTTCTGCGTATCTCATTTCAAGCAAATTGTGTGCGGCACAAAAACAAATCATCTCAAACTCCGAGCACGGAGGTCTTTGTCAGCCTTCGGAGCTTATCTCGGAAACGCGCTCGAAGAGACAATTTTTGAAGCGAAAATCTTCAACTACGAGGGTAGTAGTGGAGCTTCGCGTAGCCCGTATGTCGTGTGGTTGGTTGGTTGCACAACTTTTATTTCCATCGCAAATGGGCGTCCTCTTCCCCGCCCCCGGCTCGCGTGCCGGGGAAGACGGGGAGTCGTGAGCCCGCGGATTAGAGGCTGGCAGGTAGCCCTTGGCTTGTTGCGGCCTCTTCCGCTAGACGGACGGTCTAGTGCTGGATCGCAGGGTCCGCGCTTCGCAGCAGGGTATTCCAGGCTACTCTAGTTGTAATATATTGTCCTATCCCTGGAGATTGTCATCATCATCATCATCATCAGCCTGATTATACCCACTGCAGGGCGAAGGCCTCTCCCATATTTCTCCACTTAACCCGGTTCTGTGCTAGCTGCATCCACTTCACCCCTGCGAACTTCTTAATCTAATCTGCCCACCTAACTTTCTGCCGCCCCCTGCTACGCTTTCCTTCCCTTGGAATCCAGTTTGTTACCCTCAGCGACCATCGGTTATCCTCTCTTCGCACTACATGTCCTGCCCATGTCCATTTCTTCTTCTTAATTTCTACTAGAATGTCGGTAACTTGAGTTATTTCTCTGACCCACTCTGCACGCTTTCTATCTCTTAATGTTACCCCTACCATTTTTCGTTCCATAGCCCTCTGGGTTGTCCTCAACTTAAGTAGAACTCTCTTGGTTAGCCTCCACGTTTCAGCCCCATAGGTGAGTACAGGCAAGATGCAACTGTTGTATACTTTCCTCTTGAGCGATACCGGTAAGCTGCTAGTCATAATCTGCGAGTGCTTGCCAAATGCGCTCCATCCCAATCTTATTCTTCTTGTTATTTCCTTTTCATGGTCCGGATCTGCGGTTACTACCTGTCCTAAGTAGACATATTCGCCTACTACTTCCAGTATTTCGCTACCTAATGTAAACTGCTGTTCTTTCCCGAGGCTGTTGAACATTACCTTAGTCTTCTGCATATTGATTTTCAAGCCTACCTTTCTACTTTTCCTGTCTAGGTCATCAATCATTATTTGCAGTTCATCCCCCGAGTTGCTTAGCAAGGCAATGTCATCAGCAAATCGCAGATTACTGAGGTATTCTCCGTCTACCCTTATCCCTAACTGCTCCCATTCCAAGTCTCTGAATACTTCCTCTAAACAAGCTGTGAATAGTACTGGGGAGATTGTGTCTCCTTGCCTAACACCTCTCTTTATGGGAATTTTGTTACTTTCTTTATGCAGAACTATGGTTGCTGTGCAGCCGCTATATATATCTTCCAGCACTTTCACGTATGGCTCGTCTACCCCCTGATTTCGCAATGCCTGCATCACCGCCGAGGTTTCAACTGAGTCAAATGCTTTTTCGTAATCAATGAATGCTATGTATAAGGGCTGGTTATATTCCGATTCTGGAGATTGTGGGCACTCCCAAATTATGTGGCCGAGGGTCCCTCTCGCCCCACACTGTTTGCACACATCATTGTCCCTAAGGTCTGGTAGCGTGTGAAACGCCCATACCGGGTTCATGAACGTATTAGTTTCAGCCGCCTCCACGCGACAACTTCTCTATTATTTAGGCTAACATCTGGCGGGGGTAGCAGTCTACGTCCCAATTTATATTGGTCGATGATTTCCCCGCAATTTTGCAGACGCTCGTCGTATGCCCAGTGTTCGGGGGGCTCGACAGCTACCCGGAAGTAGAGAGCTCGGGCTAGCTCGTGAGGCGCCTTGTTACCAGAGACGGCAGCGCGAGTGAGTGTCCATATTAACTGAATTTTACTATTCAGCGTTATTTTGGCCGCTTCCGGCGATATCCTCCCCTTTCCAAAATTTTGAACGGCAGTTTTGCTGTCGCTGATTATGAACTTGGCTTCCATTCCTGCGCAAGCTAGCGCTATCGCAACTTCCTCCGCTGTCTCTATGTTGCGGCCTCTGATGGCTGCCGCGGATACCGGCGCCCCTCGGCCATCGACTACCGAAGCTACGAGAGGAGTCGCACACCTCTTAAGCTTTGCTAAGCGACACCGGTAGAGCTTGGAGAGGGGGGTGTGCAGCTGCCTTGGCTGTGACGTCACGGCGTACTGCACACGTCGTGGCGTCACAGCCATGCTCCGAGAAATTGCTTCGGCGTATGGGCTCTGCCGTAAGCGCCAAATGAAGACTGCCCATGATCTGTGTAGCCTGCCCACGGAGCACCGTCGATTGTGGTCACATGGCTGAGTATAGTACTGCCGGGTAAACCACCGCGTTGCATACATAGGCTCTCGTGAACATGGCTATGTGCCTCGGCCGCCATGGTTCTAGCTTCCTTTCAGCGGCAGCTAGTTTGGGTTGCCACCTGTTCATGACCGCTTTGCCAATGTCTAGATTAATGCCTAGGTATTTGTGAATTGTTTCGGTCCATTCTACTCCAAACAGTTGGCGGGGCTTCCCTCTCCAGTCTTCCAACCAGGCGCCTTGCGATTTTTCTAAATTTAGTTCGGCTCCAGAAAATTGGCAGAAGCAGCTTGCCAATCGAACCACCTCCCCCACTTGTTGCTGGGATGTGCAAATTAAAGCTGCGTCGTCCGCGTATGCAAAGATGCGCAGTTCTTGGCTGCCGAGATTTAGACCCCTGGTGGTTTTAGACGCAAGTACCATGCGACATAGAGGTTCCAGATACAAGGTGAACAGAACAGGCGATATCGGACACCCTTGTCTTACTGATCTATTCCCCTGTATCGGCGCGCCTGGTATACCGTTAAGGACGATTGAAGTACTAATTTCAGTGTAACAAATGTTGAGCCAATCTATTATGTCGTCACCTACTTCGAATTGCTGAAGGAGGGAAAAGGAGAAAGCCCGGTCAACCTGATCAAACGCCTCGATCAAATCGATCTTGAGAACGTCCAAAGGAAGGAGTCCTCGCGGACCGTCCTTATGCGGTGTAAGTTGGTGTTTATGGAGCGCCCATTGAAGCCGCATGTTTGATGCTCTCCCATCACGGTGCTGAGGGCGGTCCCGAGTCGACGAGCGAGAGCTCTAGCCTGAATCGTATAGTCCGTGGAAGGAAGACTGATTGGACTGAAATCAGCTACGTCGGGGGTCGATTCAGGGGAAGGTTTCTTAGAAATAAGGACTAAATTGCTTCGCCGCAATGAAGGAGGGAGAAGTTTTCGTTTCCTTATATCCTCGAAAACCTTAGCTAGTATTGGGCTGAGTTCATTTCTGAAGCATTGGTAAAATTCGGCTATTATGCCGTCCGGTCCGGGTGCTTTGTTCTTAGGGAGTTTTGCAATTACGCGCTCTATTTCGTCAGCAGTCAATGAGGAGTTTGTTGCCTCCCTAATCTCCTGGGGAACTTTGCGCAGTTTGCTCAGGACTTCGAATGGCACGGGATCCAGCGGTTTTCCGGCCTGAAAAACCTTGCGATAGTATTCATAGAAGGCCTGCGCCCCTTCGCCGTGCCCCCGCGCAACGTTATCGCTGTTAATAATCTCCCGAATACTAACCCGCGCTTACTGCTCCCGTTCGAAGGCACAAAATAGTTTTTATGGCTGCGCCTCATACTGCACTCTTTGCTCCCGACTGCTGACGAGTGCGCCCTGTTCCGATCAGAGTTCCTCTTTACTTTCCGAATGTCTCCACAAAATTCTCCCGGCATCTCTTCGTTGGCCTCGACAAGGCCCTGAAGGGGTCTGTGAAGGTGCCGGAATTTAGCTTTGGCGGACGCGGCAATTTTTGTTCCGATCTCTGTGGCAATGGTTTTGACTTTTGTTTTAAACAACTCCCACTCTACAGCATTAACCGAACCAGACCTAGGCCTAGCAATCTCCTCATTTACTTTATCTAGGAACTCGTCGTTTCAAAGGATAGTCGAGTTCATTATCCAGCACCTTTCCACTGTTTTTCCGGTTCGACATGTTCCGGCGCCCAGCACGCACGAGACAAGGTCATGATCAGAGAAACCCAGGAAAAACGGCGTAGCTGCCGACGTGATGGAGCGCCTCTGTGCCGCGCCAGCGGGTGTAGCGCGCAGTCGACCCCGTTCGTTCGAGCGCCACGCCACGTCCACCAGATCAGAATCGCGCAGGGCTTCTCTCAACACCCGCGCCAACGCATCCACACCGCCTCCCCCGCCCTCTATATCACTCGTGCTGAGTACGCAGTTAAAATCACCTCCGCAGTATACGATTCCGGGGACAAGAAGGAAAGGACGGAGAGATCGAAAGAGCTCGGACCGCGCCGCTGTCTCATTTGGGGCGTAGACACACACAAAGCGAGTCAGCTCCTTCCCCACAAAGGCATCAAAGAGATAAAAATGCCCGTCCGCTCCCAGCTGGCAGTCAACAATGGTGACGTTATCTCTTTTTCTAATGAGAAAGGCGGTGCCTCGTGCTCTTGAAGTCGTGATTGTATGGAAACACCAGAATTGGGCTCCAAAGTAACGAACAAAGAATTTAGCATTATCCCCACTTGAAATTTTGGTTCCTTCTAAAAGAGCAACGTCGATGCTGTTTAACTGAGGGATCCATTGTGTGGGGGGGGGGAATCTTACCGCACTGGTGGCATGCGACCCCCGCTACCACCGACCGAAGTTCCCCTCTCCCCCTCGCAAGGGTGACTGGTGGCTGCAAGGGCTTTCCTCATCACGCGGCGGCCTTCTCTCTTCCCCTTTTTGACAATGGGTTCGTCAATGGCATCGGTGGGGTTGGTGTTTGTTCCTTCCGACCTGTCGTCTCTGTTTCTTTCCGCAGTGCGCCTTCCCTCCATTGTCATTCCTTCCGGGGTTCCTCCTTCGGTCGAGAGAGCTGAAGGTTCGTCGACCTCCCTGATCACAGTGACATCTATGGTGGTGGGTTCGTCCAGCGTCTCGGTTGGCTCCACATGCTGCGCGGCGGTGGCTTCCAGGCTCGCGCTGCTGCAGGCCCGGCCATCAGGGAGAGAAGGAGACCCAGCTTCCCCGAGAGTTGAGATCGCTACTTCTTATGGGGAAAAAAATGGAGGCTTCGGCCAATGCACACGCCAAACTTTCACTGTCTGGTGAAGATTCCATGGTCGTCGCATTTTTCCCCGTCCTCTGCGTCCATGAAATCATCCAAAGGTTCCTTCGCAACCCAACGCCTCGTTCTGGATGCATAAGACGGTGCGCAGACTTCCTCGCGGTGTCCGATGGAGCGATAGGCCTGACATCCGGGAGCTTTGCAATGCCTGCGTAGGTGTCCGGTCTGTCGACATCTCAAACAAAGCAGTGCTTTGCCGGGCACGACGATCTGGACCTCGCAGCCGTAGATTGCCACCTGGTGGAGTATCTCATTGATTGAGGTCGGCTCTCGTGGCGCGATCTGAACTATTCGCGTGTTTGAACCGATATGCCCCAGACCCGGGCGTCGCCACTTTTCGTGTCGCACCCCTTTCACGTCACCGAAGCGCTGGAAATAGTCTATTCGCTCCTCGTCAGGGATTTGGGGCGGGATCCAGTGGACTTTCACATCCTTCTCCTGCTGATTCGGATTAATGACCAGACATGACCAGGGTTGCAGGCATCGTAATTAGGCTTAATAAGCGGTATAAACTGAAGGTTGTACAGGCCTATGCACCTACATGTAGTTATGATGACCAGGCAGTTGAAAGCTTCTATGAAGATGTAGAATCGGCAATGCGAAAAGTAAAGACGCAGTATACTGTACTAATGGGCGACTTCAATGCCAAGGTAGGGAAAAAAGAGGCAGGAGACAAGGCAGTAGGTGACTATGGCATTGGTTCTAGGAATAGCAGGGGGGAGTTACTAGTTGAGTTTGCAGAGCGCAATAACTTACGAATCATGAATACCTTCTTTAGCAAACGGAAGAACCGGAAATGGACATGGAAAAGTCCTAACGGAGAGACTAAAAATGAAATCGACTTCATAATGTGTTCAACCCCCGCCATTGTGCAGGATGTAGAGGTAATCGGGAAAGTTCGATGTAGTGACCATAGGATGGTGAGGTCCCGAATTAGCCTAAATCTGAAGAAGGAACGCAATAGATTAGTAAGAAAGAAACCCATCAACGAATTAGCGGTGAGGGGGAGGACAGAAGAGTTCAGAATCTCGCTACAGAATAGGTTTTCAGCTCTAACTGAGGATGGCGACATTACCCTAGAGGCAATGAACAATAATTTCAGAGATATCATTACTGAGTGCGCAGTAGAAGTAGGCGGTAGGATAGTTAAAGAGGGTACCGGTAAGCTGTCTAAGGAGACGAAAGATTTGATTAAGAAACGGCAGAGTATGAAAGCTTCCAATCCAACAGACCAGATCGAATTGGCCGAGATATCAAAGCTAATCAATAAGCGCAAGGTGGCCGATATAAGGAAGTATAACATGGAGAAAATTGAGCATGCTGTAAAGAACGGGGGAAGCCTTAAAGCGGTAAAGAAGAAATTGGGCATAGGCAAAAACCAGATGTATGCGATAAGGGACAAGGCGGGCAACGTCATCACTAATATGGACAAGATAGTCAAAGTAGCCGAGGAGTTCTATACAGATCTCTACAGTAGCCGAAGTAGTCAGGACCGTAGTGAGATTGGCGGTAGGGAAAAACAGTCAGACGTTCCACCAGTGACGAAGGACGAGGTCAAGAAAGCACTAGAAACTATGAAAAGGGGGAAATCAGCTGGAGAGGATCAGATAACTACAGATTTGCTGAAGGACGGGGGGGATATCGTGCTAGAAAAACTGGCCACCCTGTATACGCAGTGCCTGGTGTCATCGACGGTACCGGAAGCATGGAAGAATGCAAACATTATCCTCATTCACAAGAAAGGGGACTCTAAGGACCTTAAAAATTACAGACCAATCAGCTTACTGTCTGTTACGTATAAGGTATTTACTAAGGTAATCGCCAATAGGATCAGGACAACCTTAGACTACAATCAAGCAAAGGATCAAGCAGGGTTTCGGAAACGGTACTCTACTATCGATCATATCCATACCATCAATCAGGTGATAGAAAAATGCTCGGAATATAACCAACCCTTATACATAGCATTCATTGATTACGAAAAAGCATTTGACTCAGTTGAAACCTCGGCGGTGATGCAGGCATTGCGAAATCAGGGGGTAGACGAGACGTACGTGAAAGTGCTGGAAGATATATATAGTGGCTGCACAGCAACCATAGTTCTACATAAAGAAAGCAATAAAATTCCCATAAAGAAAGGTGTTAGGCAAGGAGACACAATCTCCCCAGTACTATTCACAGCTTGTTTAGAGGAAGTATTCAGAGACTTGGAATGGGAGCAGTTAGGGATAAGGGTAGATGGAGAATACCTCAGTAATCTGCGATTTGCTGATGACATTGCCTTGCTAAGCAACTCGGGGGATGAACTGCAAATAATGATTGATGACCTAGACAGAAAAAGTAGAATGGTAGGCTTGAAAATCAATATGCAGAAGACTAAGGTAATGTTCAACAGCCTCGGGAAGGAACAGCAGTTTACATTAGGTAGCGAAATACTGGAAAAAGTAGGCGAATATGTCTACTTAGGACAGGTAGTAACCGCAGATCCAGACCATGAAAAGGAAATATCAAGAAGAATAAGATTGGGATGGAGCGCATTTGGCAAGCACTCGCAGATTATGACTAGCAGCTTACCGGTATCGCTCAAGAGGAAAGTGTACAACAGTTGCATCTTGCCTGTACTCACCTATGGGGCTGAAACGTGGAGGCTAACCAAGAGAGTTCTACTTAAGTTGAGGACAACCCAAAGAGCTATGGAACGAAAAATGGTAGGGGTAACATTAAGAGATAGAAAGCGTGCAGAGTGGGTCAGAGAAATAACTCAAGTTAACGACATTCTAGTGGAAATTAAGAAGAAGAAATGGACATGGGCAGGACATGTAGTGCGAAGAGAGGATAACCGATGGTCGCTGAGGGTAACAAACTGGATTCCAAGGGAAGGAAAGCGTAGCAGGGGGAGGCAGAAAGTTAGGTGGGCGGATGAGATTAAGAAGTTCGCAGGGGTCAAGTGGATGCAGCTAGCACAGAACCGGGTTAAGTGGAGAAATATGGGAGAGGCCTTCGCCCTGCAGTGGGTATAATCAGGCTGATGATGATGATGATGATGATGATTTTAATGGCGTCACGTTCTTTAGGAGAAACCCGGTACGGGCGCTGGCATACCGGTAACGTGGTCTCATCGGTGATGATTCGGTGCTTGGCGACAGGAGTACGACCAACCTTAGAGCCTGTGGCGAAGCAGTCTGCGAAATCGCTCAGAAGAGCCGAGAGAAGATTCCTCTGATCGAGCCTCAAGTCGGGGTTAATTTTAATGGTCTGCAGAGCATGACAAGGTGCGGCCTCCTCTTTAGGGTTCGCTCCGGTGGTGCATAAATGAGGCAAGGCAGTAACATCGTGAAGGACGGCAACAGCCGTGTCCTTGGCGAGATGCCGCATCTCCTTAGCAAAATTTGTCAGGAGGACAGTAGCACAACTGTTTTGGAGTTGTACGAGTCCTCGAGCAACGGCTAATTCCTTCTCGAGTAGTAGCGGAAGGTGCCCATCCGCGATGCCCTTGTAATCGTGGAATAAGTCATGCTTTACAAGAACCAACACACTAGAACGTGCCGGTACCCTCACGTCATCGTCGACTATACGCAAAACGTTCAGACCCGGATCTTCGTTTTCAATGCGCGCCACGGCTCGTTTCGTCGAAAAGGAAACACGCGCTTCTTTCAGGTCAATGACAGCGCCGTTGGTCTGCAGGAAGTCTAGACCAAGGATCAAGTTTTTCGAACACTCAGGAAGCACGATAAATTCTCCGACATACACAAAACCACGGATGCCGACCCGCGCTGTGCACTTGCCTGCAGGTTCGATCAAGTGGCTTCCCGCCGTGCGAATTTTCGGGCCGGACCAATGTGTCAAAACTTTCTTTAATTGTCGGGCGAGACCACGGCTCATTACTGAATAATCGGCACCAGTGTCGAGTAACGCGGTGACATCCACTCCATCAATCGTTACACATAAATCGGAGGTAGTATGCCGGATGCTGTCGCTACCTGACACAAGCGAAATCTCGTCGGGTCGGCCTGACGATGACGGAGGATCTTCACTTTTCCCGACATCAGCGACCCTGCCTCCGAAGGCCGCTGGTTTTAGTTTTCCCGGCTAGGGCTGGGAGAGGAGCGGCGTCGGGAAGAGTGGGGACTTGTCGAACGGTAGCTCGTCGGGGACGTAGACCGACGCTCTTGGTAACCGGACGTGACGGGATACTGTCACGCTGCAAGGTCGCTTGCAATCTCAGTAGGCCGTTCGTCATTCCGAGGGTGGAGTTCCTCCGAGGCGAAACCCCGCATGTTGACGCGGCGGTACGGGCACGCCCGGTAAAGGTGACTGGCTTCCCCGCAGTGATAGCACAGGGGGCGACGGTCCCGGAGCCGCCATACTTGACGGGATCGCTGGTAGATTGGCGGAGGGGAGTAGTGAGGCCCCATGCGGCTCCATGTGAGGCCCTCCATACGAGGACCCTGCGGCTCCATTGCTGGAGCTGCGGCGTTGATACTATAGTCCGGCGGGGGAGCCCTACGTAAGACGGACGCGTAGGTGGGCCTCGCGTCGATCGTCTGGTGGGGAGCGCGCTTCTGGGGAACGTCAGCAACTTGCTGAGCTGCCATACGCACCTCGTCCCGGACGACTTCAGCCAGTGAAGGAAAAGCTGTTGTGTTGCAAGGCATCCGGAGCGCTTGCAGTTCCTCCCGCACGACAGAACGGATGAGATTTCGTAGTGCGTCCATGTCGCTGCCGATATGCACAGGAGGTGCGTCGGACCCAATGATGTTCACGTCACGGTTGTACTGACGGGCTCGGTGTTGCAGCGTTGTCTCCATGGTCGCTGCCTCGCTGAGAAACTCCGCCACAGTGCGCGGTGGACTGCGCACCAGTCCCGCGAAAAGTTCTTGTTTAACGCCCCGTATCAGGTGACGCAGTTTCTTATCTTCAGGCATTTGTGGGTCTGCACGCTTGAAAAGGCGTGTCATGTCCTCAAAGAACATACGCACGCTCTCGTTCGGGCGCTGATTGCGCGAGTGTAGCGCAGCTTCTGCTCGCTCCCGGCGGTCGGCGCTAGGAAAGGTGGCTTTGAAATCACGACAGAAGGCTGCCCAGGATGGGAAGGCAGCCTCATGGTTTTCAAACCATGTCCGTGCAGACTCTTCAAGAGCGAAGTACACGTTGTGGAGCTTGCGCTCATCAGTCCACCCGTTGTAACGAACAACTCGCTCGTAGTTCTCAAGCCAGTCCTCGGCGTCCTCGAACACGTCGCCATGAAAGGAGGGGGGTGTTCGCGGCTGATGACACAGGATGTGGGTGGGAAGCCTGCTCTCAGATGTCATTGCAGCAGGTTCTACGGCCGTCTGAGGATGCGTCGTCCTGGTAGCGGCCGGAAGGGGTCCGAATTCAGGGGGCTCTCCACGTAGGCGGCTGCCGAGGCGTTGATGTACGGGGGTAAGCTCCGTATTGGCAGGTTAATTATGCAGGACTGGATCGATACCTGGCAATTCCTCCACCAGATTTGTAACGTAACGGTACACACAAGGCGCTCTGGCACTCTGACACCGAAGAACACCAACAGCCAGTCAGGGCAGCACGAAAGCGGAGCACCGTTTCGCTTCGTCGTCTTCTCCGAATCGCCTGTTCAAATCTTCGTCGTCTATGAATGGCATGTGTCAATATGTTTTGTCATCGTCTTCAAACGCATGTAATTTTTGCTGCATACATAGATATGCGGTGCACCAACGCTTGTAATACTGCTTGTTTTAGCTTTACCTGGTGCCAGCGGAACAGCGACGTCAATGAATTAACTTATGACCAAGTGTTTTGCATGCGTAAACACTGGAGGAAGCGACTCCCGATGTCGGGATAACCTGTGCATATTTCGATGGATAGCGATATGTTTGATTTATTCTCGAGCGTATTTTATCCTCGCTAACGAAACGCCACCTTCTTTGCTGGCACTTTCGCGTTGAAGGTGGCAGATATTTAGTCGCAGATATGAAGATGCACCACAAGGTCGTACAAGCTGCAGCGACTGTTGCACACACAAAATCAACGCGATGCGCGTATATACTTGCTAGCGCACACGTCCACGGCTTCATATCTTCTAGGTATTTGTGAAACAACGCATACTCCACATATACAGAAGAGTTGTAATGTATAATATATATGGTTTCATGCTTGTTTAGGGCGCAGGCATGTTCCGATGGGGTCAATCTGGTTGAGCTTCACGATCCGCCCTAATTGTGTTGAGAAGCGGAAATACTCTGTCCCGTATCAGTTCCAATCATGATGGGTTTGTCCGGTTTCAGTTAAACCGGGCATGACCTGTCCTGTATATAAGCTCAATACAGGCCTGGTCCGCCCTTTTTCATATACATACGGGACTGGGATGTCCTGTATGAGTTGCATACTAGAAATGGTCTGTCCTGTATTAACTACATAGCGGATCGGACCGTCCGGATTGAGATTCATACCGGACATGACCTGTCCGGTACAAACCTGGTTAAGCTCCATACAGTACTGGTCACACCGGTATGAAATTTATACGGGATAATACAGGACCGATTCAATCCCGTTTGGTGCGATATGGGACTTTTCACTAGGGCTGAAGGGGAGGCGTGGTGCTCACAACGAACTGGCCGAATAGAGGTTGCAAAGCACTGCGGCGAGCCAATTTTGGGAGGAAACATGACAAAGTGCTATGTACAGTCCTAAGCTTGCAGCAAGGGAGGCAAAATTAGCCGTGATGAAGACAGCGGCTGTGGGCTGTGATATACGTACGCAAGGGCCACTTGCGCTGGGCACAAGCTGACATGTCGTTGCCGCCTGATTGAGCCTTTAAAAAGCGGGAGGTGAACAACAAATGCAAAATGAGTAGCCATAGGCTCTGTGACACGAACAGAGATGTTGCGTGGCATGGCGCGTGGTGTTTGAGCTAGGTGGCTGCGGAGCCCACTCATGCGCCATCACGGTGGAGGGTGATTGCAGACGATGAGCAGGACGTTTGGTGCGAGGAATCCAGGTACGTGCTGAAGTCCGGTGCTGCGGCCTAACACGACTCGCATACCAGCACCTGAATGACGGCAAAGTTTGTCACTGGTATTGGGAGCGTAAGTGACAGCACAGGAGGCAGCGCTTCCTGTTTCGTAGACGATGCGTGTGGGAGAGTAGCCGGGCCGGATGAGCTGGACAACAGGGGCAGAGAGCTGGCCGGGGACAGCTTCTGCGTGCCGTGCCCCGAATATGAAGTGTGGACTAGAGCGATGCTGGTGCGGGCGCAGATGCTGGCGGCGGCGAAAGCGGGTCTCTGCGTCGTATAGAGCGGCAGCGGGCAGTATAACTTTCGCCAAAGTACGCCAGGACGGCAGCGCGCAGCTCTTCGTATGGCCGGCAACTCGAGGCCGGGCAGGCGAGTCGGCACAGGAGGTCAAGTGGTAAGATTTCGGAGGGGACTGCGTACTTGAACTGCTGGATGGTGATGCAGTTGTGGTACATCGCAGCCTCCAGTTGAGCGAGCCACCCGCTATACACCCGCTTACGCCTGCAATCCGTAATGTCGGAAGCGGCGGGTCGAAAGCCGGGCCTTGCCAATATGCCATCCTGGGACACCACCGTGGTGAAGGCACAGTTCTCCGGGTCACCACAAATGTGAAGGTCGCCAGGCAAGGACGACAGCGCGGCCACAATTATTTGAGGAGATAGCTGAAGAGGCGGTGGCGGCAACGTCCGGCCGAGGCGAAAGTCCCTAGCGTTCCGAAGCTCTCGTGCCGGCGCTGTTTCCTTCTCTTCGCCGCACGTGCCTGGCGGACGCTTGCCACGCGACTCGCTACAATATCAAGTCGAAATGGGCAACCGCTCATAAAATAACTAAGCTAGCAAATGCTACTTCACACTTTATACAAAACGCAAAACAAATGCAGGGCAACACTACTTTCAGTAGTAAGGTTGAAAGTTGTGCGAGTTGGATCTTAGTCATATTGAAGGTAGCGCAAAAAAACGGGGACCAAGTAGTAGCAGGACAAAAGACGAGCGCTTTTTCGCAACTAATACTTTTATTGAAGTCCATGGAATAAACACCATTCTCACCCTATTGAAAAAACCGTATGAGATATGTATGAGAAACGTGTGACGGCTGATTGATGTATATGATCTGAACGATATATGTACAATAAGGAGGATATTTTTGCACGATCTCATACAAAGGTTGAATTCCGTTTGAGATCATATAACTTGTCTGATATCATCTGTCATACAACATCGTATTTCACCAGTCTCATTTAGCTCTCATACAACTGGCGTTGATGTCATATACCCTGTATGATACTGAACGTCCATCTTATTCGGGATCATTCAGTTGGTGTATGAGGTCGCCAGAATTGCGTGATATCCCATCATTCAAAATCATTCGCCATACCTTGCGTATTACATTATACAAAATCGTTTTTGTAGACAACATGAGAAAAGTGTCACAGTACTTCAGACATAAGGATATATACGTTGATGGGCATAATAAAGGTTGTAAAATGGATCATAAAGAGAAATGAGCAATGTAAAAAATAATGGATTGCTGCACAGCTTTGGACTTGCATCTTTGGTGAACGCAATCAATTCAAATGTTAGCATAAAAGAACACTGCACAATATATAGTTATTGTAATAAAGGAACCACACACTAATGCAATAAAATTAGGACAATTTACTAAAGGAACCATGCAGTGCAAATAGAAGTCAACTTCTTTTAACCCTGCCAAACCATGCCAATAAACAGTGCTTTCATGTGTGTTTATCGGTTTATACGTAGTTAAACCGCGGCTAACTTGTGTCGAGGACAAAAAGAAAAACTCCAGAGCCAAAACGAGTACCACGAGACGTACGTACAGCCTTTGTGAAAAGTGTAGAGCCCAGGGGGTCTGATTCGGAGCCGTGTAGTGGCGCTGATTTAGTATTATTGGAGGTCCTTCCCATTGGAGAGGGTAGGACAAACAAATCTTACCATCAAGAGATTCAGAACACAGGGAATGTGTTACAAGCGGCACGATGTGGCTCAGAAGCAGACCATTTGGGCTCTATACTTTTGACAAAGACTGTGTTTGTTTCCGCGTTTGTTTCCGGCTGAGCGGCTGCTTATAAAATGTATGTTTATGCACGTGTGTCCGTGCGTGTGTATGGACGCGCTGGTGGCAGAACTTCAACGACATTCAAATAGGCAAGGGTGCCGCGAGCGGGCGCTGACGAGGCGACGAGAAGAATGAAACCTGCTTCCGCCGTCGTTTTTGAACGGAACCATACTTCTGCCGCGACTATACGAGCTTCGAAGACCCCACGCAGGCCGTACACCTGCCGAGTACGAAGGAGGTAAGAAAACGAGATAAAGAAAGACCTGGAAAGAGAGGGGTGGGGTGGAGGGGGGGGGGGGGAAGTGCTTGCGAGACGCCGAACGAATCGGTCGTCCATACGATCTTCTGTACAGTTTTCTTCGTTCGTGTAGCCAATTAAACGTGTTGTCAAGTTTCACCGGAGTTCTGTTCTGTAGCCAATACCCCAACGCATAGACGACAACGACAAAAAAGAAACTTGTGTTTTTGCACGGCCATGTGGCACCAAATCCTATTTGTGCGGATCAATCCAATAGCACAATCAGCGCATTCGGAATTGTGAAGTGCCTGATGTGACTTGTGTGCTGGACCTCAATGCCGCTCAACTAAAGAAAATGTGTATTTTCCACCTGCAAACTATCTATTTCAAATAAATTATATCGGGTTAGAAGGAGATTATTGGACTATGAGCAGAGTAATATTTTTAGGTGGAGACCCAGAGCGTGCATCCTACAACCAATGTTTCTGGAAATAGCTGTAGAGGCTCCGATTCCGCGCGCAATCGACACCGTTGTCTACCTTTCTGCAGTCCGAGCAGCGCCACCCTCCTCGGCAGGCACGGCGGGCGCGCGTGATGCAGCGTGAAATAAAATCTCAGTTGCAAGGCTGCCCGACAGCGCGGCGGTCGCATTCACGTTTCGCTCCTTTGTCTCTCATGAGCGTCTGTCAATAGCGGACGCATTTCGCGCCCCTATATAGCTGTTTGTCGCTCATTTTGTATTGTGTTCTGCAAACAAAAATGCAGATCACGAGCGCAGTTTATTTTTTTCGTCAAAGCACATAATCTTGACAGTTATTGAACACAATTTATTTAACCAAAATACGAGCACTGCTTTTGAAATCAGTCCGAGAAATAACTACATTTTTTAGATATTACAGTAAACAAAATTTAGTGACGAAATTTTTCATTTCTGTATTAAGCTGAAGCGTGAAGGAACATGTGAATATGTAGGAAAGATGTGAATCCAGTAATGTGATCAATGTAAGTGTTCAAAATATCTGATCATTGCGTTCGCACAAAGCCTTAAATTTATACACGCGCTTCAAGATGCATTTCTTTTTATCGAGAAATATTCGGCAGGTTACGAATATCTATGCCCATTACCAGGAAAGTTTTTTTTTTTTTTTATGGTAGATCTGAAATAGTTCCGTGCTTAGATGGTCAGTCACCTGGGATGTTTGAGGCGGAATGACCCGACTACAACAATGTAAAAGCAGCTGGAGTACATAAACTCCAGCACAAATTCAGTTGTCAGTGAGAACAAGACGAAACTGATCATAGCACGAATATGCGACATTCACAAAGTAACCTTTTCATTCCCGAGACGGTAGAGGTTACCTCAAGGGAAGTTGTTCGAACAAACGGCCGTGTCACAGTAACGTTTTTTTTTTTTTTCGAACTATGTTACAGTATCCAAAGGCACTTCGCGCCGCGTCGTCTGTTTACCTGGGGCAAGGACCAAATGCTCTGTGCGTGCTTTTTGCACATATGACGTGCAAAATTCAACGCAGGGAGACTCTCGAGGTTACCGTTTTATTTCTTGCCATTCGCACGGAGCCCCCCCCCCCCCCCCCAAAAAAAAAAAAAAAAGAAAAACAGGACAGTACTCGCGCGTGCTGCCAGCATGACAAGTCTCGGCATGTAAATATGGCGCATAACACATACATCGTCATGGCTGAAAAATAAACTTGTTTATCATTCCAACCGCGCTACGCGGTGGAAAGGGAATGAATAAATACTAGTGAGAAGGAGCGGTTCCTTTGAGTGGGAATCGAAAGAGGAAAAAAATATCAGCGTGCTTGTCAACGCCAGACAAGTTTGTTTGCGTTGCCAGAAACTGTAACGCAATTGAGGACAGGGCGAAATCTTCTGGTCATGACAAAATGGAAAACGTTATTCTTTCAAGCTGCTACAGGAGTTCTATATTACTGGCAGATATGTGCATGCCTTCCGTTAGAAGCCCGGCCAGGCACACCAGGTCATTGCAAGAGGGTGGGGAGGGGAGATAGTCAGCATGGGCTCGTACAGCGCGCGGCGCGCCCAGGAGAGATAACCATCTCTGTGCAGGGCTTTACTAAGCTACCGGGGTTCAGTCGGAGAAGCACACATTGGCCACGGCCGGTCTCGAGGGAGAGCACGCTTCTCTTACGGCCTCTCCAATGGGGTCTGTTTCCACCGCCCGCCGCGACTCGTGGGGGTCGCCACCGCCCCACTGCTGCTAAAACCCCTTGATACTTTGAAAGTTTGCCGCCGCCGCGCTACCTCGTCGCCTCCTCCTCGCCCCTTGCGCGCCCCTTCGCTGAAGGCCGGCTCTCCACCCAATTTCCTGAGCGACGATTGGTCTCCTTGCCGTTGCCATTGGAAATCAAAGCGCTTTCGGTGTTTTCCTTGTGTTTTTCTTTTTCCTTCGCGCCATTTTTCTCCTAGGCTCGGCCGGCGAATATTGCACGCTGTGCTTTTATTGCAGCGTGCAAGCTCTATGCCGTACTGTTGCGCGTACAACTGCAGCAAGCGGCCTGAAGATGGTTATGCGGTATTCATGATACCTCAAGGCAAACGTGACGGCTTGCGCAAGAATCAATGGATTCAAAAGATTAGTCGAAAGAACTTTATTCCTAGAAACAACAGGATTGTTTGCGACGTAAACGCCTTTCTCACTCCCCGTAATAACGCGTCACCTGACGCTGCGTTTTCTATTCCTGCTTGCTCCGCAATATTTTTGCAGCATGCTGAATATTTTGCGAGGCTCCATTATTTCACACACTCTCGACTTCTGTACAGTCAGAAATATGGCACTATAATCTGCTTTTTTCTGTCAGTGCCAACTGGAAAAGTACAGTCTCTCGATTGCATTTGTCGTGATTATGGTAGTATCATTGGCCTCTCACTAAAAATCAAAATTGCTTGTAGAGGAGGTAGTCTTTCCAGCTTGTACTTGTAGTGTGCGTCGGTTACTCAGGAGCAATGAATGCTGGCACTGAAAACTCTTTGGCAAGTAAACCCGCGGTATTGCGGGTAATCTGCCCTAGTTAGGTCGTACGGCATTTTTTTTTCAATTCTTGAATGTGTCTTGCCATGCTTCGACGCACGCGTGGGTTAAAAAGTATGCCTTCCTTTTATCAGGGATACGGCCAGTGTGCTGGGAGGTGTTCACATGGTCATACACGCTTCACTTTGACCACGACTACTAGGCGTTGGCCGGTTACCTTCGCTTTGAAAGCTCGAGCTCTAAAACCGCGATTCCGCGTATTCATTTACTGCGAGAGAAGTTTTCCCATCGATGTCAAATCAGCCGGAATCATTGCATCAATTTTCTGTATTTACGAAACATAAACAATCAATAATGATTATAGTTATGATGTAAAATAGGGGAACATTTTGCGAGCAACAATTCTTAGCACTGTAGCATATTGCTCATTTCAGTTGTATGCAAGAAGATTTTTTTTTTTCACCTAGCCTGAGTGATTAACTCATCGCTCTATGTTCTAGCTACATTTCACTGCAGACCGGTTTTAGCCGCCAATATCACATGAACTCGAAAAAAAGAACTGAGGCCCAACGCAGTTCCATCAATTTTCTCTCACCGACCTGTCCTGAAGCAAAGGAAGCCTCATCGTCAGGGACATGAACCTCGCGCTGATAGTAGTCAGTTATTTCTGCGGCTTGCTCCTTTCCGACCTCTATTTGTGAGAAAATAAAGTATAAGAATTAAAAGTCAATGTATAGTTGTCTCGTCAGATATTATGAGGTAATAGAGATATGACTGACAACGTAAGTCAATGAAAGTTGAAGTATATCAATGGGTCATGCGACGGCATCAGATTAAATAGTGATGGTTATGAACAGTGATAGCCAATGATGGTGACTGTTACAGATATTAATAGTAAATGATAGTAATAGGCCCGGATATTGAGGTGATAGTGTTCGTTGCGAATAGTGACAGTTATAATAGGTCACTTGTTGGCATTAGTATATATAGTGATAGATAGGATAGTGATAGTTAATTAATTGGCAGTTATATATGCTTTCTCATTTCCAGACGTTGAAGACTTATGTGCCCCCTGTTTTTTTAATTTGATTGTTGCGTTCAGTGAAATTACGCTCTTTTACATAGCGCATGAGGCCACAGCATGCTTGCCCCCGAACTTCAGTGTGTCGGCAGTAGGACCCACCACTTCTCCCAGTGTACCCTGCTGTCTTTTAACCACACGCGAAGTCAGTGAGTGGCCCCGTACTCATAAAATTATTTAATTCCTCCATCAGCATCATATCAAGACTGCCGTTCCTTGCCCCAAAGCGGCAAGGAACAGCTCAAAGTTTGTTTTTATACAAAATTAACTACTTAACGCAGATTATTGCGGATCGCCAACTAGCACAGTGTCATTACACAAGGCCTAAGCTTTCTAATGGTATACGGTTTGATGCTGCAGCTAAAAGTTAGATTTTAATTGAAATTTACTAATTATCAATTAATTTGGCCCAGTAATTGATCACAATGCATGTACAATTAACCAATAATGCAATCTCATGGTTGATCCCGTGACATATACTATGCTTAGACAGATAGCATGACAGTAGTGAAATAGACTAAGTCCTTCTTTGACCTTCTCTGATCTTGAAGTTCAAAGCACCAGCCTGGATCGTTTTCTGAAGTTTTACAGCGGTGACAGATTTCATGCTCTAAAAAAACGAACACAAAGTCAGAGGCAGTACTAGATTAGGTGCACAAAGTAAAACACCTCATCATGTGACTTAAAAGGTGTCTGCAGCACAGAACTCGCCTGAAAGTTTGTTTATCAGTATTCCCCATTCAAACTGTACTAAGAAGAAACCAATCAATGCATGAACGTTACTTCAGCATTCTCAATGCTTTTCTCGCAATTTTTCAAAAATTTTGTGCACTCCTTGAGCACAGACCTGGCCCAAAAGCTCGCGCTTCGCTAACTGCTGCGGCCGACCGGCGGGCGCCAAGGAGAAAAGGCGTGTCGTGCGCAGCGCTCGCCGGCGCCGCGCGAGGAGAATCAAGGAGAAAAGCGCGGCGCGGAGGAGAGTGTCGCTACTTTAAAAGGATCAAGGGACTTTTACTGCTGCTAAAACCAATCAATAAACTAAACGTAGCGCCTTTTCCTCTCTCCTCCTCCGGCGGCGCCGCTCCTCTCGCATTTCGACCGTGGCTCCACCTACGGGGTGCGCGACTAGCGCTCTCTCCGGAGCAGGCGCTGGTCACGGCCATCTCAATCAGCGTGCGGCGGGCGCGCGCGCCGATCGAGGCGGCCGTGCGCCTGGTCTCACCAGAGCAATTCAGCTTGCATTTTGTCGCAATGTGTTCAGGTTAAAATATTGCTCACTGTTGAAACATAATTACCGAATGTTGACAGGGATTTTCCACGAAAATAGTTTCAGCTGTGAGTGTCTTACACCACATGTACGCGATTTCGGCATTGGTTCAACTCGCCGTCATTACCCTTGGCCAAACTCAGCGGCATGCTTTAAAAATTTGTAACTAGGTAGCGGACAGGAACAATTTAGTAACAGTCTGTGTATGGTTGCTTTGCAGCGTTGACTGGTTTGCGAGCTGCCGGTAAACTTGAGAAGTGTGGCAGCAGTTGTCTTCCATGTATTTTCAACTTCAGCTGCAGATCAGAATTAACTAGGCGGCGGAATCTTCAGTCTGTGTGGTGTCTTTGCACCTTTGACTGACTTGTGAGCTACCGGTAAACTTGAGAAGGGTGGCAGCAGTTATTTTTTTAATATTTTGCGCTGAGACGGTGCCCTATTCAGCTGTCATGGTGTGTCACCATACGTACACGATTTCGGCGTCGGTTTAACTCACCTTCATCTCCTTGAGTCCATCAGCCGTTGATAAAAGTGCGCAACATGCTTGAAAAAATTTAACTAGGCTGCGGAAGCTGCAGTCTGTGTGGTTTCTTTGCAGGTTTGACTGAATTGTAAGCTACCGTTAAACTTGAGAAGCGTGGTAGCAGTTTGTTTTTAATATTTTGCGCTGAAACGGTTCCGCTTTCAACTGTCAGTGTGTGACACCATTCGGACGCGATGTCGGCGTTAGTTGAACTCGCCTTCACCTCCGTGCTTCTATCAGCCGCCGGCCAAAGTGCGCAACATGCTTGAAAAAAAAATTAACTAGCTGGCGGAGGAGAACAATTTAGCAGCAGTCCGCGTGGCAGCAAAACACACGGCGATATGTGCCGCGCGCGTGCCGCCCGCACCGCTGGAAAGGAGGAAGCTGCGCGCCCAGCAAAAACAACAAAAAAAAGCGCACGCTAGCACGTGACGGCACTCGGCCAATGAGAGTTTAGAACGATGAAGGAGAGCGCCGGAGAGGAGGCGGGCGACAAACTTCACATGTTGGCGCTACTTTTAGTTTATAGGGAACCAAAGCTGGAGTTTGCTCCGCGACGCCAGCGCTTGGTTTCCAGCGGAGCGCAGAGGAACTACAAAACCTATGCCACGGCCGGTCTCGAGGGAGAGCGCGTTTCTCTCTTCTCTTACGGCCTCTCCAATGGAGTCTGTTTCCACCGCCCGCCGCGCCTCGGTGGGGTCGCCACTAAAGCCCCTTGATACTTTGAAAGTTACGCCAACGATTGAACTTTGCCGCCGCCGCGCTACCTCCTCGACTCCTCCTCGCCCCTTGCGCGCCCCTTCGCTGAAGGCCGGCTCTCCGCCCGATTTCCTGAGCGACGATTGGTCTCCCTGCCGTTGCCCTTAGAAACCGACGCGCGTCCGGCGTTTTCCTTGTGTTTTCTTTTTCCTTCGCGCCATTTTTCTCGTAGTCTCGGCGAGCGAATATTGCGCGCTGTGCTTTTATTGCAGCGTGCAAGCTCTATGCCGTGCTGTTGTGCGTACAACTGCAGCAAGCGGCCTGAAGATGGTTATGCGGTATTCGTGATATCTCAAGGCAACCGTGACGGCTTGCGCACGAGTCAATGGATTCACAAGATTAGTCGAAAGAAGTTTATTCCTAGAAAGAACATAGTTGTTTGCGACGTAAGGTGCCTTTCTCACTCCCCCGTAATAACGTGTCACCTGACGCTGCGTTTTTTATTCCTGCTGGCTCCTCAATATTTTTGCGGCGGCAACATGTTCACTGTATAAAAATAAGGTTGTCCGCTGCAGCATGCTGAATATTTTGCGAGGCTCCAAGGCTCCATCATTTAACACGCTGCCGACTTCTGTACAGCTAGAAATAGGGCACTATAATCAGCTCTTTGCTGTCAGAGATAACTGGAAAATTGCAGTCTCTCGATTGCATTTGTCGCGATTATGCTAGGATCGCTGGCCTCCTTCACTAAAAATAAAAATTCTGGCTTGTAGAGGAGCTAGCCTTTCCAGCTTGTACCTGTAGTGTGCGTCGGCTACTCGGGAGCAATGAATGCTGGCCCTGAAAAACTCTTTGGCAAGTAAACCCGGTAATCTGCACTAGTTAGGTCGTACGGCATTTTTTTTTCGATTCTAGAATGTGTCTTGCCATGCTTCGACGCACGCGTGGGTTAAAAAGTATGCGTTCGTTTTATCAGGGATACGGCCAATGTACAGGAGGGGCTCACATGATCACACATGCTTCACTTTGACCATGACTACTAGGCGTTGGCCGGTTACCTTCGCTTTGAAAGCTCGAGCTCTAAAACCGCGATTCCGCGTATTCATTTACTGCGAGAAAAGTTTTCCCATCGATGTCAAATCAGCCGGAATCATTGCATCAATTTTCTGTATTTACGAAACTTAAACAATCTTAAACAAACTTAACAAACTTAAACAATGAAAGCGTAGCACGGGGCGGCAGAAAGTTAGGTGGGCGGATGAGATTAAGAAGTTCGCAGGGGTCAAGTGGATGCAGCTAGCACAGAACCGGGTTAAGTGGAGAAATATGGGAGAGGCCTTCGCCCAGCAGTGGTTATAATCAGGCTGATGATGATGATGATGATGATGATGATGATGATGATGATGATGATGATGATGATGATGATGATGATGATGAAACAATCAATAATGATTATAGTTATGATGTAAAAATAGGGGAACATTTTACGAGCAACAACTCTTAGCACTGTAACATATTACTCATTTCAATTGTATGCAAGAAGATTTTTTTTTCACCTAGCCTGAGTGATTGCCTCATCGCTCTATGTTCTAGCTACATTTCACTGAAGACCAGCTTGAGCCGCCAATATTACACGAACTGGAAAAAAAAACAGGCCGAACGCAGTTCAATCAATTTTCTCTCACCGACCTGTCCTGAAGTAAAGGAAGCCTCCTTGACAGAGAATGAACCTCGCACTGATAGCAGTCAGGTATTTCTGTGGCTTGCTCTTTTCCCACCTCCATTTATGAGAAAACAAGAAAGCATAAGAATTAAAAGTCAATGTATAGTTGTCTCGTCAAATATTATGAGATAATAGAGATATGACTGACAAAGTAAGTCAATGAAAATTGAAGTATATCAATGGGTCATGGGACGGCATCAGATTAAATAGTGATGGTTATGAATAGTGATAAGTAATGATGGTGACTGTCACGGATAATAATAGTAAAAGATAGTAATAGGCCCGGATAGTGAGGTGATAGTGTTCGTTGCGGATAGTGACATTTACGATAGGTCACTGGCATTACTAGATATAGTGATAGATAGGATAGCGATAGGTAATGAATTTGAAGTTATATGCTTTCTCATTTCCGCACGTTGAAGACCTATGTGCACCCTGTAATTTTTTTATTTGATTGTTGAGTTCAATGAAATCACGCTCTTTTACATAGCGCATGAGGCCACAGCATGCTTGCCCCAGAACTTCAGTGTGTCGGCAATAAGGCCCGCCATTTCTCTTAGTGTACCCTGCTGTCTTTTAACCGCACGCGAAGTCAGTGAGTGGCCGCATACTCCTAAAATTATTTAATTCCTCCATCAGCATCATATCAGGACTACCGTGGCAAACCTGTTCCTTGCCTCGAAGCGGCAAGGAACCGCTCAAAATTTCGTTTTATACAAAATTAACTAATTAACGCAGATTATCGAGGATCGCTAACTAGCACAGTGCCATTACACTTGGCCTAAGCTTTCCAACGGTATACGGTTCGATGTTGCAGCTAAAATATAGATTTTAATTGCAGTTTACAAAATATCAATTAATTTGGCCCAGTAATTGATCAAAATACATGTACAATTAACCAATAATCCAATCTCATGGTTGATCACGTGACATATACTATGCTTAAAGAGATAGCTTGACAGTAGCGAAATAGACTAAGTCCTGCTTTGACCTTCTCTGATCTTGATGTTCAAAGCACCAGCCTGGATCGTTTTCCGAAGTTTTACCGCGGTGACAGATTTCACGCTCTAAAAAAACAAACACAAAGTCAGAGGCAGTACTAGATTAGGTGCACAGAGTAAAACCTTATCATGTGACTTAAAAAGTGTCTCCAGCGCAGAACTCGCCTGAAAGCTTTGTATATCAGTAATCACAGCTCAAACAGTTCTAAGAAGAAACCAATCAATTCATCAACTTTACTTTCGGCCTTCTCAATGCTTTTCTCGCAATTTTTCAAAAATTTTGTGCACTCCTGGAGCGCTGACCTGGCCCAAAAACTCGCGCTTCACTCACTGCTGCGGCCGGCCGGCGGGCGCCAAGGAGAAAAAGCGTGTCGTGCGCTGCGCTCGCCGCCGCCGCGCGAGGAGAATCGAGGAGGAAAGCGCGGCGCGGAGGAGAGTGTCGCTACTTTCAAATTATCAAGAGATTTTAGTCGCCACCGCCCCACTGCTGCTCCTCCGCTACAGCCGTTCACGCGCAAGGGAAACGCGCGCTCGCTCTTCGCTCCGCCCGCATCGGTTGCAAACGGCAGGTCCTGATATTTCACCCCTTATGGCTGATAGCAAGAAGCCGTAATCAGCGTCTGATATATCGTGTATGAGCAATAAAATAGTCAATAATGCGCGCGCCTTCGTCAGTGCTGTCGCGCACGGTCGAATGAAGTTTCGGGGGCACTTACATCAACACTTTTTGCGCCTAAATTTTTCACAAAACTGTATGTACCATTTTATGCAATGTGCCTTTGAAAGCTGTAAGCAGGTATAACGCGACCTGACGCTAGTCTGCATGGCAAACTGTTCGGTGGATATTCAAAGTATTCTGTCAACCACTGCCGTTTTCGTTTAGAGCAAAACAGGCACTGACGAAAATTCATAGCACGTCTCAGATTCAGAGTAAGGAACAAAAATTTACGCATACAGTTAAAATTTCAGTTGTCTAGTGGAGTGAGCTGTTCTAGCTTCGCTTAAAATAAATCAGTAGGTTGAAAAACAGCACATGTATACGTAGTCTCGCGACTGACGCACGTAGACAGTCGTAGTCAGTTTAATACCAGTAATAAAAAAAAACATTTAATCAAGGAAGTATGGGCATAAACAGATATGCATAATTGAAAAGAGCAGCAATCAATAAAAAAACTATCCTTCAAAGTTAACACATTGCCCTCATTCATCAAAACGGTGCATGCGGCTAGAAAATTAAAGACTCAAAATCTTTTTGGACGGTTTGTGCACATAAAGAGCTGGTCTTTCGTTCCTGTCTGTCACCTTCTTAGCATAATTGACAAGAAGGAGTCTGAGAAATTTCTCACATTTTAAAGAAGCGGACCTTGGCTATTGTCAATGCCTTCCGGGCAACTCAGCAAAGGTGAGTTCTCAAGTGCTGGCTGGATTAAGATTTGAAGGACTTCAAGGACATTTTTGTGTGGTAGGTGCACGACAGCTTTTTCAAAAAACGACACAACCTTCTCCAAGAGGGCTACAAACTCTGGTTTTGGATAATGCAGTCCGTTAGAATCTTGTCCTCGCAGAATAGTGTACATGGGGCTGCTTCTTTCGCTGGTTTCAAGAAGGATAGCACGTCACACCCGAAGTCACTGATTAACTTCACAATGTATCCAGCGACGTAAGCTAAACCAGAATACGTGACAGTGGGTAATGGGATGACAGGGGATACCATCACTTCTTTCAGTTCCTCGGTTACTGATTGCGGTAGAGCTGAAATGATTTCGTCGGTGTCGACACTAGGTGCCTAGGCGCACAATACAGCGCGACATACAACTCCTATAGTCACCTCTGAATAAATAGCAGAGAAAAACTTTTATATCCATTATTGAGGAGTGTCCCTTGAGTAACAGTGGCGAATGTGTAATAAGCAACGCATTCTACCAAAATAATGGGGCAGCGATTGCTCTCTAAGGCAGGCATTACTGCACAGATAGTTACAAGGAAATATTAGTTCAAAAACATACTAGAAAAAGAAAGAAAATATTGCTAGGAATTAGTGCTTGAAATAGATTTCCTGCTTTTTTCATGAAATAATCATGATGTCATGTAAACATTTCATTAAACCAACGTTTATCTGCAAAACTAAAATAATGTTTATAATACAACATAAAACATTTGCTGGTCTATAAATTATAGCAAAATTGGTTTGGTTTGGTTTGTGGGGTTTAACGTCCCAAAGCGACTCAGGCTATGAGAGACGCCGTAGTGGAGGAGTCTGGAAATTTCGACCACCTGGGGTTCTTTAACGTGCACTGACATCGCACAGCACACGGGCGCCTTGCTTTTCGCCTCCATCGAAAAGCGGCCGCCGAGGCAGGGATTTGATCCCGCTTCCTTGGGAACAGTAGTCGAGCGCCGTAACCACTGCGCCACCCCGGCGGGGCTATAGCAAAATTGAATACAAAACTTAAAATCGTTTACTCTGACGTTATACTACTAACACTTTATGCCATGTAAGCATTGTGCAACTTGCATTACATTTTCATAAAATTATTTTAATCTTCGGTGTTACATCGATGGTTTCTCATCTAGCGCTGAAAGACGGTTTTGCCATTGTTGCTGTTATGTTTGCCTTGAAGCTTCGATGTGATCACTGCTCATTCACTTTTTTTATTCATCTTCTTGTACAGGCTTGGGCAAAAAATTCAGATTAAAATGAACAAAAGTAGATACAATGCCGCAATACATGTCATATGCTTGTCGAGTGTTTGCTGAGCGACAGTGCTTTTTAATATAAAGACTCCATTCACGTGTGTAGCACGCTGACAGGACACCGCTGCAGCATCTACCTTCTGTAATCTTTCATTTAGGGGCTGCACTCACCACGAAACCCGCGGGCGACAGCGCGAAACCAGGCAATAGCCACCCGCCGCCACTGAAGCAGATGCGGAGCGAACAGTGAGCAGGTCGCGCCCCTTGCGGCGGCGGAGAGCATGACTCAAGGATAAAAGTTCCCATTGTTCACGCTGCGATTGAGAAGGCCGTAAGAAAGAGCACGCGCTCTCTCCCTCGAGACCGGCCACGCCTAGGGCGCTGCGACGGAGCCGATCGCGGAGGCCACGCCTACGCGCATCCGCACCCGCGCTGCGCGCGGCTGTCTGCGGAGTCTGCGCAGCCGCTCGCTTGGGAGCGCGTGCTACAGGCAGCCGCACGTGCAAGCGGAGCGGGAGAAGGAGAGTGAGGACGAGGGGGGATGGTCGTGCGTCTATGCGCGCAAAGCCGGCGCTCTTTGCCAGTGGTGTTTCTTATTTCGCTTTTTTTTCTGTGCCCCGGCTGACATAGAGGCTGGCGGGAGGCACGCTTTTTATCGGTGCTTTGGAAAGTGAGAAATTATGATTAATTGATCGCCGCGGACATTGTTTTCAAAGAGCGCTTGTTGGCAGGCTCAGACAAAAAAAACATGAACGCGAATTCGGTACTCGAAGGCAGAGGCAAGCGACAGGTATTTTGAAGGACTTGAGGTGGCACCTCTTGATGTCTCTTCCATGTTGTTCAGAGAATAAAGGGTCCAGCCTTCTCGTTGAGAACTGATGCACGTGTACACAGTGACGAGTGCTCCGGGCGCTGGTTGGGGAGCTACCTATCCATTTGTGACTGCTCACTTGAAAGGGGCCTATTCAACTCTTTGGGGACAGACGTTTTAGGCGATGCTGCCGTGCCTGCTTTCGGCGCGTTTAGGACGCGTTCCCTACAAAGGCACAAAGCATGCCGCCTTACCCTTTGGTTCCTGCTGACAGCGGTCAGGGGGAGTTCGCTGTTGTGGCGCTGCCATCCGAAATCAATGACTTATCTACCTTTAACGATGAGAGGTTTCTTAACGACCTGGATCACTGACGAGAAGCCGAGGCATGCCATTTTTTCGGCAGTTTCCTCTCTCCCGCGAGACAAAGGGCGAGGAAATTCCTGAAGACTTTTCATGCAGGCGGGGACATATCTCCAAGTAATCCTTTGTCTTCTTAATTCCACAGCTACGCTGCGCAATCCCTAGTTCAGTTATCTCCTCTAGCGAATGCGCAGTTTTGAGCTCCCGAAGCAGGATCGCGTATGAGGATAGAACGATTAACGTACGTGTTTTCCCTTTATAAGCGCCGAGTGATGGCATTAATGACATATATCTGTTTCTTGAGGCCGACTTAGTTCCGTGATGGCTGCTGCGGCACCGCCAGTTACAAACAGAGGTGCCAGATACGAGCGGTACGGGATACCTAAAAAAACCGACAACCATCGTTTCAACACGAAAGAGAGAACAGACAGAAACGCTTTCACGAGTTTTGCGAAAAAGCGCGCCGTCACTTTTCATTCCAGTTTTTTTTCTTGCCCCCTTTGTTGGAGCGCGACGGCGGCCAGAATGCGGCCGGAGGAGGAGAGAAACAACCGAGCGCGCGCGCGCAAACACGTGCTGGAAAGCAGCGCGGAGCAGACGACAGCATGCTTTTCTATGCGGCGGGGAGCAGACGACGCGGCCGCACTGCGCGTAGGTTTTGAAGGGATCTCCATGGAAGGCGCTGACGCAAAGAGCGACGCAGCGCCCCCTGGCCCAGGTTTTCTCCCCTATGGGGGAGCAGACGACGCGGCCGCACTGCGCGGAGGTTTTGACGGGGTCTCCATGGAGGGCGCTGACGATGGATGGATGGATGGATGGAATATAGGAGCGTCCCCTTTGAAACGGGGTGATAGCAGTAGCTATCATGCTCATTTTTCTCACTATATCTGAATTATTGCTTTAGATTGGTTAACTATACCATGATTCTATTCATTAAAATTTGTTCCTACATTACTAAAATTATGTCACTTCTCTGCTTTTAAGCCACCAATCTTCCAGTCGTTTTTTGCTAGTTTCCACCGCTGGTTTATTCATCCGGCCACTGGTATCTCTAAACCCCAGAGCTTCAGGAACAGTGATTGCGCCTGCATCAACTTCCGCATGGATACCATTACATTCGAGTATAATATGGTCAATTGTTTCACCGGAGTTTCCACATACAGCACAAGCGTCATCTCCATTGTTTAATTTCTTTTTGTAGCTGCGTGTTCTAAGGCACCCTGATCTAGCTCCAAAAAGTAGGGCACTGCCTCTTGAGTTATCAAAGAAATCTTCCTTCCTTATCTGCATTTTCCACTTTCTGTATAATTCCACACCCTGTTTCTTTTCCATCGAATTTATCCAATTTTTACCTTCTGTGTTTTCACCTGTTGCTTATTTCTCTTTATTTCTCCGTCCCTGTTACTAGCATATTTACTAGTTAGTTTCCTAGTTCTTTTCCTCCATTGTGAGTCAACGCTTTTTAGGTACAGGTATTTAAATACTTTAGCTGTCCATCTGTTACTGTCCAATTTCCTCAGGCGTTCCTCATATAATATTTTACTCTGAGCTTCCCGTACTTCGAAAGATGCCCAGCCTATATCTTCCTGTACCGCCTCATTTGTAGTTTTGCCGTGGGCACCTAGTGCTAATCGTCCAACGGATCTCTGATTTGTTCCTAATGTCGACTGTACCTCTGATTTTAGGCACAAAACCGCAAGTCCGGGCACCATAATTCCTTTCCAAATACCCCTCAAAACCTCATACCTATTGTATCCCCACAATGCCTTATCCTTCATTATACCGGCATTCCTTCGCCCTTTGGCCTTAAGTGATTGCTCATGCTTTCCAATGTATGCCAATCCTTCGTTTACCCATACCCCCAGATATTTATATTCCGCTACTCTAGGTATTTCAAGGCCTTGTATTCTAAGACCCTGATCAGTTGAGCCGTTGAAAATCATCAGACCCGACTTAACTGCGCTGAAACTGAAGCCTAGAGCGTCCCCTCCGTCTCCGCAATACTTAACTAGAGTTTGCAATTCTTCCAGACTCTCAGCTAGCAGCACAATATCGTCTGCATACATCAAACCGGGGAGGCGCTGCTCTACCGCCTTTCCACCTGATCTATATGACAGGTTAAAACCTAGGTTACTGTCTTGTATCCTCCGTCTTAGGTTTATCATATATAAAGCATGAACAGCACCGGTGATAGAGGATAGCCTTGTCTTAATCCTTTGCATACTTTGACATCCTCCGTGCTTCTTATCCCTTCCCACGTAATTTCTACTTTGTTATCCCGGTATATTTCCTGTAGGAACTCTATTATCTCATAACCGATACCTTCTTCTTTTAATGTGTTCCACAGTAGTTCCCTGCTTACGTTGTCGTACGCCCCGTTTATGTAGGAAGGCCAAATACAAAGGTCTATTTTCAACTCTAGATATTTCGATGCATTGGGTAAGCACGAACAGTCTATCATCTAAGCGCCTACCATTTCTAAAGCCGTTCTGAAGTTCTCCGAGTATCTTGTTACATTCAACCCATGCTTGCACCTTTAATTTCACCGCCTGCATGGCTAGCCTCTACATAACAGATGTTATGGTAATCGGCCTGTAGGATTTTATGTGCATCCTGTCTCCTTTCTCTTTATAAATCAAATTCATTTTACTGCGCCGCCAGCTGTCCGGAATTTGCTTATTCGTTATGACTGTTTCCAAAGCTTTTAACAACGTTTCCTTACTTTTTGGACCGAGTTCATTAATCAGCTGGATCGGAATTCCATCTATTCCTGTAGATGTGTTTTTAGGAATATTTTTTTCTGCCTTTTTCCAGTTTAGATTGGTCAGTTCTAAGCTGCTTTGTATTCTGCTACCTTGTGTTGCTTCCTGATTTGCGGAGATTACCCTATCCTCGCTCTTAAATGACTCGGCTATAACTGATGTAATGTAGTTCACTGCGTTATCTCCCTTTAGACAATTTCCCTCGGTATCTTGAATCAGATCCTGCTTTCTTTGATTCTTCTTCCCTAGCCAGCTTATGTGGCTCCAGAATTTTCTTGCTCCGCCTCTAGAGGCATCGTGTATATCAGCCATCCAGCGATCGGTGGACTGTCTTATTTTACTTTGGACGAGGGCCTGCATTTGAAGTTTCTTTTGTCGATATGATTCCCATTTTGGTCGATTTCCTCCTGAGATATCTGTGCTTTCTTTGCCATTCGGTGTTCCCTTGAAGCAGCCCGTCGTTGTTCAATAGCTTCCCTGATTTCCTTACTAAACCAGCTCCGAGGCTTCCTCTTTCCATTCCAGCGGTTTGCTACTTTAACCTCCTGAATTTTCCTCCTTATGAGTAGTTCTACCTGTTCATAATCCCAGTCTTCCATGGGGCTTTTTTCTATTGCTTTCTCTATGTCTGCTGCTATCTGCGCTATTTGATCGTCGTTTAATTTTGTGATTACGTTTTGTCTAAGTTCCATTTCTCTTTTCATCAAGGGCCCCACCTGTAGACTAATACGTTTATGATCACTTCCCAGACTGCACTCCCCTTCTTCGTCTATTTCCATTTTTGTGACCTTGCTATAAATTTCCTGCGACATTAAACAATAGTCAATGGTCGTCTGCCTGTTGCGGAATTCCCACGTGATTTGGCCTTCACATTTGTTTCTCTATTAACTATAACTAGATCGTGTCGCTCACAGAAATCTAGCATTACCTTGCCGTTACAATCCGTGTATCCATCCAGAGCGTCGATGTGGCCGTTCATGTCCCCCAGTAGAATAATATTGGCCCCGTTTCCAAACTGGCTTATATCGTCACTGAGACATTCAACAAGATCCCTGTTTTCTTGCCTGCATTGATGTCCTGTTCCTAAATAAACTACCCCTAGCCATGTCCTTATGCCGGCAATTGTTCCTGAAACCCCGATATGTTCTTTACAAGATGATTTAATTCTTTGCCAATTTGTTCCCTGGTGTATGGACTTGGAATGGGAGCAGTTAGGGATAAGGGTAGATGGAGAATACCTTAGTAATCTGCGATTTGCTGATAACATTGCCTTGCTAAGGAACTCGGAAGATGAACTACAAATAATGATTGATGCCCTAGAGAGGAAAATTAGAAAGGTAGGCTTGAAAATCAATATACAGAAGACTAAGGTAATGTTCAACAGTCTCGGGAAGGAACAGCAGTTTACATTAGGTAGCGAAGTACTGGAAGTAGAAGGCGAATATGTCTACTTAGGACAGGTAGTGACCGCAGATCCGGACCATGAAAAGGAAATAACAAATAAGATTGGGATGGAGCGCATTTGGCAAGCACTCGCAGATTATGTCTAGCAGCTTACCGGTATCGCTAAAGAGGAAAGTATACAACAGTTGCATCTTACCTGTACTCACCTATGGCGCTGAAACGTGGAGGCTAACCAAGAGAGTTCTACTTAAGTTGAGGACAACCCAGAGGGCTATGGAACGAAAAATGGTAGGGGTAACATTAAGAGATAGGAAGCGTGCAGAGTGGGTCAGAGGAGTAACTCAAGTTACCGACATTCTAGTGGAAATTAAGAAGAAGAAATGGGCATGGGCAGGACATGTAGTGCGAAGAGAGGATAACCGATGGTCGCTTAGGGTAACAAACTGGATTCCAAGGGAAGGAAAGCGTATCAGGGGGCGGCAGAAAGTTAGGTGGGCGGATGAGATTAGGAAGTTCGCAGGGGTCAAGTGGATGCAGCTAGCACAGAACCGGGTTAAGTGGAGAAATATGGGAGAGGCCTTTGCCTTGCAGTGGGTATAGTCAGGCTGATGATGATGATGATGATGATGATGATGATGATGATGTATCAACATACCTACCCCTCCACCCTTTTTTTCCATTCTCATTCTGTTGCACCCTTCCCGAACGTAGCCTTCTATAAACGGCGGATCTTCTAGATCCCTGAGATGAGTCTCGCAAAGAGCGTACACACCTATTTTGTCATCCTTCAACTGCTGTTCTATCTCTAGCCATTTTGCTTTTTTTCTACCTCCTTGCATGTTTATGTAGCTGATCCTAGTGTTAAATTTCTTTTTTGTACTTTTCTTTCTCCACCTACTCTTTGCCATTTTTGGGGGCTCAGCCTCCATTGTTACATTTTCTTCTGCTTCACTTCTAACTACCTCTGTGCACGGAGTCCTCGCGGACCCCATAAAATGCTACAGCCCTACCTGCCAGGCGCCAGCCGATCTCTGCTCCCACCCTTCTGTTAAAATGAATGCCATCTCGCTGAAAAGCCATACCAAAACCTGCTTTATGTACCTCCCTGTTTACCTCAACCACTTCGAAACGCTTCTCCAGGCTTAACATTCTTATGTCCTGATTAACCGTCACCACGTCCTTTTCCATCTTTCCGTTCAATCCTACCACCTCTGGTACTGTACATACAACTCTTTTTCTGCGTTGTATGCTCTTTATCTGCGTCTGCAACTCTTTATCTGCGTCTGCTGTGCTATCTCCTTGATCTCGTCAACTCCCTTAGCTAAACTTTCCACCACTCCTGCAGCGTCACCATTTAGGACATCGTTTAGCCCCGCGGCTACTATTACCATACTGCGCTTTACGGAATTCTTCAACAGCCTATTTTTACTCTCTTTTAGCACTGCCCTCATTGTTCTCCCTGGGAAGGCTCCAACCAACACTCTCTTATCACCCCTTACACGTTCCAAGATATCTCGCTTGCACCTGTTCATGTTAGAATCTTCGGCGATAAGCACCTGGTCCTTCTCTCTCCCTCTCCCAACTGTTGGCTCCTGCTTTCGGTTATCTGTGTCCTTATCTCTGGGATTTTCATTCTTCCTTACTTCTTCCATTTTTACCGGCGTCTTAGCTGCTTCTAAATAACTCTGACGGTTCGGATCCGCCTGATCTACTTTGCTTATGCCTTCCATGCCAGTGCTCGCCCCAGCCACGTGGCCCGCATTGGAATGTTGGTCCTCGTTGGTTCCAAGCACAACGTCGGCCCCTTCTTTTTCAATTTGAGTAAGCTGTCCAAGCAGTTTCTGATTTTCCGCTCTCAACAAACGTACTTCATTTTCCAAATCATCCACACGAGACACTAAACTGCCCCTTTCTTGATCAAATATATCTAGACGCGCACTCAGTACGCACAGAGCGGCGCGGCGCCCCCTGGCCCAGGTTTTCTCCCCTATTGAGGGGTTTTAACTGCTGCCCCTCCGCTACAGCCGTTCACGCGCAAGGGAAACGCGCGCTCGCTTTTAGCTTCGCTCGCGTCAGTTGCAACCGGCAGGTCCTGACATTTCGCCCCTTATGGTTTATACAGAGGCCGCAATCAGCATCGAACATTTATCGTGTGCGAGGAATAAAATAGTCAACAATCCGCTCGCGCGCGCTCCTTCGTCAGTGCGGCCGTGTACGGTCGAATGAAGCTTCGGGTACACTTAAAAATTTTTTACCCCTACGTTTTGTACAAATATAAATTTACCAGGCTATGCAATGTGCCTTTGAATGTTTTAAGCAGGTGTAGCATGACCTGACGCGTGAGTGCATGGTGAACTGTTGAGTGGAGATTCTGTCAACCGCTACCGTTTTCGTTTAGATCAGAAGAGGTACCGGCAAAAATTCATGGCGCGTCTCAGATTCAGAGTAAAGAACAAAAATTTACTCATATAGTAAAAATTTCACTTGTCGAGTGGAGTGGGCTGTTCTAGCTTCGTTCAAAACATATCACTCGGTTGAAAGACCGAAGATGTATATTCTCGCGACTTCTTTTAATCAATAAAATGGGCATAAACACTTAAGCAGAATCGAAAAGAGCAGCAAACAATAAAAAACTTTTCCTTCAAAGTTACACATTGCACTATATATTCATCAAAATGCGACCTGCGTCTAGAAAATTCAGTCTCAAAATCTTCCTGCACGGCTTGTGCACATAAGGAGTTGGCCTCTCGGTCTTCTCTGTCACTTTCCTGGTATAATTAATTGAGAAGAAGAATTCTGAGAATTTTTTTTTAATATCAAAGAAGCGTACCTAACAACATAGCTGTTGTCAATTCCTTTTGGGCAACTCAGTGTTGAATTCTGAAATGCTGACTGAATCAGGATCTTAAGTACTTCGAGAACATATGTGTGTGGTAGGTGCACGGCAGGTTTTTCGAAAAAAAAAAATGCTTGTCCAATAGGGCAACAAGCTCTGGTTTCGGATAATGCAGTCCACTAGAATATTGTCCTCGTAGAAGAGTGTACTACATGGGGCTGCTTCTTTCGCTAGATTCAAGAAGAATAGCGCGAGCGTCACACCCAAAGTTGATTAACTAAACGATATATCCAGCGACGTAAGGTAACCCGGAATATGTGACAGTGGGAAATGAGATGGTAGGAGATGCCACCACTTCCTTCAGTGCTTTGATTTTGCTCTCAGATGAAACGTCCGTCTCAACAATGTAGTCATGTGCCGCTAGCTGTTACGGCCCACGCATCTAGCATATGTCATTCCCTTTCGCACATGAACCTTACTTTCCCGAAGAGAGCCTCAATGGGTCGCTATATGAGTCTTGAAATGAGTCTTCAGTGAGAGTGTCCTTCTTTAACGCTTTATAAGTTTCTTGCATACTTTCGATATAGCAGGTGAACTCATTTGTAAGTCACTGCATCGAGTATCACCAACATTTATTGGCCTCTTTTTACCACATCGAGCACAAGTGGTGTCATGAAAATCAAACCATTTTGATTGTTTTCATAATAAGCTTAATACCATGTAAAAATTTCATTAAACAATGTTTATTTGCAAAATTAAAATAATGTATATAATACCACAAATTGGCTAATATATGAATTACAATAACCTTTAAAACTCAACCCTACAACGTTTACTTTGACTGTCATATAATACTTTATATCATGCAAGCATTTAGCAATTTACATTACATTTCTATGAAATTATTTTCATCTTCGGTGCTTCATGGATGGTTTCACATCTTGCGCTGAAAGACGGTTTTGCGGTTGCAGACGAGTTGCTGTCATGTTAACCTTGAAGAAGCTTCGATGTGATCACTGCTCATTCAGTTTTTTTTTAGTTCCTATTCTTGTACAGGCTTGGGAAAAATTCGGATTAAAATGGACAAAAGTAGCTACCATGCCGAATGTATGCCATGCTTGTCGAACGTTTACTGAACGACAGTGTTTTTTATATCTGTTCACGTGTGTAGTACGTTGACGACATGCCGCTGCAGCATCTACCTTCTGTGTTTTTTTTTTAATTGCGGGGCTGCACTCACCACGAAACTCGCGAGCGACCGCGCAAAACCAGACAAAAGCCACCCGCCGCCGCTGAGGCAGACGCGGTGCGAACAGTGAGCAGGTCGCGCCCCTTGCGGGGGCGGAGAGCGTAACTCAAGGAGAAACGTTCCCATCGTTCCCGAGGCGATTGAGAAGGCCGTATGAAAGAGCGCGCGCTCTCCCCAGAGACCAGCCGTGCATTGGCAAAAAGGAAAAAAAAAAGACGTTGGAGGGTGGATGGGGAGGCTGTTTATTATTTTAGACCAAGCGCTTGTGGCTGTTGCTGCGCGGCTGCACTGCCTCCTCCATAAGCGTTCCCTTCAGAGCTTGTTGGAGATGCTACAAGACCTGTGACCACTTCTTATGCCTTCCTTTAATTTCTTACTTCGTTCGTTTACTTATACACTGTCTCGTGCATAATTTCGTTCTTTTGCGCCTCTACATTTTACATGTGCTCCGGTTTGTGCTTGCCGCATATTTTGTGAATAGCAGAGCTCTGAAATGTCGCCAACCTACGAACTACATAATCGTTTTGATACGATGTCGCCCATCTACGCAACAAATACGTAGTCGTTATGATAGACCAATACACGAAATGGGTAGATGCAGTGGCCACACCTGAGGCAATGGCAGCTTATGCAGCAAAGGCCTTCATGGACTCGATGGTCTTAAGACATGGCGCACCGGAACGTGTCATCACCGATCGGGAAGCCACTTCACTGCTGAAATGCTGGAAGGACTCTTCCGGCTGACGAGTACCATGCCCGCACCACAGCGTACCATCCACAAACCAACGGCCTTTGCGAGAGATTCAATCGAACAATGGCAGTAATGATCAGCAAGTACGTCTCCGCCCGTCATCGAGATTGGGACCCCTATCTACAGTACGCCATCTTTGTATACAACTCTTCAGTACACAAAACGACTGGATACTCCCTGTTCTTCCTTCTTCACGGCAGATAACCAACCTTGTCCATTGAGGCTGCTCTAGGGCTCATGCAAGACACCAGAAGCAACCTGCGCGACGTCGCTGCGCGCTGGGAAGAGGCCAGAGAACTCGTGCGGAACCGTGAGCTTAAGAGCAAGAAAAACAGCAAGGAACGTTTCGACGCCAGAAGACGAACCCAGAGCTTCGCCCCAGGTGATCTAGTTCACATTCGAATGCCAACCTCAAAACGCGCACGGACTATAAAGTTCTATGAAGCGGACTATAACGGGCCATTTCGAATAGTGAGACGGACAGTTGAGAATGACTGGGAGATATAGTCGAAACGAGGGAAACGGGATATTGTAAAAGTGGAACGGCTTAAACCTTACGTTACTCGAAATTTCACTGAGCATGAAGTTCCGCAAGCAAGCAGCAGTAGCACTGTGCTCAATGATGAGCCCACGGCCAAACCCGTAAAAAAGACCGCGCCGGCAACGAAGATGGAGGCGCCGGCAAGGGCAAGGCCAGCGAATGAGGCTAATAAACACCTACAGCAGAAAAGCAAAGTGAGCAATAGTGACAGTGATTGTGATCGCGAAAAACACGGCCATGGACCGGCGGTAGAAGGAACAGTGACAGCAGAATCAGCGGATGGCCCCAATCGACTACAGCCAAGGAACAGTGCCAGTGATGGTGCTCGTAAAACACACGAACTCGGACCGGCGACGGGAAGTGAAGTGCAAACGCGCGTAGCAAACAGTGCACACGACTGTGACAACTGTGAAAGTGGCGACGAAGAATTCTTCGACGCAGAAGATTTTCCACTACGCGCCAGGACTCCGCCGAAAACAACCTCTAAAAACGCGTGGAACTCTAGACCTCGCAGGCTGCTCGTGAAGCCTCAAAAAGACGACTTTATTTACTACTAATACAGTGCTCTAAAAATAGATGTACACCATGAGTGATATGGTGATATTGCGATGTGACTTTATCCCAGACTGAGCCTGAACGCCCTTGATGTGCATTTTTCTTTGGCATTTTTTTTTTTTTTTGTGATGGAGTGTGAGCGAGGACGCTCAGTTTTTTGTTGTTGTTTTTTTTGATGAGATTGTGATGATGAGAGAATAAAATGAGAGGCTTGCGCTCATGCACGAGAGGTTGAGACACCAGCGACCACGTCCGGTCTCGAGGGAGAGCGCGCTTCTCTTCTTTTACGGCCTCTCCAATGGGGTCTGTTTCCACCTCCCGCGCTGCCTCGGTGGGGTCGTAACCGCCCCACTGCTGCGCCTCTGCTACCGCCGTTCACGCTCAACGGAAACGTGCGTTCCCTCTTCACCCCGCCCGCATCAATTTGCAACCGGCAGTTCCTGACATTTCGCTCCTTATGGTTCATACAATGACGCTGTATTCGGCGTCTAATATTTATCTTGTATGAGGAATAAAATACAGTCAATAATCCACGCGCGCGCGCCTTCGTCACGGAGGCCGCTCACGATCCAATGAAGCTACGGGTGCACTTACCTCAACACTTATTGTTCCTAAATTTTGTATCAAAATAAATGTGCCAGGCGATGCAGGGAGCCTTTGAAAGCTTTAAGTAGGTGTAGGGTGACCTGACGCGAGTGCATGGCAAACTGATGGGTGGAGATTTTGTCAACGGGTGCCGTTTTTGTTCAGAGCAAAAGAGAACCGGCGAAAATTCATGGCACGTCTCAGATTCAGAGTAAGGAGCAAAACTTGCGCATATAGTTAAAGTTTCAGTTGTCTAGTGTAGTTGGCTGTTCTAGCTTCGTTGAAAAAATATCAGTCAGTTGAAAGATCGAAGATGTATATGTAGTCTTGCGACTGACGCACATGTATGATATATATTAGGGTGAGGCTACCAGAAAGTAATGGAAAATAATATGCCTCTGCCCGTGCCACTAGGTATAACGGGCTTGCACATGTATGGCAGACGTAGTCTGTTTAATACATTGATGAACAGTAACCTTTAATCAATGAAATGGGCATAATCAGTTATGCATAATTGAAAATAGCAGCAAACACACACACATTAAAAATGGTCCTTCAAAGTTACACATTGCACTGCATTTCATCAATTTTCAAAATGCGATCTGCGGCTGAAAATTCAGTCTCAAAATCTTCCTGCACGGCTTGTGCACATAAGGAGTTGGCCTCTCGTCCCTGTCTGTCACTTTCTTAGCATAATTAACTGACAAAAAGGATTCTGAGAGGAGGAGAAGGATGAAGAGGGAAGGCGGGGAGGTTTTTTTTTGAAAAAAAGAAGGTTGAGAAATTTTTTAAATATCAAAGAAGCGGACCTTATAACATGGCTATTGTCAATTCCTTGCAGGCAACTCACTGATGAATTCTCAAGTGCTGATTGCATGAGGATCTTAAGTATACTTCGGGCACATTGGTGTGTTTTAGGTGCACAGCAGCTTCTTTTCAAAAAAATAAACTTCTTGTCTAATAGGGCGAAAAGCTCTGGTTTCCGATAATACAGTCCGCTAGAATATTAATCTCGTAGAAGAGTGTGCATTAGGCTGCTTCTTTCGCTAGCTTGAAGAAGAATAGCGCAAGCGTCACACCCGAAGTTGATTAACCTATCGATATATCCAGCGACGTAAGGTAAACCAGAATATGCCAAATTGGGTAATGGGATGGCAGGAGATGCCATCACTTCCTTCAGTCCCTTGGTTACTGATTGCGGCACAGCAGAAATTAGTTTTTTTTTTTTTTTGGCATCGAAGCAAGGTGCCTTGATTTTGCTGTCAGATGAAACTTCCGCCTTGACAATGTAGTCAAGTGCCGCTAGCTGTTACGGCCCTCGCATATCTAGCATGTCGTTCCCTTCCGCGCATTAGCTTTACTTTCTCGAAGAGAGCCTCAATGGGGTCGCTATAGGGCTTGAATACGTTTTCAGTGAGAGCGTCCTTCTTTAACGCTTTAGAAGTTTCTTGCATGCTTTCGATATAGCAGGGGAACTAATTTGTAAGTCAATGCATCGAGTACCACCATCATTATTGGCCTCGTGTTACCACTTCGAGCACAAGTGGTGTTATGAAAATCAAACCATTTTGATTGTTTTCATAATAAGCTTAATACCATGTAAAAATTTCAATAAACAATGTTTATTTGCAAAATTAAAATAATGTTTATAATACCACAAATTGGCTAATATATGAATTACAATAACATTTAATACTCAACCCTACAACGTTTACTTTGACTGTTAAAAATACTTTATATCATGCAAGCATTTTGCAATTTAAATCACATTTTTATGAAATTATTTTCATCTACGGTACTACATCGATGGTTTCGCATCTAGCGCTGAAAGACGGTTTTGCTGTAGCAGACGAGTTGCTGTCATGTTAGCCTTGAAGAAGCTTCGATGTGATCAGTTTGTTCAGTTGTTTTTTTTTATTCCTATTCTTGTACAGGTTTGGGAAAAAATCGTATTAAAATGGACAGAAGCAGCTACCACGCTTGTCGAACATTTGCTGAGCGACAGTGTTTTTTTTATATAAAGATTCCGTTCACGTGTGTAGTACGCTGACGACATGCCGCTGCAGCATCTACCTTCTGTGTTCTTTCATGTCGGAGCTGCACTCACCACGAAATCCGCGAGCGACAGCGCGAAACCAGGCAAAAGCCACCCGCCGCCGCTGAAGCAGACGCGAAGCGAACAGTGAGCAGGTCGCACGCCTTGCGGCGGCGGATAGCGTAACTCAAGTAGAAACGTTCCCATTGTTCCCGCGGCGATTGAGAAGGCCGTAAGCCACCATAGCCGTAAGAAAGAGCGCGCGCTCTTTCTTACGGCCTTCTCAATCGCCGCGGGAACAATGGGAATGTTTCTCCTTGAGTTGCGCTTTCCGCCACCGCAAGGGGCGCGACCTGCTCACTGTTCGCTCCGTGTCTGCTTCAGCGGCGGCGGGTGGCTTTTGCCTGGTATCGCGCTGTCGCTCACGAGTTTCGTGGTTAGTGCAGCCCCGAAATTAAAGAACACAGAACGTAGATGATGCAGCGGCATGTCGTCAACGTACTACACACGTGAACGGATATAAAAAACACTGTCGTTCAGCAAACGTTCGACAAGCATGGCATACATTGCGGCATGGTAGCTACTTTTGTCCATTTTAGTCCTAATTTTTCCCAAGCCTGTACAAGAATAGGAACAAAAAAAAAACTGAATGAGGAGTGATCACATCGAAGCTTCTTCAAGGCTAACACGACAGCAACTCGTATGCTACAGCAAAATCGTCTTTAGCGCTAGATGCGAAACCATTCATGTAACACCGAAGATGAAAACAATTTCATAAACATGTAATGTAAATTGCAAAATGCTTGCATGATATAAAAGATTAGTATAACAGTCAAAGTAAACGTTGCAGGATTGAGTTTTAAATGTTATTACAATTCATATATTTGCCAATGTGTGGTATTATACGCATTATTTTAATTTTGCAAATAAACATTGTTTTAATGAAATTTTTACATGATATTAAGCTTGTTATGAAAGCACTACAAAATAGTTTGATATTCATGACACCACTTGTGCTCGAAGTGGAAAAAAGAGGCCAATAAATGATGAAGGTGATACTCGATGTAATGACTTACAAATGAGTTCACCTGCTATATCGAAAGTATGCAAGAAACATTAAAGCGTTAAAGAAGGACACTCTCTGTCGCTATCAGTCACATCCGTAGTTCCTCAATGCTCTATCTTTGGACTCTTGCTGTTCCTAATCTTTATTATCGACATTACCGCCGATACCAACTGTAAGGTTAGAATCTTTGTGGATGATTACATAATATACAGAGAAGTAAGAAGCCACGGAGATCACGCCGCTCTGTTCATAAAAAAGTGCCGATTGATGTAGTAACTGGCAGATGTCACTTAACGCAAAGAAGTCGTACATCAACGGAAGTAACCAGAAAAAAGAGCCTTCTAATTTTGTGTAAAAATGAATGACCCTCCACTCACGTTTGTAAATGAGCAAGAATACCTAGTTTTCACCCTGACTAAAGATTTTAGATGGGGCGAACACATCAGTAATATTACTTCAACTGCATTGCGCAGGTTATTTTTCCATAGAAGATTCTTTCGCGTTGCTCCCGCACTAACTAAAAATTTAATTCATAAGATCTTTAGTAGGACTGTACCAGTCTAATTTATATTTCACCCACCGAAACAGTTGCAATCTCAGGGATTGAGACGCTATCGCCAAGAGCATAGTTCGTGCAATTAAAACTCCTGTACCAGCTACTTACATAACGGCTCTAACATTGACTTATCAAAGTATTGTTACGCCCTTAGCGTCGCGACGGAGACGTTCTAGTCGGTTCAGTACGCTGGGCACACACGGTTAGCGGGAACGACACAAGTGCCACCAGACAAAGGTCGAACGGGCGCGCACACTTCTTCTTCCTCTTCCTTCTTTCTTCCTCCGTGCTCTGTTTTAGAACAAGTCCGTAACACTTCCCCCGTCGCAGGCGAAGCCCTCCGGGCGAGTCAATCGTCAGCACGAGGATGACAGGGTTTCAGACGCGCGACGTGGGCAAGCTCAGTTCGTGAAGAACGTCGGCCACTTTTTGTAAGGCGAGCAATCCGATAGGTGAGGTCACTAATTGCCTCGAGGATAACATAGGGACCGATATAATGCGCGAGCAGTTTCTGACTTAAGCCACGCTTCCTTAGTGGACGCCAAAGCCAGACCATATCTCCAGGGAGGTAGGTGACGTGGCGATGGTGGTCGTCGTAGCGGGATTTCGAGCGCTTTTGTGAGGCGAGAGTTCTCAGGCGGGCTATCCGGCGGGCTTCTTCAGCCCGGCACAGGATCTCAGCAATCTCAGGTTCGTCATATGTGGAGAACGGGAGGATGGTGTCGAGGATGTGTCGAGGAGACCGGGCATAGAGGAGAAAGAATGGACTGTAACTTGTTGTTTCCTGTTGGGCGGTGTTGTATGCGTATGTTATAAATGGTAGCACAGTGTCCCAGTCCTTGTGGTCGGCGGCGACGTACATTGAAAGCATGTTGGTGAGTGTCCGGTTGGTTCGCTCGGTCAACCCATTTGTTTGCGGATGATACGGGGTTTCTTACCACATAAACGAGACGTAAGAAACCAGCATGCATGCATGCTAACCGAATATTCATGTCACAGTGAAGCATTTAAACATTCTTCATTTCGGCTGGCAACAAGCGAATGGAATCGTCTACATGAATCTATTACTAACATTATTCATTCTCTAATTTTTGTTCTCCCAATTACATGCCATGGTTTGAACAGACATGATTCAATAACGCCTTTCGGTTTCGTTCCTTTTTTTTTTTTCGTTTGCTGGTTCACGCAGTCGACGGCCTGTTATCCTGATGTTTCCCTTCTTGAACTTGTATGTGTTCTTTGTGAGTTGCTTGTGCGCATTTAATAGCAAATCTTCAGTCTTTCTTTGTGCAATATGAACATCTTGGTAAAGTATTCCTGTAGAGAGCTGCTTTGACTCTTTTCATAACCTTTTGTTAGATATTATGAATGTAATACCCACCTGCTAATACCCACCTCAACTAGAGATTGGCAGTATCGCAAATAAATAAATAACAGATAGTGTAAAATAACAGTTTAAATCAATTTCGTTGTTTGCAGAATGCAAGCGAGTTCAATATTAGAGACCGCAAAAAATTTACATTAATGCGCTTTTGAAGAGGTACAGAACAAAAATACAAAAAGTCAAGCAAAGAGATTTTGCTAGTGCACCCAAGTTTAATTTAATTTGAAGCATTGAATCGGTAGTAATTTTTTATGCCCATCAACATAGCCGCGGCCTTTTACAGGTCTGAACATTTTTCCAACTTTCAGTTTTCTCTCCCGCCAATCAACTTCGCCAAATAACAGAGGGCCATCCTATATAAAAGCTCACCTCGATTTCGTGCCGGCCCATCCCGTGCAATAAAGCGGTACAGCCATTCTTTTACGCAATTTATACCGGATGTTTTCTATAAGAAGGCACGCGCCGATCGAGGCATGAACGTCGTCCGAGAAGTATACACTTACAGCGGTGATTACAATTTCCCTACTGGTCCTCATTTGCGAATCTTAGAACGTCAAAAATGAAACCGCACGGACATCCAACGCACGTAGACGCAAAAAACAGAAGGCGAAACGTGCCGAACAGATATGTCGCCCTGTAAGGCATAGCCTTTCACTCTATTTCAAACGTTCCGGCTGTCTTCTTTTTTCTCTTTTGAGGCGTACAAGTGCATGGCAGTTTCGACACAAAACATACTTTGATGTTCAGACGTGTAGCCTTTATACAAATTTTCAAGGCTCTTGCATGAGTTTTATTGAGAAAGCCTACTACCCTAGGTTTCGAGCCTTCATCGTAGCGCGGCCGGTAGCCACGTCTTACCCATGAGACACTGTGACGTCACACCCCACGTGACACAAGGGTGTGGGCTGGCAGGAGCTGCCAACTTGGGTCTCTCGTTTCACATGGGACGGTTATGTCAGAATCAGCCTGCTAGGACCCTGGTATTCACGTTACGCCTATAGGCCACTAAGGCACGTTCATACGGCTTTGTTAAAGCGGGGCTTTATATGTGGGCTGAGGAAGAAAAAGAGAAGTACGCTCGGTCACCCGCAGCTAATACTTTCGCTCAATATTTGGTTCAGCACCGCTGAACCCTTGTAATTTCTTTTTTTCAATCATGGTACTTGTATTTGCGATATCAGACTCTGTCGTCATTCCGTGAATTTTATATCTTACTCTCTTGTAACTTACAAGAACGTTGTTTTCAGCAAGAGTGGCCTTATTTTGTTTAAGAGCTGGTATTGCATCGATGCAAGCGACATTTCCGATTCGGTAGCCTATTAACGTTAACTAGATCACTCGGTGTTGCTAATTCATAGGGAAGGAGTGTCGAGATTTTTAAACACGCCCAATTCGCTACTCGATATCATGTACATTAACAGTAACTGTTTCTTCGGCCAGAACAGTTAATATTATTGGATCCAACCTTGTCGCATTCTCTCCCCTCAGACATGTCTTATATGTCAAAAGTTGTGTCCACTCATTATAACGACACGAACGCTCTGTCGAAGAGGTATACAGATGGACTTGCACGGATCGATCCTTTACTTAGAAGGTGGGGGCCCTAAAGTTCGCATTACAGTGCACGATAAGAACACATATGACCACAAATATGCCAGCCGCCATCCGGCCCCTACATAAAAACAAGCGACTACAGAACCGGTGCTCGCTGCATGACACCAAATGGCCTTAAAAAGCGTATAAAACAGTCACTGAAACATTGTCTATAGAGATCGGTCTTGAGCGTTACTTTGTTCAACTTCGTGGTCGACACACGTAGGAAAAACCAACTGAGACGGCGTTCTTCAGTTCTGTAAGGCGAATTTCGGTCGCGTTACAATTCCTCCTGTTGCGCTCTACACCAGACCTGGCGGTATGAGGCGAAGTGCTACGCACCTGCTGGGGGCCTCCTGTGGCCCACGCATCTCCGGCGAGCGCCTGCTGCTGGCGCTCCAAAATCCTGGCCAGGTTCCGCACCCGCTCCTGCAGCCTGACAACGCGCTCGAAGAGCCTCAGCATGGGCACGTTGCCCCCCTGCGCCTCGAGCAGCGACAGCAGCAGCCTGGACATGGCGGGACTGAGCAGCCTGACGCCGCCGGGCTCGGACTGGCGATGGACCCGCTCTGTGGCTTGGACGATGGGCAGGCTGATCTTGATCCAGCGCGCGAAGGTCCTGCGAGAGGAACAGAAAGGCATACGCCGTGTTTTGCTTTCTGCGCACAGGAAAGTGTTTGCATCCCTACAGTCATGAACAGCATTCAATTGGACGACACACGAAAAGTGAAAAGAATCTTTTTTTTTTCGATCTTTCGCTCCTATTACTTCATACAGTTTAGTTTAATTTACCTTTTGGGATTAACGTCGCATAGCGGATCACGCTTTGAGAGACGCCGTAATGGAAGACTCCGGAAATTCGGATCACCTGGAATTCCTTAACGTGCATCGACAACGCGCTGCGCACGAGCGCCTTGCTTTTCGCCTCCATCGAAAAGCGGCCAGCGCGGCCGGGATTCGATACTGCATCCTTAGACACCGCATTCGAGCACCGTAGCCACTGCACCACCGGGGTGGACTAATTGTTTGATACACGCCTTGCTATAATTAGGCCAAGGAGTGTATCAAACCAAAGCAGAGCATTATTCTTTCTATTTTTATATAAGCCCATGGTCAGCGGGGTCGTACAGCACACGAGATGGCAAGCAGGACGCGTGAATGTGCAGTCCGTGATAGGTCCTTGGAGGCAACTGAACATCTTATGCTAAAGTTAGATGGTATCCATCAGGATACCGATGCAGGCATACTCACTCCCCTTGAAGCGCTAGGGTTTATAAGGGTAACGGTGGTCTGTGAAGGAATCAGCGATGGCAGTAACCAGCGATTGAACATTCGTAGATGAAAAGCAGAAAGTGGCACGGAGTAAAAATATCGGGATAAAGATTTAGGGAACGAAATGACAATTTATTTGATAGACTTGTAGCAAGATTGAAGAAATAAGTAAAAAAAAACAAGCATTGGGGCAACTGACACCTCTGTTTTATATAGGACGCTCTTATATTATAGCCTATCCATTATACGAATCAAAAGTCCTCAAATCACAACAGCTCACCACAGCCACGTCCCAGACAAGTAACTTGGTATGTTTTGAGCTGGGCAAAAAGACCAGACCGAAGCAAGAAACACAAAGCCACATGCATAGACTCTCTCACTCACTCACAGATACGCGCGCAATCACGCGCACACACAGTGCTTACACTTTAGAAGTTTGCCCAGCTCTCTGGCCTGCGTTAGTTCAACCCGGTTTACCCTCTGTTTAGTCAGCGCTCAAAAGACTCAAAGGGATTTATTCTTGAGTTGAACAAACCGCGCTATCTTCCGCGGGTATCCGGGAAGTACCACTCATCCGGATTCTAGGCCTCTGGCTGCAGAGCGATAGAAAGGTAAACCACGTGCTCCGCCTCCTCAAGAATACAAGAAAACCAGATCTCTAAAATGATCCGCCGGTTGGCCAGAAACAGAAAGGGCATGCGAGAAGAAGACATGATCCGTCTGATGCAAGCGCTTGTCATCAGTCGCCTCTCCTATGGACTACCCTACCTTACCCTGCTCCGAAGATTTCTCAACAAAGTCAATGCAATGATATTGTTACGAGGCGGCAAGCCGATGATGAAAGCTAGAGACAGAACATGACCGATGGCGATGGTAGATGACGTTTAATGAATGATGGCGGACCTAGAGCGAGCGCGCCTGCCCACGCCATTGTCCGCTTCTTCTTCTTCGCCCGTAACACTATCCGGGGCCACCGAGCGATCGTCCCGATCGGTGGACGAAGAAGAAGTCAAAGTTGATCAGATTTGTGACATGACGGTGATCTTGTGCGGACCGGTGAAGAAAGAAGAGAAAGAACGTAACGGCTTGCAGCCATGATGAGCAATGAAGCCTGGCCCAGGAAGCTTTCGCTGAACCGGTCGCCAGGATTTGATGGCTGGGTCCTAGGTACGCATCAGACGGCCCAGGCGGGGGCGATGTCTTCACGTGTAGGGTTGTATCGGGTCGGTGGGTTCATCTGGTCGGCGTTTCTGGTCGGTCGAATCCTTCGGTCAAGTATTTCCTGCGCTGTGTCTTGTGATGTGTCCTTCCGCGTGTTCGTGGCGTCTCAGGTTGGTGGGATCTTAAAGTTGGGCTGCTTGTGTTTTTTCGTGTCTTTTGGTCAGGGCGGCGGACTGGGCGGGGGTGGAGAACGGCGATATGGCGATAGGCTGGGGAACAGCCAGGTGATGCGTCGTCGCAGGAACCCGTTGCCGATGGCGCAAGGTGACACAGGGCGCTGAAACTCCGGGCCAGGATGACGAGTGATGATGATGCACCCCGCACCTCCACGAAATGTTACGGGGCGGCAAGCCGATGATGAAAAAAGACAGAACATGACCGATGGCGATGGTAGATGACGTTTAATAAATGATGGCGTACCTAGTGCGAGCGCGCCTGCCCACGCCATTGTCCGCTTCTCCTTCTTCGCCCGTAACAATATGTGCAGCTTACAAGAACGCGTTAGGCCTCCCACCATACACCTCCAACGTCAAAATGGAAGCTCTTGGACTGCGCAACAAGTTTGAAGATATTCAAGAGGCTGTAATCCTGTCCCAGAGAGAACTCCTTCTGTCAACTGAGACAGGCCGGCTCATTCTCGAGCGCGTTGGCTATCCGGCGGACCGACAGGCCATCCAGTCAACGACTAATAATCCTGTTTCATACCGGGAAATAATACATGTCGTCTCGCTCCGAAAGAACATGTGTCCTGTCCCCAACGAAGGCAGAAGAAACGCCAGAGTTAATTACATTTAGCGCGCATTGGAACGCAGTCAGAAAACTGTCTATGTGGATGCCTCTCTAAACGAGCATCCATCGACCGCAGCAGCAGCCGTGATGTTGGTCTCTTCTTAGACAGAGGTCTCCAGCATCTCCATCCCGCACTGTACTGTCACAGACGCGGAAGTTGTGGCGGTCGTGCTGGCCGTTACCTACGGAGACGCGACCTACCGAGAGCTTCACGTAATCATGACTCACAAGCGGCGTGTCAGGCAGAATACCTACGAAATCAGCTCACTTCACAACTAATCCATTGGCTACAAATTCATTGCTCAAACATCAGATCGCTTGGGTCCCATGGGGTTGTAAGGTATAATGATGTCGAGGACAGGCTATCTCGAGGTCACAAACCGAGGGGCCACCATCCCCGATCTCACAACCAGTCTTCCTGTCCCCGCAGCTTAGGGCACGCGACTAAGTATATACGCGAACAACGTCGAATTTACCCCCTTCCAAACAAGGAGCCAGGAAACGCGAGAATGGAGACAGCTCCAGGCCGACGCGCTCCCCAACCTGCATCGCTACACAGATATATGCCCTTGATGTAACGACCGGCCCATCGCCTACCACAACACATGGGGATGCACGGGCCCCAAACCCGCAAACATAAACACACATCATTCGGAGGCGCAGTGGGAGGCCACTCTGCTATGCTCAGTCCTAGTGACCCAGCGTAGACTGGTAACCATAACGTTGGCTGCTAACCCAGGAAGGAGAGGAAGCCCAGGCTGCGGGGGTCTTTAAATGAAGACTCCACTCACTGTCCACTCATTTTTTTTAAATAAAGTTTTCTCTCTCTCTCTGCGGATATCAATCAACAAGACATAACTCAAAATAAATGCAAAAATAAGTATAAAAGCTTTTGTAACAACCTTTGCGCACCGAAATTAAGCTCCCAGAGAAATGGTAACAGACACGCACAGTTTAATTTCCGGCGTTATTCTCAAAACTCTGAGAGCCTGGAAGCTTCGGAGCCAAAGTGTAAATTGCAGCTGTATGCGCACAGTAAGTACAATTCCAGAATTCAACCTCTGGTCTCGAGTATTCCGCCCGTACCGATCACATCCGCTTACCCACTTTTGAGCGCATTTATTCTGTGCACAAACAAAGGTTTCATAACTTGTAACTTCAAGTCATATCCGTAGAAATGGCTCAGAAACTGGTTTCTCCTCGGAACTGGCCAGATGGCACAGAATACACTTCCGTCTAATACAAGTCACGTCTCTTCGTCGTGATCTTACGTTCGGCAAGATCGACTGGAGCTTTATTCGGGTGCGTAAGCCGCAGTTAAACATAAGCTCCACCCCCCATATTCATACCCTGTGCACCCCAGCAACAGCCCCTCGACACCGCCAATATTTGTCACACCTCATCACAACCCATGTACACGCTCATCGCCCGCCTACGCCACATTCGCCATGCAACAGGCTCACATCCTCTACGTATTGGCGGCGATCTAAATTCATAGCAAATCAACTGGGGATACCTGTACACGACACCCAGGGGCAGGCGCCTCTAGACAGAAATACAAGCTCCCCAGCTTCACTGCACACAACTTCCCTTTTCCGACGCGCACTGGTACCAGTGTGTAACTGGACAGCAGTCGCGACTTCACGCTAAGCAATGTCATTCGAAACGTGATATGGTAACGTACCACACAAATCATGGGAAGTGATCACTACCCCATCATGATCACACTTCCTTCTCACGCAAAATCACCCGAAGACATTTAATTGGAATGACCTTCGCATCACGCGGGGGAACCTCCACAACATGCCCATTTAGGACATAGACGGATGGGTTCAGACCCTCCTCAACAATGTATACCTATATACACACACAGCACATAGAGACACCTCCGTACATACATGAAATAGACAGTCGACTGGCACACCTCTGGCAGGCACACAGCAACCTCAAAACTAGGTGGAAGAGACATATGCGGAAACGCCTCGCGGCACTTCAAGCTCAACTCAACTCTCACTCCGAAACTCTTAACCACAAAAATTGGGGCCAGATTTGCAACGGAAGGTCTGGTAAACTTAGCAGCAAAAAATCTTGGCAGCTCCTCCGCAACCTCCTCGACCCTAGTGAATTCAGATTAGCCACACAGCAACATATCACTCGGCTAATTCACAACAGACCACTCACACCCACAGACCTAATCGATCACCTCAAAGCTACTCTTACAGCACCGGATACTAACAATCGCCTCCCAGCATATACAGGTACACATAACCCGGACCTCGACGCAGATATCAAAGAACAGGAAGTTCGCTCCGCCATACAATCCCTGCACACATCCTCGGCACCGGGTGCCGACAAAATCACTAAAACAATTATACTACATCTAGAGGATGTGCCCATCGCACAGACTACAGAATATTTTAATGATTGCTGGCAGACAGGCACACTCCCCCAATCATGGCGGCACGCTAAAATAAATTTCACACCCAAGCCTAACAAACCTGTCTCAATTGCAAACCTTAGATCCATTTCCCTTACCTTTTGCCTCGGTAAACCTTTGGAACACGTAGCACTGAACCGACCTAAAGATCACATGACAGAGCGCAACCTCTATCCACACACCATGATCGGTTTCTGTCCCCACCTAAACTCAGAAAACGCCACGCTGCAAAGTCCTCGACCTCACTATCCCAGCCCACACTAAAGCTATACTCGCCTTAGACCTCTCCAAGGCTTTTGATAACATATACCATACCACCATAGTGACCGCACTTTCCCTGTTAAATATTGGACATAAATGTGTTCTTACATTCGCGCCTTCCTTCCCCCTACACTCTTCAAAGAGTGGGTACCCCGCAAGGCTCTGTACTCATAGAGTTCCTTAAACTAACTAGAGGGAAAGCTGAGGGCGCTGCACTTCAGCCACCATGGGCGCGCTAAGAATCATGGGCCGGTGTGCTACTTGTTGCGGGACAGTCGGTTTTTCTTGGGTACGTGGAGTGGCGTTACTGCAATGTTTTTTTCTTTGTTATCATCATCATCTGAAGGTGCGTACATAGACCGCGAAAGCTATAGTAGCGAAGGAGCAGAAGCAGACGTCGCCAATAAATGGTTTTTGTTTCCCGAAATGCCACTAAAAACTTCCTTAAGTGATTGAACAACCATAAATATTTGTATAACGTTTTTCTGCTTCAAATTTTGCCTATTAAGTGCGAAATATTGGTATTTGTGCTGCTCAAAACTAAGCCAATAGGAGAAAGAGCCATCGCTTATATTGGATAAATCTCACACTGACATGCTGTTTCTCTCTCTTTTTGCAATTTATAGTCACAATATTCAATCTTAGGACATTATTTACTGTAGAACAATGTTTATCTTTGCATTAGTTTTGGCCAAAAGTTGTAGTTCTGCACTCGATAGCTCTCCGGCCCATGATGCTTTGTGCGCCCATGGTGGCTGAACTGGCCCTCTGGAAACTCCATGTAAACTCTCATAGACGGCAGCACAGCTTTCCCTCTAGGTAAGGTAAGAAACTCTATGTCTGTACTATCACATTTCTATCCAACGCCAAGCTCATTCCACTCGCTGCTTCTCTCAACCACATACCGCACCTAAGACACACACTATACGCCGATGATATCAACCTACGGACCACCACGGTAAACGATGGGCAAATAGAAGACACTCTCCAGCAGGCAGCCACCCACGTACAACACTACGCTCGCACTATTGGCCTCACCTGTTCCCCAACAAAATCAGAACTCTTAATTATACGCCCAAAACCTCGCACCCTCCCTACAACATCCATCAACATAACACTGGAGGGCCAGCCTATACAAGAGGTAAACACCATACGCAAACTTGCAAAACACCGCACACAATAGTTTCACTATCAAAAAACTTAAAAGCACAACAACTGCACTGGCACATCTCATCCGACGCGTTTCCACCAAACACTATGGGCTTAAAGAAGATGACATCTGCCCCCTTATCTACGTCTTCTTACTGAGCCGCTTTGTGTATTAGGTTGCATACTTGGAACTGTACCGTAGGGAAATAGACACCGTAGAAGCCCTCCTACGGAAAGCATACAAAACTGCTCTCCATCTTCCCCCTCACACACAAACCTCAAAACTCCTACAACTAGAACTCCACAATACTGTACACGAGCTCGTTGAAGCTCACAGAAAGCTCAATACCTACGGCTCACTAAAACTGCTACAGGTAGACACATGCTTGATAGACTGCGTATCCGAATACCCGCGAACAGCCCCCAGCTTCTACCCCTCCCTAAACTCATATTCCGTATCCTCCTAGTCAAACCCCTTACACGCAACACACACCCCGATTGCCACACCACACGCAGAGCGTCCGCGCACACGCCCTCCACTGCGGTTCCGAGGAGGATGCCGTATGGGTGGACGCAGCTTGCGCGGGTGCGTGCTCTGCAGGAGCGGTTTTTGACAATACGGGGTGCCCACTAATCTCTGTATCCCTCCCACCCGTCTCCACTCCGGAATCAGCAGAAGAGGCTGCAATAGCTACTGTCATTGCCCACACTGAAGTTCGGTACATTCGTTCCGATTCTAAAACAGCGTTGCTAAATTTCGCCGGAGACAGAATCCATGAAACCGCATTACGCATGCTAAAATCGGTTTCTCCTGAACCACCCACCAAGTGAAGCTGATTTGGGCGCCTGTGCACTCGGGAAATTTTGGCAATGAGGCCGCCAATGTCCACACACGAGGACTTATAAACCAGGCTGCGGCGGACTCGGGCCTAGACGACTCGAGAGAGCGCATGAATACCTTCAGTGAGCTGATGTTGGCCTATCGAGTCGAGCGTCAGCTCTACCCTCCACCTCACCCATCTCTTACTATCCACCATCAAATCTTATGGCACCGCCTGCAGAACCTAACCCTTATCACGCTCTAACAATTATCCCGCATGCACCCAGGTGCCTTCACCCCGTTTTGTGCCTTGTGCTTTCATTCCACCGCTACATTAACACATATCCTGATGGAGTGCCCGGATGATCCTTCCGCGCCAGGCTCAGAGCTCTCCACCTGGGAGGAATGGGAGGCCTTACCGCGCGCGACGGACCCACATCGGCAGAAGACCGCCATCACGCGGGCCGCGGATGAGCTGCAGTGACTTGGACTCTCACACATTTAGTCTAGTGAGGCTGTTACTGACCCGGGCTTGCGGCCCGCACCCAGTGGACAAAAAAAGTGTTCTCTCTCTCGCCCCATTTGTGGCAGAAGGCGCCAGGTTTTGGGCGTTCGCTTGGCGCTTCATCAAAGGTTGCTGGGATCGAAAACTGAAAATGCACATTTGCCAGAATAAATTGTTGTAAATTTACAAGTTCTGCTATGAAAGAGCGGAAATGATTATCTCATAATGCACTGCTTCTGCGCTGTCTGCCTTCAAGTGTAGAAAGAGAGAAAATAACCATAGAGGTGGCACGCCTTTGACGCACTCCGAGCAGGCGTTGCAAGCGGCTTTCTAGCAAATGTGCCGTAAGCACATAATGGGTAATTCATGCTGCTTCATAATGCGAAAGCTTTACTAACCCCATAGAGCAAAGTTTTGCCGTCGTCAGCAATTAGACCATCTGACCGCAGCTGTGCCGTTGCCTTGGCAACCTATCACGTGACTCGTCACGCCGAAGCTCCGCAGCCACTGTATCTATAAGAGAGTAAAAGGAGCAGTATTTGTCCCATCTCCCTGGAAACCGGAGGGATGGGTGGCTGCTCTTGGCCCTACGGGGCTGGGACTGGTAGGTCACCGCCGCTTGCTGGCGGAGGATAGCCTGCCACAATATTTGTACCTTTCGTAGGCCGTCATTGCACTCGCCCCGCTTTGGTGGTGGACGACGGCTATTGGGACACGCGTCTTTCTCTGCCTCCTTTTTTTCTTTCTTTTCTATTTTCTCTTCTGCCTTTAGACCCTTTACAGAGCGAGCGCATGGGCGCTGCCATATCTGTGCCGCCATCGCCGGCCTTCGGGCCTTCTGGTTTGACGGCTTTCGGCGCGCTGATACTCGGCTGCACGCTGTGGCGTACCCGCTATCGCTGGGAACAACGAGCTTGTAGACAGCCAAAAAAATTCACGTGAATGCTTATAGTGTGTGTGTAGGTGCTAAAAAATGTAAAATTTACCTACGTATTTCATTTATTGCGTCCTCCTAACTGTCTGCATTGGCTAGAACGTTTCGACAAACCGTCAGCCGTCGACTCGTTTTTCTTTTTTTTTTTTTTACCAATTCTCTCTCTTGCGCTCTTTGTGGAAAACATTGTAAAACTGAATAGATTACAAACTGATTATCCCCTCAAACGTTTTTTAATTTTCTTGCGCAAGGGGCAAACGCATGTTCAGACCGTGCTGGCTGACACGCATTATAAATGTTCACCATTTAACATTGTGCACAATTTATTGCTCAATATGACGCATGTGTAATCCCCAACAATTGAAAAGGTGTACTTTTACCTCCTGTAAACGTCCTGGCTTCAAAAGACTTTTACGCTGCTTGAGGGCCGCTTTAGGCGCTCACTGGCATTCACCTGCGCTCAAACGAAAGTGAGTGGAAACTGCATCGAAATTGAGAACCCACAGTAGGCAGCCCAAGCAAGCGGGCATATAAAAACATCTTCTCATGGTAAATTTCATCCTTGGCCAGTGCATTAGTTTCCTAAAAGCAGCAGTTATTACATATATTGCAGCAGTGCTTATCTAATTAAAGTTTGGATTGACTTGTGGGGTTTAACGTCCCAAAGCGACTCGCTATGAGTGGAGGATGCGGAGATTCCCGCCTTCTGTGGTTTTTTACGTGCACTCAATCGCACAGCACACGGGCGCCTGTGTTTTCGGCTCCATCGAAAAGCAGCCGCCGAGGCCGGGATTCGGTATCGCATGTCTTGGGAACAGTACCTAACTAAAGTAGGCAGAATCACTGACATGCCCAAACTTACTTTTCTTCTCTGCACAATCAATTCTTAAAAATGCATATACATTAATAGCTACATCAAGGTACTTCTTAACGCCCTGCGAAAATAACGCGGCAGCAGTGGTGCAACATGCAACTCTTCAGAAAACGTCAGGGTCGTTCTCGCATTCCTATGGCTACTGCCGGTGCTAAAATGAGCTGATGCGTGAGGTATAGCCTTTCTCTACAACGCACAGGCGCTTTCTTGTCCCAGCATGGAACGTTGAACTCGTTATATACCTGTGAGAAAAACGGTGGCCTAGGCCATGATGTGCCCCTTATGTAGAAAGCATCGTCTGTTCTTACGCCAATAAACAACAGGTTCATTAGCTCTACTTCCTTGCAGAATACTTCGACTATACAGATGACCCCTGCATCAAAGCAGCGGTTTTTAAAAGTCAGCCGGCATTCTTACAAAAGAAGCCCTGCAGCAGTCCGCACTGCGTGCCGATGCGTTCCGAAGGCCAGCAATGACGGTCATACTGGTGGCGCCACCTGTTGGGGAGAGTGGAACTACTCTCTGCAAACGGTCTATACGAGGCAGCGGAGGTGGCTCAGCTACAGAGTCAAAAGCAGCCCGTGCATTTTCTTTTTCTTCTTCCTACAGTCGACCCAACAAACTCGACCACGCTATAATGATATGGACAAAGGTGAGATTCCGAGCAAAAGAGAGATAAAGAGGTGCCGTAGTGGAGGGTTCCGCAATGATTCAGGCCACCTGGGGATCTTTAACGAGCATTGAAATTGCAAAGCACACCGACGCATTTCCGTTCTATCGTGCATCCTGATTCCATTTTAAACCGGAAGCTTTACTACACCATGTATCATCCAATGCAAACCTAAGCGCCCACCTGACCTTCAATGAGCCAGAGATCACAGGGTAGATAGCCTAGCCATGGTACAGCTATATTGTACCACCACTTTTCCTTTGACCTTGACCTTGGACAATGAAGGCAGATAGATCATCACCTGTTCCTTCTAGTTGACGGCATCCTCGACTCCATAGTCTCGGCAATTTAATCACGCAAACCATGTCTACCCATGTCTAACTCTAAGCCTAATAACGCAAAACAAAACGATGCTATCGCTTCCCGTAACTAAGTTTAACAGGGTGAAGCCTCAGCCAATGATTTGATGTCGGGTTAATAACAATCAGCGCAGGTGGAACATTGCATGCATTGCTCAGTTTGCTACGTTTGAAGCAAGGATGCGGATCGAGCAGGGCGCACTCTAGTTGATATACGTGGCTTTATCTCGACATTTTACTGCACTATGCTCTCGCGATTTCCTCACTATTTATGTTCGTTGACTGTCCTCGTTCAAACTTGGGCAAAACTCGGCTATGTAGAATACAGAATTCGGGAGAGAGAGAGATTTTAATGGCACTGATGGCTGCCTGGTGGTGAGCCTAGCATGCTACTCCTGATGAGGAGGGTGAGGAATGAGGGTGACAAAGTGTGGGAGCAGAGGGGAAATGAATGAAAAGAAAAGAATCGGTTTCGCACAATTTCACAAGCACATAATCACACACAGATGAGTTTTAAAGTGTCTCGATCAACCCTGTGTCCTTGAGAAAATTTAATAAGGCCTTTATAGCTCGTACAGCCGACTACCCGTCGCATCAAGGACCCAGGACATGTTTAACGCTCAAGTTTGTGTCAAATTATTACGCAATGTTTTTCGATATGCAGTAAACCTTTGACAGGAGGTAATAAATGTTCGAAACCTTCACACACATCACATGTAGAGCACAGAGGGCTACTGGCAATACCTATTGTACGTAAGAAGTAGTTTGTGTATGACACATTCAAGCGGATTCGGTGTAGACAGCTACGATGGCACCTGTTCAAATTGTGAGGAATTCGAAAGACGCAAGTGGGATCTATTCGTTGCAGAGGTCGGTAATAATGGTTCGGGTCACACCACAGAGAGCGTTGCAATCGTCATGGTTCAGTGGCTACAAGCCTTGCTGCATCTCTACATGAGAATGGAATTAGATTTGCCCTTGAGGAGTCTTCTGGTAGTTCTTTTCCAGCTGCGTTGTCGTAGTCATTGTCCGCGATGCCGCAGTGAGCAGGCAACCACTGTAGCACAATGCGGTGACTCAGATCATAGGCCTCAGTGTGCAGCTCATTTAAGTCAATGTCTAGCTTTTCCTGAATATTCGATTATTTATGCATTTTTAGTGCAGCGCGAAAATCACTAAAGATAACCCATGCTGCAGGGGGTTGTTGTAGAATATATATAATACCTCCTCTCAGAGCTCTTAACTTAGTAGTCATAGCTGAAGTGCGGTGACTAAGTGTTGTCGAGATTTTTGTGTACATTGATGGTATCCACACGTCGATGGAGGAAGAAACAATTGTAACAGAGCCATCAGTATAGATGTGGCACAATTCTAACTGTAGCATCCACAAATGTGCTCAAGCGTTCACCATTTTAAGTGCGGGTCCGGAGATATGGGCTTTTTTTAATCCCAGGTATAGTTGTCCAAATTTGTTATGAAGAAAACCTTCATGGTAGGAAAGATGACGGCACTGCGCGTTGATATTGGCCTCGAGATCGAGCAGAGTCGCCACCTTGCGGCTCAGCGGCGAAACCTACTCAGTGTGGATGCGTTTTCGCGTCGCGTGCCAGCCCGCAGAGATTTAAGCGCGCGCATGCGGCGTGTACAGGAGTGTTTTGTTTGTTTCATGGTTCCTGTGCACTTTTGCTTACCTATATGCCCTTTGCAAAATAAAGATGAATAGTCTATAACCCCACGCTTCATTACAAAAATATATACTTGTCCGTATCGAGCAAGTCATTGCTTGGATAAGCACATCATCCATCGCGGTCTTCGGAGCTTGATATCCTTTGACATGCAATGTCTCAAACGAAGTGGTACTGTCGTTACCGCCGTGTCAAAGCAAAACAGGTCGTTGCCGTCAATAAAAGTTAATGCAAACGCTCAGAAATAGCATAATCCCGTTTCTGTTTGGAATACCGCAGCTACTAAAACATATGCCACCGCAGACTGCTTCATATAGCAGAATGCAGTTTTAACAGACCACTCTATGCTTGCTATGCCGTCTGTATGCACGATAGAGTTGTGTGAGTACTTTTTTTTTTTTTTGCTTTTAAACCTCTGTCGTGGTGTCTCAGTGGTAAGGGCGCTCGACTGCTGATTTCGAGAACGGGGGATTCAATCACAACCTTTTCGATAGGCGTTCCTCTGCTGTGGGATTTGACTGCACAATAAACAATCCCACGTGGAAAATGTGGTGTTAATAATGAAAAAAAAAAAAACGACACGAAAACCAGCCTCTGCAATCATCCGTCATAGCCGATGCCGCTTTCATGCGTTAAACCCGGGCCAATATGCATTTCTTTTCTTTTGTTGTTGAAGGCTTCTGTGCATCCGTAAAAGTTTTAGTGAGCACATTTTGCTTTAGAGAAATGCTCGAATGTTTAGGAAACATATTCCCTGCACCTAATTGTTACCCTAAATATTACATAATACACCTAGATCAATCTACTTTACTGGTAGCCTATTATAATCATTATAATCCCTTTTCGTCCAAGTGCTGTCTTCAGACAAAACTTGTCATTTCTGACAGGGGCAGTAAAACAGCTTCATGCGGGCTTAAATATCAGTGTTTAGTTCGGGAATAAATACATTTTTATAGTCGCATGGTAAGATGACCTCCATTTCTTTCGGAATAGTTTTATATCCGGCATATGTTTTGGAAGCAACCTTAATATTTTACTTCGTATAAGATTTAGTCACTGCTAAATAATTAGTGATAAAGAAATTTTCAGCCTGTAAAATTGCTTCCCAGAACATGACAATGCCCATGCGCTGTTTGTAACAATGTCTTCGCAGCGAGTAATTCGTAGCTTGCACATTAACATTACTACAAATTAATCGCTGATTATTGTAAATTCTGTCAAGTGTGTAAAAATTCTCTCACGGGGAGATATTTATTCGCATAGCAAAACAAAATAATTACACTACTAATTTACCGTTATATATTAACATCACACACATGAGAAATCCCTTATACTTTCTTCGGTTTCAGGAAATCATTTACAGTTAGTGGCGCATGCATTAACACACTATCACATTCTATGACAGTGGCCGCAAAAAGCATCTCGGCAAATTCAATCCACTCAGCGCTGTACACGTGAACAATCAGCTTTCCTGTGTGGTGAGGTTTCCTGTATAGTGTCGGCGTGATCTCATATTTGGGGAATACTTGTGCGTGGTTGTCTGGGCCAGAGTTGATGGGCACTCAGTCTAAAGCAACTCGCCATGCAGTGCGCTGCCAATGCTACATTTAATTTGCTTAATCCTCGAGTCAAGTACGATATAATGAACCAGGCTTTCTCGATTCAATCTAAATCACTGCAGGTCAGAGCACGAACCTTGTATCTGCGTAGGCTTGATACTAAATTCGCCAGTGTCACCCGCATGAGACACGTGCAAACTGTTTAGAAGTCGATAAGGAAAACAAAGCTGTCGTTAGGCAGGCCCAAGCATTAGGCGCGTGAGCGCGGTACAGCGCAAGAAACGTGCAAAGTAAATCTAGAAGACCGGTGGTTGCGTGCTTTGCTTTCCTAAACTCCGCTCTTCTTCTGCTGCATTGCCGAAATTCTTGGATTTTTTTCTGCAATATTGCAGAAATACTGCAGAAGATACGTTTTCATCGCCAACAAACCCGCCGTAAACTCGGAAGCAGATCTACGCAGCTTGCGTTTCTGCGAGCGCCACCGGCTGCCGATCCACACTACCGGAGTGACGGTGGCGCCACCTCTCGGTGGATCTCGCGGCGAATTGCGCAAGCAGTAGATGGAAGAGTGCTGTCATACTTTGCTCTGAAAATGTATGGGTAGGTTCACGTGCAAAGCGCAGCTGGGCACGAAGTAGTTCCTGTGGTATCAGCACGGTTACAGATAGACGTCTGTTCTCCGCCAGAGTACCCACTGTGGAGGGGTTCTTTGGAAGACCAAGGCACCAAAGGAAGGCACCAAAGCAAGACCAAAGCTTAGGCCTGCATGGCTTCAAGTAGTTTGATGCTTGCCTGCAGAATTCGGGGTATCTTGCAGTAGCCCCTCAGCATTCCATTTTTCGAAACACTCAGATCAGGCACGTAGCCAGGATTTTATTTGCAGGGGGTGGGGAGGGGGGGCAATCAAGGACAATTTTCCTTTTTATTATTGAGTGGGAGAGGAAGTAAAGAGTGGGTGTTTAGGAGGGTGCGCAAGGTGTATACAGGGAGGGGGGAAGAGGGGCTTAAAGTATACGTTGAGCCTCGGTGTCGGCACGTGCGAGGGTGCGCTGGCTGAACTCTGCCTGTAGGAAGAAGGAAAAGAAAATGCACGGGCCTGATACTGGCTCTGTAGCTGAGCCATCCTCCACTGCCTCGTGCAGACAGAAGAAAGAAAGTAGAGAATAAACAAGAAAAAAAGAGAGAGAGAAAGACGCGCGCCGCAACAGCCGTCGTCCACCACCTAAGCGGTGGCGGTAGCAATGACGGCCTACAACAGATAAGAATTCGGTGGCTGGCTAGCCCCCGCCGCAAGCAGCTTTGACCAAATGTGGCATTGCAGATGGCAGGGACGCATCCCGCCTCGACCAATCAGAAAGCCGTAAAAGCGGGACACACTTTTTCCATGACAGCATGAGCTATCAAGAGCTTTCGCCTTAATAAATTAATAAACATTGTCTCCACCGGCAATCGAACCTGCATCCCTTGGATCCCCAGCCCAGCGCTTTATGAACTATGCCAATCCCGTGATTTTTTAACGGCGAAAGCCTTTATTGCCTCATCATGGCGAAAGCCTTTATTGCCTCATCATTGTCAGTATACTGACAATGATGAGGCAATAAAGGCTTTCGCAGTTAAAAAATCAGGAGATTGGCATAGTTCATGAACTATGCCAATCTCCTGATTTTTTAACGGCGAAAGCCTTTATTGCCTCATATGCCAATCTCCTGATTTTTTAACGGCGAAAGCCTTTATTGCCTCATCATTGTCAGTATACTGACAATGATGAGGCAATAAAGGCTTTCGCCGTTAAAAAATCAGGAGATTGGCATAGTTCATAAAGCGCTGGGCTGGGGATCCAAGGGATGCAGGTTCGATTGCCGGTGGAGACAATGTTTATTAATTTATTAAGGCGAAAGCTCTTAATGGCTCATGCTGTCATGGAAAAAGTGTCCCGCTTTTACGGCCTTCTGATTGGTCGAGGCGGGATGCAACCTACTGTATACTGTACCATAGTGTATATATTTATTTTATTTTTACCTACCCTTTTCTTTCTCCCTATCACTCACCTCTTTGATTTCCTCTACCTTCTCCTCGCTATCCCTTTATCTCCGCCGTCCCAGTTCAGGTGCTTCAGATATAAGATAGCAGATACCGGGGCTGGCAAACATCTTTTCTTTCCTTTGTACATACAATAAATAACCACTAGAACAACAACAACAGCCTCATCATTGTCGACAGAAGGTTGTCAGCAGCATGGTTCTCAGCAGAAGTGTCACGCTTTCGACAGCGACAGTGAAAAATAAATTAGCCTTGTACCCATCGAGAATGGAACTTCGATCCCTTGGATCCCCAACCGATCGAGCGCTTTATCATTACGCCTGGCCCCGTTTTTTTTATTGCCTTATCTTCACACATTGCATTTCGCGAAAACAAAAATCAACAAAAGTTACACAAACACTATTTACATTGACACACCAAAATTCACGAATACACAACAAAAGCTCTAGTCTCGAAAGCCACTCAGGAGGCTCTGCATAAGCTTTCGTAGCGGATAGGTTTTGGCAATACGGCACGCCCCGTATCGTGAAACGCTATTCACAATTCCCCTTGTCTACCGTGAGGACGATAGCGGGATTCTGCGAGTGACAGATACTGCGGCTTTCCTTTCTGTAAACGAATTATAGAACGCCGGTGAACTTTAGTGCGTTCTGTGAAATACTGGTTGTGTTCGACCAAGGGCGTGCGATATACCCCATCACGACAGGTCAGGTCCCCAAGCGATTCATGCATATACGAAGCCGACCCCGCCGGGTGTCCGATTCAGACGTCCGTGCGGCGCCTTTCCTTTGCCCGTTCCTCAAACGCCGCACCATACAGCAAATATTTTTTTTTAAATACACAGCGCAACAAACATAGGACAAGCGAGTAGACGGGAACAGCGCCGTTCCCGTCTACTCGCTTGTCTTATGTTTGTTGCGCTGTGTATTTTAAAAAAATTATGCACCAACTAGCTCAACTCACAGTTCTTTTACAGCAAATATGTTGTTGTTGTGGCTGTAGGAAGAAGGAAAAGAAAATGCACGGGCCTGCTACTGGCTCTGTAGCTGAGCCACCTCCGCTGCCTCGTGCAGATAGAAGAGAATATAGAGAAGAAAGAAAAGGAAGAGCGAAAGAAAGACGCGCGCCGCAACAACAGCCTTCGTCCACCACCAGCGGTGGCGTTTGCAATGACGGACTACAACAGATAAAAATTCGGTGCCAGGCTAGCCTCCTGCCGCAAGCGGCGGTGACTCACCTTACCAGCCCCATCAGGGGAAGCCCCATACAGCAAATATAAGCAGACAATGATGGTCTATCAGGGGCGTTCGAAATTGATTTAGAGGAGAGAAAAGGCGCAGTACCTGTCACAATTCTCCCAGTACACATGTACCACGCCGTAAAGAAAGGGACAAAGGTGGGAATGAAAGAAGAGAGGGAGGTATAGGTGCCGTAGTGGAAGGCTACGATCCATCGCGAAATAATGACTTTCACCTCATCGCACTTTAGTGGTCCAAAGCGCCCTCTCGAACGTTTGTTTCATTCTGGTAACGCAATGAGAAGGCTGTCAGCATGTGTAACTTTCGAATTCGAGTATGCACGACCCCACCCATGGAGAGAGACAAAAAAGCGCCACCTTCGCCGCGCTGGCTCGCGCTCGCGGCATACCATAGTTGAGTCGCCCGCGTTCACATTACTCAGACGCCACGTGCACATTTTTCTTGTTCGCTTGATGTGAAACACAGTATTCCGCACTGTCGTCTCAAAGCAGTGCCTCCGCGACAACCATTGCGTGCTGCTACCGCGCGGTTTTTGCATCCTTCCAGCAAACATGGCCGAAAGCAACTCGTAGAAGGACAGGAAAGAGACGATGCCTATAGGTCGCTGACTGACAGCTTAAAAAAATTTCAGGGAAGAAGACTCAGTGGGCAATGGCACAATAGGCCTGGCGAACCGACTGCAAGATACAGTAACGAAGGCATAAAGGGCATAAAATAACGGGTGAAGCTATTGCAGGAGCACTGATCACGAACGATGGCTTGAAACTATTCAGACAGGGGATGCGTGCAAGGAAAAACAAGGCAAGGGAAGAAGGCCACATTGTGTCTGTGGACTGGGGGAATGTGATGAGCGCAGGGAAGAGACGTGTCTCAACGTTTCCTTTTAAAGAGTGCAGGGGGCCGGATGGTGGAAATAAACCGATGCAGTAGAGAACAAAACAAGGAGAAATAAACTCACGAGAATGATGCAGCGGTCGGGTGCGATGTCAACAACCTCGGAATAAATCAAACACTGCAAATATCTGAACGCATTCTATAAAAACTTCACAGTGTCACGTGGTGGGGACAAGGCCGATGACACAAATGGAGAGCCTGGGAGTGCAGTGAAGAAACTCCTTATTGGACTGGCTTGAGCCAACAAAAGAACTAAGAGATTCGGCAGCGACGATCGCAACCATCAATCGTTCTCGGCGGTCGTGGAACAAAGAATACCCATTGCACGCGTCAGCGCTCGATATAAAGATTGCGAAGATCGAGATAAAACAACAACCGGCGACTAGCATACGCTGGAACATTGTAGAAACATACACGCATGGTTGGAATCTGCGAGATACACCTCGGTGCATCTTGTGCGACAAAAAAATTGATTAGGCTATATCTCGCGACAAGATATGAACAAACAAAGAATACATGAAACTATTCGTGCACTGGAATCGCAGTGATAAGACCGCATGCCGGTGGCTGTAGAAAAAACAAGAAATAAAGTTTTGAATGAGGACATCCTTCTTCGTTATGCTATTCAAGCGGCTTTAATCAATGCAGAAACACGTGTTCCGTCTTTCTTCACCAGGACGACGGATGCTGCTCAGGGGCTCTGAGATGGATGGATGACGTCATCACGAAGCACATCATCGATTTGCTCTTTTATGGCTTGAAGTTCTAGCGGCGATACTCGATAGGGGCTTTGACGAAGTGGTCGGGCTTGTTCGTCACTGATAGATCGTTGCGTTGCGAATGGACTTTCCCGCACCTTCGACTCTGACGAAAAGCACTCACTATAGCTTTTAAGGAGACTACGAATCTGTTCTTGTCTTCACCGGGGTAATGCTGGGTTGACGTCGAACGTTCGCAGATTTCTTCGGTTGGGTGTATCGTCTCAGGTCTGGTCGGGTAGGGCAAAGACATCTCGAGTGTCCGCTGGTGCGTCGAGGAAGGCGATCGTAGTGCCCCTGTTAAGGTGCCAGTATTCTTCGGTGAAGTTCATCACCAGCACCTTAGCTTGCCCTACCCGGAAATTGGTGATGCATCTTGCGATGCCGAGACCTCGTTCCAAGAGCAACTGGGTGTTTCCATCGACGACGCCTTCGAGGGTTTCGATCTTTGCGATACCCTCTCAGACTACGCGACACTTGATCGGGGCAGCACGGTCAATTCTACGTCCAGGACGTTCACGACGGCAGATTGCGCCAAAGTCGTCGTAGTAGGTATGGCGTTGCCCATCGATAACTTAATTAACCTTGATCGAAGGTCGATGATCGCTAGATGTTCAGTGAAAAAATCCATACCCAGGATAATGTCTCCGGAGCAGTTCTGAAAAACCACGATGCTCGTAGGATAAGTACGTCTATTCACGGTCGCTCTTGCGGTGAATCTCCATGAAGGCGTCATAAGGTTACCACCAGCTGTACGGATTACTAGGGGCCATCCCAAATGGTCGTCACTGTTTTTAGCTGGGCGGCGAATGCTCCACTGATGAAAAAATGGTCAGCTCCGATGTCCACTAAAGCGGTAACCGTGCAACCGTCGACACCAACTTCGAGGTCACTTGTTCGTGTCCTCGTATTGCATGTTGACATCTGTGTTCGATCGCTGCTTCGTCTTGTGCTGAGGTCCCGGCCGGGGCACACCGTTGCACTTCACTGGGCGGCGGTGTCGACGTTGTCGTCATGTGGAGTGGCTCGTCTTCGGCGGTGGAGGATCTGTGTGTTTTCGCCGTGAAGCAACCTGACCTCTAAAGGTTGGCACCTTTAGTTACCCTACGGGCGTTTGGGGACTTTCCTCGCACACTGTCATCGTAGTTGCGGCCTGGGGAAGCAAAGCGGGCCCTGTGCGGTGACGGGGACCTGAACTGACAGCTTGGTGGCATAAACTCCCCACTACGCAGATATTTCTCTATTTCTTGCGGTTGTTCACCGGGGCGGGGTTGTGTGCGTCGGCTGCAAATCCGCGGAGGCCGGTTTGTCGTTACGAGCAGTGGCGTAGAATGTGGCCGGCCTCACCGCAATGGACGCATTATGGCCGTTTGCAGTCCTCCAGGCGTCGCACAACCTTGGTCTTGAGGGTCATTCGTAGACTTGGCCGATGGGGGCCAAGTGGCGGCGTTCGTGTGGAGCTTGCCCGCGTCAAGGGGTGCTTGGAGGGTCTCGTCGCAGTGCAGGACGGCTTAACGCGGCTGCGTAGTTCATCTCAGTGGGCTGTAGCGTCGGAGCCGTCGCCTGAGGAACGCCCAGTGCCTGCTGAACCTATTCTCGGACGACGTCTGCAAGGGTCTCTACTTGACGTTGTTGGGATGATGGAATCAGCCGGCGCAGCTCTTCCCGAATGACCTCACGGATAAGGTCTTGCCAGCTATATTTGCAGGCGAGGCGTCATAGTGGCCTGTGGGATAGACTTGGATTGATCGGTTGTACTGGCGGTCCCTTGTTTCCAAGGTATTTTCTATACTCACTGCTTCCTGGCAGAACTTCGTCAGCGTCTATGGCGGCTGGCGTACTAGACCGGCAAAAAGTTGATCTTTACAACGCGCATCAGGAAGTTGACCTTATTCTCCTCGGCCATGCTGAGATCGACGCGACAAAAGAGACGCTTCATCTCTGCAACGTAAGAGAGGACGCACTCATTTCGAAGTTGAAACCTGGATTAAAGGAGAAACTGCGCTCTTTCTTTCCCAACATCACTTGCAAAGGCCTTTAGAAACTTCGTCTTAAAAATGTCCCAATCATGCAAAGAAGCTTCACGGTTCTAAAACCAGATCAGCGCCGGTCCCTGAAGTGCGAAATACACTTGCCTCAGCTTTACTAAGTCGTCGTAAGCGTTGAACGAGGGCACACGGTCGAAAATATCCAGCCAGTCTGCTGCGTTTTCATCCCGACATCCTTGGAAGCTTAGTGGCTCACGGGTTGGACGAAAACGAGAGTCTGTGCTGGTTCCGTCTTCAGTGGCATGGTAACGCTGACAGGGATTGAGCCCCCCCCCCCCCACCAGATGTCACATGATGGTGACAAGGCCTATGGCACAAATGAAGAGTCTGGGAGTGCACTGAAGAAACTCTTTATTGGAATGAAGCAAAAGAACTAAGAGATTCGACGGCGACGATAGCAACAACCGTGCTCGGTAGTCGTCGAACCAAGAATACCCGTTGCATGCATGAGAGCTTGATTTAAAGGCTGCGAAGAAAGATCGAGATAAATCAGCAACCGGTGATTAGCATATCCTGGAACATTGTAGAAACATGCACGCATGGTTGGAATCTTCGAGATACACCTTGGTGCACCGTGCGTGACAAAAAAAGATAAGGCCATGTATCGCGTCAAAAGAAATGAACATACAAAGAATAAATAATCGACTCGTGCGCTGGAATCGCAGTGATCAGGTCGCATGCCGGCGGCTGTAGACAAACAAGAAATAAAGTTTTGAAAGGTGGACGGCAATAGAAAGGGCACTTCAGAATCTCTAATTAATTAACCGCGCCACGCCGTCCCTGGAGCGCCTTTCCATGGCGACTATCTGGAACACGGGAACTTCCATGAGGCATATGAAGTTTGCTCCTCCTTACTTTACAAAACGCAGAGATAATGCCACCCCTGCAGCAGCACCGTGACTTTAAGAGCATTTAAAAGGCCCGCATCAAAACCAGGTTTAAGTTATTTTGACCTGCGATAGTTGTAAAGACTAATTATTTCAACGATACAAGCTGAACCATGGTATGCGCTAGCAACGTCAAAAAGAGAACGCAAAAGCTTCGGCAGTTAAAATTTCTGGCGGAATGAGAGGTATCAGTTACAGCACTATGCATACGAGTACATACGAACATCGCGAGATCCAGAATTGCAAAACAGCGCAAACGATGGTACACAAGAACGAGAAAGACACGGGACGAGCGTTGACTCTGAACTAAGTTTTAATGCCAACACCTGGCGCTTTTAAAGGAAAGACAGTACATTTACGTCACACTGAAGTCTATAAAACCAAACCCAAAAGACAGAGACACGTACGACACTCAAAGGTCACCAATAAAAGCTATCTCTGTCATTTAGAGTGACGGATGGTTTGCTTATATATTTTGAGTCATGATTGATATGGATGATGATGATAATGATGATGGATATTAATGGCGCAAGGGCGACTCAGGCCAAAGAGCGCCAAACTCAAGGTTAACGGTGTACTCAAGTTTATGTAATGGTATAGTTGTGGTGTTTCATGAAGGGATAAAAAACAGTGGTATATAGGGCCTAAAAATGTATTCGCTCTGTAATATCGCTAAAAAATATGGTGTATAGGGCCTAAAATTCATTTGCGACATATAATGGATATGCAATGTATAAGTAGACGTTTTAAAAGATCTCATCCGTCCTCTCAAGGAGGAGCGGGCTGAGACCAACGTCGATAAGAAATTTCATGTAAAAAGCCTACTTGTGATAAAAATTTAAGCACCTGTTTTAAAGGAAACATTGGGTTGTCGCCAATAAAAATGGATGGGCGTGCAGGTATTTGATGAGTGAACAAGGAGGGAAATGACGTCTTCTTTCTTGTTCCAGTTGTGCACATATTAAAACATGAATGACAGTAAGCCGATCACCACATCTCGAGCAGTGTGGTGCAGGAGAGTTGGTTAAAAGATATGTATGGGTTATGTATGTGTGACCAATTCTCAGCCTGCACAGGGTTACTTCTTTAAATCTGTCTTGTTTTTCTGTGGTGTACCTGCCTATCCTTGGCTTTATTGTGTGTAGTTTAGTTTCTGTTGCTGCGTCCCATTCCTCTTGCCATTGTTGTCGAATCATGTTTTTGATGTGTGGCTTGAGGTCCTGATATCATATGTTATCAATGTCTGTAGTGTATCGAAGGGCAGCTGATGCAGCAAGCCTATCAGCTGCCTCGTTACCTTGTATACAGCGGTGGCCTGCCACCCAACACAGTGTAATTTTAAGTTCTAGTTTATAGGCAGACATAAGGGTGTTATAGAGAGAATTCAATGATTGATATGGAAGGCTTCCATTATTTCCCGCGTTGTCCGATCGCAGTGCTTGTAAGGTATAACTGTTCTTCGCCATAAGGCGGTGAAAATTCCCTTCTTTTTCATTGGTTCACACTTCTTCAGTGGCTTACCAGGTGAGATAGTTCCTTACTACTGTCTAGATTATTTTTGTGTTCGAGCAACATTGTATTTATGCAGCGTTCCGTCTGCCCAATGTACCGGGCTCCGCAGAAGAGGGGAATCCTGTCAACAACTCCTTTGCGACAGGCGACGAACTTGTCCCTGTGCGCGATGCCGCACCCGTTCTTTTTTTGACCGCTCGCTCTGCTTTAGGATTTGCGGACATACCTGTTTAAGCTTGATGGGTGCTGATATGGCTACATTCACATCATACCAGCCTGTCAGATAGGTGATGCGATGCAGGTATGGAAGAACAGTAACTTTTTTGTCCTTTGCCCTCGATGGTCAGGTGTTCGCTGAGTATCATGCTTTTTCACCTACCTCAGCATGCGAGAGCAGGTTTCCGGGACCGTAAACATTGGTTACCCGGCAAGCCTTATCCTGGAGAATTGTAAATGGAAACTATCGCTGATACCGTGTTGGCAGGATTTTGTCAAAGAATTCTGAAGGCAAGAACCTACAATGCCATTTTTAACTATTTTTGAATGACCTGAGTGGGAACGTAGGAGCGCTTTTGTTGATGTAGGGTTATACTTCCAGCCAGGGACCAAATCGTAACCGTACGTCCAAGAATTGCAGCTCGTCGTTGGATGGTGCCTGAAGTGCAAAGTCTAAAGACTTTCAAAATGTCATCCATGCGCGCTGTCAAATCACAACGGTCCGTAAACACCAGGTAGTCGTCCACAAACCTCAAGGTCTTATGGTGCATTCCCGACAGTTCCTTCTCGAGATCCCTATCCACGTACATGAGAAATATTTCGCTGAGGACCGGGGTGACACTGGATCCGATACACACTCCTGCTTTCTGTGAATAAAGTTTGCCCTGCCAGCCCACAACAGTTGAACGTAGGTAAAACCGGAGTAGTTCTAAGAAACTTTCAACTGCCAAACCACCCTTCATGACAAAGTCTAGCTCATCGTTGTCTTCTGTAATACACCTTTTTACACGGTCGAACAGTTTGTCATGCGGTAGGCTGTAATACAAATCCTTGACGTCCACGCTCAAGGCTACACGGCTTCCTGGGTTGCGATCCTTCAGAAGACACAAGCGCAGCCGAATTTGAATCCTTAATGGGTCGTTGAAGTTCTGGGATGGAAGGTGTCGTGGCAAAAAGAGTGACACATCCTGTTGCTACGTGTTCTTCTCTGAGTTGATGGCCCAAAGCGGACTTTGAACCTTGCGTTTTTGCACTGCAAAAGATTTCCAGGTGAAGTTTCTTGCATTTGCGAATCTGCGTGCATAGACGTTCAAGGTCAAGATTGTTAAGAAGGCCAAGGGCTTGATTCTTGATCTCAGCGTCTTTAAGGGGTGACATTTTGAAGTTCTTCAGAACAGCTGCTAACGCTTTTTCTTGGAAGTGCTGTTCAGAAAAGACAACAAAACCGCCTCCTTTATCTGAAATAATCATCCTCAGGTGGTGTGAACACATCCACTTTGCAATGGTAGGTACCGGACTGGGCTTTTTCTTTTTCTCTCTCGTGGAGTCGAGCACGTGCAAACACTATGTAATACATCGGTACCTTTCATTATCATCCACTTTTCTTGCAACTGAACTTGACATTGCAAGTTTTTCCACCCTGCCTAGCCTACGGTCGAAGGCATGCTTGGGTCCGAGCGTGAGAACGTCGGTTATGTCTGGCGGGGCCTGTTCTTTGGAAAAGGTAAAACCTTGCCTTCTTGGGAGTATCTCTTCTTCTTTAGCGGCAGTCGAGGACGCACTGTGTTCCAAAGGAACTCTGTGAGCTTGTCTGACATGGTGCACCAACCACAGATCGATCTCCCTGCTCTTTTCCCGTCCGTGAAACCGCAGACTACCCTCAAGCAATCCTTGAAATGCCGAGCTTGTCGCCAGTACTCAGAGGCCAGGATACGGCACAATCTTCTGTTGTGCCCGGTAGACGGTGGCAAAAACCCACAGGCGGTAAGGGCTTCCTGGGGGGGGGGGAGGGGGCAGCATTCCAAACCTCCCGTGCCATGATGCTTTCCTGGCTTGGCAGACGCAGACGGTGATGAGTGGCGCGATCACTGCCGGGCCGCAGAATTGTAGATTGAAACAAAAAACAGAGCCCATTGCATAAGAAATATAGCTGAGCAGAATGTTCATTTGGCCATGTTGGTAGATGATCGTAATTGTAATTGCAGGGAAAACGTAATTCTCAGAAATCAGGAGTGTGATCAGATTCAGTGTCGCCCCGGTCCTCAGTGAAATATGTCTCATGTACGTGGATAGGGACCTCGATAAGGAACTGCTGGGAAGGCACCATAAGACCACGAGGTCTGTGGACGACTACCTGCTGTTTATGGACCGTTGTGATTTGACAGCGCGCATGGATGACATTTTGAAGGTCTTTAGACTTTGCGGTTCAGGCCTTGTATTCACCTTCGAGGCACCATCCAACGACGAGCTGCAATTCTTGAACGTATAGTTACGATTCGGTCCCGGGCATATTTGCTGGAAGTATAACCTTACATCAACAAAAGCGCTCCTACGTTCCCACTCAGGTCAAGCATTGTAGGTTCTTGCCTTCAGAATTCTTTGACAAAATCCTGCTAACACGGTATCAGCGATAGTTTCCATTCACAACTCTCCAGGATAAGGCTTGCCGGGTAACCAATGTTTACGGTCACGGAAACCTGCTCTCGCTTGCTGAAGGTGGTGAAAAAGCATGATACTCAGCAAACACCTGACCATTGAAGGGAAAGAAGAAAAAAGTTACTGCTCTTCCATACCTGCTTCGCTTCAGCCATGGGCTAAAAAATGTGGCAGGCCGGTACGATGTGAATGTAGCATTATCAGCACCCCTCAAACTTAAACAGGTATGTCCGGCAATCCAAAAGGAGAGGGAGCGGTCAGAAAAAAGGAACGGGTGTGGTATCGCGCACAGGGACAAGTTCGTCGCCTGTCGCAAAGGAGTAGTTTACAGGATTCCCCTCTCCTGCGGAGCCCGGTACATTGGGCAGACGGAACGCTGCATAAATACAAGGTTGCTCGAGCACAAAATAATCTAGACAGCAACAAGGAACTATCTTACGTGGTAAGCCACTGCAAAAAGTGTGAAACAATGAAAAAGAAGAAGGGAATTTGCACCGCCTTATGGCGAAGAATAGATATACTTTACAAGCACTGCGATCAGACAACGCAGGAAATAATGGAAGCCTTCCATATCAGACTCAAAATGTATAAGCAAACTATCAGTCACCCTAAATGACAAAGAGATAGCTTTTATCGGTGACCTTTGAGTGTCGCACTTGTCTCTGCCTTTTGGTTTGGTTTTTTTCGACTTCAGTGTGACGTAGAATATACTGTCTTTCCTTTAAAAGCGCCAAGTGTTGGAATTAAAAAGTTAGTTGAGAGTTAGCGCTCGTCCCGTGTCTTTCTCGTTCTTGTGTACCGTCGTTCGCGCTGTTTTACAATTATGAACGTTTACCAACTTGCCCAAATGAACATTCTGCTTAGCCATAGATCCATTAGTTTCAATTTTTTGTGGATGGACTGTGAAATGTATATAGTTTGAACGGTCCTGTGAGGTCTTTACAACATCAGTATCTTGATATTTCAAATCAATGAAATAATGAGAAAGGCGAAAATTATGAGCCGTTGCTAGCTGAGAGTATCGCTTTCTTTCACGCCCCCAGTTCTGTGTTATTTCTTTTCAAGAATATTGTTTCAGTCTCTTGATTTCCCGCTACCTGCACGTACTGCTGCTTTTCTGTGAGCTCGCGGCACGATTAGCAATCGCTTCCAAGCCTCGACGAACACTTGCGAATAGCTGTAAAGTGATACGGCAGATCTTCTGAAATCCGTGCGAGAATAGGGGGGTCTTAAAAATATGAGACAAGTTTTACTCTGCTAACCAACACATTACGGTGTGAACGCATCCGAAGCTTGACTGTTCATCTACTTTTAAGATTTTATAACCTTAAATTTGGGGTGGGCCACCGAAATTTCTAGTTTTGGCCCCGTCAGGAGGAGGAGAAGGAAAAAAACTTTATTTTTTTTTTAATTTAAGCACTCCCAGGAGGACCTCTTAGTCCAGGAGCCCTTTAGCTGTTCCTTCTAGCTTAGCCCGCTCGATCAGCCGCAACTGATCTGCAGGTTGCGCGGCCAGTCAGTTATGACTCATAACATAGACCGCCCGGTCATGCCCCCTGCCAACTGCCGCCTGCTAGAAGCATACTTGTGACCGTGATGTACATGGTGTTGAAGTTGGCAGGAACGAGGTAGATATAAAGCCCCGCTTCATAACCAAGTCGCACGAACGTTCCTGCATGGCCTAAGAATAGCACCTCAGAAGAAAGCTGGTACTCCGAGTCTGCAGTGTCTTCCGACTCGGTGAGCGGATGGCGATGCACAATTTCATAAACATGGTTAGGCCTAGCGAAGGAGGGCTTTTGCATATAAAAAGGAGGAGCAGCGGAAAAACAAGGCGCAGAGAGGAACGAATAACAGAGCACCTTTGTCACAGGCGCTGTGTTGTTTGCTCTTCTCTTCGTCATGTACTTGCGCTGTTTCCCATTTTTAGCAAGACTAAACCAAATAGCCATCTACAGCATCCTCGTGAGTTTTCGTATTTAACATTCTGGGTGCGGGACACCCCTCAACCCTCGGTATGTGCCTGATTCCGAATAAGGACTCGTTTGGAAAGCATATCCATCAGATACTTTCAGCAGAATCACATTTGAGCCACCGGCAATTGCAACCAATGGTGTAAAGCTGACATTGGGTGAGCTGCTATGCCTAGACAAGATAGCGCTTGTCTTGTCTACGTCTTACCTGTGCTGTGCTGTTCTCCTGCGGGAAAACCAACAGTGTCTCTTCTGTAGGACTTACAACACCGAGGGCGCCTGAGAGAGCACAAGCGACTTTACATAAAATTTGTTTCGGTTTTTTTTCCTAGCTGTTAAACAGACCATTTTCACTCCCCTCTCTGCTGACAGACGTGTGGCCTCACGAATGCACAGCAAAGGGAAACTGCGCCCTTTAAGATTTCCATTAGTGTAGAGGGGCAGAATGATTACCTTGAAGCTTATATCATGCGAAATATCTTGGCGCTAGCACTTGAAGCAGTGGAGCCATTTAACCGCGATAACCGTTAAGCTCCCCCGCACAATACAGCAACGGAGGGGAGGCGCAGGGTGACGTCATAGATGGTACCAATAAATTTCCCGCATAAAAACAACGCTAGTGTAAGCGAAGCCCCAGAATTGCTTGGTGTCATAATAGAAACGAATCTGGGCGAAAACAACGAAAATTAGAAAAATTACCGTCGGTGACATCAATAGAGAGTTTTAGCTTACCGTGAACCGCGATCCGCTACCGTGATCCGCCACCGCGCGTTTCAGTGCGCATGTCCCGACCATCCTTGACGCCGATAGATGGCGCCACATATTGGATGTCGGCACACAGACCTACCGCGTCGGTACCAATCAGCTTGAACGCCCCGCCCACGAGCGGTAGAGAGCGGTGGCGGATCGCGGATCACGGTAAGCTAAATCTCTATATACCGAGGTTCTCCGCAGTCCTTCAGTGCTCTGAGGAGAAGCGCGAGTCTTGATCGTCGATTACGTGATTAGTTTGAATGCTACGCGAAAATAGTTTGCATGCATTGCCAGCAGGTTATATACATTTGAATCTTTGAATCTCGCAGAATCCTCGAAAAGTGATGCAGCTGTCCTTTACGAACAAGCCGTAGAATAGCATTTGCATATCTCGTTTCCGTTGGTATAATGTAATCCACGTTCAACCGTTCATCAACCGCGTAGCAACACGAAGAGTACTGTATCAATGAATTAAAGAAAATACATTAAGCAGTTAAGCAGGGGGAGTGACACAAGAAAGCCACACCAACGCAATACGATATTAGCAGAATCTCTCCAGATGCTGCTAATACAATCCGCGGTCTTTTTTGCAGACCTTATTGTCGGCGGACGAACGCATACAGACCATGTTGTGCCGTTATCCAAAATAGCTGCAATCGGGCTCAACAGTTCAGGCTTCGTATAGTTAGCCTGAAAAAGATTCTGCCAATCGACTGTTATGGAATCAGCAAGAATAATTAATTACCCTAAAAGCAATAAACTTTCTCAGCACCCTGCAAAGCTTTAAATCGCCTATCCACACTCTATAGATTCACCACGATCATTACTTTTTATCATTGTCATTATTTATCCCCTGAAATGCTCAGATGCAACTCGAGGGACAAAGTTACTTCGCGAAGCGTGCTTAAACTTTCCTGAATTCAAAATAAATCAAGTCAACGTGAGCTCAGCGCTATTCGCTGCTCTTCTATATCTGCAAGCCTTTCAAAAGAGAGCATAGCAAAATTTTGACATAGGTTTTTTGCTAAGAAAATAACAAATAAAAATACAAACATTTCTTCATATGTTTTTCAAAAGCTTTGTGGTTGAGAACACCACATTGACTAAATAAAGATTTAGCCTTTCATTCATGTGTACCGTAGTTTAACCACGTGCGTACTTCAAGGACGCCCACAGCTGTAACTAGACCTAAAATGTCGGGCTCCGCGTCAGCGCCCAGCTTTTGTCCATGCGAGTTGCAGCATGTTCTTCTGGCTACAAATGGCTGCAGTCGCTAACCAAAGGAAACATATTGTTGCATGCTTAGTACGTACAGGAAGGTGTATTTACAGAGGGATTGATGGAAGCAGGACCGCGACTACAAACGTCCTTCTGACCTTCATTCTTCTTCCTCTACCGGTCATCCGACGGTCCATCTTCTTCCGTCGATGTGCTATGGTGTTGTGACATTTCTCTCCTCGCAGATGAAGCCCGTAGGGCGAGTTAAATAGATCATCTGGAATGAAACCGCTTGAGGCGGGCGACATGCACAACCTGAGACTGGCGTGATCGTCGACCACTTGCAGTTAGGCGTGCTATAACGTAGTTCAAGTCACTGATGCACTGTAACACAGCAAACGGTCCAGTGTAGTGTGACAGCAGTTTCTGACAACGTCCACGCTTATGTAGAGGTGTCCACAACCACACAGTGTCTCCAGGAACATACGAAACTTGTTGGTATCGCGCGTCGTAGCAGTTCCTAGAACGCTCTTGCATAGATCAAATTCAAACGCGGGCAAGCCTGCGAGCTTCTTCAGCTCTGCAGAGCGTGGTAGCAAGAGAAGGTGCTTCATGTATGAAAAATGGCAGTATGGTGTCGAGGCCACGGCGAGGCGAGCGAGCATAGAGAAGGTAGAAGGGGCTGTATCCTGTTGTCTCATGTTGCGCTATGTTGTATGCATGAGTAGTGAACGGTAGAACGCAATCCCAGTCCTTATGATCTGCAGCGACCTACATAGCCAACATGGTGGTAAGCGTCCGATTAGTGCGTTCTATCAGACCGTTCGTTTGGGGATGATATGGTGCGGAGTGACGAAAACTGCAGGCGCTGAAGCGAAGAAGTTATTCGAAAATGTCCGCTGCGAATTGACGTTCACGGTCACTAATGATGACTGCAGGAGGACCGTGTTGAAGAATGACGAATCGAAGTAAGAAATGAGATACTTCAGACGCAGTAACGGATCGTATCGCGGCTTTCGCACAATAGCGGGTTAAAAATTCTACGCACACAAGAATCCATTGGTTTCCTTTAGAGGACAGTGGAAGAGGTCCAAGAAGGTCAATGCCAACTTGCTCAAATGGGGCTGTTCGATGTGTGACTGGTCGCAGTTTGCCCGGTGGACTTGAAGTCGGCAGCTTAAAACGCTGGCATTGCACACAGCTGCCTACATACTGCTCAATCGTTGAACGCATCTTCGGCCAGTAAAACCGCTGCTGTATGCGGTGGAGTGTTCGGGCCAATCCTAAGGGACAAGACGTGGCGTCATCATGCATCATTTCTAAAACTGTGATGCGTAGGCTTTCCGGAACGACAAAAAGCATGCGTGCTCCCCAAGAGGCGAAGTTCGTACAAAGCACTCCTTCGCGAATGTTAAATGTGTTCTTCATAGGATCGTTGGCAGAATCAAACAGAGAGGTTAATGGTCTTTGCGTTGCTAGGTTCGGAAAACTCGAAGATCGGGGAAGGTTTGCGAAAGTGGAGCCAAATATGCATCGAAGTTGTCTGCGTCGTCATCAGTCGTTTGAAGCGGCAAACGCGAAAGACCATCGGCATCTGAGTGTTTATGCCCACTTTTATGCACCACGGTAAAATTGAACTCTTGTAGGTGTATGGAAAAAGCAAGAGACTTCCAGAAACCCAGCTACTGCTTTATTGATTATGCGAAAGCGTTTGACGGCGTAGATCACAACAGATTGTGGCAAGTTCTCCTAGAGATGGGACTTCCAATTCACCTGATCTGTCTCCTCAGGAACCTGTATGAAAGACAAGAGGCCGCCGTCATAACTGTGCATGGTCCCGTTTAAGAAAGGAGTGGACAAGGCTTTATGAGGTCGCCCTGCCTATTTAACCTATATGCTGAGTCCATTATGAGGAAGGCCGGTCTTCAGCTGGAGTGAAGATTGCTGGAAAACGTATCAACAACCTTAGATATGCGGGTGATACCACTTTAATGGCAGAAAGTGAAGTGGAGCTCAAGAGACTTCTGATGCGCGTACAAGAAGAGAGTGAGAAGTTTGGGCCTAAACTGAACATTAAAAAGACAAAGATCATGGCGTCTTGCCCTATCAAGTTCTGGACCATCAAGGGACAAGAAGTGGAAGCCGTGACAGATTTTCTCTTCTTGGGCTCCAAGATTACCCCAGAAAGTGACTGCAGCCATGAAATTAGGAGACGCCTGCTTTTGAGAAAGAGAGCCATGGCTAGCCTTGACCGCCTAGTAAAGAGCAGAGACATCAGACTGCCAAGCAAGATCGGTTTAACTCGTGATATGGTCTTTCTAGTTGTGATGTAAGGATGCGAGAGTTGTATTGTGAAGAAGGCTGACTGCCGAAGAATTGACGGGCTAGCGGAGACTCTTGAGAGTTCGTTGGACTGCCAGAATATTATATCAGTCGATATTATTGACTATAAGCCCTGACAGCTCATTGGAGGGTCAAGTTTTAAAGTTAAATCTTAGCTACTTTGGTCATCTAATGAGAAGAGAGGAGTCGCTGGAGAAAGCTTTGATGTTGGGAAAGGCTGAGGGTTGCAGGAGAAGGGGTAGGCAGCGAATGCGATGGTTAGATGGCATCCTCGAGCCGCTGCAGATGAAGTTATGTGATTTTAGGAAGATAGTGACAAACCGGAAAGCGTGGCGTGATATGGTCCATAGGATAACGAAGAGACGGACACGGCTGAACGACTGAACTGAACCGAGGTGTAAAGCTCATCGAGCGAGCCGCCCACAGGGGTCACGAAGACTAACCAGCCAGCAAAGTGAATGGTGGTCGGTCACGACGGTGAAAGCATTCCCGTACAGATAGGAGCGGAAGCGCTGTATAGCAACAACAGCGGCGAGACATTCTTGCTCATTAACCGTGCAATTTCTTTCGCACTTACTCAACGGGCGGCTGGCATATGCTATGCCGTGCAGATCATGGCCATGGCGTTGTATAAGTACAGCGCCGATACCGATACCACTTGCGTCAGTGTGTATTTCAATTGGAGCTGATGAGCATAAGCGGCGTAGGATGGGGCCAGAGGTCAAAAGAAATTTGAGATGATGGAAAGCTGTGTCACATTCGCTGGTCCAATTGAATGGTGCCTCTTTATGCAGCAGACACTTGAGTGTGTAAGCGATATCTGCAAACCTTGGTATAAAGCATCGAAAGTACGAGCATAGACATAAAAAACTCTGCAGCTCTTTTACTGATTGGGATACCTTAAAACTCTTGACAGCTTCAATATTTTTTGGATCTGGTCGAACACCTTCTTTGTCAAGTAAGTGACCAAGAACAATTGTTTCACAATCCGCAAAAACTTCTTCGAATTCAGTATACGTCCACCTCGATCCATGCAATCAAGCACGATATCCAGACGAGTGTTGTGCTCATGAAATGTTTTGCCAAAAATTATAACGTCGTCTAAATAACATAAACAAATTTGCCACTTTAGTCCGCGCAGGATTGTATCCATGAACCGCTTGAATGTGGCAGGCGCATGACATAATCCAAAAGGCATAACATTGAATTCATAGAGACCGTCTGGTGTTACGAATGCCGTTTTTTTCTTTATCTGCAGTGTGCATGGGAATTTGTCAGTATTCTGATCTCACGTCAATAGAAGAAAAGTATATAGCTGAGTGCAGTCAGTCTATTGCGTCACCTATGCATGGAAGTGGGACGACATGGTTCTACGTTACTGTATTTAAGCGACGATAGTCAACACAAAACATCCATGTGCCACCTTTCTTTCTAACAAGGATGACTAGAGCTGCCCAAGAACTAGAAGATTCTCGAATAATTCCGCGCTTTAGCACATCTTGAACTGAATCATTGATTACCTTACTTTCAGCTGCTGAGAATCGATAGGACTTCTTGCGTATTGGAGGTGCGGACCCGGTGTTGATCTTGTGATGAATACGACTGGTAGGCAGCGGTGTTGAGTTGTCCTTGGCAAAGTCGAACACTGGCACGTGGTCCAGAAGCAGTTCCTTTAGAATTTGAGGATCGGGTGTTAAAATCGACTTGTTAATCATTGCCTGAACTTCGGTCTCCATAACTGGTTGCACGGGCTGCTCTGTGACAGAGCTGGTTAACGCCGCTACGGAACCTGAGACGCCTCCCTCGAAACGGGCGAGTTTTAGGCCTCGAGGCAACACAGCTGGTTCTTCAGAGTGGTTGACTGTCCACAGCTCAGCGCGGACTCTAGTCACGGGAACGACGCAAAGAGGCACGAGGATATTCTTATTAGAGCAGGTGAGTGTTAATTCTACTACAGCTTCAAACGATTCACATTGAATGCAGGTAGAGAAAACCTGCACGAATGATGCTGACGAAGCTGGCACAATTATGTCTTTTTCCTCCTAAAATGCTCCAAACTCAGGTGCTGAATCATCCACAAGAGCCGAAAGTAGTGAAAAAATTCAAATTAATTTCTTCCGTACGACAGTATAAAGTTGCGCCACACTCTTGCAGAGAATCAATTCCGAGGATCATATCATGCGTTCACCGAGGCAGCACTGCAAATTCGATTCTAAATTTTAGACCACCAATAGCAATATCTGAAGCACACAAACCAGCTGGAACCAAAGGTTCACCACCGACACCGCGGAATAACACTGCACGGTCACCACTAAACACTACTTTCCTACCTAAACGGTTCTAAAACCTCAAACTCATAACATACTGTAGCTCCATTGTCCACAAGAGCCATTGTTCTCACACCATCAATAAAATCTTCCAATTTGTTCTTTAGCACAAACATGGGTAGAGCTATAGACGTCATCGACTCGCCGGCGGCCTCACCTCTATCCATGGAGGAAAGAAAGAACTTAAGGAAGGCCCTGACGTCATTTTTTCGAAGCCGCGACCGGACGCAGCAACGTCTCTCCTCCTCCTTTACCCTCGGCATTTTCTTTCTCCGCGGCACTCACGTACCTAGGGCCCTTAGCAACGCTGTTGCTAGTGGCCCGGGTTTTCATAGCAACAGCGTCGCCGTTGCTAATGGCCCGACTTGACTAACCCTAAATTTTGACGTCACTTCCGCCACACTTTCTCCAATGCATTGGGAATGGCCAGGGCCTCTCCTAAGTTGTTTCCGTCCTCCATGCCTCCATCGGCCACGCCTCCTAGTTTTCCGGAGGCGAAGGGGAAGAACGACGCCATGGGGAAGGTGACCGCCGCTGGCTCTGGGGTGGCGGCGTCACACTGCGATCACATCCTGGTGATGAACTCCGCAAATAAGTCGAATGGTATGTGTCCCAAGCGGACATAGTCGGGGATCACTGCTATTCGGTGTGTAGTCGTTTGTGAATGTTCGCCGGGTGTCGGTAGTCTTGAGCAGGGAAGCGGCGGCGGCAATATTGTTACCGGGAAACGCGCGACCAAAGTGATGTGCTCACTGACAAAGACGACGACCGAGGAACGCGGGCACGACGAAGCGTTGAGAAAGAAAACGACGCAGACAGAGTGGATACTGCACGGCTACTGAAGTCTTAGCGTCGAGTTCAGCCCATCGCAGTTCCGATACATTAAGTACATCCCCGTAACATCTTGGTGGAGGTCGCGGGTTTGACACAATCTGACGCTCGATCTCCGCAGTGGCCGTCACCTTGGAACCGTCACGATGACAACCGACGCGGCTCCATCTACCTCCGCAACTCCAACTGTCGTCGTAGCCTACCCCCGTGACTCTGGCCCATTCTGCGGTACAGATGAGGTCGATGTCGAGAACTGGCTTTCGCTTTATGAGCGTGTTAGCTAGCACAACAGGTGGGACGCCACGCTGATGCTGGCCAATGTCATCTTCTACCTTACTGGCACGCGTGTGGTTCGAAACACATGAAGCTGATATACCATCCTGGGATGTTTGCAAACAAAAACTTCGTGACCTGTTCGGAAAACCGGCTGGCTGTCAACTCGCCGCCAAGAGGGATCTCGCCACACGTGCCCAGACATCTACCGAGCCTTTATTACGTATATACAAGACGTTCTGGCCCTCTGCCGAAAGGTTGATAAAGACATGGCAAAACCTGATAAGGTGAGGCACATCCTCAAAGGCATAGCCGACGATGCCTTCAATCTTCTACTCTGTTGGGGCTGTTCTACTGTTGACACCGTTGTGCAGGTTTGTCGACATTTCGAGCAGGCCAACTACAAACGCATTGCACATCGCTTCAATCGGCTCCCCAACACTGCCCCTAGCTCCACGTGCGAGGGTCTGCCGACGCTAAGGCAACCTTCCAACACTGAAAATGTGACTCGCATCGTGCGTCGTGAACTGGAAGCGCTCGCTCCTGCTGCATCCAACCCGCCCTCCTCGGACGGCAACCTAGTGACGATATCCCTCATTCAAGCCGCCGTTCGTCAAGAGGTTGCCAACTTAAGCATCCCCTATAGCGACACCGTGGAACACCACAGCTCGAGCCCCGTTCCTCCCATGGTCGCCACCGCTACGCCCCGCAACACCTATACGCCATGCTACCGATACCGCAATCCTGATGAGTGGCGCATCCCTGACGACAGGCCGATCTGTTTCACGTGCTCGCGTATTGGCCACATCTCTCGCCACTGCCGCAGCCGCTGGACATCACCACCTCGACGTTTTCCTTACATTGACCGCTACTCCGATTGCGGTCACCGCCGTTTCACGCCTCGTTATGAGTCACCCCGCACCGATACCACTCAGCCTCCTCCTGTGTCCAGTCGCTCTCCTTCCCCGCCAGCCCGCCGTTCCCGTTCACCTCTTCCTAGTCGCAGTTCTTCGCCGTCCTCTGCCGACCGCTTCACGGGAAACTAGCCAATGCAGCTCCCGGAGGTGACGCTGCATTGGTACCCCAGCCTGGAAATCCTCTACTGCCCATTTCTTCGCCCTGTAACCTCCTCTCCCTGTTCGTGGATGGTGTTCCCGTCTCTGCCCTCATTGACACTAGTGCCCAAGTCTCGATCATGAGCTCATCGTTTTGCCGCCGCCTCAAGAAAGTACAGACCCCCGCCGCTTCGCCCACCGTTCGTGTTGCCGATGGCAGTACTGCTGCCGTCACTGGGCTGTGCACTGCCCGAGTCACCCTTGCCGGTCATCACATTCCTGTTTTGTTCACCGTCCTCAACCCGTGCCCTCACAATGTGATCCTCGGCCTTGACGTTTTAACGGCCCACAGTGCCCTTATCGACTGCTCCAGCGGCCTTCTTCGTTGGGACCTACCTGTGTGCTCAGAACATCCTCCATCTACACCCCGCCTTCGCTTAACCGAGTTCGCTCTCCTCCCCCCTGATTCTGCTGTTTACCTACCTCTGTCACCTTTCCCGCCTGTGCCTGACGGTGACTATGTTGCTTGCCCTATCACCGAGGTCTTTCTTGACCGCAACGTCGTTCTTCCTCATCTCATCGTATGCGTTACACAGAACAGCACCTACCTTCCTATCCTGAACTTAAGTCTGTCCCCCCAAGTTCTCCCCGAAAGAATATCCCTTGCTACCTTGTCCCTTCTCACAGACTGCACCATTTGTGCACTCACTCTTGGCCCACATTCAAGCGTCCTTCCAACACCCGTACTCCCCACCACAATTACCGACCCTATTTCCGCAATCATTGCCTCTGACCTCAGCTCCGAACACGCTCAGGACCTGCACAACCTTTTGTTAGCCTTCTCCGACGATTTTGACTTTGCTGCCAGTTCTCTGGGCCAAACATCAGTTGTGACTCACCGCATTGACACCGGCGATGCAAAACCTGTACATCGGAGGCCTTATCGTGTGTCCCTTTCTGAGCGCCAAGTCATCCAGTAGGAGGTCGACAAGAAGTTGGGCAACAATATCATCGAACCTTCGAACAGTCCTTGGGCATCTCCTGTCGTGCTTGTTAGAAAGAAAGACAACAGTTGGCGCTTTTGCGTCGACTATCGACATCTGAACAAGATTACAAGGAAAGATGTTTACCCGCTGCCGCGAATAGACGATGCCTTGGACTGTTTACATGGAGCCCGCTACCTTTCCTCCATCGACCTTCGTAGCGGCTACTGGCAGACGAACAAGACCGCGAGAAGACAGTTTTTGTCACACCCGATAGACTTTACCAATTTAAGGTTATGCCTTTTGGACTTTGCAACGGCCCTGCTACGTTTCCACGAATGATGGACTCCTTACTCCGCGGCTTCAAATGGACGACTTGTCTATGTTACTTGGATGACGTGATTGTCTTCTCACCCTCGTTCGAAAGCCATCTTCGTCGCCTTTCTTCAATCTTGGCACTTTTCCGCCGTGCCGGACTTCAACTGAACTCAAGGAAGTGCAGTTTTGGTCGCCGCGAACTTAAAGTGCTTGGCCATTTGGTGAATGCCACCGGCGTGCAACCCGATCCCGACAAATTTTGCACTGTCAGTGCTTTTCCATCTCCCCGTTCATCCCGTGATGTCCGCAGCTTTATAGGACTGTGCTCTTATTTTTGCCGGTTCGTCCCAAACTTAGCCGCTCTGGCTTGTCCTCCCACCAATCTGCTGAAGAAAGGCGTTCCTTTCTCATGGGGATCAAAGCAGGTTAACGCATTCTCCACCCTCATCGCTGTTCTCACCAATCCTTCTTTGTTGGCCCATTTCAACCCATCTGCCCCAATGGAACTTCGCGCCGACGCCAGTGGCCACGAAATTGGTGCCATTCTTGCACAGTGACAACACGGCCAACACTGCGTGATTGCCTAAACCAGTCGTTTCCTGTCATCAGCGGAACAGAACAATTCTATTACGGAACGGGAGTGTCTGGCTCTCGTTTGGGCCGTTGGAAAATTCAGACCCTACTTGTTTGGCCGACCCTTTACTGTAGTTACCGATCAGCATGCCTTATGTTGGCTCTCTTCTATCAAGGATCCTGCTGGCCGCCTCGGCCGCTGGGCACTCCGCTTGCAGGAGCATACCTTTTCCGTTATATACAAATGTGGTCGGCTCCACCAGGATGCAGACTGTCTGTCCCGTTATCTAGTCGATCCCCCTTTCTCAACTGACCATGGGTCGGACCCCTGTGTCTTCTCTATATCGGAATTTTCCCACATAGCCGACGAACAGCGCTTGGACCCAACCCTCAGTTCTCTTATCGACCGCCTCCGCACACACAGCCGTGACTCTTCCCTCGCCCTGTTGTTCCTTCATTGGAATACGCTATACCGCCGCAACATGCTACCTGATGGCGCTGATCACTTGCTGGGCATTCCCCAACACCTACGCTCTGCCGTTCTCGAACAAATGCACGACGCCCCTACAGCTGGTCATCTTAGCCTCTCACGCACATACGACCGCGTGCGCCGGCGTTTCGTCTGGCCTGGACTCTACCGCTCTGTCCAGCGTTATGTAGCCGCTTGCGACCTCTGTCAACGCCGGAAGAAACCCCCTGTGCTACCACCTGGACACCTGCAGCCGATTGCTATCCCGGCTGAGCCCTTTTCTCGTGTTGGCCTTGACCTCCTAGGGCCCTTCCCAGAGTCCTTGTCAGGAAACAAATGGATCGGTGTGGCCACCGATTATGCCGCGCGGTACGTGATCACTCGCGCCATTCCAACCAGCTGCGCCACAGACGTTGCTGGCTTCCTTTTGTACGACGTCATACTTCACCATGGTGCTCCCCGTCAACTACTTAGCGACCGTGGCCGCTGTTTCCTTTCCCGAGTTGTTGAGGAAATACTTCGTTCTTGCTCCGTCCGGCACAAGTCTACCACTGCATATCACCCTCAGACGAACGGCCTTACAGAGCGTATTAACCGCACACTCACCGACATGCTCGCAATGTACGTATCCGACAGTCATAGCGACTGGGATATTAGTCTGCCATTTGTCACCTTTGCATATAACTCTTCGGGTCATGACACTGCTGGGTACTCTCCATTCTATCTTCTCTTTGGAAGAGGCCCCTTACTGCCCTTCGACACTTTGCTTCCCGCCGCTGGCCCCGTCACAACCTATGCCCGCGATACCATCGCCCGAGCCGACGCTGCTCGCCAGATTGCTTGTCACAATCTCACCATCTCTCAAGAAGCTCAAAAACGCCGCTACGACGCTCACCACCGCGATGTGCACTATCCTCCCGGATCTCTGGTGTTGCTCTGGCTTCCGTGCCGTCGTGTGGGGTTGTGTCAAAAACTTCTGTCCCACTACACAGGTCCTTACCGTGTACTACTCCCAGTGACCGACGTGACCTATGAGATTGCACCGCTCCACCCAAAGTAACCGACTGCTACACCCACTTCCGAAATCGTACATGTCGCCCGCCTCAAGCCATATACTCCCCCTCCACACCGTACGCCTAATACGCACCGGAACGTTGCCTTTTGCCGAGGGGGGTAGTGTTACCGGGAAACGCGGGACCAAAGTGATGTGCTCACTGACAAAGACGACGACCGAGGAACGCGGACACGACGAAGCGTTGAGAAAGAGAACGACGCAGACAGAGTGGATACTGCACGGCTACTGAAGTCTTAGCGTCGAGTTCAGCCCATCGCAGTGCCGTTACATTAACTACATCCCCGTAACAATATCTTGCCAGGTGCCCTGCAATGCCACACCTGTAACACACAGGTCGAGGGCGCCAGCGATCGACATAAGAATTCTGGCTAACAATTGTAGTCGCGGCATTGGTTGTAGCCATGCTATCGCGGCTGACGAACCACGTCTCTAGGGTAGGAGGACATCCTTCCCGTTGGCTGATGGACATAACTTTGGGCAGAGGTGTTACGATCGTCCATATCCGAAGCGCCTCTAGGTTTTACCCACGGGGTGGAAAGGGAGGCGACATCTGCCTGCGGTGCACTACTGTGCCGCAGATATTCTGTATGGCAGATGGTGTCCCTGGACCTGGACAGTTGCTCACGCGCAATTTCCCGCATCATATCAGCCACTGGAAGAGGAGAACATGCTTCAATACTAGCTACAGAGGTTACATTGGCCAGTCTTTCAAATTTTGGGGTGATTAGACGCAGCTTGTGAGCTTCAAATGTTCTGCATAACGTCGGCGGTGATGTTCAGGCTCTCTTTGCTAATCAGGATATTGTAACATCTTCCGTTATTCCTTTTAAGAAGTGGCTGATTATATCTTCTTAGTGCATACTGGAATTCACTAGCTTGCATAGTTAAAAACAGCCTCGATGTATGCAGTGCAAGCTTCTCCGCGTACTTGCGCTCGGTGACGCAATGTCTGCTCGGCACGCTTCTTCTTGACAGATTCGCCTCAAAAGTTTTCTTTATCTCGCCTGTAAAGGTAGCCCATGTATTTAGTGAATCCTCATGATTGTCGAACCAGTTGAAGGCAGTTACAGCAAGGAAGAACACCACATTAGCCATTATAGTAGCCGCGTTCTAGCAATTGTATTTGCTCACCCTTTTGAAGTGTTTGAGCCACTCGTGAACACCTTCCTCAGGTTCTCCAAAAATGTCCGGGGCTCTCGGTAGTGTGATCAGTTGTTCGCCGTCGATGGTCCCAGTTGCTCTGTATTGCCGTCTTCAGTCATGCCCTATAACACCGGTGGAAAGCCAGCGAGTCTACGGCTCCTTCGATGGATGGAACGATCCGTGGTCGATACCCCAAGCACCTCTCACCACAACTGTTACGTGCTTAGTACGCACAGGGGGTTTATTTAGAGAGGGATTAATGGAAGCAGGACCGCGACTACAAACGTCCTTTTGACGCTCGTTCTTCTTCCTCTACCGATCCTCAGACGGTTCATCTTCTTCATCTGTCAATGCGCTATGGTGCGTGGGAAAGCTTGAACAAATAACATAATTCCACACGTCGAAGGGCCGCGCCGCTACATGCTGGTGGCTGCGTCTCGTACATCGGTCCGCGATACTCTGCGTCCCTTCGCCCAACCAACCCAGTTCTGTGATGAATTTAAGACGTTCGAATAATTAAATATATCTAGGACCAAGATGTCTGCTATCTCACTTTGATCGCGACTATTCCCATATATATATGCTACATATACGCCGCTCTATAGAGCTACCCAATGCTGTCGCATTCGCATGCTCATTCCCACTGTGCTGAGCCACAGAGAAGCACGCTCACCAGAGCACGTAAGTGTGATACAGCAGCGCCACCGCTTGACACGAGTGCGCAAACAGCGGCAGCAGGTCAGCGCTCAGCGAAGGCGTTGACGACTGGCTAACACACGCCAAGGCCAGGCTCCACTCGACGGCGTGGTAGACCACGTCCAGGACAAACAGGTGCTTTCGCTCGGGCGCGGCTCCATGGCGGTGCCTGCGAATAGCGATGGCTTTTTGTGTGGATCGGATGAGCTCGCTGTCTGGCACTCAGGTGAGAGGATTTCGGCAAAAAGGCACGTTCTTTCGTTCTTTACGGTACGCTGGAGCTCCATTATTTCATCGACTTTCACTTACTGCAGTCTGAAACCAAACTCAGCCACGAAGAAAACAGGGCAAATAAAGGTACAAGCATTACTGCCACTGATTTCTGCCTTGCGTAATTTTCAAGGGAAACAAAAAATGCAGCTTTGAAAAACATGCGTCACGTCTGTGATAGTTGTTCTACGTGGACTATTGAATGAAGAAACATCCTATCACAAAGTCTTCCCCGTACTTTCACTTCGAAACTCGAACTGCTTTACTGTGCCTAGTGATCCCTTGGCAATATTGCTCATTAGCGACGAAAGCTGTCTTAAGCGGTGGCGGGGAGGCCATACTTCGACGTAATCTCCTGGAGGGCAGACGAAGCTCTCACGTCATAATGCGGAAGTGGAACTGGAAGATGAAGAACTTGGCCAGCGGGGCCCAGGCTGAGTGCGGCTCCCTCACGGTAAAAGTGAGGAACATGAAGAGTGCCTGGGCAGCGTGGAACAGCTCGTCCACGTCCCGCATGAGGAATGTCATCATGAACACCAGGCCAAAACTATCCCTGCAGGGGAAAGGGTCAGTGACACTTCAACCTCGCAAAGTTCGATGTACATGATTCACCAGCGGAATCAAGCTGGAACCCCATTGCAAGAAAGAATTTTCGCTCCACGGTACAGTACAAGCCACCTAGCATTACGTGTCCATTACCAGATTTCTCCGACTATATGAGCTTACCCAGTAAGGATCGTGTCCACTAGGAATCAATTCCATCAGGCAGCAGGCCGTAACTCTAGTCTGTGGTTACTGCATATCATAAGGTTGTTTTCAAAATTGCGACTGCGTATCTTCTTTTAGAGACACGTGGTCCCACGCCCGTTAGTTTAGGGGCCCAGAAGAAGAGGGAGCTGGGTTTGTGGGTTGGATGATGGCGTTAACAGCGCTACTATAGAATGAAGCAAAAAACGTACACAAGACAGGCGCTACTTCCTCTGTCGGCGCTGGCTCCACCATTGTCCATAACAAGCCGAAACGTCCACTCTTCTGAGTTTCATTTTTCTTACAGCCGTTTCGCTTCTGTTGTTATTCGCGCTCTCCGCAACTCTTCCCTGCACCGCCTGCGTAGTGTTGCTTGCTTCAAACTTTGTCAGTGTTGTTCCCATCATGATGCCAGGTATACCTATCGATGACACAATTTGTACAAGCGTTCCTGATGCCTGGTTCATGGCTTCACTGGGGTGGAAGGCATTTAAAAACCGTAAACACTATCGTTCTCACCACCTGCAGGCTGAACATACGTAAGCCACGGTACTCGTCAGTCAAGCTTCAATGAAACGTTAAAATGAGATCATAATCATCGAACGCTGCGAAAGGTTCTTTGGCAGCCCCTATCAGAATCCTTGCAAAGTTATCAGACGTTCGAGGGGGTCTTAAAAAAAATAACAATGTCCTGCCCGCACCATCTGTCGACACAGCGGGGTTAATCCAATTAAAAATAAACAAACTGGTTCATCCAGACAAATTAATTTTATTCATCATCATCAGCCGGGCTATACCCCCTGCAGGGCGAATACCTCTCCCATTTTCTTCCAATTAGCAGGTCCTATGCTAGCTGCATCCAATCAGCCTCTGAGAATTTCTTACTGTCATCCACCCGCTTAATTTTTTGCCACCCCCTGCTACGATCACCTTCTCTAGAAATTCAAGTGGTTACTCTTAGAGACCATTGAATATCCTCTCTTCGAACTACATGTCCTGCCCATGCCCATTTCTTCTTAACTTCGTCTAGAATATGAGTAACTTGAGTTATTTGACCCACTCTACACGCTTCTTATCTCTTGACGTCGCACCTACCATTTTCCGTTCCATGGCCCTCTGCGTTGTCCTCAACGTTAGTAGAACCATTTTCGTTAACCTCCATGTTTCAGCCCCATAGGCCAGAACAGGTAGGATGCAGTTTTCCTGTTGAGTGATACAGGTAAGCTGCTATTCATAATGTTTGATTATCTTCCAAATGCGCTCCACCCCAATCTTATTCTTCTAGTCATTTCTCCTTCGTGGTCCGGATCTGTGGTCACTTCCTGTCCTAAGTAGATATCTTTGCCTACCACTTCGAAATCTTCGCTACCTATTTTAAAGTGCTGTCCTTTTCCCAGGCTGTGCAGCATTACCTTAGCCTTTTGCATATTATTCTTTGGGCCTACTTTTCTGCATCTCCTGTCTAGATCATTTATTATAGGTTGCAGTTGGTCCCCTTAGTTACTTAACAAGGCAATGTCAACAGCGAATCGCAGATTACTTAGATATTCTCCATCGACCCTGATGCCTAACTGCTCCCATTCCATGCATTTCTATACACTCTCTAAGCAAGTCTGTAAATAGCACTGGGGAAATCGTGTCTCTTTGCTTATCCCCTTTCTAATTGGAATTTTTTCACTTCTGAATCAAAACTATGATTGCTGCGTAACCATTATAGACATCTTCCAGCACTTTCACCTATGGCTCATCTACACCCTGATCCCACAATGCCTTCATGAACGCTGAGGTTTCAACCGAATCAAAGGCTTTCTCGCAGTCAATGAATGCCACATTCAGAGCACTTTTCTATCACCTGGTTTATAGTGTGGATATGATTGATGGTAGAGTACCCTTTCCGAAATCCTGCATGATCTTTTGGTTGTTTTACGTCTAAGGTTGTCCTGATCCCATTATCTATTACATTGGTAAATTTTGATTATAAAGTAGTAAATTAAAGGCCGGAGAGCTGCTACGGCGACCGAACGTTGTGAAGTGGTCCCGGGGAAACTCACTGAGAAAAAGGGAATGGTTTGATGGGAGGGGACCTGTCCCACCTCTGAGACAGGTCCCCTATTTCAGGCCGCTTTCGAACCTCACGCCACGTCCCCCAATCCCCCAACCCTAATCAAGATATAGAGGTGGACTTCGCCGTCGTGGACAGCTTTCACCCCTAGTGAAACCACTATGCAAGTGGTCGTGAGTACTAGCTCCGACTCACACTAGTGGAAACTCTTGCCTGCTTTTCGCTCTGACATAGTATGTAAGATGGTACTTCGCCCAGGGTGACCAATCCTGGAATTCTATTTCCGCAAGGCAATGATGCGTGTAGCTGTTCGTGGTGCTAGCTACAAATGTGTACTTTTAGGCAAACAGCCAGAGTAGTTCTGCGATTTTTGCCAGGCTACTAACCGCCTGCGAGGTCGGTTCTTCCACGCCGTTCCGACATTCCTACAAGTAGTGTTTGCTTTCGGAGCAGTACTAAGTGCTTTAACACTCTTCCTTGCCCCTACTACCTTCTGGAACCTTTTCATAGTGGTACTCAGTGCTTTAGCATGCTTCCGTACTAGGCGTTCACGGCGTTCTCGCACACTTTCGGCCGCGTTCGGAACGGAACTAAGCCGCCCAGCCGAGTTCGGAATTGTACTCGGTGCTTTAGTATCTTGTCGATTCTATACTAAATGCTTTAACACCCTACACTCTTCTACTAGTTGCTGGTCTCTTCCAGCGTGGTACTCAGTGCAAAGTCCTTTCCTTGTTAGGCGCTTCTACAACTGCATGCCATCAGTCTGTTCCGAAGTTTCGGTTTTACCAAAAACGAAATTTGGTGACTTGGCCACCGACTTTTTCTCTCTTTCGAGCCTAATGGCGAGCTCCCCAGAGCCAAGCCTATAGTTGAGTTGGGTTGGTGCATTACAAGACACGCGTTTACATGTTCTTTTTGTTGTTTCGCCTCTATCCTGTGACGTCAAAGGCATCTATTCCATGGCGACGAATGAGCCTATCTTTATCCTGTTACTGCCCCTCCCTCCCACCTTTTTCCTTACATATTTACGTTCTTTTGTGCACCTTAATAAAGCTCAGTTTTAGTGAGCCTCGTGTCCTGTTCTCGTCCTTGCGGTATTGTACCGTTCAACTGTAGATTTACCATTGAAATACACAAACTAGCTCGGATAGAGATCATCCTCGATAAACCCCGTAGACTTTCTCTCTTCCTCGCGCGATCTCTGTTTCCGCACGCCTATCGCATTTCTTTCTTTTTGAGAAACTGAAGTCGGCTTCGAACCTCCGTGTAAGACAGCAAAACCTTGCAAATCTGTCTGGCTAGGCCAGGGCTATAGTTCGACCTTTCTTTTTCTTTGTGGGCGTGGGTTTCGCGGACACTCTGAGGTCCGTGGCCCCCCACTTGAGAAATACTGCGCAGATACAGCATCATGTCATACATTGTTGGATACCTTGAAATTGTGTTCATCAAGTCATATTCACACGCTGCATTCTTTATCTTCCCTCTGTGCTGATCGCGAGCGTGTGTCTCCTCGAGGCGAAGAAACTGAAGTTCTGTCGAAGCGGGCCTGCTAGTTTCCTGCCGCACTGTGACTTCTGTTACTCCTGTGTCCCGCGGTGACTTCTGATCAGAGACTTCACACCGTGACATCTGGTGGAGGTGCTGGGTAACGCAACCCATGCTCCGAACACCTCTAACCAGCCGAGACTCCAGCCCTCAAGGATCTCCTACCATCGAGATTACACCTACCCATCAGAGTAGCCGACGGCTACGAGGGCTTGATCCTGAATTCGCGCCTCTACAATTTTATCGTACTGCGAGACCGCCACCATCTTCTCCAGCACCACCTTCGGAGACAACACAACCACCCGTAATGACGCAGGTAGACACCACTGCCCCCTCCTTCGTGTTGCAGCAGCCGCGGGAGGTACCCATCTTCCAAGCCTTTCCCGGCGACGACCCGGAAGACTGGCTAGATAAATTTGATCGAGTAGCCCAGTACAATCGCTGGGGCGACGACCAGAAACTGCAGCATGTATTTTTTTCGCTCGACGGTGCAGCTCGTACATGGTTTGAAAATCATGAGACTACTATCACAACGTGGAGTTCCTTCAAGGACCAGTTCCTGCAAGCTTTCACCACCGTTTTTCGGAAAGGACGCGCAGAGCTGCTCCTACAGACGAGAGTTCAGCTCCCTAACGAGAGCGTCCTCGTTTACTTCGAGGACATGACGAGGCTATTCCGTCGCGCTGATCCAAACATGTCCGAAGAAAAAAACTTCGCTGTCTCATGATGGGAATGAAGGAACAGATCTTCGTTGGATTAGTGCGATCTCCCCCAAGACCATCGGGGAATTTGTATCCGAGGCCACTACCATTGAGAGGGCTCTAGAGATGCGATCTAAGCACTACGAGCGGCCGTCCATCCCTATTGCTGCCGCCATCGCGGACACTGGTAGCACTGACGTGCTCCGTGAGACCTTACGGGCCATCGTACGCGAGGAGCTGCAAAAACTATTTTCGACGGCAGCACCCCCTCAAGTATCCAGCCTTTCTCAGATGGTTCGGGAAGAGGTCAACCAGGCACTCAACCCATCCGAGCCACTCCCGACAGTGCCACCACAGCAGGCCATGACCTACGCCGCAGTCACTCGTCGTGCCTGTCCACCTCCCAGTCAGCATCCACCTCCCTGTCAGCACCAAACAGCCCCTGCATACACTCGTCAAGCACCTCCCGCTCCAATTTCTCAGGTGCGTCCACGCAAAAGCGACGTCTGGCGCACTCGCGATAATCGCCCGCTGTGCTTCCACTGTGGCGAAGCTGGTCACCTGTTCCGCGATTGCTGTTACCGACGAATGGGTCTGCCAGGATTTAGCGCCGACGCGCGAAAGCCGCAGCATGGTGAACGACCCCCTGCCATTGACGCGTACTTGGCTGAATCATCCGGAACGCCCTATGACTACTCGCGGTCGCCTTCACCGCGCCAATACTCCTCGCAGACACGTGGTAATTCCGGCCTGACGCGGGTCCGCTCCCCTAGCCCCCATCGGAAAAACTAGACGCGGCAACCTTTGGAGGGAAGGTTGCTCATCGACGAAATTCTCAAGCTCCTCCACCGCTGCAACCGGATGGCCACTCCGTTTCACGACGACACGACGCGCCCCACAATGATCCGCTGCCTCGGCGCTCCAGTTCTCCGACGACACGAAAGTAGCTAGTACCACACCGCAGCCGTGACCGGACCCCGCGACGTTCCGGCAACACCACAGCCGTAACCGCCGACCTGAACATTTCAGTGGACGGAACCGACGTGACAGCGCTTGTGGATACCGGCGCCGATTATTCTGTGATGAGTGGGCCTTTCGCCGCCACTCTGAAAAAGGTGACTACACCCTGGACAGGCCCACAAATTTGTACCGCCGGAGGCCACTTGATAACGCCGACCGGTACCTGCACTTCTAGGGTAACTGTGCAAGAAGAAACGTACTTAGCAACCTTCGTCGTACTTGTCCACTGTTCCCGCGACGTCATCCTTGGCATGGATTTCTGAGCAGAGAATGGAGCCGTTATCGACCTGCAGACTAAGTCAGTGACCTTATCGACTGAGAACGCAATACACAGTGCTTCAGAGCGACGCACAGCGCTGCACATCCTTGATGATCACGTCACTATTCCGCCCCGTTCCAGCGTGATGACGTCTGTGGCTGCGAATACACTGCGAAACTTTGAAGGTGTCGTGGAGAGTAAACAGATCTTACTTTTCGAACGCAGTCTTGCTGTAGCCAGAGGAGTCGTTCGCCTCGAAGACGGCAAAGCAGACGTCCTACTCACAAATTTTGGTGGTGAGCACCAGCATTTAAGCACTGGGACTGTAGTGGCCCATATTTGCGGTATCACGCATGTTCGGAAAGCCTCTGGACTTGCGACGCTGTCATTGACCGAAATGGAGAGGCCTACCACCAATTTACACTCCGACATTAACCCTGCGCTTTCTCAACTGCAGCATCGCCAAGTGAACCAGCTCCTCCAGCGCTATCGGCCGACCTTCTCCAACTCTTCACGTGTTGGCAGAACCGATCTCGCCAAGCATCGCATTATTACGGATGATACCGTGCCACCTCTCAGACAGTCACATTACCGAGTGTCTCCGACTGAACGCGCCGCTATCACCCGCCAAGTGAAAGAGATGCTTCGCGACGATGTCATCCAGCCCTCGCGGAGTCCATGGGCTGCACCTGTCGTTCTTGTGAAGAAAAAGGATGGTACGCTGAGGTTTTGTGTGGATTACCGCCGGCTAAACAAAGTTACAAGGAAAGACGTCTATCACCTACCACGCATCGACGATGCTCTGGATCGTCTCTGCTCTGCGAAATATTTCTCTTCAATGGACTTGAAATCCGGATAATGGCAAATAGAGGTAGATGAGAGGGACCGCGAGAAAACGGCGTTTATTACTCCGGATAGGCTCTACGAGTTCAAGGCTATGCCATTTGGTCTCTGCTCTGCTCCGGCTACTTTTCAACGGCTTATGGACACCGTACTTGCAGATCTCAAGTGGCAGACATGTCTCGTTTACCTTGACGACGTTGTGGTCTTCGCTCCAACGTTCGAGGAGCACCTTCGGCGCCTAGAAACTGTTTTGCAAGCCATAACATCCTCTGGCCTTACGTTAAAGAACGAGAAATGTCATTTTGATGATACGGAGCTCAAGTTCTTGGGGCACGTCGTAAGCCACGCTGGTGTCCTGCCGGATCCAGAGAAAACGACAGCTATTACCAACTTCCCTCCGCCCAAAGACCAGAAAGCTGTTCGACGATCTCTTGGCTTATGTGCCTACTACCGGCGCTACGTCAAAGATTTCGCTCGACTCGCCGAGCCCCTAACACGTATGACAAAGGCAGAGACGCCTTTCACTTGGGACGCACCACAGGAAGAAGCATTCAAAGAGCTTCAACGCCGCCTACAAACACCTCCCATATTGGCTCACTTCTACGAAAACGCCGACACGGAGCTTCACACCGATGCAAGCAACATAGGCCTGGGCGCTGTTCTAGTTCAAATCCAGGGCGGCCAAGAACGTGTAATCGCTTACGCGCCAGTCGCTGTCTAACTAAAGCGGAATCGAACTATTCCGCAACAGAGAAAGAATGTCTAGCCATTGTGTGGGCGACGTCGAAGTTCCGGCCATACCTTTACGGGAAACCATTCAAGTTAGTAACTGACTACCATGCCCTATGCTGGCTTGCAACCCTAAAGCACCCTTCAACCCGTCTTGTAAGATGGAGTCTACGATTACAGGAATTCGACATAACTGTCACGTACAAATCTGGCCGTCAGCATTCGGACGCAGACTGCCTCTCACGGGCCCCTGTAGATCCCCCCGCAGATGAAATTCCTGATGAGGCCATACTGTTAAATGCCATCAGCACAGAGTGCCTCGCTGAAAGACAATCTGCAGATCCCGAACTTCGTCACATCATGGACTATCTAAACGGTGCATGTACAACCGCTCAGGGAGCTTTCAAGCGTGCTCTGTCATCGTTATGTGTGCGCAATGGTGTCCTCATGAAGAAAAACTTTTCCGCCAGCCAAACGCCGTACCTGATTGTTGTACCTATGTGTCTACGTGATGAAATCTTACAAGCTTGCCCCGATGAACCAACCTCTGGACATTTGGGAGTCACCCGCACGCTTGCAAGGCTCAAGGAAAAGTACTACTGGCCTCGACTTCACTCAGACGTTTCACACTATGTGAAAACGTGTCGCAACTGGAAGCGTCGTAAGGTGCCGCCGACTAAGCCCACCGGACTCTTGAAGCCAATAGACCCGCCGTCGAGGCCTTTCCAGCAGATTGACATGGACATGCTGGGACCATTTGCCCTTTCACACTCCGGTAACCGGTGGGTCATTATTGCCACGGATTACCTTACACGATACGCGGAAACCTCCGCTCTACCCAACGGTACTGCCTTAGATGTTGCAAAGTTTTTCATCAATTGCGTTGTCCTGCGCCATGGCGCACCGGAGATTTTGATTACTGACAGAGGAGCCGCATTTACAGCCTAATTGCTGCAGCAGATTTTAATTCACAGTCATACTGAACACAGGAAGGCAACACCTTACCATCCTCAAACGAACGGCTTGACCGAACGCTTTAACAAAACACTCGCTGACATGCTCTCAATGTACGTCGACGTAGAGCACAAAACGTGGGATGAAGTGCTCCCGTACGTTACCTTTGCATACAATACAGCGGTCCAGGAAACAACGAACATGACACCTTTCCGTCTGATCCATGGCCGCGAAGTGACCACAATGCTTGATGCCATGTTACCACATCTAGACGACGGCAACCAACAACCAGATGTTCATACCTTTCTGCACCTCGCCGAAGAGGCCCGTCCGCTGGCCAGGCTGCGAATTCAGAATCAGCAACGCCGCGATGCCCAACGATACAACCTCCGACACCGTGACGCCCGGTACACAGCTGGAGACCGTGTCTGGGTTTGGTTTCCTGTACGTCGACGAGGCCTCAGCGAGAAACTGCTGTGTCGTTACTTTGGCCCGTACAAAGTGGTAAGCCAAGTTGGGGACCTAAACTATGAGGTTGTTCCTGATGGATTTAAAAAGTCCCGACGCTCCACGCTCCCGGACGTGGTCCACGTGGTCCGCCTGAAACCGTATTACGACCGATAGTGTTGACTCTTTCTGTGCGTGAGCAACTGCCCTTCGTGCAATGGCTTTTTTTATCTCTACCCACACTCCCAGCATAGGGACGATGCTTCTTGTACCCGGGGGGGCAATGACACGCTGCATTCTTTATCTTCCCTCTGTGCTGATCGCGAGCGTGTGTCTCCTCGAGGCGAAGAAACTGAAGTTCTTCTGTCGAAGCGGGCCTGCTAGTTTCCTGCCGCACTGTGACTTCTGTTACTCCTGCGTCCCGCGGTGACTTCTGATCAGAGACTTCACACCGTGACATCTGGTGGAGGTGCTGGGTAACGCAACCCATGCTCCGAACACCTCTAACCAGTCGAGACTCCAGCCCTCAAGGATCTCCTACCATCGAGATTACACCTACCGATCAGAGTAGCCGACGGCTTCGAGGGCTTGATCCTGAATTCGCGCCTCTACAATTTTCTCGTACTGCGAGACCGCCACCATCTTCTCCAGCACCACCTTCGGAGACAACACAACCACCCGTAATGACGCAGGTAGACACCACTGCCCCCTCCTTCGTGTTGCAGCAGCCGCGGGAGGTACCCATCTTCCAAGCCTTTCCCGGCGACGACCCGGAAGACTGGCTAGATAAATTTGATCGAGTAGCCCAGTACAATCGCTGGGGCGACGACCAGAAACTGCAGCATGTATTTTTTTCGCTCGACGGTGCAGCTCGTACATGGTTTGAAAATCATGAGACTACTATCACAACGTGGAGTTCCTTCAAGGACCAGTTCCTGCAAGCTTTCACCACCGTTTTTCGGAAAGGACGCGCAGAGCTGCTCCTACAGACGAGAGTTCAGCTCCCTAACGAGAGCGTCCTCGTTTACTTCGAGGACATGACGAGGCTATTCCGTCGCGCTGATCCAAACATGTCCGAAGAAAAAAAACTTCGCTGTCTCATGATGGGAATGAAGGAACAGATCTTCGTTGGATTAGTGCGATCTCCCCCAAGACCATCGGGGAATTTGTATCCGAGGCCACTACCATTGAGAGGGCTCTAGAGATGCGATCTAAGCACTACGAGCGGCCGTCCATCCCTATTGCTGCCGCCATCGCGGAACTGGTAGCACTGACGTGCTCCGTGAGACCTTACGGGCCATCGTACGCGAGGAGCTGCAAAAACTATTTTCGACGGCAGCACCCCCTCAAGTATCCAGCCTTTCTCAGATGGTTCGGGAAGAGGTCAACCAGGCACTCAACCCACCCGAGCCACTCCCGACAATGCCACCACAGCAGGCCATGACCTACGCCGCAGTCACTCGTCGTGCCTGTCCACCTCCCAGTCAGCATCCACCTCCCTGTCAGCACCAAACAGCCCCTGCATACACTCGTCAAGCACCTCCCGCTCCAATTTCTCAGTGGTCGTCCACGCAAAAGCGACGTCTGGCGCACTCGCGATAATCGCCCGCTGTGCTTCCACTGTGGCGAAGCTGGTCACCTGTTCCGCGATTGCTGTTACCGACGAATGGGTCTGCCGGGATTTAGCGCCGACGCGCGAAAGCCGCAGCATGGTGAACGACCCCCTGCCATTGACGCGTACTTGGCTGAATCATCCGGAACGCCCTATGACTACTCGCGGTCGCCTTCACCGCGCCAATACTCCTCGCAGACACGTGGTAATTCCGGCCTGACGCGGGTCCGCTCCCCTAGCCCCCATCGGAAAAACTAGACGCGGCAACCATTGGAGGGAAGGTTGCTCATCGACGAAATTCTCAAGCTCCTCCACCGCTGCAACCGGATGGCCACTCCGTTTCACGACGACACGACGCGCCCCACAATGATCCGCTGCCTCGGCGCTCCAGTTCTCCGACGACACGAAAGTAGCTAGTACCACACCGCAGCCGTGACCGGACCCCGCGACGTTCCGGCAACACCACAGCCGTAACCGCCGACCTGAACATTTCAGTGGACGGAACCGACGTGACAGCGCTTGTGGATACCGGCGCCGATTATTCTGTGATGAGTGGGCCTTTCGCCGCCACTCTGAAAAAGGTGACTACACCCTGGACAGGCCCACAAATTTGTACCGCCGGAGGCCACTTGATAACGCCGACCGGTACCTGCACTTCTAGGGTAACTGTGCAAGAAGAAACGTACTTAGCAACCTTCGTCGTACTTGTCCACTGTTCCCGCGACGTCATCCTTGGCATGGATTTCTGAGCAGAGAATGGAGCCGTTATCGACCTGCAGACTAAGTCAGTGACCTTATCGACTGAGAACGCAATACACAGTGCTTCAGAGCGACGGACAGCGCTGCACATCCTTGATGATCACGTCACTATTCCGCCCCGTTCCAGCGTGATGACGTCTGTGGCTGCGAATACACTGCGAAACTCTGAAGGTGTCGTGGAGAGTAAACAGATCTTACTTTTCGAACGCAGTCTTGCTGTAGCCAGAGGAGTCGTTCGCCTCGAAGACGGCAAAGCAGACGTCCTACTCACAAATTTTGGTGGTGAGCACCAGCATTTAAGCACTGGGACTGTAGTGGCCCATATTTGCGGTATCACGCATGTTCGGAAAGCCTCTGGACTTGCGACGCTGTCATTGACCGAAATGGAGAGGCCTACCACCAATTTACACTCCGACATTAACCCTGCGCTTTCTCAACTGCAGCATCGCCAAGTGAACCAGCTCCTCCAGCGCTATCGGCCGACCTTCTCCAACTCTTCACGTGTTGGCAGAACCGATCTCGCCAAGCATCGCATTATTACGGATGATACCGTGCCACCTCTCAGACAGTCACATTACCGAGTGTCTCCGACTGAACGCGCCGCTATCACCCGCCAAGTGAAAGAGATGCTTCGCGACGATGTCATCCAGCCCTCGCGGAGTCCATGGGCTGCACCTGTCGTTCTTGTGAAGAAAAAGGATGGTACGCTGAGGTTTTGTGTGGATTACCGCCGGCTAAACAAAGTTACAAGGAAAGACGTCTATCACCTACCACGCATCGACGATGCTCTGGATCGTCTCTGCTCCGCGAAATATTTCTCTTCAATGGACTTGAAATCCGGATAATGGCAAACAGAGGTAGATGAGAGGGACCGCGAGAAAACGGCGTTTATTACTCCGGATGGGCTCTACGAGTTCAAGGCTATGCCCTTTGGTCTCTGCTCTGTTCCGGCTACTTTCCAGCGGCTTATGGACACCGTACTTGCAGATCTCAAGTGGCAGACATGTCTCGTTTACCTTGACGACGTTGTGGTCTTCGCTCCAACGTTCGAGGAGCACCTTCGGCGCCTTGAAACTGTTTTGCAAGCCATAACATCCTCTGGCCTTACGTTAAAAAACGAGAAATGTCATTTTGCTGATACGGAGCTCAAATTCTTGGGGCACGTCGTAAGCCACGCTGGTGTCCTGCCGGATCCAGAGAAAACGACAGCTATTACCAACTTCTCTCCGCCCAAAGACCAGAAAGCTGTGCGACGATCTCTTGGCTTATGTGCCTACTACCGGCGCTACGTCAAAGATTTCGCTCGACTCGCCGAGCCCCTAACACGTCTGACAAAGGCAGAGACGCCTTTCACTTGGGACGCACCACAGGAAGAAGCATTCAAAGAGCTTCAACGCCGCCTACAAACACCTCCCATATTGGCTCACTTCGACGAAAACGCCGACACGGAGCTTCACACCGATGCAAGCAACATAGGCCTGGGCGCTGTTCTAGTTCAAATCCAGGGCGGCCAAGAACGTGTAATCGCTTACGCGCCAGTCGCTGTCTAACTAAAGCGGAATCGAACTATTCCGCAACAGAGAAAGAATGTCTAGCCATTGTGTGGGCGACGTCGATGTTCCGGCCATACCTTTACGGGAAACCATTCAAGTTAGTAACTGACTACCATGCCCTATGCTGGCTTGCAACCCTAAAGGACCCTTCAACCCGTCTTGTAAGATGGAGTCTACGATTACAGGAATTCGACATAACTGTCACGTACAAATCTGGCCGTCAGCATTCGGACGCAGACTGCCTCTCACGGGCCCCTGTAGATCCCCCCGCAGATGAAATTCCTGATGAGGCCATACTGTTAAATGCCATCAGCACAGAGTGCCTCGCTGAAAGACAATCTGCAGATCCCGAACTTCGTCACATCATGGACTATCTAAACGGTGCATGTACAACCGCTCAGGGAGCTTTCAAGCGTGCTCTGTCATCGTTATGTGTGCGCAATGGTGTCCTCATGAAGAAAAACTTTTCCGCCAGCCAAACGCCGTACCTGATTGTTGTACCTATGTGTCTACGTGATGAAATCTTACAAGCTTGCCCCGATGAACCAACCTCTGGACATTTGGGAGTCACCCGCACGCTTGCAAGGCTCAAGGAAAAGTACTACTGGCCTCGACTTCACTCAGACGTTTCACACTATGTGAAAACGTGTCGCAACTGTCAGCGTCGTAAGGTGCCGTCGACTAAGCCCACCGGACTCTTGAAGCCAATAGACCCGCCGTCGAGGCCTTTCCAGCAGATTGACATGGACATGCTGGGACCATTTGCCCTTTCACACTCCGGTAACCGGTGGGTCATTATTGCCACGGATTACCTTACACGATACGCGGAAACCTCCGCTCTACCCAACGGTACTGCCTTAGATGTTGCAAAGTTTTTCATCAATTGCGTTGTCCTGCGCCATGGCGCACCGGAGATTTTGATTACTGACAGAGGAGCCGCTTTTACAGCCGAATTGCTGCAGCAGATTTTAATTCACAGTCATACTGAACGCAGGAAGGCAACACCTTACCATCCTCAAACGAACGGCTTGACCGAACGCTTGAACAAAACACTCGCTGACATGCTCTCAATGTACGTCGACGTAGAGCACAAAACGTGGGATGAAGTGCTCCCGTACGTTACCTTTGCATACAATACAGCGGTCCAGGAAACAACGAACATGACACCTTTCCGTCTGGTCCATGGCCGCGAAGTGACCACAATGCTTGATGCCATGTTACCACATCTAGACGACGGCAACCAACAACCAGATGTTCATACCTTTCTGCACCTCGCCGAAGAGGCCCGTCCGCTGGCCAGGCTGCGAATTCAGAATCAGCAACGCCGCGATGCCCAACGATACAACCTCCGACACCGTGACGCCCGGTACACAGCTGGAGACCGTGTCTGGGTTTGGTTTCCTGTACGTCGACGAGGCCTCAGTGAGAAACTGCTGTGTCGTTACTTTGGCCCGTACAAAGTGGTAAGCCAAGTTGGGGACCTAAACTATGAGGTTGTTCCTGATGGATTTAAAAAGTCCCGACGCTCCACGCTCCCGGACGTGGTCCACGTGGTCCGCCTGAAACCGTATTACGACCGATAGTGTTGACTCTTTCTGTGCGTGAGCAACTGCCCTTCGTGCAATGGCTTTTTTTATCTCTACCCACACTCCCAGCATAGGGACGATGCTTCTTGTACCCGGGGGGGGGGGGCAATGACACGCTGCATTCTTTATCTTCCCTCTGTGCTGATCGCGAGCGTGTGTCTCCTCGAGGCGAAGAAACTGAAGTTCTTCTGTCGAAGCGGGCCTGCTAGTTTCCTGCCGCACTGTGACTTCTGTTACTCCTGTGTCCCGCGGTGACTTCTGATCAGAGACTTCACACCGTGACAATATATCAACAGATGGCGCAGCACACGTGTTTGCGCGTGAGGTCGGCGTCGATTACTCTCGCATTCAGTGTGCACGCACGCAGTGCAGCCCCATCAAGCTTCGGCTGGCATTCTTGCTTTCGGTTTAATTGTTCTTGTGTGTTGCTTTATGGCGCATAAGCATCTAAGGCTACTATGCGCTAAATGCGTGATACGATATGCCGTTCGTGCAGCATTTCTTTTTAATTGGTCAATTCGATAGCACCGTAGATCCTGATATAGTCTCCTATATCAAGATATAGTACTGTATATCCTGATATACCTGCCTCTGATGCGGTGTCAAGGTTTCATCTAAGAACGCTGTTCTGCTCTCCTCGAAGTAACGAAAACCAAGCAGAAGGGAAGTGCTTACAGTAAGCACAGACCTGAAGCAGCTGGTACATACGTTGGGGCATCGCAATGTGAACACAGATTCCCACAGTAAATTATTAGCAATAGAATTTGGGACCTGTGTAATCTGATTTAAGAAAAATAATTTTACAAGGGTATTTGTATTTTCACAGCACTGAATAACGGTGCGCTATTCGCAAAGCGATTATTTACTTCCAGCAATAGTGGATAGAAAATGAACAAAAATACGATCATAATGCATCGTAGTGCGTTCAAAACAGGTGTGTCCGCAAATAGCACATGCCATTGATGCCTGTGTGGCTTGCGTTGTGCATAATGCCGTTGCAATGTTCAAAATGCCGAAAGTACGCGGGTGTACGGGAACAGCCCCTAGTTACTGCGCTTTATGTCTAGTGTTTGTGTACGAGCTTACTCTCTGCGTGGCTCACTTCAGAATAGTAGGCTTATGAGCCCAAGCTGCTGTAATGGCAGATGGATTTTCGATAAAAGCCCTTGATCTTTCGCAGATTGTTAGCAATGATTGCGGCAATATGATATGAGATGCGGCTAAATAAATTATTTACGATGAACTCAAATATCTCAGCGCTTCAGCACTCAAGTCTCAAGCCGGTGAAGAGAGCCACTGGCAGCTCGGAGCCATTCGACAGACTTTGGCTATTTCTACCTTGGCGGCAGCGGAATTCGCACTCACTTGACAAAGAGGACGTTAATGAGGAAGCAGCAGTTTTGGAGAAGAGACGAGATGAGGGTGTTTCGTTCCCTGAGCAATCGCATCCGATGCAGGGCGACGCCGGCGAACTGCTTCAAGACGAATAACGGCTTGCGCGCGTGGAAGAGCTCGTCCACTTCGGACATGAGGCCGATGGCGTCCATCACCGACCCCATGCAGCCCGGCCACCCTCGTGCGGACACGGGGTGGCGCTCTTGTTCCTAAGCGAGCTTCGCTTGCGTTCGTTATCCTCGACCTGGCCGAGAGCGCCAAGTGTGAGCCGAAGAATATCCTCATCTGGACACTGGACCGAGGAAGCCTGCGCCAAGGGCCGCCATCTGTAGCCTGCAAGGCGACTGGCCAGTGCTCGGTCTCAGCAGCTGCTACCATGCACGCTTTCCCGCCCCGCTGCACACCCTGCGAGTCAGTGGCCGCGGGAAATAGCATTAACGCACATGTTGAACTGACTCGAGTCGCACAATACCGAACTCGAGCTTGCCATTGACACACTCGTGGTCGAGTTCGCGACATCGTACACGACGGCGTATGGCTCCGGCTCACCGAGCTTAGGGCAGTGCATGGGCTCGGGCTTACCCGAAAGCCCGGGTCGGGTAAAGAAATGTATAGGCGGGCGCGGGCTGGGCTCGAGCCTGTAAAAAGATGTACAGGGTTGTCCACTTCTAGCTAGAACACGGTCACTGCTTTTAAAGCAACATTGTATCTGACGCAGGCAGATATCGATGCAAAGCGATGCAAGCACACAGAGACACGGATGTGCTGCTTCACATGGCCAGCCACTTTAGATTACTGCGTGGCCGGGTCGGATGCAATGTTGCTTTAAAAGCAGTGACCGTGTTCTAGCTAGAAGTGGACGAGGCTGTACCTGGGCCTGGCTCGGATCTAGCTGCGAATGAAAGGCTAGTTTTACCGAATTGCCACTGGTTGCGTTTTATGTGGTTTCTGATGAATAAAGCGCCAGTTCATGACTATTTCAAGACTGCAAACGTTTTAGTACACAACACTGTGAAACTGAAACTAAAAGCAAACAGTTGGATACTTCTTTTTTTCTAATTTTTGATGAGTTGGCGGAAACAGTTTTTTTCCTTTCGTTAAACATTGGTGAGAAGTGTAGACTGTTATTATGTTCGTTGCTGTCTGGCCCCGCTAAGGTTGGGCTACAGAGGTTCTAAAAGGAAATTCTCTAGTTTGAACCACGGCGAAATTTGACTCATCAAAGGTTTAGTAATAGTGCAAATAATTTTCTCCTTGCTTGTTTCTGCTTGTTTTATTTATTGTCGTAGTTTACGTTACAAGTGCTCTAAAAACATGAATATTTGCGAGTTTGAACAACCAAGGCTTCTCAAACTCCGATTCCATCATACACAGTATATTTCCTCTCGTCGCCACCTGAAGAGAAAATTACAGTTTCCTGAAGCTCATTTGCTTCCTTTCCTCTTTTAAGTAACTCGCATCCTGAAGGCTGAAAGTGTTACACACACTGAGAACAATCTCTTAAGTAACTTGCGTTCTGAAGGCTGAAAGTATTGCAGACACCGAGGGCACAATGTACTTAAGGTGGGCCGGGCGGCAAGACGGCTCTCAGTGGCAAATATTTCATGGGAAAACAATTCTGACCTCTATTCTTTTAAATGGTTTGGTTTGGTTTTGTGGAGTTTAACGTCCCAAATCAACTAAGGCTATGAGAGACGCCGTAGTGGAGGACTCCGGAAATTTCGACCATATGGGGTTCTCTAACGTGCACTGACATCGCACAGCACACGGACGCCACTCCGTTTCGCCTCCATCGAAACGCAACAGCCGAGGTCGGGTTCGAACCCGGGTACACCGGCACAGTAGTCGGGCGTCTTACCACTGCACAACCCCGGCGGGGCATTCTTTTAAATGAAAGTGTTCATGAAATATTATGGATCTAATGGGACACCCCCTACTTATAACCAATAGAGACCTATATTCCACTCACTGCTGCAAATATCCTACTTTTGCATTCAGCTCTGCACGAGACGGGCATGACAGTAAGAGTAAGAGTGCATCCGCAGGCGAAATGAAGAAAATTCTCTTATAATCAATTGACCATAGAACACCTGATAGGCTATCAATTTTACTGAGCGTGAGAAGTAGGTCCTGCGAAGACGACATCATCACAGAAAGATCTCCATATTAAGTACACTTGCACTGTAGCATTTGAAAAACAAAATCAACTGCGCCATAAGAACGCAGAGAACACGAGCAGTTACACTTACTACAGTTAAATTGTTTTTTGAACCGAGTATTGTTAGGTACTGCTGCTTAGTTGTTTATCAATGAAGATGTCTAATAGAATTTTATGAAAATTGATGTTCCTATTCATCGAATGACACAGATGTGCGTCATATCTAATTTTTTGACAATAGGTGACTGCACTAGCAGCTGAAATCAACGAAGTTGTGCTTTTTGATACATTTTGCTAACTCACAGGATACATTTTGTTAACTCACTTTGATAACATTTTGCTAATTCTTTGTCGCGAACGATGCGCCGAGATCTGTCTCGAAGATTCCGATCACTCGCGTATGTTTCTACAACCTTCCAAGGAGTGCTACTAGCAGTTTGCGACATTATCTAGATTGTTCTGAGCAGCCTTTAAATTGAGCCTTGACGAGTGCGACGGGCATCCTTTGCTCGAAGATCGACGAGCACGATTGTTGCTTTCGCTGCCGCCGAGTTGCTTAGTTCTTTTGTGAGCGCAAGTCAGCCCAAAAAAGAATTTGTTCAGTGCAGTCATCGACTCTTCATTTGTGTCATTGACCTTGTCACCACCACGTACCATCTGGTGGAGATGCTGCCTTTGATCCTTCATGCGAAGACCCCAGCCTTCTTCCTGTTACCCTGGAGGGCCAGCCAACAGGCCACCGAACCATCGCCGGCTTCAAAGGCTCCAACCTGAACACAGTCTGCTGCCGGACCCCCTTCTATCTCGGAAGGCATCGACGCTGACAATGACCCAGCCTACAGCACCGGTTGTTTTCGTCCAACCCCGTGAGCCCCCTGCTTCCATGAACGACCGGATGAAGATGCGGGAGACTGGATGGACGTTTTCGACCATGTGGCAGAATTCAGCGGCTGGAACGACGCTGCGAAACTCAGGCAAGTCTACTTTGTCTTTAAGGACATGCCCGAGTTCGGTTCGAAAATCACGAGACTTCTTTCAAGGATAGGGAGATATTCAAAGCACAGGTTCTGATGGCCTTTGCAAGTTCTGTCCGAAAAGAAAGAACTCAGGCCCTCCTCTAATCACGAATTCAACTACCAAATGAGCCCATCCTGGCCTACGTAGAGGAGATGAAACACCGCGCCGACCCTAACATGACCGAAGGTGAGCGAGCGAAATTCTTAATACGAGGCGTTAAAGAGTCGCTTTTTGCAGGGCTTGTCCGGAACCCGCCGAAAACTGTAGAAGAATTTGAAAGTGAAGCATCGACCATCGAGAAGACGTTGGACACCCGGATGCGCCACTACGAGTGACCACTTCAACCAGACTACTCAAGCCACTAGCCCAGCACATCTGCAAACGGAGAGAACTTTCGAGACCTCATCCGTGAGATCGTGCGAGAGGAGCTCCGCCGATTGCTGTCATCATCGCAACAACCCCAGGTGGCGACGCTCGCGGACGTCGTCCGTGAAGAAGTCCAGCAGGCGCTGGGCGTTCCTAAAGCGACGGCTGCGGCACTTCCAGAACAAGAGGCAACAACGATGAACTATGCTGCTGCATTACGTCATCCTGCGCCCTGTCGTGATGCCTTTCCAACCCCCCGCCGCTACTGTCGTGTTCCTGAAAGCCGCCCCTTGGCCCCCGCCCGCCAAGCCTACCAACGAATCCCAAGCCACAGGAAGTGCGACGCCTGGAGGACAGCAAACAACCGGCCATTATGCTTCCACTGCGGTGCAGCCGGCCACATTCTGCGCCACTGCCCGTACCAACGAATCGGTCTCCGCGGATTTGCAGCCGACGCTCCACGACCACGCCCAGGTGAACGACCGCAAGAAATCGACAACTATCTGCGTAGCGGTGAGATTACACCTCCAAGCCGTCGGCTCAGGTCTCCATCGCCGTACAGGTCCCGCTTTGCGTCGCAAGGTCGTAACTACGATGAGAGTGTGCGCTGAAGGTCCCCAAGCCCGCGCAGGAGAAACTAAACAAAGCAACCTTTGGAGGTGAGGTTGCTTCACGGCAAAAACACGAAGATCCTTCATCGCCGACGATGAGTGACGACGACGCAGCCATTAAATCACCGACCCACAAGACGACAGCGTCGACGAGATCATGACCAGACTTCAAGTTGACATCGCCGCACAGCGACGTTACGACCGTGTATCCCGGCCGCAACCTCAGCACAAGACGAAGCAGAGATCGAACACCGAATCCAATCTGCAATACTAGGATGCGAACAAGCGACCTTGAGGTTGCTGTCGACGGACGCATGGTTACCGCCCTAGTGGATACCGGTGCCGACTACTCTGTCATCAGTGGAGCTTTCGCCGCCCAGCTCAAGCAAGTGACGACCACTTGGGACGGCCCGCTAATCCGCACCGCTGGTGGTAACTTTATTACGCCGTCGGGATGATGCACCGCAAGGGTTACAGTAAATGGACGTACCTACCCAACCAGTTTCGTCGTCCTACAGCACTGTTCCCGCGATGTGATTCTGGGCATGGATTTTCTGAACGAACATCGAGCGATCAGCGACCTCCGATCCAAACTCATCAAGCTCTCGACCGACAAATCATACCTGCTACGAGAACGTCGACGCATCACGTCGCTCTCAACGTCCTCGACGGATAATTGACCGTACCGCCCCGATCAAGCGTCATCGTCCCCGTGGTTACAACAGAAGTCGAAATCACGGAAGGGGTTGTCGAAGGAAACACTCAGTTGTTACTGGATAGAGGACTTGGCATCGCAAGAGGCATCGTCCGTTTCTGTCACGGACAAGCTGATGTGCTCCTCACGAACTTCACCGACTAATACCGACCACCTGAACAAGGGCATGACGATTGCTTTATTTGACGAGCTAGTGGACACCCGAGAAGTCTTCGCGCTTCCCAGCCAACTTGAAGACGATGCACACAACCGAGACAAGCAGCCCAATTTCGACATTAATCCTGCGCTCCCCCGAGACAGACAATACCGGATTCGCACTATTCTTGAAAACTACAGGGAGTGCTTTTCTTCAGCGTTGAAGGTATGGCAAACTCTGTTGTCAAAGGATCGCATCATCACGGACGGAAACACTCGACCCGTACGTCAAAGCCCCTACCATGTATCGCCACGAGAATGCCAGGCCATACGCGATCAAGTTCAGGAAATGCTGCGTGATGATGTGATCCAGCCATCCAATAGCCCCTGGGCGGCACCAGTCGTTTTGGTGAAGAAGAAAGACGGCACACTTCGCTTCAGCGTCGATTACCGCCGCTTTAATAGCATAACTAAGAAGGATGTCTACACACTGCCCCGCATCGACAACACATTGGACCGGCTCTGCAGAGAGAGAGAGAGAGAGAAAACTTTATTTCGAAAAGACAAAGAAAAGAGAAAGGAAAAAAAAAATAAAAGGGGGGGCAGTGAGTGGAGTCTTCATTTCAAGACCCCACTGGCCTGGGCTGCCGCTCTTGCCTGAGTTACCAGCCTACGCTGGGTCTCTAGATCATAGCATTGCAGAGTGGCCTCCCACTGCCCCTCCGAATGGTGCATGTTTATGTGTGGAGGTTTGGGGCCTGTGCACCCCCATGTGACGGGGTAGGCGGTGGGCTGGTCGTTGCACCAAGGGCATATGTCTGTGTAGTGTTCTGGGAACATTATGTTGTATTGATGTAGGTTGGGGTAAGTGTCGCTTTGGAGCTGTCTCCATTCCCGCATTTCTTGTGCATTTAGACCCTTGTGTGGAGGAGGATAAATCCTACGTTGTTCCCGTAGGTACTTAAGTCGCGCGCCGTAAGTCGCTGGGATAGTAATGCTGGTTGTAAGATCGGGATTGGTGGCCGCTCGGTTTGTGTGACCTCGAGCTAGCCTATCCGCGACCTCATTACCTTCCAATCCAGAGTGCCCCGGAACCCAAGTGATCTGATGTTTGAGCTGTGAGGTTGTAGCAAATGGGTTAGTTGTGAAGCGAGCTAATTTTTTAGGTATTCTGCCTGCAAGAAGGAGCCGACGCGCCGCTTGTGAGTCGGTGATTACGTGCAGCTCTCGATTGGTCGTGTCTCCGTAGGTAATGGCCAGCACGATCGCCGCCACTTCCGCTTCTGTGATAGTACAGTGCGGGATGGACATGCTGGAGACTTCTGTGTATGAAGAGCTCACCACCACGGCTGCTGCTGCGTTCGATGTATGCTCGTATAGAGCGGCATCCACATAGACAGTCCTTGGACTGCGTTCCACTGCACGCTTAAGATAACTCACTCGGGCGTGTCTTCTTCCTTCGTTGTAGACTGGAGACATGTTCTTTGGGAGCGGGGACACATGTACTCTTGCCCGGTACGGAACAGGAATGTTAGTCGTTCACTATATAGCTTGTACGTCCGAAGGATAGCCAACGCGCTCGAGAATGAGCCGGCCAGTCTCAGTTGACAGAAGGCGTTCCCTTTGGGACAGGAGGACAGCCTCTTGAATTTCTTCAAATGTGTTGCGCAGTCCAAGAGCTTCCAATTTGACGTTGGAGGTGTATAGCGGGAGGCCTAACGCGTTACTGTAAGCTGCACGTATCATTGCGTTTACTTTGTTGAGATCTCTTCGGAACAGGGTGAGGTAAGGTAGTCCATAGGAGAGGCGACTGATGACCAGCGCTGCACCAGACGGATCGTGTCTTCTTCCCGCATGCCTTTTCCGTTTCTGGCCACCCGGCGGATCATTTTAGAGATCTGCTGTGTTGTATTCTTGATGAGGTGGAGCAAGTGGTCTACTTTTCTATCGCTTTGGAGCCAGAGACCCAGGATTCGTATGAGTGGCACTTCCCGGATTGGGACCCCATGCAGGAGGATGCTAAGATTGCCTGGTGATGTATAGTGGTACCCACGTATGCGGATGACTTCAGATTTATCTGGGGAGCATTGGAGCCCGCATCGAAAGGCCTCTGTTCCCACGCAGGTTGCGGCTGCTTGAAGTGTTTCTTCTTTCTGGCTTAGAGAGCCGGTGGTTGTCCAGATCGTAATGTCATCAGCATACAGGGTGTATCCAATGTTCGGAACCCGTTGCAGAGCCCTTGCGAGTCTAATCATGGCGATGTTGAAAAGGAGCGGGGAGATGACCGATCCCTGTGGCGTGCCCTTGTTTGGCATGTCTTGAAGATCCGATCTCATGCCACCCATTCCTATCGTTGCCGTTCTGGTGGACAAAACATTCTTGACGTATCGGAAGGTGCGTTCGCCGCAGTTTAGGTTATTGAGCTCGGATAGGATTGCCTCGTGAGACGCGTTATCAAACGCGCCTTTTTGATCTAGCGCCATAATGAGGTGCTCGCCTCCTCTCGGAATATTAGAAAGTACCTCCTCCTTGAGGAGAAGAAAAGCTTCTTGAGTGGACAGGCCCGATCTGAAGCCGATCATGGAGGGATGGAAGAGGCCGTTGTCTTCTATGTAGGGTTGAAGTCGCGTCTGGATGACTCGCTCATCCAGACGGCTCTGCAATGCAAGGTACTTCTCATCGATGGACCTGAAGAGCGGATATTGGCAAATTGAGGTCGAAGAAAGAGATCGCGAGAAGACCGCATTCATCATACCGGACGGCATTTTCGAGTTCAAGGTGATGCCATTTGGCCTCTGCTCCGCACCAGCGACGTTTCAACGAGTAATGGACACTGTGCTGGCGGGCTTGAAGTGGCAGATTCGTCTGGTATACTTGGATGATGTCGTTGTCTTCTCGTCAAACTTTGAAGACCACCTGAAACGGCTGCAGACAGTGTTGGAAGCCATCAAATCATCGGGACTAACGTTAAAACCGGAGAAGTGCCACTTCGCCTACTAGAAACTGCGGTTTCTAGGTCACATCGTTAGCAAGGATGGTGTTCGGCCAGACCCAAAACAGCTGCAATCTCACAATTTCCGCCACCTGCTGACAAGAAAGCCGTGCGCAGGTTCCTTGGGCTGTGCGCTTATTATCGACGATTTGTCAGAAATTTTTCGCGTATCGCCGAAGCGTAGACGCAGCTTACAAAGGCTGACGTGCCTTTTAAATGGGAAGCGCCGCAAGGAGCAGCCTTCGACAAACTTAAGCGCCGCCTGCAGTCCCCTCCAGTCCTTGGCCACTTTGATAAAAACACCGAGACCGAAATTCACACCGACGCAAGAAGTTTGGGCCTACGAGCCATTCTCGTCCAGAAGAGTGCCGGACTGGAGAAGGTAATCGCCTACGCTAGCAGGTACCTTGCTAAACCCGAAGTCAATTACTCGACGAACGAGAAGGAGCGTCTCGCGATCATCTGGGCCATTTCTAAGTTCCGTTCATACCTGTACGGTCGACCATTCAAGGTGGTAAGCGACCATCACGCGCTCAGCTGGCTGGCTAATTTAAAAGACCCCTTCGGCCGCCTTGCCCAATGGAGCCTAAGACGTCAAGAATTGGACGTTCCAGTAGTCTGTAAGTCGGGCCGCAAGCATTTAGAAGCAGACTGCTTATCCCGCGCTCCCGTCGACGTTCCTCCGAAGGAAGATGACGACGATGCCTTTCTGGGGCCAGTCATCATCATCATCATCAGCCTGACTATACCCACTGCAGGGCGAAGGCCTCTCCCATGTTTCTCCAATTTACCCGGTCCTGTGCTAGCTGCATCCACTTGACCCCTGCGAACTTCCTAACCTCATCCGCCGACCTAACTTTCTGCCGCCCCTGCTACGCTTTCCTTCCCTTGGAATCCAGTTCTTTACCCTAAGCGACAACCGGTTATCCTTTCTTCGCACTACAATTCCTGCCCGTGCCCATCCTTTCTTCTTAATTTCCCCTAGAATGTCAGTAACTTGAGTTATTTCTCTGACCCTCTCTGCCCGCTTCCTATCTCTTAATGTTACCCCTACCATTTTTCGTTTCATAGCCCTCTGAGTTGTCTGGGACCAGTAAGTGCCAGCGGATTTGCACAACAACAGCGGTCAGATCCTCAGCTAAGAGGCCTTGCAGATTACTTGGAAGGCAAGACCGCTTCTCCTCCTGCTGTGTTTAGGCGTCAGTTGTTGTCGTTCGCCTTAAGCAATGACGTCATCGTAAAGAAGAACTTCGCGCCCAACAAGACAGCGCATCTTCTTTTCCTCAGACAGGAAATTCTTCATGCGTTGCACGACGGGCCAACAGCAGGGCACCTCGGTTTTGTGCGCACGTTGCATTGAATCCAGGAGAAGTACTACTGGCCGCGACTGCCTGCCGACGTTGCCCATTACGTAAAAACGTGTCGTGAGTGCCAGCGAAGCAAGACGCCGCCGATCAGGCCAGCTGGGCTACTGAACCCGATACCGCTCCCAACCCTGCCCTTTCAACAAATTAGGATGGATCTTCTCGGCCCCTTTCCATCTTTATCTGCGGGTAACAAGTGAACCATCATGGCCACCGACTCCCTTACCCGATACGCCGAAGCAAAAGCACTGCCTAATGGTACTGCGGCAGAAGTCGCAAAGCTTTTTGTCGAACAAATTCTCTTGCGGAACGGCGCCCCAGAAGTCCTCATCACGGACAGGGGAATGGCATTTACGCAGGGCTGACGCAAGCCATTCTAGAATACAGTCATACAAGTCATCGACGAACTACTGCGTATCATCTCCCGACAATTGGACTTACGACCGTCTCAACAAAACTATTGGGGATATGACTGCAATGTACGTCGACGCCGAGCACAAGACAAGGGACGCTATTATACCCTACATCATCTTCGCTTATAATACCGCCGTCCAGGAGACAACCAGGTCGACCCCGTTCAGCCTTGTGTACGGCAGGGAGCCCACGACGACACTTGACGCAATGCTGCCACACGTAACCGATGAGGATAACCTGGACGTCGCCGCCTACCTTCAACGTGCAGAGGAAGCCCGAAGACTCGCCCAAATGCGCGTTTAAGATCAGCAATGAACCGACCACCGACGTTACAACTTAAGACGACGCGATGCTGAGTACAAGCTGGCAGATCGTCTGGGTTTGGACGCGGATTCACCGCCGCGGACTGAGCGAAAAGCTTTTACGCCGATACTTCGGCCCCTACAAGGTGCTTCGCCGGCTAGGACAATTGAACTACGAGGTCGTTCCCGACGGCGCGGCCGCATCGCATCGGCGCCGAGTGCGTCCAGAAATTGTGCATGTTGTACGCCTTAAGCCATATTATGCGCGCTAAAGGCTATTCATGTTTGCTTTGCAATGTTTATGTAATTCATGTATGTTTATTTTGAAACATCGAGGCGATGTTTTTTAAGGGGGGGGGGCGGGGTAGTAATGCCACGAACTGTTTAAATCTTTATATGTTCCTGTTCGACCGCTGCTGGCATGCGGCCTTATTATTGTTATTCTGGATCACTTATCAATTCTGTATCCCGTGTTTGTTCACGCTTGTTGTCGTGATATGACGCGTTATCATTTTCTCTGTCGCGAAAGATGCGCCGAGATCTGTCTCGAAGATTCCGATCACTCGCGTATGTTTCTACAACGTTCCAGGTTCTGCTACTAGCAGTTTGCGAAGTTATCTAGATTGTTCTGAGCAGCCTTTAAATTGAGCCTTGACGAGTGCGACGGGCATTCTTTGTTCGACGATCGACGAGCACGATTGTTGCTATCGCCGCCGCGAGTTGCTTAGTTCTTTTGCGGGCGCAAGTCAACCCAATAAAGAGTTAATTTCAGTGCAATCACCGGCTCTTCACTTGTGTCATCGACCTTGTCACCACCACGTGACAATATATATATATATATATATATATATATATATATATGAGACGGCAAGGTCGTGACGGCAAGGCCAGCGATGCCTTGTCTAGCGTTTTAATCTGGTGACAAAACCCAGGCGCGTGCCGGAGCCGGCGCCGCGGGACGATGATGATGGTATGTACAAATGAAAGAGGAAGATCATGGCATCTACAAATTAAAGAACATCCACGGAAGGCTCACACAATCTGCCCGGGAGGTCGGAAGCGGCCAGCCTGGCCGCTCCTACCTAACCGATGCATCGCGGCGCACAAACGGTTTCAGGTGAGACACATGAACAATTTCAGTTCCACGGTGGCGTCGATCAGCTGGGGGATCAACAGGCGTCACTTTGTAGTTCACTGGAGAAGTTTGGCTTTTGACCTCATAGGGACCTACGTAGTGGTGTTGGAATTTGTCAATAAGGCCAAGGCTGCGCAATGGTGTTTAAAGCAGTACTTCGTCACCAGGATGAAAAGAGACCACTCGATGTGTAGAATCATAGCGAGTTTTGCGGACTTCCTGGCACGCTGCCGTGTTGAGGCGGGCAAGATGACGGCATCTGGCCACACGAGATAAAAATGGGTAGGTACTGATGTGGAGTAGTCGGGCGTAGAGAAGAAGGAAGCGTCGAGAATTGTAGTGGGAGGACGGCCGTAAACAAGGAAAAATGGTGAGTAACCGGTAGTTCGCTGCACTGCTGTATTATAGGCGAATGTGACGAATGGTAGAATAGTGTCCCAATTTCGATGATCTGGTGTGATGTACATTGATATCATATCCGACAAGGTGCGATGAAATCGCTCAGTCAGACTGTTAGTCTGGGGATGGTAGCTTGAGGTTGTCTTATAAATGGTGGATAAGGCGTGAAGAACTTCGGCAACGACTTTCGATAAGAAGGCTGTACCGCGGTCACTTAGGAGCACCCGAGGAGCGCCATGACGCAATACAATTGATCGCAAAAAGAAATTTGCTACTTCTTCAGCAGAACCAGTCGGTACAGGTGCTGTCTCAGCGTAGCGTGTGAGGTGGTCGACAGCTGTTATAATCCAATGGTTACCCCCATAGGAGAGAGGTAGGGGACCATATAAGTCGATGCCGACTACGTCGAATGGCGTGGTGGGACAAGGAAGAGGTTGTAGAAGGCCAGCGGGCGAAGAAGTCAGCCGTTTGCGACGTTGGCACAGAGGGCAGGATGCGACGTATTTGGCAACGGTGGAAGATAAGCCAGGCCAAAAGAATCGTTTTCTCACGCGGTCGTAGGTTTTGTCAAAACCAAGGTGACCTGCAGTAGCGTCATCGTGTAGAGCCGCCAGTATACGTGGGCGAAGCACACGCGGCGCGACTGGGATCCAGCGAGTTCCATCAGGGCAATACACGTAACGGAGTAGGATGCCATCTTCGAGCTTGAAATTGCGAAGCTGTCGGCGAAGCCTAGCATTGGGAGGGTCCGAAGCGCCGATAAGGCGGTCGATGATAGGATGGCAGTAGGCATCGGCTAATTGCTGTGAGCGGAGAGCGTGCTTGTTCTCAGAGTCGTCAAAACAAACGGTTGCGATATAAGTCGGGCAAAGAGATGGTTGGCTCTGGTCAGAGGTGGAAATGAATTGGGAAGAAAAGCAGCAAGTGGATTCCGAAAGGGGACAGCGAGAGAGAGCGTCGGGGTCTTGGTGTTGGCGACCAGATTTATAAGTGACGTCGAAATGGTATTCTTGCAGGCGTAGAATCCAGCGGCCAAGTCGGCCTGTCAAATTTTTAAATGAAGACAACCAGCAAAGAGCATGGTGGTCGGTAACAACTGTGAAGTGCCGACCGTATAGGTAAGGGCGAAATTTTTGAACAGCCCAGACGACAGCAAGACACTCCTGCTCGGTAATGGTATAGTTTTTCTCAGCTGGAGTGAGAGTCCGACTGGCAAAGGCAATCACTATCTCACGCGATGTTGCATCACGCTGCAGAAGTGCAGCGCCAAAACCGTGACCACTGGCATCGGTGTGCAGGATAGTTGGAGCGCTGTCACTGAAGTGGCCAAGAACAGGATCTGATGTGAGGGCGTGCTTGAGGTCATTAAAAACAGTTTCGCACTGCTCAGTCCACACGAAAGGGCTGCGTGCTTTTAGTAGCTCATGAAGTGGTGCAGCAATAGTTGCAAAATGCCTTATAAAACGCCGGAAATAGGACGCGAGGCCGAGGAAACTGCGCAAATCTGTAGTCCGTTGTGGACGAGCAAAGTTCAAGACCGCGATTATTTTTTCAGGATCTGTGCGAATGCCGTCATGGCTGACCAGATGTCCCAATATTCTAATTTCTTTCTGTGCAAAGTGGCAATTCTTGGTGTTGAGCTGAAGGCCTGCCGAAGCGAGACAGGTGAGGGCTTCATTCAGGCGCGTGAGATGGTCATTAAAGGTTGCCGAAAAGATAACAATGTCATCCAAGTAACACAAACAGGATCTCCATTTTAGGCCACGAAGTACAGTGTCGATCATTCTTTCCAATGTCGCTGGTGCGTTACAAAGTCCGAAAGAGGGATGTGGACCGGCGTCGGGATACATGGTTCCCACGAGGCTCAGAGGAAGATACTGGAGGTGGGGAGGATTGTCGAGGTGGGCTTGGAATAGACCGGCGTTGATAATATGAGGTTGAAGGCATGTCGCATTCGAAGGTGTCGTAACCACGGCGCTCGTTCTGAAGGCGGCGACGACAGAAGCGGGATATATGGCCTCTAATACCACAGTAATAGCAGACAGGTCGGGGGGGACGCCAAGGTGCGTAATTGGGTTGTGTAGGTTGAGCCATCGCCATTGCATTGACGTGATTATATGTTGGTGCTGGTTGGGGCGGGGGAACCAAAGAAGGGGGGGATGCAGCGACGTGCGCGTAGGTCGGCGCTGGGCGGATTGCAGAAGGTTCGGATGTCATAGGGCGGCTGATGGTAGCTAACTCTTCTTTAATCATATTGCGGAGAACGGCGTCATTAGGAGGTGCGGAAGAATGATTGCAGCCATGTCGACAGAAAGGATTGAGGGCTTGCAGCTCCTCGCGGATGATTGCTCCAATCATTGCCCGCAGATCAAGGTCAGCAGAGGTCGGACCAGTTGCGAAGCCGGGATGTAATCGAGAGGACTGAAGCTGGTCGAGGCGTTGAGAGGTCGTAATAATTGAATCAACACTTGAAGGATTCTGGGTAACCAAGGTGTGATATGCCATAGCATTGATCCCTTTTAAGACGCGGTGCACACGTTCAGGTTCCGTCATGGTGGGACTAATGCGCCGACAAAGTGCAAGAACAGCCTCTATGTAAGACGCATATGACTCATCGGGACCTTGAAGGCGGGAAGCGAGCTTGTTTCTCGCGATCTCAGTCCGAACTGCCGGGTCGGCGAAGTATTGGCGGAATTGCTGTTTGAAAGTGGTCCAGTTAGTGGTGTGGGGTTCGCGATTAATGAACCAGTTTCTGGCGACCTCAATTATATAGAACGAAACGTTGAGGAATTTTAAAGCATCGTCACACCGGTTATAGGCACTGCAGCGTTCATATGTGTCAAGCCAGTCATCCACGTCTTCGTCACGACGACCAGCGAACAGCGGTGGGTCGCGTTGACGTGTGGGTCGCGTTGACCCCGCACCTCCACCACTTGTGAAAGAAGGCTAGGTTGAGACGGCAATGTCGTGACGGCAAGGCCAGCGATGCCTTGTCTAGCGTTTTAATCCGGTGACAAAACCCAGGCGCGTGCCGGAGCCGGCGCCGCGGGACGATGATGATGGTGTGTACAAATGAAAGAGGAAGATCATGGCATGTACAAATTAAAGAACATCCACGGAAGGCTCACAATATATATATATATATATATATATATATATATATATATATATATATATATATATATATATATATATATATATATATTGTAGTGCACTACACGAGGATATACGAAGACGAGGATTAAGTAGGTGAGAATATCACGAAGACGAGGATAATGACGACGAAGTGCCGCTGCGCTGCTCGTGCTCGCTTGTGGAGACTGAGACTGGCTGTGTTCTTGTGTGGTTCGCCGTGAAACTTCGACAGGGCTATTATCCCTGTTAAAGCACAGTAAAAACCCCCTTTCACTTGGTGGAGGTGAGCATTTCCTGCCGCCCTGGAGCTCCGCCGCCGCACACTCCCGACACAAGCAATGACCGACGCTACTACCCCCAGTCCAACCGGCCCCTCATCCGCGGTGTTATGCGCTGGAGCTTTGCGCCAGCGTGATCCTCCTATCTTCAGCGGAACCGGCGACCATGACGTGGAAGACTGGCTGGCCTCATATGAGCGGGTCAGTATTCACAACCACTGGGACGACAACCAAAAGCTCAATAACGTCATTTTCTACCTAACGGACGTTGCAAACCTATGGTTCCGCAACCACGAGGCCGATATCACATCGTGGTCTACTTTCAAAGCTACTTTTGCCGATATTTTCGGCCGGCCTGCAGTGCGCAAATTGCGCGCTGAGCAACGCCTGCGCGGCCGTGCACAGCTTCCTGGTGAGAATTTTACCAGCTATATTGAAGATGTCGTAGACCTCTGCAAGCGCGTGGACGCTTCAATGTCAGAGAGCACCAAGATAGATCACATTATGCAAGGCATTGATGATGACGCGTTCCAGATGCTTCTGGCTAAAAATCCAGCCACCGTCGTCGACATTATCAACGCATGCCACAACTTTGATGAATTACGCAAGCGCCGTAACATCACTCGCTCTTCGCTCTCAAACCCCGCGCCGCTTGCAGCTTTAACACCTGAAGCAGACCAGTCCACCTTGCTGCCACAAATACAGCAGTTCGTTCGAGAAGAAGTTGCCCGTCAACTATCCCTCGTTCGCCAACGTCCTGACGCTCCCACTCCTTTAGTGCCAAAGCTGCAGCAAGTAATCCGCCAACAAGTTGCGGAAGCACTTCCCACGCTTCCTGAAGCTCCTTCTGTGGCTCCTTTGACATACGTCGAAGCACCAGTCCAGTATAGTCAACCTGCTGTTCCAGCCCCTTTGACCTACGCGGCTGTGGCTGCGCGGCCACCGCCTGAGCCGTCACAATCCATGCAGCCTGTTCTACGCCCTGCACCGCTTCCTCAAACGGCCCCGCTTCATCCGCCCACTGCGCGCTATTACAACCCTTGGCGTACTTCGGACAATCGTCCTATTTGCTACTACTGTGGTTTCGCTGGACATGTGGCCCGCCGAAGTCGTCGTCGCATGGCCGAGCCTGCGTCTTCTGATTACTCGCCACCGCTGCTTCGTTCTGCCCACTCTCCGCCTGCGTATGCCCCAGAACAGCGTTCATATACAACGCGTCGTTCTCCTTCTCCGCGTCGCCGGTCACTGTCACCAATGCGCCGGCGACCACCACCTGCTGACGAGGGAAACTAAGCTCCGCGGTTCCTGAGGCAAGAACTGCGTACTCTGCGAAAAGCTCAAGGCCTCATATTCCGCCCACGAACATTATAATGATTTCTATCGATGGTCTGTCCGTATATGCGCTGGTCGATACGGGTGCTGCAGTGTCAGTGATTCATGAGCGACTCTGCCGACGATTACGAAAAGTTACGACGTCATTTAACGGTTTGTCGCTCCGCACTGCCAGTGAAGAGAGGATTGCACCTTTAGCAGCATGTACAGCGCGTGTCGTCATTGAAGGTATTTTGTACAGTGTCGAGTTCGTAGTTTTGTCATCTTGTTGTCACGACGTGATCCTCGTATGGGACTTCTTGTCTAAAAATAACGCCGTGATCGATTGCGCCCGAGCTGAAGCAGAATTTTCTGCACTGTGCGACGCACTGCCCGACGACAACCGTTCAGTGTGTCCTCAAAAGCTGACCATCGCTGAAGATGTCGACGTAGCACCAGAGGCTTGTGCCCTTGTGCCTCTTTCGTGTCCTGCCACGTCAGACGTTAGTGTTTTATTTACACCGTCTGCATCCTTCATCCACCGCAAGCACCTGCCGCTGCCATCTGCTGTTCTCGATGTTCACGGTGGCTTCGCGAAGCTACTCATCTACAATCCGTCCCCACGCCCGATTACTCTGCTACGTGGGGAATCTCCCGGTTCCATTCAACCAGCCCACCTTCTCTCTGACCTGGATGCCTCCGAGACCTACCGCAGTAACTACAATGATGCTCTGCAGTCCGATCCGACACCTGATACGTTGCCAGACGACTTCTTCCGAACCGCCATCGATGACGCTCTTCCTTCCACCTACCGAACTCAGCTCGTGGCCCTTTTACAGACATTTCGCTTTGCTTTCGACGCCGCCCACACACCTCTCGGCCGCACTTCCACAGTCGCGCGTTACATTCAGACCGGCTCTAACTCGCCTTTTCGACAGCGCCCCTATCGTGTGTCAGCGGCAGAGCGTCGCGTGATCAATGAACAAGTTGAGGACATGCTACAACGTGGCGTAATTCGTCCATCACAAAGCCCCTGGTCTTCACCAGTGGTGCTAGTGAAAAAGAAAGATGGCTTGTTTCGCTTTTGTATTGATTATCGGCGCCTGAACAAAATTACTCACAAGGACAATTACCCCCTTCCGCGTATAGACGACGCTCTTGATTGCCTCCAAGGTGCCGAGTACTTTTCATCTCTTGATTTACGTTCAGGTTACTGGCAAGTACCAATGGCCGCCTGTGACAGAGAGAAGACCGCATTTGTGACGCCGGATGGCCTCTATGAATTTAATGTGATGCCCTTCGGTCTGTGCAATGCGCCCGCCACATTCGAGAGGATGATGGATAACATTTTTTGGAAGTTCAAGTGGCACATCTGCCTCTGCTACTTGGACGACATTGTTGTCTTTTCCGCCGACTTCGCTACGCACCTAGAGCGCTTGCGGAAAGTTTTGGTTTGCCTTACTGACGCCGGCCTGCAACTGAATCTCAAGAAGTGTCACTTCGGTGCCAGGGAGTTGACTATTTTGGGGCACATCGTCTCTAAGGAAGGTGTTCGCCCTGATCCGGCCAAGCTGCGCGCAGTGGCGGAGTTTCCTAAGCCGGTTTCTCTCAAGCAACTTCGAAGCTTCATAGGTCTATGCTCCTATTTTCGGCGCTTCGTGCAGAATTTTGCTTCGGTAATTGCACCCCTGACGAAACTACTCGGAGGAAACAGTGACTTAACTGCGTGGTCGGTCGAATGCGACGAAGCGTTCAACGCATTGCGCCGTCTTTTCGCCACCAATCCTTCGCCACTACGACCCGACAGCACCCACCGAGGTCCATACTGATGCGAGTGGCGTTGGCCTCGGAGCTGTCTTGGCACAACGGAAAAACGGTTTTCACGAATACGTCGTCGCGTACGCGAGTCGTATCCTCTCTAAAGCTGAACGCAACTACTCAGTTACAGAAAAGGAGTGTTTGGCAATTGTGTGGGCATTAACAAAATTCCGACCCTACCTTTACAGTCGCCAGTTTGACGTCGTCACTGACCACCACGCGTTATGTTGGCTGTCCTCTCTTAAAGACCCGTCCGGCCGCCTCGCACGATGGGCTCTCCGCCTACAGGAATTTGACATCCGCGTTATATATCGCTCTGGCCGTAAACACATGGACGCCGACGCACTATCTCGTTCTCCCGTCTCCAACGAACCTGATTGCTCTACGGCGGCTGATCCCGTCCTCTCCTCTCTAACCATCGCTGACATGCCTGCGGAGCAGCGAAAAGACCCGTGACTCGCATCTCTTATCGAGATCGTGTCCCCTTCTCCTAACGCTGCTGCGCCTTCTCGGGCTTTACGCCGTCAAGCACCACACTTTGCCCTACGAGGCGGTCTTCTCTACCGCCGCAATTATATGACTGATGGTCGACGGTGGCTTCTCGTCATTCCCCGCCATTTACGACATGAAATTTGCACCTCTTTCCATGCCGACCCTCAGTGTGCCCATCCTGGTGTAGTGAAGACGTTTCAAAGGATCTCTCAACGCTACTATTGGCGCGGCATGTACGGGTATATTCGCAAGTACGTCCGCTCCTGCATCGCCTGTCAGCGCCGAAAGTCATCCACACCTCGTGCTTCTGGCCCCTTACAACCACTTCCATGCCCGGCCCGCCCTTTTGACCGCATTGGCGTTGACCTTTACGGGCCACTTCCCTGCACGGTTTCTGGGAACCAGTGGATTATCGTCGGCATCGACCACCTCACCCGGTATGCCGAGACCGCCGCTTTACCCGCCGCTACTGCCCGTGAAGTTGCCCTGTTCTTGCTACATCATTTTGTTCTTCGCCACGGCGCGCCGCGAGAGCTGCTGAGTGACCGAGGACGCGTCTTCCTTTCCAACGTCGTTGAATCTCTACTAGCCGAATGTCGCATCATACACCGGACCACAACAGCCTACCACCCTCAAACAAACGGGTTGACTGAGCTCTTCAATCGCACTCTCGGAAATATGCTGACGATGTATGTTGCCGCCGATCAGACTAACTTGGACGCTGTCCTTCCTTTCGTGACATACGCTTACAACACCGCCACGCAGCCAACTACTGGATTTAGCCCTTTCTTCCTCCTTTATGGGCGTGAGGCGTCGTCCACGATGAACACTATTTTACCATATCGTCCCGACTCCTCCGAGTGTACTCTCCTTTCAGACGTTGCCAAACATGCGGAGGAATGTCGCCAGTTGGCCCGGTGTTTTACATCGGAATCTCAAGGCCGCCAAAAGCATCACCGCGACAAAGATCATACGCCACACGTTTTTCCTGCAGGATCCCTTGTTTGGCTTTGGGTTCCCGGCACCCCACCGGGATTGTCATCAAAATTTCGAACCGAGTATCACGGCCCCTACCGCATTGTCCGTCAAACCTCCCCTGTGAATTATATCGTGGAGCCACTCACTACCTCTTCGGACATGCGTCATCGCGCCCGCGAAACTGTGCACGTGAGCCGCCTCAAAACCTACTACGATCCGCTCCTCTTGCCCTCACCATAGGTCGCCAGGATGGCTCCTCCTCGCTCCGGGGGAAATTGTAGTGCACTACACGAGCATATACGAAGACGAGGATTAAGTAGGTGAGAATATCGCGAAGACGAGGATAAGGACGACGAAGTGCCGCTGCGCTGCTCGTGCTCGCTTGTGGAGACTGAGACTGGCTGTGTTCTTGTGTGGTTCGCCGTGAAACTTCGACACGGCTATTATCCCTGTTAAAGCACAGTAAAAAACCCCTTTCAATATATGTATATTTTTTTGTTCGGATGACCAACGAAGAAGAAGCGGGCAGTGGCACGGGCCGGAGCGTTCCCGCTAGGTTCGCTAACATATTCATTAAACGTCATCTCACGACCATCGAGCATCATCTCGCTGTTCCCAGTTCTCTTGTGCTCACCAACTTGCCGCATCGTAACATTTGGTTAGAGGTGCGAGGCACTTCATCATAACCCCCTCATCCTGGTCCGGAGCTTGGGCGCCCTACGACTTTTTGCGCCGTCGTGTGAAGGTTAGGAGGCATCGTATGGCTGTTCCCCAGCCTGCCGGACCCAGCAAGACCTTGCCTTCCCTCCGCCCCGACCACAAGACACGACGAAGGAGAGACTGACCCGAGACGGCACACATAACCACAAGACACAAGATGAGACCCAAGCGACCATATGTGACCCCACTGACCAGACGTGCCGTCCAAAGACCGCACGACCCAAGACACGGCTGCACATGAAGACATCCTCCCCTTCATATGCCATGTTGTACGTGTCTTGGCCTCCGCCATCGAGTTGTGGCAACGTGTGGCCCAAGAGTGTCCTGGGCCAAGGTTCATCAGGAATCATCATGCCGGCAGGCCGTTCTATTCTTCTTTTTCCTCTTCTTCTTCAAGCATCCTGACACGCCCATCATCATGCTATGGAATCATCAACATCGGTAAACTTCCTCGTCCACAATCGGGACGCTCGCTCGGTGGCGACGGGTCATGTTACGGACGAGCAACGTAGAAGAAGTGGGCAGTGGCACGGGCAGGAGCGCTCGCGCCAGGCCCGCTAACATATTCATAAACGTCACCTCACAATCATCGAGCATCATCTCTCTGTTTTCTGTTATCCAGTGTTCACCGGCTTGCCGCATCGTAACAATATATATATATATATATATATATATATATATATATATATATATTTATATGCGTGTGTGAGAGAAAGGGGACTTCCGGAGTAGCCAAGTGCCGCACAAGGCTGCAAACAGTGAGGCAGTTGGATAAGATTAGGCAGTCTGCGTGGATCAAGTGGATGCAGATGGCACACGTCCGGGCTAACTGAAGAGATGTGGAGAAGTCTTTGCCCTCGCAGTGCGTTAGTCAGGCTGCTGTTGGTAAGGAGTAGGCAGTCGAATCTGTGACCCTTGGATCGTGAGTCAGACTACCGAAGTATAATCGTTCAATTTGGTTATAAGAGTCATTGGTGCAATAAGGTAAATAAAAAATTAAAATAAAGACGAAAGCAAAATAAAGATTTGAAGCGGTGTCCGCATATCTACGAAGTGATATTCGAAAGTGACGCCATACTGCTCAAGGGACCTATTATTGCTTCCGCGTCGTACTCTTAGACGACTACTAATCGTTCCTCAAGTTTTGCATTCCTGAAATTTCCAGCTGTTTCACAGTTATGACTCGCCTGCCTTTACAAGCTCTGACGTGAACAACAGGTCCCGCAGAACAGCAAGCTGTCCTTTCCTTTAACCACGCGTATGGACGCTGAACTGCCTCGACATAATACGAAGAAACAAAACGTCCAAGGAGAAATCGTTATACCGGCTCGGTGTGCGACGTTTTTCGATGAAAATGGCCACAAGAGTTCGTTCAAAGGTGGGCGGTACCCTCATTCGTAATAAACACCATCGTCCAGGTACGCTTAAAGACGAAGAAGAGACTGCATAAGAATCCAACCCTGTTGTCCGTTGGTTCAGAAAAGTCCTGCGACGATCCATTATGCTTGCTCGCTGTACGTTTTTCGTGATGCGCGCATGTTCATCGCTGGCTACATTCGCACTGCCAGTGGACCCTGCCTGAATGCAAAACACGCATGAATATGCCTGCTGGTCTGGGAGTAACGTGTCTGATTCAGTATGGAAGGTACCTGGCAGGCTATGCTCGATATCACCCTTCCATATGAAAGGAGAGACCTGAGTTTACAGCTCCTGCCAAACGTTATGTCAGGCTAAGTGCTCGGCCATGTCAGCTGCCATAACGACTCATAACTTGCCTCCACCATGCTCGTGATTTTTCGCTTACCGCTGTTGCTGATGCCAGATTTTTGGCGAACGTGGCTTTTAACGATATCACGTTTAAAAAAGGACAAAAATAAAATAGATAAGTTGAGGTCATGTAAAGGGCGCCAATCAAACCGAGGATAATGTTAGGTATATCCGAGGATGATTGCGATCGTTTTGTTCCCAGAAAAACATTGTGTGCTGACACATTCCTCCTTGAGCGTCGCTATCATGGCACCTTTCAGTATTTCGCGCAAGTGTCATATAAGTATGGTGTTTCTTCAAAGCGGTCTTTCGTTAAAACACAGGGGAACATTTGTTTGTTGTTGCCACACTTGAGGCAGTGCACTGGCTGGTTTTTCAGTGATGAACTTAAAAACGTCCACTGAAATGGGTCCCCAAGAAGGGTAAACAACGCCATAACACTGATAGATATTGAACCACCCATCATTCTCCCGCAAAAATTTTCGATCTAGCTTCTGCAACACCAGAGCTATCGGCGTATACAAATGACCCAATTTTTTCTGTCAACTCGTACGCCGAAGGGAGTCATAAAAAAAATAAAGAATACCGTAACCGCGGTTGCGCGAAACCGTGGTTAGCCCATGCTACACGGCGGACCAAACCATGGTTACACCACTAACCGCGGTTATCGCAAACCGAGCTTGGCGACCTCGGTTTGCGTCGTTAGCCGAGGTTATGGCAGCGTCTGTTGACAGATGCTACTCGTCGGCGCCCGAGTGCGCGAAGCGTACGAGCGCGTCTGCTTCACAAAGGTATTCATTTGCCCTCTGTATCATATTTAAAGATCGATGTATAGAATATGCGGTGTCTACTGTGCCGCCCGATGTCTTCGATTACGGCCGACAGCGCAGCGACTGCCTGCAGTATCGTTTGAACGGCTTGTTGCTGAGCGGAACGTGAAAAAATGCGCGCCGTTAGCTGTAATGAAAATACAGGAGTTTGCAATGCTTGCAGCACGGGATGCCGCGAGCAGACTGATGTAGTGCGTTGCACTTTACCGCAGAGGGTGGGGGAGGCGCGCGAGCGCGGCGAACGACGGCGCCCTGCGTGACCGTCCGTAGTCGTCGCTGGGCCTAAATTGTTTCGCTTCGAAGCAGCGGCGGTCGGCGCTTTGGAACTGATCAACGCTGTAGTAAATCATCTACTTATGGAACTGCCCTATTGTGAATCCTATCGTGCCATAGTAAAAGAACCATAGGATAAACTCTGACGACGCATTAATCGCAGAGCTAGTACGAGCAGATCGTATGAGCCGAAATGCACCAGCTGCAGCTGGCTTGAGCAGAAACTTGCTTGTATCACGGCTATCGCTCTTACCAGCAATTTACTGCTGGTAATCGATCCTCACAAGGGCTTCATACTTGATATTCGGCTCAGTATTCCAGACGCTAACAAATTTTAGAACGCTTTATTTCGGACATCGGTGCCAACGATCCGCCGTGTCGTTCGCGTACGATATGCGGGAGGAGGGGCCACAACGGCGGTGTTTACGGCGGCCGAGGAGGTGCTGCCATCGTGCGGTGCTTGACCATCTGAGGTGGCGCCTGAGGAGCTCGCACAGCGTACGAGCAGATGACTTTCGCAGCTACCGGATGTGTGTCCGTGACGTCCTGGCTGCAGTGGCCGCCGCAGCGAATGGCAGCTTCTAGAAAGCTTTGCCAGTCAAATCACCCGTGACGTCTCGGTTTAAGGAAATAGTTCAATGCGACACCGCCAAGCGACAACCCCTCTGCCCACGAATTTCAAAAAAGGCTGTATTTAAAAATTAATAATAAATCGTTGGCTTTGTTCGAAGGCGTTATACTTTGGGCTAATGCCCAAAAGGATTCGTTCTAAACACTGAACACGTTTATTAGTGGCTTCTTGGTGACCGTTTCAGTGGACCTCTAACCGGTTTGGCCGGTGTACGCCTTGCCGTTATGTAGTGGAGTGGAGCATACGACGCCTTCCGCTTGTGCTACTAAAGGATTACTGTGCTTCACAGTCCATCCGATGCTTTTTTTGTCTTTCCATTTATCTTGCAACTATGTCCAGATATTCGCTAAGGAGCTGAAAAGGCCACCCTGCCTTGTTCAAAATGTCAAACTTCGTGCATATGTGCAAAAGCAGCTACCATTTTGATTCGCTGTCGGGCTTCAGCTGATTATACTCCGCTTCATATATCAGGTGCAACGCAGCGAAAGCTACGCAAGTATTCCACAAGAAAAAAACGGTGTGTCACTACGCGCTCGTTTTGTGGCCGAGTGGTTCCTGCGGATACGGGTTCTATTCGGAGCATACACGTTTGCAATAACTTGCTTCGCATTCCTAGACATCTTCGTAGTGCGGATCTTATAGAAAAAAGGCGCACCAAAGAATCATTTTCTCAAAAAGAAATGCGCAGGCTGGTAGCAGTAGCTATCATGCTCATTTTTCTTCCTATATATTCATCATCATCATCATCATCATCAGCCTGATTATACCCACTGCAGGGCGAAGGCCTCTCCCATATTTCTCCACTTAACCCGGTTCTGTGCTAGCTGCATCCACTTGACCCCTGCGAACTTCTTAATCTCATCCGCCCACCTAACTTTCTGCCGCCCCCTGCTACGCTTTCCTTCCCTGGGAATCCAGTTTGTTACCCTAAGCGACCATCGGTTATCCTCTCTTCGCACTACATGTCCTGCCCATGTCCATTTCTTCTTCTTAATTTCTACTAGAATGTCGGTACCTTGAGTTATTTCTCTGACCCACTCTGCACTCTTTCTATCTCTTAATGTTACCCCTACCATTTTTCGTTCCATAGCCCTCTGGGTTGTCCTCAACTTAAGTAGAACTCTCTTGGTTCTCCTATATACTACTATATACCGCTTTGCCCTGGTGTACAGCATCCGTTTGAAATGTGAGAAAAGCTATGTAGGGCAAAGCGGTAGGTGCTTGAACGACCGCCTCCGGGAACATTGTGTCTGAAAAGCGAGGAGGGTTTTTGGATGTACACTGCATGAAATGTAAACTAAACTGTAATGACGAAAATTTATACCGACACGATCCAGATGAAATGTTCGTGTACCATCCTGACTACCAACAATGCCATGTTATCGCGAAAAACCGATGTCAACTGACTCGTGAGATTACAGAAACCGAAATGATAGATCGGTTGGGTGGGTCTTGCGTAGCCAAGCCTTCTATCGCTCTCACTCGTAAGGAGTTGATATACTTAAGACGAGATATGAATGTATCGCCTACTGCGCATGTATGATGTTGGGTGTTTTCATCTGTATAATAAGGCTCTGAGGCTCGAAATAAACTGTTGCAAGTCAGCGCTCGTCTGCCTTATGTGTCTCCATTTTGTCCTCGTCCTTCTCTGTGCTGTATTATTCAACCAAAAATTAGGGCACTGCCTCTTGAGTTATCAAAGAAAGCTTCCTTCCTGATCTGCATTTTCCACAATCGGAAATAATTGCACACTCTGTTTCTTTTCCATCGAATTTATCCATCTTTACCTTCTGTGTTTTTCACCTGTTGCTTAATGCTCTTTATTTCTCCGTCCTTGTGACTAGCATACTTACTAGTTAGTTTCCTAGTTCTTTTCCTCCATTGTGAGTCAACGCTTTTTAAGTACAGGTATTTAAATACTTTAGCTGCCCATCTGTTACTGTCCAATTTCCTCAGGCGTTCCTCATATAATATTTCACTCTGAGCTTCCCGTACTTCGAAATATGCCCAGGCCATATCTCTCTGTACCACCTCATTCGTGGTTTTGTCGTGGGCACCTAATGCTACTCGTCCAACGGCTCTCTGATTTATTTCCAATGTCGACTGTACCTCTTGATTTTAGGCACGAAACGGCATTTCCGAAAGTAAGTCCGGGCACCATAATTTCTTTCCAAATACCCCTCAACACCTCATATCTATTGTATCCCCACAATGCCTTATGCTTCATTATCCCGGCATGTCTTCGCCCTTTGGCCTTAAGATATTGCTTATGCTTTCCAATGTATGCCAATCCTTCGTTTACCCATGCCCCAAAATATTTATATTCTGCTACTGTGTGTATTTCATGGCCTTGTATTTTAAGACCTTGATCAGTTGAGCCGTTGAAAATCATCAGACCCGACTTACCTGCGCTAAAACTGAAGCCTAAAATGTCCCCTTCGTCTCCGCAATACCTAACTAGGGTTTGCAATTCTTCCAGACTCTCAGCTAGCACCACAATATTGGCGCATAGAAGACGACGCAAAAGATGAGGACTGTGGGAACACAAGTGCGAGCTGAAAAAGAACAAGGAGGAAGCTTGAGCGCAAGACTCGTTCTAGTCGACTAATCAAAACGTCCTCTATTTTGGCCCTCCTTGGCGTTCTGTCGAGACGTGACACTGGTGGAGGTGCTGGGGTATGCATAAGACTCCTTCCGGCAGTCCACAGCGGATCCCAGACATCGACACTCCTGTCCATCGCGCTAGCCGCCGCCTTCTAAGCCTAGCCCCGGAGTACAGCCATCTGCCGAACGACTCTTCAAACGCCCAAGTTCGTCAGGTCCCCCAAACCATGGCCCATTCCAACCTTACGCCGGTGACTCTTCAAAACACCAAGGTACCAGAGTGCTTTCGCGGGGAAGCATTTGAAGATGTCGAAGACTGGCTTGACCAGTTTGAGCGAGTGGCCAAAATCAATCAATGGAGCGCAGACCAGAAGCTGTCCAATGTTTATTTTGCCCTTCAGGATAATGCTAGAACGTGGTTTGAAAACCACGAGACCACTTATCCACATGGAATGACTTCCGCCGCCAGCTGGTAGATACTTTTGCGAGAACGGATCGACGAGACAATGCGCTGCGCCTGCTTGAAGTGCGCGTCCAGAAGCCGAATGAGAGCGTGGCTATGTTTGCGGAAGACATGGCTCGCCTTTTTCGCCGTGCCGACCCTGATATGAGTGAGCCAAAGAAGCTACGGCATCTCATGCATGGCGTCAAAGAATAGGTGTTTGCCGGCTTGGTACGCAACCCCCCCAAAACCGTGAGTGAGTTCGTTAAGGACGCTACGGCTATCGAACGTGCCTTCCAAGACCGGTGCCGCCAGTACAACCGACCGGTCAACTGTGCCCCGACGACTGCGGCGGCGCTGACTGCAACAGATACGACCACTCTTCGAGACATCATTAGAGGCATTGTCCTTGAGGAGCTGCAGCGAATTGCGACTACGAAGGCTCAGTCGTCAGGGGCCCTCATGGAAACAGTGAGGAATGAAATTCGGTATGCCTTATCACCGTCTACACCATGCAACGAGTCTCATCCAGTCGACAACGCAGCACCCCTTTCCGAACCATACCACGCTCCAAAACCGATCAGATGCACGGCCAACATTCCTGCACCTTACCTCGAGCCGCAGCCCGAGAGCTATGCTGCGGTCTTTCGTCGCCCACCTCCAGACCGCGCCCCACCGAGCTTACCGAACCGTCAGGAGATTTGGTTCCTCCAGGGGCCTCAGTGGGCGCCTCCCAGGCGCTCTCAACTGCGCCGAACTGACAGGTGGCGCAGTTATGACAGCCGACCACTTTGTTTCTACTGCGGACAACCTGGCCATGTGTATCGGTACTGCCGCCACCGCGAAGAGGGGCAGTCCTTTCCGCCAGCTTCTGCTCGCCGCCGCTTCGACACTGATTCTGCCCAAATCGACGACGATCCCCCGGTCAACAGAGAAACCGAATCCCCGGGCTTCCGCCGCCGCTCCTCCCCGTCGCCACAGCGTTATTATTCGCCGACACGTCGCAACACTACTGACGTTAGCGGACGGCGGTCCCCTAGCCCTCACCGGGGAAACTAAGAGCTGCAACCTCGCGAGGGGAGGTTGCAACCAGTCGAAAAGTTCCGCAACCCTCACCACCGCCGCTATTGCCGACAACCCGTGCTTCTGACGCCGCCGCTAACGTTGACATTTCCGCACTACCGCCGAAAATGCCGTACCAGATGATCAGCCATGACGACGAAGCTGACAGCGCCGACCTCGCCGCGCTTCCGCCGCAAATGCCGAAAGGGACGATGAACCCAAAACTCTTTGTTAGCGCTGACCTCGCTGTTTCCATTGATGGGCTGGAGGTGCATGCTCTGGTGGATACCGGGTCAGATTTTTCAATGATTAGTCAGAAACTGGCCGACACGCTGCGCAAAGTAAAAACTGAATGGACTAGGCCAGTAATAAGAAGTGCTGGGGGTCAGCTACTGGCACCGACAGGGAAATGCACTGCCCGGATAGGAATAGGAAACGCGGTGTTTGTTGGCAGCTTCGTTATTCTCCCTGACTGCTGCAAAGACCTCATCTTGGGCATGGACTTTCTGCGTCTTCATGGGGCTGTAATCAGCATCGGTGACAGCGTCGTTGCCTTCACCAATAACCATGAAGACCTTGGTTATGCGCAAGTACCACTATTGCCCTTACGCGTCGCCAATGAGACGGTGACATTATCTCCGCGATCATGCCCTCTTGTTGAAGTGAAATGCGAAGTAGCGCATTCAAGCGATGGCGTCGCCGAACGGGCAGTTACCCTGGTACTCAGCCGAGGTGTTTCTATAGCTCGAGGGCCGATCAACTTGACCAATGAGCATACCGAACTGCTGCTGACAAACTTCAGCGACGAGCGTCAGCAAATTCCAAAAGGCACAACTGTGCCCTTTTTCGACAGCCTCCCAAATGCGCAGCACTGCTGCTTACTGCAACAGAGAGGATCAGTGTGCAAGACACCCGTAACCATCGTTGATGTGAGCCCAAATTTGTCTTCTTCAGAGCGGCACCGCCTTTTGGATCTCATAGACCAATTTCGAGACTGTTTTGCTTCAGAATCGCGGATCGGCCAAACGCCTTTGACAAAACATCGGATTATCACGGATGACTCGATTCGCCCGATTCGACAAAATCCTTACCGTGTGGCTCCGAAAGAACGTGAAGCCATTCAGCGCCAGGTGGCCGAAATGCTTAGAGACGACGTTATCCAGCCGTCACGGAGTCCCTGGGCTTCCCCCGTGGTACTTGTTAAAAAGAAAGATGGCAGCTTACGATTTTGCATAGACTATCGCAAGCTCAACCAAGTGACCAAAAAAGACGTGTACCCTCTCCCTCGCATCGACGACTCCTTGGATCGCCTACGAAATGCACGTTACTTCTCGTCGATGGACTTGAAATGTGGATATTGGCAAATCGAAGTGGATGAGAGGGATCGGGAGAAGACAGCATTCATCACTCCCGACGGATTGTATGAGTTTAAAGTCCTTCCGTTCGGTTTATGCTCTGCGCCTGCAACATTTCAGAGGCTGATGGACACTGTGCTTTCGGGACTTATGTGGCAAACATGCTTGGTGTATCTTGAAGACGTGATCGTGTTTTCGGCTACATTTGAAGAGAATCTACTCAGTTTGCTAGCTGTGTTTCAGGCCATACGATCTGCGGGCCTCACACTAAAACTCGAGAAGTGCCACTTCGGTTACGAGGAGCTGCAGTTCTTAGGTCACGTCGTCAGCCAAGAAGGTGCTCGGCCTGATCCTGAAAAGCTCTCCGCAGTCGCCAAGTTCCCAACACCTACGGACAAAAAGACATTGCGGCGCTTCCTGGGTCTTTGCGCCTATTACCGTCGGTTTATTGCTGGCTTCTCACGAATAGCCTGGCCATTAACTTCACTGACGCGTGACAACGCTGTCTTTCGCTGGGGTGAAGAACAGCAACAAGCTTTCAATGAGCTGAGGAGGCGTCTACAGACACCACCTGTCCTGGCGCACTTTGATGACGACGCCCCTACACTGCTTCATACGGATGCCAGCAACGTGGGCTTAGGTGCTGTATTGGTGCAGCGCCAGGATGGTGTGGAAAAGGTAATTGCTCACGCCAGCAGGACCCTATCTAAAGCAGAAGCGAACTACTCGGCAACCGAAAGAGAATGCCTTGCAGTGGTATGGGCGGTTATGAAATTCCGCCCTTATTTGTACGCTCGCCCCTTTGAAGTCGTCAGCGACCATCACTCTCTCTGTTGGCTGACGAACTTAAAGGACCCTTCAGGGAGACTCGCGTGTTGGAGCCTTCGATTACAAGAATTTGACATGGCAGTTATTTACAAATCTGGAAAGAAGCACACAGATGCAGATTGCCTTTCGCGAGCGCCGCTCGAACCTTCCACTATGACCGATGAAGACACTGCGTTTTTAGGTGTCATAGATGACGCAACGCTTTCCCAACAGCAGCGAGAGGATCAGGAATTGCTCCCTCTTATTGATTACTTGGAGAAGCGAACTACGGTTGTTCCGAAGATTTTCGCCCGAGTAATCCCTTCATTCTTTATTCGCAACAACGTACTTTATAAGAAGAACTTCCGTCCTGGCGGAAACAGTCATCTACTCGTCGTCCCATCGGTTCTCCGCACTGAAGTTTTGCAAGCGTGCCACGACGAGCCAACCGCCGGTCACCTAGGCTACACCCGCACGTTGGCTAGAGTACAGCACGGATACTACTGGCCAAAACTGCCGGCGACAGTGAAACGCTATGTACGTACGTGCATAGACTGCCAGCGCCGTAAATCACCCCCTGTAAAACCAGCTGGCCTACTCCACCCCCTTCAAGTGCCAGCGACACCTTTTAAGCAAATTGGCATGGACCTCCTGGGGCCATTTCCGACGTCTACAGCCGGGAATAAATGGATAATTGTCGCCACTGATTATCTGACTCGCTACGCGGAGACCAAGGCTCTGCCAAGGGGTACCGCCGCCGAAGCAGCTAGGTTCTTTGTTCAGAACATTGTCCTGAGGCATGGCGCCCCGGCACTTATTATAACTGACCTAGGAACTACATTTTCGGTCGAACTTTTGGAAATCGTTCTTCGCCTCAGTGGTACCAGTCACCGTAAAACTACAGCCTATCACCCTCAAACCAATGGGTTGACGGAACGCCTCAATAAGACCCTCGCAGACATGCTTTGCATGTACATCGACGTGAACCACAAGAATTGGGACGAAATACTTCCCTACGTCACGTTCGCCTACAATACGGCCCGCCAAGACACCACTCGCATGACACCATTCAGCCTCCTTCACGGGTGACCAGTAACAACTATGCTAGATGCAATGTTGCTCCCGAATACCGACACCGATGATCTCGATCAGGACGCCGAGGAATTCGCTCAGCGTGCAGAGGAAGCTCGCCAACTAGCGCGTGTGCGGATCAAAAACCAGCAGGAGCATGATGCACGACGCTACAACCAGAGACACCGACATGTAATGTACGAACCTGGCGACAAAGTGTGGGTCTGGACGCCTATTCGCCGCCGTGGACTCTCCGAAAAACTATTGCGGCGATACTTTGGACCCCATATTGCTCAGCGACGTTTAACCGACCTCACTTATGAGGTGATGCCAGACGGGGTGTCAACATCAAAGCGACGCCAGCACCAAGCTGACGTCGTCCACTTCGTGCGTATGAAGCCATACCACTCAGTCTGACCTTAACCTCCTACTTCCTTTTGTTCTCATCGGGACGATGCTTCCGAAGGAGGGGGGCAAATGCCGCATAGAAGACGACGCAAAGAGATGAGGACTGTGGGAACACAAGCGCGAGCTGAAAAAGAAGAAGGAGGAAGCTTGAGCGCAAGACTTGTTCTAGTCGACTAATCAAACCGTCCTATATTTCGACCCTCCTTGGCGTTCTGTCGAGACGTCACAATATCGTCTACATAGATCAAACAGGGGAGGCGCTGCTCTACCGCCTTTCCACCTAATCTATATGACAGGTTAAAGCCTAGGTTAATGTCTTGTATCCTCCGTTCCAGGTTTATCATATAAAGCATGAACAGCAGCGGTGATAGAGGACAACCTTGTCTTAATCCTTTGCATACTTTGACATCATCCGTACTTCTTATCCCTTCCCACGTAATTTCTACTTTGTTATCCCGGTATATTTCCTGTAGGAACTCTCTTATCTCATAACTGATACCTTCTTCTTTTAATATGTTCCACAGGAGTTCCCTGTTTACATTGTCGTACGCCCCGTTTATGTGCAGGAAGGCGGAGGGCACAGCCAGCACCATCTAGTGGCACAGCTGGCAAGGTTGCGGGGCAGCGAAAACGCGACACGAACGAAAACGACCTAAAAAGCATACAAATTCACTGAATCCGATCCTTTCTCCCTAAAAAGGTGCTCTTTATGAAGTTGATAGCAAATGTAAGATGTATTAGGCTTGCATACAAAGTAACTATTATTTCCTCTCCTCAGAGCAGGTATTATTTTTCATCGCGGATAAAAAAGCGCTAACAAAAACTGTAGCTTTGCCAGTGTTGCACTTGATGTATGAAACGGAGTATAGTGTGTTCGGTTGGAAATTCTTTTACATTTTGTTTTCTGCGACAAAAGAAAGAAGTTCCCGCGGGTATCGCGTATACATAAGCCTGCGCAGTAGTGCTGAGAATATATCCTGTAGTTTATGCTGACATGATTTTTCAAGTCATTATTAAAAGTTGTCAGTAGAATATTTCTTTTTAGTAACATTGAATGATTGGAATCATGCCAAAATGCGTTTTCTCTTTCTTCGCTCCAATGCCCGGAACACATGTTTAGGTGTGAAAGGGACTCCGGCGAAGGAGCGAAAAACTCAAAGTTAGTAAACAAAGTTATAGTAACAAATATACATTTAATGTCTGTGGTCCTGTGGGTCCAACGCATACTCCTTGCTGCGGAGCCTGGTGACGCCCAATATGACGTATTAAGTCCCCATTGACCAGATGTTTACCACGCTCTCAGCCACTACACTCACAAGGCTTGCGTGGTTGTGTGCCGCTTCAGATTCAGAATCAGTCAAAGTCTCTACGGTGTCACACAGAAAAAGCTTTGAACGAACTGTCAGTACGGTGTATTTCAATCTGGCATACTCGTTAGACTCGTTTGCTCCAATAACGACACGCAAATGCAACAGCTGAAGGCACCGTGCAGACAAAAAGAAACGGAAGAAAGCGACGCCTGGTGTAGGTCCGGGCAAACATTAACAAACGTACCAACGAACAACGGAACACGCATTTATGGGTCCCTCTTGCTTAGCTTTTTATGGGTATGCAGCTGGTGCAAACTCCATTCCAACCATTGAGCCCCGACATGCAATCTATTAAGGCATTAAGACAAAATTTATTAAGGCAAAAAGAGCTACGAACGTGATACACGCAAAGGCTCTCTGCCTCCAGACAGACAACGAGGCTTTGTTCGAAATCTTCGACAGACACAGCTTGTATTACAGGAACCGTTTGCCATTATAGAAGTCCTTCATCTCTTCAGACAGAGCTTGATAAGGGAACTCTGCGGAAGAGACATGCTCACCGTGTGCTAGCCGAAGGAAGCCTGGCGTTATCTGCGACGAAGAGAAGCTTCTTCCTGCATCGGAAGCGAAAGAGAAAAACGAGTAGCCGACCGCGTCTCTCAGCTCATTAAGCAACGAGCCTTCGACAAGAGTGTCGGTCAGTTATCAAACATCCGGTATGATCCCCCTGGTACCCCAGTTTCTATGATTTCCAAGTGTCCGGATGCCTGTGAACTACTGTAGACTTCGCAAACAAAGAACTGTTGTATCCCAGTGTCACGCAGTAAGCTGCATTAGAGAGGGACGGATGGGGCAATTTATCGAAGCAGACGACCACAAAGTACAGTAACAGTGTTTCCATAACCTTTGGGAAGAAGCGTAAAACGAAAGAGCAAATACACGCTCTCGCTGCCTTACAGCGGAGATGTTTTCCTCCCGTAAGCGATGTGTGCTGTCCACTCTCTAGGCGCCTCTTCCGGTGCCTTCCTCGGGCAAGGTGGTGACCCTCTTAAGCCTTAGGCTAACCGTCACTGCATAACATTCCCTCAGAAAATTAGAGAACGGAATGGATCGTTCAGTAGAGTGGTGAGTACTGTGTTAATGCAGTGCTCAGCACTCATGAAGTAATTCTTGACTGGTGCTCTATTTTCAGAGCGTAGCTCTGCTCCTTGCCCTGCAACTCCCAAGGTAACTGTCGAGTTTAACCTCGGCGTGACCCAGTATAGAGAAGCGTAACTGCGGCGTTTGCTCGGAGCCGCTGTCTGCTGTGATACCACGCGAATATAGGCGGGGGTTTGACAACTGCATCGAGCCAGCTTCGTAGCTCAGTATCCCCATGGGTGGCTGTCAGAGCGCGTCAACGACTCAGCGCAGGCGTCAGGGTGATGTGTAGCCATGCTCAACACAGCGTACGCTCGGTAACGAGGTGTCACTGGGATAAATCTCCGCAATTTTCTTAGAATGAAGGTGAATGCCTCAAAATTATTTGTGTTTTGTATTGCGTAATTTTTAGTCCGTGAATGGCCTACCTGTGTAAGTAATATATATGTGTTCTGCGGCTGCACTGCGATGCCTTTGACACAATAGGATCACTAGATAAAACTGACAGTGTCTGCACAGGACGATAATGTTTTTAGTCTTCAAGTGGCGGCGCTTCTAGTAAGGAGCGAACATTCATTTTATCGACACTACAAGGCCTCGGCATGGGAGCGAAATTTCGCACAAAAATTCTGCATTTACGAACTCCTTCCTTGCCACCAGGCCACGGCTGTTGCCCGACCACTGCTGTCTTCTGTTCGCTTGAGCGGACACTGGGCTTACTAACGGCACGTATTGCAGGCAACGCCTGATTGCAGGTGGAACGTTATTTTTGTGGCTCCGATCTTATTTCTCAAAGTTTAGTGCGTCGAGCTCCGCATTGAACATCCTTATATGTGCCTGATTACCCACACATTGCATATCCCGAGTCCTGTGAGCCGGTAAACTGATTGCGACGGGTAAATCCATAGGTTCGTAAAGTAGGCTTTCCAACATGCAGACTCTTGTTAGACCCCTAATTCTCCTATCAGTCGTCTATGATGGCTAGAGGTTCTTAGGTCACAGTCGTCACTTTGGTAATGTCTAATGCCCAATAATATTGACCTTCATCAAAAGCTTTGCAGAATTCGAGGAATAGGCAGTCCGCGCGGAATATTCAATCAAACATTCTTCGATAAAGTGGTTGATTGTTGCTGCTTGTTGCTTTAAAGAGCTTAAGTTTGTTCACTTGATCTTCTGACGATTAAAGAGCTGGAATAGTGGAAGCGTGGGCAAGTTGGTGATGGTTCGATTGGTGCACAGCGCTAAAAAGACAAGGACACAGCGAGACACACAGGACGGGCGCTAACTTACAACTGAATTTTTATTGCAAGACCAGGCAATATAAGCACTTTCCTGACAAAGAAGAGGGGGAGACAGAAAAGCGTTAAAATATAGGAAGTAATCAAACAGCGTTATCGTCAAACACGTTCACAGATTAGCAGACAGGTATTGCATTTCTTTGTCAGATAAAAACACTGAGGCAGCACTGATGCACATATCTTTTTGCAATGAAATATTGAACGCCTCTATGATTTCCCTTGTAAGCTGATCTTTGTGGCAATCAATGACGTCCGACCTTTTGAAATCGGGATAACAACTGGGACATTTCTGGAAAAACTAAGAAATGTCCCAGTTGTTATCCCGATTTTAAAAGGTCGGACGTCATTGATTGCCACAAAGATCAGCTTACAAGGGAAATCATAGAGGCGTTCAATATTTCATTGCAAAAAGATATGTGCATCAGTGCTGCCTCAGTGTTTTTATCTGACAAAGAAATGCAATACCTGTCTGCTAATCTGTGAACGTGTTTGACGATAACGCTGTTTGATTACTTCCTATATTTTAACGCTTTTCTGTCTCCCCCTCTTCTTTGTCAGGAAAGTGCTTATATTGCCTGGTCTTGCAATAAAAATTCAGTTGTAAGTTAGCGCCCGTCCTGTGTGTCTCGCTGTGTCCTTGTCTTTTTAGCGCTATGCACCAATCGAGTTGGAATAAATTGTTTCATTTCTTTGGCGCCTTGATGATCTCCTCACAGGGGCGCTGGACTCACGAGTTCAAATTCGTGCGTCCGCCGTACTTTCTTGCGCCAAGATCTTTCCAGATCACCTACACTCCTAAACCTCCACGTTCGTTCATAAACAGGTTAGGCCAATCATGAGTACGATGCTCATGAACGTCTTCTGCGCATACATACTGCTTTATGCGCGGATACTCACGGCGTTCAAGTGCCTTCTGGACAGTTCATTGAAAGCAGCACAAGATATATGAAATAAAATGCATGAAAAACCAACTGAATGTATGAGGGATAATTGATTACAAATTAGAACAAACAACCGCATGCCACCAGTGGGACCTGCATATATGACCTCGGAGGTCGTAGGTTCGAATCCGTGTGTTCGGATGTTGTGGGTTCAGATCCAACCGGGGCCATGCTGTTGTCCTACATTGTAACCGTTTATCTCCCTTATTATGCATTGCTACTTTACACTGACCGACACGTACACGAAAAAAATGTCCTCTAAGATTTTCTTTATGTCAGTGGCTGCTGGTTACCTTCGCAAGCATTTCATGAAGACGCCTGTTATTTGTCCACATTTCTTTGGTGATAAATAAAGCAACGTACGACAATACACCGGCTCATACTCTCTCGGGCGGCTATTGTTCAACCAAAATTGCAAACCTAAAACAGAGCCTCTTCGACAATAATGCGAAAAACTTCCTAATATATTCGGCCCTTGGGCTCCTAGTAATCTGCTCTGGTATTGTAAGTGTCAGAGAAGCACCCAATGCGGTGCAAGCGATGACGGAGAAGTGCTAACATTCGTTGGCATAAATGCCACGACGCCAGCCGCTTCACCGTGGTTATAGTTATACCATCCAACTAACACAAAATCTGTATTGCGCTAGCGGGATAATGTGGGCAGGTGTATAAGGCCCTGCAGCAAAAGCACAGGGTGCGAGCAACGGCAGAGCACAAATGAAGTTCGTTCATAAAGAAAACCAGAAACTCTTGCGGAGGAATGGTCAAAACAGAAGTACGCCTAAAAGCACTTGCTGCTGGGCTAGTTGGTTTTGGTTCATATTTAAAATAGTTTCAGGCGCAAAAAACAGACAAACACAAAGGTAAGTGACAGGACGAAGCGCCAACTTCCAACTGATTTTATTGCATGCAAGAAAACGTACTTAAATAGTTTTGTAGATCTATTCTATTGCAGATCTATTCTATTACTGGTGCAGCGGTGGCGTAGCGGTAGAACATCCGCCTCGCATGCAAGAGGACCGGGGTTCAAATCCCGGTGCCGCGCAATTCTCCACCGGATGACAAAAAAAAAAATCCGCGTGTCGATGGAATTGCATATACAGGTTTGGGGTGCGACCTGACGCCGGTGAACACCTCCGGCAATGCACTCCCTCACCAGAACAGGAGTTGGCCACCCTGGTGCAGTAATTGGCCACAACCTCCTATGATAAGCTCCATAAAACCCCGGCCCTCAGTCACCAGCGGCTGCGGAACAACTGATCACGGCGGCGGTCAGACCTGTGACGCAGCAGGGGGTGCTAAGAAAGCCTGGCTCCGCTGGACAGGCCGCCATTGGAAACTGACCCTGGCAACGTTTAATGCTAGAACCCTAGCTAGTGAAGCTAGTTTAGCAGTGCTGTTAGAGGAACTAGAGGGCATGAAATGGGATGTCATAGGGCTTAGTGAGGTTAGGAGGCCGAATGAGGCATATACTGTACTGAAGGATGGGCATGTACTGTGTTATCGAGGTTTACCAGAGAGGCGACAACTAGGAGTAGGTTTCCTTGTCAATAAGTATATAGCGGGTAATATAGATGAATTCTATAGCATTAATGAGAGGGTTGCAGGCATCGTAATTAGGCTTAATAAGCGGTATAAACTGAAGGTTGTACAGGCCTATGCACCTACATGTAGTTATGATGACCAGGCAGTTGAAAGCTTCTATGAAGATGTAGAATCGGCAATGCGAAAAGTAAAGACGCGGTATACTGTACTAATGGGTGACTTCAATGCCAAGGTAGGGAAAAAACAGGCAGGAGACAAGGCAGTAGGTGACTATGGCATTGGTTCTAGGAATAGCAGGGGGGAGTTACTAGTTGAGTTTGCAGAGCGCAATAACTTACGAATCATGAATACCTTCTTCAGCAAACGGAAGAACCGAAAATGGACATGGAAAAGTCCTAACGGGGAGACTAAAAATGAAATTGACTTCATATTGTGTTCACCCCCCCATTATGCAAGATGTAGAGGTAATCGGGAAAGTCGAAAATCAATATGCAGAAGACTAAGGTAATGTTCAACAGCCTCGGGAAGGAACAGGAGTTTACATTAGGTAGTGAAATACTGGAAGTAGTAGGCGAATATATCTGCTTAGGACAGGTAGTAACCGGATCATGAAAAGGAAATAACAAGAAGAATAAGATTGGGATGGAGCGCATTTGGCAAGCATTCGCAGATTATGACTAGCAGCTTACCGGTATCGCTCAAGAGGAAAGTATACAACAGTTGCATCTTGCCTGTACTCACCTATGGGGCTGAAACGTGGAGGCTAACCAAGAGAGTTCTACTTAAGTTGAGGACAACCCAGAGGGCTATGGAACGAAAAATGGTAGGGGTAACATTAAGAGATAGAAAGCGTGCAGAGTGGGTCAGAGAAATAACTCAAGTTAACGACATTCTAGTGGAAATTAAGAAGAAGAAATGGGCATGGGCAGGACATGTAGTGCGAAGAGAAGATAACCGATGGTCGCTGAGGGTAACAAACTGGATTCCAAGGGAAGGAAAGCGTAGCAGGGGGCGGCAGAAAGTTAGGTGGGCGGATGAGATTAAGAAGTTCGCAGGGGTCAAGTGTCTGCAGCTAGCACAGAACCGGGTTAAGTGGAGAGATATGGGAGAGGCCTTCGCCCTGCAGTGGGTATAATCAGGCTGATGGTGATGATGATGATTCTATTCAGTCCCTCATGGCCCCTTGTTCTCAGCCGTTAGGGAGTGCATTGAAGAAAATGACCCGATTGCTTTTCAGAACTCCGCTGGTATTTCCATAGATGACTTTTTAACCTTATTATAGTTTTACCTGGAATCTACTTTTATCACTTTTGACCAGCAGTTTTTTCTGCAGAAATCTGGCATATGCATTGGCTCCTGTGTGGCACTGGTGCTGTGTCACATCTTTTTATCTCGTATTGACCAAGCTTTGCAGCAAGTTTTACCCATTGACAAGGTTTTTAAAGTTTTTAGGTATGTGGATGATTTTATGATTGTTTTAACTAAAGAAGGTCTTTACAACCTTAAGGAAACAGTGGACAGTGTTTTATCTGCCTTTAAAGAGTATGGAAAAGGTATGGAATTCACACACGAACTACCTGACCATGACAATTCATTACAGTTTTTAGATTTGAAGCTGGAGTTCTGTGGTGATCGGGTCTGTTGGACATATTCCCCGCGTGCAAAGAAGCAGCTGTTACCCTTTGACTCCTGCCATTCTAAACTGGTGAAACGCGGGATTGCTTCGCTTTGCCTAGAATCGGCACTCAAAAAGTCATGCCTTCACAAAATGCGGGACAGTTTTAATCACCAATTGGCTAGGCTTTTTACAGCCGGGTTCCCCCTTCGCTCGTGACCGCGGTGGCTGAATGTCTCCTAAACAAGACAAAGAAGGGTACTGGTAGAGCTAGGCCGGAGGTCCCTCGAGATGAGGTGGTGCCATACGTGCATCGTGTGGCCCATAATTTGAAAAAAGTTGCCAGCCGCCATGGTGTGCGGCTTACCTTTTCTGCACCGAGAAAGCTAGGTGGTCTTTGCTCCCGTACCGATAAAGAAAATACCAAGGAACGAGGCTGCGGAACGAACCACAGGAGACCGTTCATGAAATGTGCTGAAGGGGTTGTATATGAAATCCCCCTGTCTTGCGGCCACTCCTACATAGGTCAGAGAGGTAGGTGCCTGAATGAGCGGGCGAGGGAACATGAGAGAAACGTACAACAGAACAAGGAAGGCACCCATATAAATAAGCACATTAATGAATGCCCGTCCCGCAATTGTGAGCCATGCTTCACTGATGTGCGCATTCTGGGCAAAAGCAAAGATAAGAATGCCAGGGAATTGATAGAAGCGTTTTATATAAAAAAAAAAGGCGACATGTGCGTAAGCGACACATCAATTGTTTTATATAACTGTGAAAAGATATTCCTGGAGCGCGCCTTATCAGGTCGTTCCTGAGCTTTAGGTGACACCTACGCATGTGACTACAAAACTATTTAAGTACGTTTTCTTGCATGCCATAAAATCAGTTGGAAGTTGGCGCTTCGTCCTGTCACTTACCTTTGTGTTTGTCTGTTTTTTGCGCCTTAAACTATTTTAAATATGGACAGAAGTACGCGCGGGTTCTTTGGCAAGCATATTGCTGGTGGACGTGCATCTCACCTTCACGGAACCAAATGAAAGCTCCATTAAAGAAGCGAAGGAAGCAGATTACGGGTTCATGGGAGGATATGCTGGAACATCTGTGGGACATATATAGGGTCAGCAAGGTAATACGTTTGCGTCTCTCTGCATCGCGCCGGAGTATGCACAAACCCACGTGCCATGCAGCTAACTGTACAATAAAATAGAGTTTATGGACGTCACGCCACGTTGCGGTAGGTTATTGACAAAACAAATGAAGCAGCTGAATTAAACGAAATCATTTGAAAACCATAACTTCAAGTTTAAAAAGCCATGATAAACAGCCCCGATATAACAACAAACTCTACACCGACCTGATCATCAAATCTGGAACAATTCTTAAGCTATTTGGCTGTTATGGTGGCGTTATTGCAGGCGGAGCACATATGGAGCAGTAACTATAAAACGGTGGGAATAAACCCTGGAACTGAAAGAATTTCCAGTTGGCTGCGAGATTAATGCCGCGCCACAAGTTACGGTGTCGTTAGGGACACTGCGCGCAAATGGCATACAGTAGGCAGGACAACCTCACTATGTCTCTGGCATCCGTTTGTTTCTATGGGAAAGCGCGCATAAATAATGACAGGCCATAACATAGCATATACAAGGGGTGTCGACACGCGTAACTATGCGATACAAGCTGTGCGAATCGGCCTGAATTCAGAGACAAGCCACATTTTCCGACACTACCCGTCAGGTGCGTTTAAGTGCCGAAGCGATTATTGCTAGAGCCGAGCAAGATAAGCTTGCTTGCATCATGCTGGTTGTCATGATAACAGTGACGTCAGCCATTGTCGAGCCACCAAAGCAGCACGTGGAACGGCGGTGTGTACAACCATTCATCTTACAGCGTCGTCCGCTCTGCCGCCTCTGGCGAACCGTTTGCTTGTATGCAACCACTGATGGTCCTACGCGTAGCGCCTAGATTTGATTTTTGCTCTTTCGTACCAAACTCTGACGCAACCGCTTTTCGCGCCGCGTTGAATGGGATGCCATACCGTTTCGCTTCACAAACAGCATCCATGTGCTGCTGAAACTGGAGGCTAGTTGCGAAAGGGATTCGAACCGCTGACTTATGTACCTTTCATTGCCTATCGTGCCAAAAAAATACGTTGAACAATTTGATGTTCTCCGTGCCGATCTCCCAATGTTAAACCACCAAGCAAACCATGCGTATACGCCTAATCGGTTTAAACGGAGTTAACCGCGGATATTTTTCTCAGGTCTACTGAGAAAAACTATGTGACCGGTGCGACCACCTAGGTATTTTTGAGGTTAGGCACTGCAAAGAGCGACAAAAAATTATGTTACAGGGAGTCTTCGTTATCTCGGTGCAACAAACCACAAACGTAATAAGCCTTTGTGAGAAGAAGCCGGGTTACCACAGCAGGTACACCCAGAAATCTAATCCCACAAATATTGCTCCGGACAGGTACTGCTTCGAGGACACTGGGCGATTCTACAAGAGTTGCCTCACGACAGAAGCGCCTGGCCATTCAAAATGTACAAATTACAGCCTCTAGTGTTGTGAGGAGCACGCGGAAACATGCACCACCTTGCGGAAAGTTGGTTGCGCCATGCATTTAATTCAGACAAAAAAGCGGCTCATCTTACCTAGAGGACAAGGTGCGCCTCCCGCATTGGCACTGTCTTCGTCTGCAATTAGTCTTCCGCCTTAGTCGCCGGCTGCACACCAGCAACGCTTCTTCTTCTTCTCTTTCTGGAGTGCTATTTGCGCAAATACGACACAGGAGAATAAATTTCTCGTTTTTAGCATCTAATCTTTATACATATAAGAGCGCACCGGAAACAGTGCTGCGAGATGAAAGGCTGTGAACTCAAATCAGGGCCACAAAAATAGAATTTCTCTTTCCTCTGTACAGGCACAAGAATCGAGCAGACACAAAAAGCTTCTGTCACCAGTAGCTTGACGAGAGAACTGCTCTCCTCTTGACAGCAGCGCTGGCCCATTATTCAGCCTCTCATTCACCGAATTAACATGAAGGGCAGATGAATCTTTCATAAAAACACTACTGGTTACGCAATAGTAAGCAAAAGAAAACGACAAAATGATCACACCTGGCCCCAAAGAATTGCCTTTGCACAGGCACAGCCATTGAGCTTATCATCATCATCATCAGCCTGACTACACCCACTGCAGAGCGAAGGCTTCTCCCATATTGCTCCAATTAACCCGGTTCTGTGCTAGTTGCAACCACTTCATCATCAGCCTGACTATACCCACTGCAGGGCGAAGGCCTCTCCCATATTTCTCCACTTAACCCGGTTCTGTGCTAGCTGCATTCACTTTACCCCTGCGAACTTCTCAACCTCCTCCGCCCACCTAACTTTCTGACGCTCCCTGCTACGCTTTCCTTCCCTTGGAATCCAGTTTGTTACCCTAGGCGACCCTCGGTTATCCTCTCTTCGCACTACTTGTCCTGCCCAGGCCGACTTCTTGATTTGTACTAAAATATAACTTGAGTTACTTCTCTGACCCATGACCCTATCTGTAGGCTTCCTGTATCTTAACGTTAACCCTACCATTTTTCGTTCCGTAGCCCTCTGCGTTGTCCTCAACCTAAGTAGAACCCTCTTTGTTAGCCTCCACGTTTCAGCCTCGTAGGTGAGTACAGGTGAGATTCAACTGTACTATACTTTCCTCTTGAGAAATACCGGTCAGCTGCTAGTCATATTCTGCGAGTATTTGCCAAACGCACTCTATCTCAATCTTATTCTCCTAGTTATTTCTCTTTCGTGTTGTGGATTTGCGGTTACTATGTGTCCTATGTAGACATATTCGACTACCGCTTAAGGTGCTTCGCTACCTAACGTAAACTGCTGTTTCTTCCCGAGGTTGTTGAAAATTAATTTAGTCCGCTGCACATTAATCTTTAGGCTCTTCTGCTTCTTCTGTCTAGATCATTAATCATTCGTTGCAACTGGTCCCCTGAGTTACTTAGCAAGGCAATGCATCAGCGAATCGCAGATTACTGAGATACCTGAGCTGAGATGTCTGAACTAGAAAACACACAACCCGATCGAAATCATTCAACGTCACGGATTTACATCCCTGCTTGCCTTTTGGTAGAGGCCTATCGGAAGGCTGCTGATGCACGCCTTTCTATATTTCAGGCCTTGGAAATGAACCCCATCTTCATATTGGGAAATGAAAGCGGTCCGATTGAGATACGCTTCACAATTTTCACCCTCTCCAAAATGTATTGCTCGACGGTTACTCCATGACCTGTTTTCTATGTTTTTGGCATATTCCCGTAGTCGATTGTTAATGAAGCATCCAGTCTCACCGATGTAAGAATGGCCGCATGACGTCGGGATCTTATAAATAACTCCGACAGAACAGTCGACAAGCATTTTGTGCTTCTCCTGGCATCCTTCATTCATATTTTTATCCTCGTTCAGTCGTTTGCACAACGGCTTAGCTTACTTTGACTGCTGTACTCACGCTTTTTTAAACAACGTTTTGCGAACTTTGTGCACGTAGGGGATGCGCGCCGCTTTTTTTTTTTTCTCTGGCTGGCCAGCATCAGTGATCTTGTTCTTTCGCATTCTACATTCGGTAAGCAAGGCCACAACGACATTTGACACAACCTCTTTGAGATATCCTGATAAAGATAGCCCATTCACCTACGCGTGGAGACTGGCTTTCGTTTTATACACACATAACACTCACAGTGTGGCTTTTATGCGCGCCTTATGGATACCGATGCCTTGGCGAGTTATCAAGAAGTGCCATGTCCCTCTGTTTAGGCGCAAGCTAAACGCAAGCTGTCCTCCAGCCGGAGGGTAGCCTTCCTACGTCAAACGACGTGCCTAGAATTATTGCAAGAAAGTTGGCAATAATTTCTGCTTACCGACGCAAAACGATGTTTGGTATTTTATCCGGTACAGGAGCAGGTTTAGAATTAAGATTCACCACAGCAAATTAGACCCAAGCAATGGCATCAAATCTCGATTAGGAAAACAAAAAGCATTTCTGAGTAATCTGCGCGGAAATGGGAAAGAAAATACACTATAGAACGGCCTATTAAAGTGTTCAGCAATATTATCTTTATCAACAACGATTTATCCTGCATAACAAATTCACGTAATAGGCTTCTTTTTCTGCTAAATAATTCATTTTTCTTTAGGGGGGGGGGGGGCGATGAATAAAGTCTGGTAGTGCGTCCTCAAAGTCATGCAGTTTCGCACTCTGAATTAATTCTTTACAGTTCAGTTCGAGAGTTTGATTGATCGTCTTGCTCCTCTCCACTTTAGCTATAATTTTCCTCTTAAGATGCACCGTTTTGTGAATAATTCAACAACTTAGTTTAAATGTTTTCTTTGCTTTCGTAGGAACAAAAATTTTCTATGCTGTGCAACCAGACTCCCCTAAATTTGTCCAACAAGACCTTTTTTTTACGTAAGCTTGCCATAAGGCATATTATAGAAACTCATGTAAATTATTTTCCGTAAAGAACCGGAGCAGGCTCCCGCTCTTATCGTTGTCGGTGAGCAATTTAGAGAAGTCCTCTTCCCTTGTTGTTGTTAGTGCCACTTCGCGCAGAATCTGTGTCCTTGATGCCCTTGTCCCTGCACAAGTCCACAGTAGGTGGCGAACATCCACTTCTGCAGCTGGTGTAGAACACTTCGGGCATGTGGTTGGTCCGATGCCTGCTTGAGATTCCCATCGGCACGTTACCGACGGGTTAAGGGCCGCCCCAGCTCTTACCCTTCTAGGGAAAACCTCCTCCAATCTCGTTAAGTTATGAGGGAGAGGGAATGTACACGGCGGAATGATGGCACGTGTACTTTTTCTTAAAGAAGATGCTAAGACAGACTTCAATAACAGCGCAGGTAGAAAGAAGGAACGCGAAGGCTAAAGAGAATAGAGCGCTGACTTCCAGCTGTTCATTTCACCAAGGGTGCCATATATATATATACACCAGCATGTGTGAAATGGATGACCAAGATGGATGAGATTGGGCTCCTGGTGCTATGCTGTAGCATCATGACGAGTATCGTTTCCCTTTCCCTTTTCTATGATTTAAAGGGACACTAAAGACAGCCAAAGATGGTATGAAAATCTAATAAACTACATTTGGTGACACTGTCGCCGCATATCCGGCAGCAAAAAATCGAATAATTGCTGAGATATTGCGATAAGAAGTTGAGGTTTTTTCTTGTTCCCGCCGGTTGAATTCAAACTGTGGCCTCCAACTACGTAGTTGGAGTTGAGTGACGCACACTATGACGTAAGCGGAGACTCCGTGATAGCTAGCCAGCCGGCGCGGCGTCGCATCCCTCAAGGGCCAACTTGGCAACAGCGTACTCGCAATGACGGCCTCAGCCGAAATAAATAAAACGATGAAGAGAGTAATTTACCGAGCGATGGGCCCATAAAGGAAGAAAAAAAAACATAGAGGGCTTGTAAAGCACAATACTTTACATGTTTCTCAAGCTTTTGCGCTCCTTCTTGCACTGTGTATAAACAAACCGAGCCCTCGGTCATCGCAGCGCTTCCTGACATGTTTACATACAAATAAGATTTAGTTACCAGCAAAATAGTGTCCTCGCTGCTGCGCTTGTCAGTTTTGAAACTTCGTCGCACTTTTTTCCTTCAAGGTTTGTGCTACAGCTCCGTGTTCAGCGAAAATTACGTCCACGGTAGCAGAACATGACCGAAGTGCGGGCGCCACTACATTTGCCAGCGCTGTGAAATTCCACATGTTAAAATGGATCCAGTGCACAATATAGTGCGCATAGGCATCCAGAACATTAGTCGCAAGACGTGAGAGCAGGCAGCATGCGCCGATGATGAAGAAGTTGTAATTTTTAGACCAGCAGCAGAAACACTTTATTGTAAATGGGGCAATGACATAAAAACTAGAAATATTTCCAAGGTTCTTGTGGCGCGGCGTAGCCGAGCGGTTAGCGCCAAACGTTACGGCGCAAGCAGTAGCGAGTTCCAGTCTCACCGCTTCTGGCGGTTTTTTTTTTTTTTTTTTTTTTACAAATAAATTTTTTTTAACCTTTTGTAATGTATTTCTGGTGCTTCGTTATTGTTAGTTTTTACTTTTTACCCGAGGCCCTTTTTTTTTGCCGGGCGACGAGCGCAATATATCGACGTTCTCCTTGGTATGAGCGGCAAGTATGCCCCTTTTGTTTACGACGCCTGCAAATAGCACGTTGAAGGTCTTGTTGACGCAGTATATGTTGGTCAGATGTGCCATGATTTAGTGAACAATTGATTGATAATGCGTTTTTCCTTCGGTACTTAGCATATGTATGCTTTTCGTGGCGTACGTAGCTGCAGTCAAGCGGTCAGGTCGCAGTCGAAGCGGCAACGGCGGCGATATGTTGGCGCAGAAGTGTGAACGAAGGAGTGTGTCGGCGGTAGCGGATTTCGCTCGCTCGTGCCTCCGAATGCTCAAATGGAAACCATCAAGGCGCATCTACTGCTCCAAGCTCGTAATTCAGGCGCTGCAGGTTCAAACAAACTATCCGAGTGCGCACGAAATGCCTGAGCCGAAACATAACCAAAACTGAAGTGGGCGCCTGTGGCGCCTCTAAGTATATTTTTGTATTTGCCTTGCAACGTTTACGTTGTCTTTTCGCCGTCGTTTACGTATGATAAAAGCGTGTTATCATGTTTGAGAAAAAATGTACTACCGCATTCACACATTCAACGTAATTCGCATTTGTCAGCCTCCGGGATCCCTAGCGCGTCACGTGATTTGTAGTTGCGAGCCTCGGCCGTTTGGCTGTGGGGGCGATACCTGTATTTCTGTTATTCTTCTTTACTACCTTATAACAGCTCTGTTTTCAGTAAGAGTGGTCTTTTTGTAATCAGGAACTGGCATTCTATCCATGCAAACCCACTTCCTTTCTCTCTTTAGTGTCCCTTTAACACTTGCTGGCGTATATTGTCACTTAGTGGTGACAAGGCCGTTGACACCAAAAGAAGACACAGATTTGATGGTACAGAAATTAACACTTTATTGGGCTGACTTGCGCCCGGAAAAGAACTAAGCAACTCGGCGGCGGCGATAGCAGCAAACATGCTCGTCGATAATCGAACAAAGAATGCCCGTCCCACTCGTCAAGGCTCAATTTAAAGGCTGCTGAGAACAATCTAGATAACGTCGCAAACAGCTACCAGCACAGGCTCGAACATTGTAGAAAGACACACGAGTGGCCGGAATCTTCGAGGCAGATCTCGGTGCTACAACGAAACTGATAAAGGTGGGACTCGCGACATCGAGCATTAACAAACAAAGAATACGGAACTGATACGCAATCTAGAATCAGAGTGATACGGCCGTATGCCGGCGGCTGTTAAAAAACACCAAATACAGTTTTGAAGGTCTCGCGGCATTACTGCCCCCTTAAAAAAAAACATCGCCTCGATGTTCCAAAACAACACAACTTAAACATCAACACTGCAAAGTTGAAACACCACAGATTCTTTAACACGCATAATATGGCTTCAGTCGTACATGTACAATTTCTGGGCATGCGCGTTGCCGTTTTGATGCTGACGTTCCGTCGGGAATGACTTCATAGTCCAGTGGTCCGACGCGGCGAATGATTTTGCACGGCCCAAAGTATCGACGCAACAACTTTTCACTAAGTCCGCGACGGCGAATTGGTGTCCAAACCCACACTTGGTCTCCTGGATTGCACTCTGCGTGGCGTCGTCGTAAGTTGTATCGTCGGCTGTCGGTGCGCTGTTGGTCTTTAATATGCAGCCGTGCTAGTCGTCGGGCTTCCTCTGCACGTTGCAGGTAGGCAGTGACGTCAAGGTGGTCCTCGTTGATCACATGCGGCAGCATTGTGTCGAGCGTCGTCGTGGGCTCTTGCCGTACACAAGCTTAAACGCGGTCGCTCTGGTCGTCTCCTGGACTGCCGTGTTATATGCGAAGATGATGTACGGCAAGATGGCGTTCCAGGTCTTGTGTTCAGCGTCGACGTACATGGCGATCATGTCCACGATCGTTTTATTCAGGCGCTCGATAAGGCCATTGGTCTGGGGATGGTACTCAGTTGTTCGTCGATGGCTTGTATGACTGTATTCCAGGATGGCTTGCGTCAACTTTGCTGTAAACGCCGTTCCTCTATCCGTGATGAGCACTTCTGGGGCGCCACGTCGCAAGAGAATTTGTTCGACAAAAAATTTGGCGACTTCTGCCGCGATTTCATTTGGTAGTGCTCTTGCTTCGGCGTACGTAACGTGTAAGGTAGTCAGTGGCCACGATGATCCACTTGTTACCCATAGACGAAGATGAAAAAGGGCCGAGGAGATCCATCCCAATTTGTTGAAAGGGCAGGATTGGGGACGGAATCGGGTTTAGTAGTCCTGCGGGTCTGATCGGCGGCGTCTTGCGTCGTTGGCACTCACGACACGTCTTCACGTAGTGGGCAACTTCGGCAGGCAGTCGCGGCCAGTAATACTTCTCCTGGATTCAACGCAACTTGCGCGCAAATCCGAGCTGGCCTGCTGTGGGCTCATCCTGCAACGCCTGCAGAGTTTCCTTCCGGAGGTTTTTAGGCAGTACAATAAGCTGCGCGGTCCTGTTGGGTGCGAAGTTCTTCTTCACGAGGAGGCCATTGCTTAACGCGAACGACGATAAATGTCGCCTGAACACACCAGCAAGAGAAGCGGTCTTTCCTTCTAAGCAATCGGCTAGCGCTTTCAGCTTAGAGTCTGATCGCTGTTGTTCTGCGAAACCGCTGGCGCTTACCGGTCCCAAAAAGGCGTCGTCGTCATCGTCCTTCGGGGGAGCATCGACGGGAGCGCGGGATAAGCAGTCTGCGTCGGAATGCTTCCGGCCCGATTTATAGACTACAGTCAAGTCAAATTCTTGAAGTCGTAGACTCCATCTGGCAAGGCGGCCGGAGGGATCTTTCATATTAGCCAGCCAGCAGAGTGCGCGATGGTCGCTGTTAAATATCAGGTTCTTTTCTTCTTGTTATTTTCTTGAAATTTCACTCCTCTCCCGATTACATGGACCAATCACTCTAATTGCAGAATACAGAATTTATTTATACTATATACTCCATTGCAGCACAACTTCACTTCGGTCAGGGTGCGGCCTCTCGTCACGGCACCCGAAACAAGTCTCCCTTTTGCCGCGTCGATCGGACTCCTCGGAGCTTCTCCCCCTCTCCGGGTTCTCCTCTTCCATCGTCTTCCGGCGTCATCGTATCAGCAAGCTCCCTCCGAATTCCTGGTAAACAACTCGCAGGCACGGCTGGGGGTGGTTGAGGGAGGATCGGGTATCCTCTCGGAAGCGACGCTTTTCTTCGGCCGACATCGCTGGCCGTCCGTGCGGCGCCAGCCCGCAGACTTCCTCCCAAGTTCGGACCTTTCACAGGGAGGCGTTAGCCACGGCCGCTCCGTTTGCACGCACACGCATACACACAGAATGTAAGATGGAGTCCCAAGAAAGACTCCGCCCGCACCACACACAAACGTAAACACACACACATTGCAGTCTTTCCATTCGTTCGCCTTTTTTTTTTCTGCCCACGATCAGGGCGCGCACTTAACACCTCCACCGCCACTGTGATGCGTGACTTCTTGGAACGCATCACATCTCACACAACACCAGTGCGCGGCTGGTGTCCTTGGTCCCCCTCCGGTGCACCATGACAACAACAACAAACTTAAAAATTTAAACAAAAAGGGCCCTCGCTCTCTCTGAGCAGTGGAGCTGGTGCTCACGCGTCGGCAGCGCGTCAGGCCAGGCGCGGGGTGCCTCCGACCCCCTGCGGCGGAAGGCGGTCAGTCGGTTACGTGTCGCCCATACGCACCATCTCCGAAGTTGCGCCCGTTCTCGCAATTTGGTCTTTTCGCGTCCTAAAATTTGTCCACGCACCGGAATTCATGCGTCACTCGCAACATCTCTGATTGAATTTTCTTTTGCATTTGTTGCTTTCTGTAGAACGGAATTTGCGTTTCTTCCTTTGACGAGAATCTCTGTCACCTTTGCGACCGGTCCGCACGCAATCATTCGAGGCCCGTCCCATTTTTGGCCGGCGCGACTGCTGTGGTGCCTGCGGCTCACGCGGATGAGCCGTGATTTCGTCTCCCTGGTCAATCAAATTTCCTGCGGTCGCCTCATCGCAAACGCACGCGCTAGCACGGTCATTTATCTCCTTCGACGCATCGCTGACAGTTAGCTCATGCATGAGCTCCTTGCAATCTGCAACCCTTTCATTAAAGCAGTTCTTTCTGTCGGCATTGTCGCTACCTTCCTGCTCTGCTGCCATGACCGTTACAGTTGCTTCTGCCTCATCACACCTCTCATCGTTGTCACAATCCGCATCGCGGACCGTCATCTCTACGCGCACTACGGGTGTCGCTTCTACCTGCCCCGGATTTGTGACATCCTCAACAATCGCATCTCCCTCCGATGCTAGCGTGCTCTTCGGAGCACCGAGAAGCGCAGTGTCAACTGTGTCTGCGTGTCTTTCCAATGCGTCGTCAGAACGCACCTCAGACGCATTAACCACTGCCTCCTGCTCCTCAATCTCAGCCTCATTGCCGCCTCCTGAATCTGCCAGTCTGCGGTCCAAACTTTCCGCTCTCTGACCTTCTTCGAAACTCTCCGCGATGCCCGTCTCTTTGTTTGAACCCACCGCTTGTTTCTTGCCGGCCGCCGCTGCCCTGACAGCTTCCTCATACTGCAAATCCGCTGCTGCCAATTTCATTTCTGCAATTTTCAGTTTCAATTTTAACCGCGCCATCTCGTCGGCAAACGACAACCCCGAGCACCCGCTGACGCCCCCTACCTTTGCGCCCGCCACCAGCTCTATCTGCCCATCTCCAGCACCCTGGCCCCATCCTTCCCCGCTACGGTCCCGCAAACTATGCCCCACAGTTGTCATAGTGCGCCGCGGAAGAGGGACCTACAAGACACCAACCTGTGTCGTGCTCCGAAGATGGCTTGGCCCGCTGGTCAGCATCCGAGGTTCATGGCTCAGCCCTGGCTCCTTTGCTGTCTTGCCTCCGTCGATCCGATGGCCGGTCCGCTTCAAATCAGAAGATCCTTGCCGACTGTGCCAGTTAAATATCACGTTCTTTTCTTCTTGTTATTTTCTTGAAATTTTACTCCTCTCCCGATTACATGGACCAATCACTCTAATTGCAGAATACAGAATTTATTTATACTATATACACCATTGCAGCCCAACTTCACTTCAGTCAGCGTGCGACCTCTCGTCACGGCACCCGAAACAAGTCTCCCCTTTGCCGCGTCGATCGGACTCCTCGGAGCTTCTCCCCCTCTCCGGGTTCTCCTCTTCCCTCGTCTTCCGGCGTCATCGTAAAGCAAGCTCCCGCCAAATTCCTGGAAAACAACTCGCAGGCACGGCTGGGGGTGGTTGAGGAAGGATCGGGTGTCCTCTCGGGAGCGACGCTTTTCTTCGGCCGACATCGCTGGCCGTCCGTGCGGCGCCAGCCCGTAGAGTTCCTCAAAAGTTCCGACCTTTCACAGGGAGGCGTTAGCCACGGCCGCTCCGTTTGCACGCACACGCATACACACAGAATGTAAGATGGAGTCTAAAGAAAGACTCCGCCCGCACCACACACAAACGTAAACACACACACGTTGCAGTCTTTCCATTCGTTCTCCTTTTTTTTCTTTCTGTCCACGATCAGATCGCGCACCTAACAGTCGCTTACCGCCTTTAATGGTCGGCCGTATAGGTATGGACGAAATCTAGAAGTGGCCCATATGATCGCAAGGCACTCCTTCTCGGTCGTCGAGTAATTTACTTCGCCTTTTGTGAGGGACCTGCTAGCGTACGCGATTACTTTCTCCTGTCCGGCACTCCTGTGGACGAGAACGGCTCCTAGGTCCACACTGCTCGCGTCGGTGTGAATTTAGGTCTCGGCGTTTTCATCAAAGTGGACAAGTATAGGAGGGCATCGCAAGCGGTGCTTAAGTACGTCAAAGGCTTCTCCTTGCGGCGCTTCCCACTTAAAAGGTACGTAAACCATTGTAAGCTACGTCAATGGTTCGGCGATACGCGAAAAGTTTCTGACAAATCGTCTATAATCAGCGCACAGCCCAAGGAATCGGCGCACAGCTTTCTTGTCGGCAGGTGGTGGGAATTGTGCGATTGCAGCTGTTTTCTCCGGCTCTGGGCGAATACCATCCTTGCTAACGATGTGACCTAGGAACCGCAGTTCTTCGTAGGCGAAGTGGCACTTCTCTGCGTTTAGCGTTAGTCCCGATGACTTGATGGCGTCCAGCACTGTGTGCAATTGTTTTAGGTGGTCTTCAAAGTTTGACGAGAAGACAACAACGTCGTCCAAATATATCAAACAAATTTGCCACTTCAAGAATGCCAGGACTGTGTCCGTTGCTCGTTGAAACTTAGCTGGTGCGAAGCAGAGGCCAAATGGCATCACCTTGAACTCAAAAAGGCCGTCCGGTGTGATGAATGCGGTCTTCTCGCGATCTCTTTCGTCGACCTCAATTTGCCAATATCCGCTCTTCAGGTCCATCGATGAGAAGTACCTTGCATTGCAGAGCCGGTCGAGAGTGCAGTTGATGCGGGGAAGCGGGTAGACATCCTTCTTAGTTATGCTATTCAAGCGGTGGTAATCAACGCAGAAGCGAAGTGTGCCGTTTTCGTCTTCACCAAAATGACTGGTGTCGTCCAGGGGCTGTTGGATGGCTTGATCACATCATCATGCAGCATTTTCTCAACTTGATCGCGTATGGCCTGGCGTTCTCGGGGCGATACACGGTAGGGGCTTTGATGTAGGGGTCGAGCGTTTTCGTCCGTAATCATGCGATGCTTTGCCAACCGAGTTTGCCGCACCTTCGGCGCTGAAGAAAAGCACGCGCTGTAGTTTTCAAGAAGAGTGCAAATCCGGTCTTGTCTGTCTCGGGCGGGCGCCGGGTTAATGTCGAAATTGGGCTGCTTGACTCGGTTGGGTGCATCGTCCTCAAGTTGGCTGGGGAGGGCGAAGATTTCCCGGGTGTCCGCTGGCTCGTCAAGGAAAGCAATCGTAATGCCCTTGTTCAGGTGTCGGTATTCGTCGGTGAAGTTCGTGACGAGCACATCAGCTTGTCCATGACGGAAACGGACGATGCCTCTTTCGATGCCTAGTCCTCTATCCAGTAACAACTGAGTGTTTCCTTCGACAACCCCTTCCATGATTTCGACTTCTATTGTAACCACAGGGACGATGACGCTTGATCGTGGCGGTACGGTCAATTCTCCATTGAGAAAGTTGAAAGCGACATGATGCGTCGATTTTCTCGTAGCAGGTATTGCTTTGTCGGTCGAGAGCTTGAGAAGTTTGGATCGGAGGTCTATGATCGCTCGATATTCGTTCAGAAAATCCATGCCCAGAATCACATCGCGGGAACAGGGCTGCAGGGCAACGAAGCTGGTAGGGTAGATACGTCCTATTTACTGTAACCATTGCGGTGCATCGCCCCGACGGCGTAATGAGGTTATCACCAGCGGTGCGGATTAGCGGGCCGTGCCAAGTGTCACGAAATCGGCGCACATTTTTAACAAGCCGGCGCGGAGCGAGGCCCGCGTGTCGCCGCACGAAAACTTCAACAAAGTTCGAGAAAAAGCTCCTCCCCCGCGCGAGAGAGCGCGTAGCTTTGTACGCGTCACCGTCGCCCTCTTTCTCATCACCCGGCGATGACGGTGACTTATCAGACAGGAATATGCCAGAGATCTAGAGAAATTTCTATGGGTCCTAGCCAATGACGACGCACGTCTCGACGGGAGGAAAAGGAAGCGCTTTAACCAGCGAAGCCAAGTGTGTGTGCGCGCTAGCTTTAGCGCGCCTTAACAGACAGACGCTGTGCGCCCTATTTATGGAGGCCGCGCCGCTTGTGTAGTCAGTCAGTCAGTGGTTGCGGCGTGTTCGCAAGTGCGACAACTGGACTCCCGGCGATCACCCGCTGCTGGCAAGCCCACGGACCTGCGAGGGAGCGGCGCTCGTCTTGTATGGCGGCCACATCCTGACTCTCGAAGCGTCGGACTGCAACAGTACCCGGTGAACAATTTGGTGTTTGTTCTTGGGACTCTCTCGTGTTTGATCTGTGTTATAAAGCCTCTGTGTTATTGTTATTGAATACCTCTGTAGTTGTATGCTTAGCTTTCATTTTTCTGTGAACCTTTCGTCTGTACGCTTTTAGTGTTCTTGTGTTTTCCTCTTTATCGTCTCTTGCTGTGTATAAAGTGTGTTTTGTTTGTTACTTTTGACTCCGACCCTTACTCTGGCTTGAACCGGCGACAGCTGGGCACCAAACGACACCCCCCCCCCCCTTCTGTCACTACAAGGTAGTTGAATCCCGGCTGAGCTTGCCACGCAGGTCGAAGGCATCTCCTTTGCGACCGGAACAGCTACCCCCCCTAACTCTAAGGGTGTCTGGCAGTGTGCGCACTATTAAGGGCGCATCGTTAATATTACCTCCGAATTATTAACGGGTGACAATTATTCTGGCGTCCGCGACAGGACGTTTGGTGCACTCAAGCTCAGAGGACGGAGAACTAGTTTGAAGAGTTTAGAAGAGGTCGTAAACTGTGTAACAGCAGAGCGATAGCGAGAGGTACCGCGCTAAAGCGGTTGTGAAGGTCCATTGAGCAGTGCTATGTGATAGCATTAGACAGTTCAGATTGAAGATGAATATCAAGGAGATTATCGCTTTGGGTCTAGAGAAAGCTCTTAAAGGAGCTGAACTGCGGGAATGGGTGGACCGAAAAGAAAGGGAGGTTCTAGAACAGGCTAAGAAGGAAAGAGAAGAGGCTGAGAAAGAAAGAGAGAGGCAAAGAGAAGAACGAGAGAGAGAATGGCTCAGGAAGCGAGCCGAAGGAGAGAAAGAATGGCTCCGGAAGCAGGCCGAAAAAGAGAGAATGAAACAAGTGTAGGCTTGAGAAAGAAAGAGAATACTTAAAAGAGAGAAATATCCTTCTGAAGAAGCTGGCTGAAGTTCAGCGGTTGAAAGGCATCACCGAACCTCAGGAAATTACCTTTCCGTGTATTAGGAGGTACAGCGAAACAACCGATTCATTGACGACTACATGGGCTGTGGAAACTAACTGCAGAAGTAAGAGAAAGGTTGCCGTACAGCCCGTTCCTATAACAGACATTTCAGAAGGAGATGACTTAACTAGAGCTAAAATCTCTCAGGAACTTCAGACTGTGCCCTCCGAGATGACAGGTTGCGCCGAAGCTGCGAAGGCAGTTGTCGAGCAAGAAACCTCAATCGTGTGTTCATCAACTGACGATGAAGAGGGTCAGAATTCTAGCTCTACATTAGACTGCGCCATGTCGGAGTGCATGACTAACCGGGAAGAAGAGCTGACAAATAACAGCGAGCAGGAAAGCTCAGATGAAGCTAAAGCTGAAGGCAGCAATCTTCTTGAAATTCAAGAATCGGTTTTGAAAGACGGCTAGACTACCGAGGAGGTTCTTCCCACTGAGGGAGATGAGAAAGCCTTTTTTTCAGTTTTCAAAGAGACCGCCGGTGCAGATCCTAGACTGGAAGATTCAGAAATGGAAGACATTGAGGACTGCACTAAGATGAAAGACTTCAAGGAAACTTTTAATAAACAAGAAGTAATTCAAAATAAGGAAAATGAGACTCCAGTTAAAAATGAGTTCTGCTTTAAGGAAGTACGACTGAAGGTCGTAAAGAAAAGGAAGAAAATCGAAGGAATTGAGGGAGAACAAAGTTCTCAAAAAGACGCTCCTTCCAGGCGGCGCTGCTCTGATTATGTGATTAAAACCGGAACAAACGCTCCTCTGCCAGCTGTGCGGGCGAAAGTAAGAAAGAAAAGAAAGCTCAACACTACTGATGTACGAAGGTCGAGCGGGAAGGGCCCCGATAAAAACAAGTAAGAAGCATCCGAACGACTGGAAGCGCAAGCGCAAGGAGAGCAGCCCAGGCCCAGAAGAAGAGAAACGGCCGACAGGAAACCGTACTAAGCATGCAAGCGCTAGCACTCTCCGCAAGCGTCATACTGGTCGCCCGAAAGACAAGGCACAAATTTCCGACCGGGAAGCAGATTGGAGTAAGAGTAGATACAGAAGCGAGAACAAATCGCGATTGAAAAGGCTCTATACTAAAAGGAGAAGCCAAACTCGCGGGAGGAAGAAACAACAGAGCCTGGTTAAAAAGAGAGCTTGCTTACCTACTTGCTTACCTGAAAGGTGGAGGAGAGGGGACTCTCCCCTGATGGGGCTGGTACAGGTGGGTCACCCCCGCTTGCGGCGGGGGCTCGCCTGGCACCGAATTTTTATCTGTTCAGGCCGCCATTGCACACGCCACAGCTGGTGGTGGACGACGGCTGTTGTTGCGGCACGCGTCTTTCTTTCCCTCTTCCTTTTCTTTCATCTCTATATTCTCTTCTATCTGCACGAGGCAGCGGAGGTGGCTCAGCTACAGAGCCAGCAGCAGGCCCGTGCATTTTCTTTTCCTTCTTCTTACAGCCACAACAACAACAAGGTGGAAAGGAACTCACACGTTGCAAGGATGAGGTACGACACGAGTGTGGAAATATACGCAAAAATAGCATTAAGTTTGTGCGCTTCGCATTTTAATAACTGTGTGTTTCTGTGTTGTTGATTCCTAGGTGCCTCCGACAACAGTGTGTTGCTATGTTTGTGAACATTACGATTCTGATGTGTGAATTGTAATGTGTTATTGCAATTTGTGAAATTTGTGCAATGTATGTGCGTGACGTGGGCATTTGCCCAATGTGGTTTGTGAGCGCATGTATGTGCGCGCGATGTTCGTGGGTATTGTGAATATTGTAGGACAATATTTTTTAAGGGAGGGGCAGTGTCCCGAAATCGGCGCACATTTTTATCAAGCCGGCGCGGCGCGAGGCCCGCGTGTCGCCGCATGAAAACTTCCCCAAAGTTCGAGAAAAAAACTTTCTCTCCCGCGCGAGAGAGCGCGTAGCTTTGTACGCGTCGCCGTCGCCCCCTTTATCATCACCCGGCAATGATGGTGACTCACCAGACAGCAATATGCTAGAGATCTCGAGAAATGCCTACGGGTCCTAGCCAATGACGACGCACGTCTCGACGGGAGGAAAAGGGTGCGCTCTAACCAGCGAAGCCAAGTGTGTGTGCGCGCTAGCTTTAGCGCGCCTTAACAGACAGACGCGGCGCGCCCTATTTATGGAGGCCGCGCCGCTTGTGTAGTCAGTCAGTCAGTGGTTGCGGCGTGTTCGCAAGTGCGACAACTGGACTCCCGGCGATCACCCGCTGCTGGCAAGCCCACGGACCTGCGAGGGAGCGGCGCTCGTCTTGTATGGCGGCCACATCCTGACTCTCGAAGCGTCGGACTGCAACAGTACCCGGTGAACAATTTGGTGTTTGTTCTTGGGACTCTCTCGTGTTTGATCTGTGTTATAAAGCCTCTGTGTTATTGTTATTGAATACCTCTGTAGTTGTATGCTTAGCGTTAGTTTTTCTGTGAACCTTTGTTCTGTACGTTTTTAGTGTTCTTGTGTTTTCCTCTTTATCGTCTCTTGCTGTGTATAAAGTGTGTTTTGTTTGTTACTTCTGACTCCGACCCTTACTCTGGCTTGAACCGGCGACAGCTGGGCACCAAACGAACCCCCCCCCCCTTCTGTCACTACAAGGTAGTTGAATTCCGGCTGAGCTTGCCACGCAGGTCGAGGGCATCTCCTTTGCGACCGGTACAGCTACCCCCACTCACTCTAAGGGTGTCTAGGAGTGTGCGCACCATTAAAGGCGCATCGTTAATAATACCTCCTAATTATTAACAGGTGACCCCAAGTGGTCATCACTTTCTTGAGCTAGGGAGCGAAAGCTCCACTGATGACAGAGTAGTCGGCACCGGTGTCCACTAGGGCGGTAACCGTGCGTCCGTCGACAGTGACCTCAATGTCGCTTGTTCGCGTCCTAGTATTGCACGTTGGCTTCGGTGTTTGATCTCTGCTTCGTCTTGTGTTGTGGTCGCGACCGGGGCACACCGTCGGAACGTCGCTGGGCGGCGATGTCAACTTGAAGTCTCGTCGTGATCTCGTCGACGTTGTCGTCTTATGGATCGGCGATGGAGGATCTTCGTGTTTTCGCCGTGAAGGAACCTCACTTCCAAAGGTTGCTCTGTGTAGTTTCCCCTGCGCGGGCTTGGGGACATTCCGCGCCCTCTCTCATCATAGTTACGACCTGGAAACGCAAAACGGGCTCTGTACGGCGATGGAGACCTGAACCGTCGGATTGGTGGCGCAATCTCACCGCTACACAGATAGTTGTCGATTTCTTGCGGTCGTTCACCTGGGCGTGGTCGTGGAGCGTCGACTGCAAATCCGCAGAGACTGATTCGTCGATACAGGCAGTGCCGCAGAAAGTGGCTGACCTCACCGCAATGGAAGCATAATGGCCGTTTGTTCGCTGCCCTCCAGGCTCGCACTTCCTTGAGATTGGGGGTCGTTGGTAGGCTTGGCGGGTGGGGGCCAAGGGGCGGCTTTCAGGAACAGGAACGTAGCGGCGAGGGCTTGAAAAGGTATCACGTCGGGGCGCAATGCGTCGTAATGCAGCAGTGTAGTTCAGCGGTGCTGCCTCTTGTGCTGGAATTGTCGCCGCCATCGCGGACGTCGCCCGTGAAGAAGTCCAGCGCCTGCTGGACTTCTTCACGGACGACGTCCGCCAGCGTCGCCACCTGGGGTTTTGCGATGATGGCAGCAATCGGCGGAGCTCCTCTAGCACGATCTCCCGGATGAGGTCCCGAAGGCTCTCTCTGCTTGTAAATGCGCTGGAGTAGTGGTTTCAGTAGTCCGGTTGGAGTGGTCGCTCGTAATGGCGCATCCAGGTCTCCAACGTCTTCTCGATGGTCGACGCTTCCGTTTCAAATTCTGCCACAGTCCTTGGCGGATTTCGCACGAGACCTGCAAAAAGCGACTCTTTAACGCCTCGCATTAAAATTTTGACTCTCTCACCATCGTTCATGTTAGGGTCGGCGCGGCGAAAGAGGCGCTTCATCACCTCAACGTACGCCAGGACAGGCTCGTTAGGGAATTGAAGTCATGATTGGAGGAGGGCCTGAGCTCTTTTTTTCCGGACAGAACTTGCAAAGGCCATTAAAAACTCTAGTTTGAATGTCTCCCAATCCTTTCATGAAGTCTCGTAATTTTCGAACAAAACTCGGGCATGTCCTTGAAGAACAAAATAGACCTGCCTAAGTTTCGCAGCGTCGTTCCAGCCATTGAATTCTGCCACATGGTCAAAAAGGTCCATCCAGTCTTCCATATCTTCACTGGGCAGTCCTTGGAAGATGGGGGACTCCCGGGCCTGCACGACGACGACTGGTGCTGCTGGCTGGGTCCTTTTCAAAGTTGATGCCTTCGTGAGTCGAACGGGATCAGGCAGCAGACCGTGTTCCGGTTGTAGGCCTTGGAGTCGGTGGCTGGCTCAGTTACCCGTAGGCTGGTCCTCCAGGGTGACAGGAACAAGGCTGAGGTCTTCGCTTGAAGGATCAAGGGCAGCACCTCCACCAGATGTCACGTAGTGGTGACAAGGCCGTTGACACCAAAAGAAGACACAAATTTGGTGGTACTGGAATTAACTCTTTATTGGGCAGACTTGCGCCCGCAAAAGAACTAAGCAACTCGGTGGTGGCGATAGCAACAAACGTGCTCGTCGATCGTCGAACAAAGAATGCCCATCGCACTCGTCAACGCTCAATTTAAAGGCTGCTGAGAATAATCTAGATAACGTCGCAAACAGCTACCAGCACAGGCTGGTACATTGTAGAAAGATACACGAGTGGCAGGAATCTTCGAGAAAGATCTCGGTGCTACAACGATATTGATAAAGGTGTGATTCGCGACATCGAGCCTTAACAAAGAATACAGAACTGATACGCGATCCAGAATCAGAGTGATAAAGTCATATGCCGGCGGCTGTTAAAAAACAACAAATACAGTTTTGAAGGTTTCGCGGCATTATATACTTGGCACGCTTAGTGAAATACAGTTAGAAGTCAGCGCCCTATTCTCTTCTGCCTTGTCATTCCTTCTTTCTACCTGTGCTGTTATTGAAGTCATGATTAACCAACTAGCATACCGAGCATCAATCTTGTCCAACAACTCTACGGTGTCACAACCATAAAAAAGGTCAATAGAATATTCAGGGAAATATTTTGGAAAATAATTGTTTTAGCTGTAGGTCTTTCGTTGCTCGCACCATGCAGTGCAATATATATATATATATTGTAAGACGTGGGTTTATTGAAGTACGAAGCACTCAGACAGGGCAGATAAGCGACAGCGAACAGTCAGGTCCAACACGCGCAGCAATCACGATGCCACTGACTGGAACGTTCCACGTGCACTTCACCCTCTTCACAATTACCCGGGACGAAGAAGAGCCATCCTGGCGACTTACGGCTTGAGCAAGACGTCAGGATCGTAATAGGGTTTGAGGCGCTGGACGTGAACAATTTCGCGTCCGCGCCGGCGTAGATCTTGAGACATCGTAACAGGTTCCACCACATAATTAACCGGAGTGGTGCGCTCCAGAGCACGGTATGGGCCATGGTATTTAGCAAGAAATTTCGATGACAGTGTAGGAGCATTGGAAGGTTTCCACAGCCACACAAGAGCTCCAGACGAGAAGTCCGGTGTCGAGTGTTGGTTGTCATGGTTGGGTTTATTGCGGGACTTGGTGTTAGCCGTGAATGCACGGGCAATTTTGGACAGTCTTGCGCATGCTGGGCGGCTTGAGACGCCCGGATATGTCTGGCTGATGCGGGAGTATGGTGTTGATTGTAGCAGAGGGGTGACGGCCGTATAGGAGAAAAAAAAGGAGAGAAGCCAGTAGTAGACTGCTTTGCGGTATTGTACGCGTAAGTGACATGCGGACGGATGAGGTCTCAATTTGAGTGGTTGGAGGCAACGTACATAGAGAGCATGTCGCCAAGGGCACGATTGAAACGCTCATTGAGGCCATTAGTCCGGGGATGATAGGCAGCGGTGGTTCTATGAATAATGTTGCACTTGGTGAGCAAGGCTTTCACAACGTCACTCAATAAAACACGTGCTCTGTCGCTGAGCAGCTCTCGAGGTGCGCCGTGGCGAAGAACAATTCGCTGCAAAACGAAGGAAGCTACTTCTGACGCTGTGGCAGATGGAAGGGCGGCGGTTTCTGCATACCTCGTCAGATGATCAACGGCTACGATAGCCCAGTGGTTGCCGGGTGCAGTGTAGGCAAGTGGCCAGTAAAAATCAATGCCGACGTGGTCGAAAGGGCGTGGTGGGCAGGATAACGGCAGCAACTCCCAAGCAGAACATTGAGGAGATAGCCTGCGAGGTCGACAGGTGAGGCATGAGTGAACGTACTTGAGTACGAAGGTGTACATGCCCCGCCAGTACTAACGCAGCCGGAGACGAGTGTATGTCTTGAAGACGCCCGCGTGACCGGATTGTGGATCAGCGTGGAAATGTTCACAGATTTGCGAACGTAGTTGCCGGGGAATAACTAGCAATCACTTGCGGCCATCTGCGCAGTAGTTGCGGCGGTAGAAGAGGTTATCACGAAGGCAGTGTGAAGCATGGCGGCGGAAAGCACGCGATCGAGATGCGGCCGTAGGATTGGAGATAAAATCGAGGAGAGAATTTATCCAAGGATCTTGCCACTGCGCTGACGGCATGTCATTGATGTGAAGTGATGGCGGGGAATCGTCGGAAGAGGACAAGCTCGCAACCTCAGTTGTAAGGGGACAGCGGGAAAGTGCATCGGCATCGTGATGCCTGCGGCCGGAGCGGTAAACAACGCGGACATATTTCTGAAGGTGAAGAGCCCATCTTGCCATTCTGCCGGATGGGTATTTCAGTAAGGAAAGCTAGCAAAGCGCATGGTGGTCCGTCACTACCTCAAAAGGGCGGCCATGGAGGTAAGGGCGGAATTTAGTAAGAGCCCAAATAATCGCTAAGCACTCTTTTTCAGTAACAGAGTGATTGGATTCAGCCTTCGTGAGTTTACGGCTAGTATAGGCGACCACTCATTCAGTACAGCCTGATTTGCGCTGAGCGAGCACAGCTCCGAGACCAACACCACTGGCATCCGTGTTCACCTCGGTAAACGCTGTGAGGTCGAAGTGACGCAGGACAGGCGGTGCCGTGAGGATGCGGCGTAAAGCATTGAAGGCATCTTCACAGTTGGCGACCACTGCGAAAGGTCGGAACTGCCGGACAACAGTTCTGTCAAGAGAGCAGCAATGGAAGCAAAATTTCTAATAAAGTGGCAAAAGTAAGAGCACAGTCCGACGAATTTACGCAGATCTTTGATAGAAGTCGGTTTTGAAAAGGCTGCCACGGCACGAAGGTTTGCAGGGTCTGGAGATACGCCTTTTTTGGGGACAACGTGGCCGATAATGGTGAGCTGGCGGGCGGCAAAACGACATTTTTTTCAAAATCAGCTGCAGACCGGCATCAGATAGGCAGGTCAAAACTTGCTTCAGACGGCAGAGGTGTGGGTCAAATTCAGGAGAAAAGACAACAATGTCGTCGAGGTAGCACAGACATGTCTACCACTTTAGGCCACGCAAGAAGGAGTCCATCATCCTCTCAAATGTTGCCAGAGCATTACAAAGGCCAAATGGCATAACTGTAAATTCGTACAAGCTGTCGGGAGTTAAAAAAGCAGTTTTGGGACGATCAGCCGCTTCTAGGAGAACTTGCCAGTACCCGAAACGTAAATCTAGAGAAGAAAAGAGCTCGTCGCCTTGCAAACAATCGGGACCGTCCTCGATGCGCGGGAAAGGCTAGACGTCCTTGTGCGTAATCTTATTAAGGCGGCAATAATTTACACAGAAGCGGATAGAACCATCTTTCTGTTTTACGAGGACAACAGGTGACGCCCAAGGGCTGCTGGAGGGCTGAATCATGCCGTTCTGGAGCATTAGGTCGACCTGGCGTTCGGTTGCAGACACACGATAGGGGCGCTGTCTCAGTGGTGCGTGGATGCCGGTGTCAATGCTATGAGCGACTGTAGAAGTTTGACCCAAAAAACTTTTATGAGAGTCGAAGGAGGAGCGAAAGTGATGGAGTAGGTTCAAAAGCTGAGTGCGCTGCGCTGGAGGAAGATCGGCGTCGATGGAACGGAGGAACAATTCTGTAGAGGGGGGAGCGGGCGCAGGTGAAGGGGGCCGAGCGCAGTAACGGCAGAGTGCGGCGCGTCGTCAGATTCCTCAGAGATCAGAAGAGATGCTATTGGCTGGATACTGCCGAGGCATTCACCATGGCGCAAAGCAGTAGGGGAGTTAAATGGGTTTGAGACCCATAACGTGGAAAGGCAAGCGGAAAAAGCGAGCACAGCGTAGTGCAATGGAAGGCACTTACGGCGCAGGAAAGTATGGAGTATAATGTATGTCGTTCGTTCCTTTTCGGAAGGTTCTTTAAACCCTTCCTGTTATATAGTTCGGCGTAGAGCAGACCAGGAGGCGTACATATACATATATATATATATATATATATATATATATATATATATATATATATATAGAGAGAGAGAGTAAAACTAGAACATGAAATGAATTTACAAAAACAACACTCTGCGCTACTTTACTCTTCGACCTAACTGGTTAGAGCCTAAGCAGAACAGCCACGTTACATGCCTACGCATGGAGCCCCAGCTCAGACTGGACTGAACTCTCTTGGATCACGTCTGATTTTACGCCTACACAAAACAAAGAAATGGGGGCGGTCATTTTCAGAGGCCATCCCCACGCATCAACTGTCCAATAAGGAAATATGCTAGATGGGCACAACCCCATGGGTTGGCCTTAGCCTCTAACCCTGGGCCTCACTAGGAATACAAATTACAACAAACAAAGCACAGCAAAACTCTTTCCCCAGTGAGGGTGTCGAACCCTCTCCTCTCGGGAGACTTTCTTCCCACTTGTCTCCCGCACACCGCCGCCGCATCCACGCTGCCGCTGCTGGCCGAATCCTTTCCACAGTGCACTGCCCCGCGCCACCCGTGTTTACCACTACGAGCAACGACATGGAAAGGGAAAGATCAACCAGCCGCCATTCTGCAGGTGGCGCCGGATTAAAGGGGAGCTTCTGGCTTGCCCGCTCTGAGCACAATGCCCGAGTCAACTCCTGAATGCTTCTTCGGGCGCTCTTTTGTCGCATCTGCAGACAGGATAAAATTCCTTTCACACTGCTCAAAGTCGCAGTGTAAAAAAAAAGGCGGAAGGGTCATTTGGGTGCTCGCTACCGGCCAGTACGAAGGGTGCCATACATGCGAGCACCCAGCAGCACGTTCCGCTGCGCATGTTCCCATGAATTACCTTCCGGTTAGAACGGTCCCGCAAATCCAGCGCCGATGGTCCGGTCGGCTCTCCCCACCCGCGGCGCGCCTGTAGAAGGGGAACCACTCTTACAATACCAGAAGCAGACAGGCGTGTGGCGGCGCCGTGCAGAGACGCGCACCTGCAAGTGATTATCCTTGGGCGCGGCCCTACATATTGGCTGCTGTGAAAAGAACGGTGTCTTCCTTAACAGAGGAACAAGCGACACGATCAAGTACAGAAGAGCAGGGAGGAAGGTCGATATCTTCGTTGAAGTGGGCTTTAGCATAGGAATTGGATTGATCAGAGTTTGGTAAGACATCGAGCAAAGTAGAGAACCCCACTTCAGCGTGAGCACAATCGATAATAGCAGCGTGACGCGACAGGAAATCCCAGCCTAAAATTACAGCGTTTGAGCAACTTGGCAGCACGATGAACTCAGTTGTGTAAAGGCAATTCTAGATTACTATTCGAGCGGTGTACGCTGCTAAAGGCTTGATATACTGAGCGCTGGTCGTTAGCAACGAAAGTCCTGCAATTGGCGTCTTCACTTTCTTCAACGAGCTACATTGTATTGCGTCCATTATCGAAATCACAGCACCAGTGTCAATTAGAGCCATGCCAGCAACACCCTCGACGAATACTTCAATAAGGTTGGCTGGCGACAGGTGAGGACTTGGAAAGTTCGACGGGGTCGCAGTTCTCGCCTCAGGAACTGCGGCCTCTAGTTTTCCTCACGTGAAGCGTTCTGTCGACGTCGCATCGGAGAGAGAGAGCGGCATCGTGGCGACTGTGAACGGCGGTCGGACATGGCTGAGCGGTCTGGGGAGAAATTACGGCTGGCTGGAGGCTCAGTAGACGCGGAATACTGAAGCGTCGAGGTCCAGTGCCAAGAACCATGAGTATATAGGTGGTGCTGACACTGGGAGATGGTTTCGGCAATTACGGGAAATATGTCCAGCCAGCCCGCATGTGTAACAAATGGGCCGGTTATCTGTCGTGCGCCAGAGGTTGCATGGTCTTGGAGCTGGTCGAATAAACTTGCCAAGTTCTCAAACAGGACCAGGACCAGGTTGTGGCGGAGCATATCTAGGTGGTGGTCAGGCAGCAGCAGCCGCATATGTCAACGGGGCTGGGACAGTCATGGATTGAGGGGCTGGAGGAAGAGATTCAGCTACCTGTTCTTGAATAATCTGGCGCAAACTTGGAGCTAGGTGTGATGAAGGCTCTTCATAGCAGGACATAAGGGAGAGCTGTCGAGCAACATCTTCCAGAATGAAGCTCTTGATTTGTGGCAGGAGCGCAGAATGTTCCCCTGCACTGTCAGGCCAGCAAGCGACTCAATGCGCATGGTGTTCGCGCTAGTTATGGATCTTTGTTTGCGCAGTTCATCAAAATTTTGACACACCGTGACAACTTCCGCAACGGTGCGGATATCTCGAGCTGCAAGCATCTGAAAGGCGTCGTCATCGATGCATTGCAGAATGTGCTTTATCTTGTCGGCCTCTGACATCTGTGCATTCACGCGCTTGCACGAGCCGACGATGTCCTCGATGTAACTCGTAAAATTCTCGCCAACCTGCTGAGACTGCGCACGCAAGTGGTTGAAGTGGATTATAAAGACGGCGCGAAAGCGACGAGGACAAGGAAGGAACACCAAAATAACAGGACAGGCGCCTGTTATTTTGGTGTTCCTTCCTTGTCCTCGTCGCTTTCGCGCCGTCTTCATAATCCACTTCAACCATGAACCAACTAGCCCAAAGCAAAGTACTTCTTGTACGCAAGTGCTTTTCAGCGCGTAATTTCCTCATAGCAGGACGACCGAAAACTTTAGGGAAGCTGGCTTTGAACACGCACAGTGATGTAATGTCCGCTTCATGGTTCCGAAATCATAGATTTGCTACGCCCATGAGATAGAAAATAATTTTGCTGAGCTTCGTTTCCGCGTCCCATTCGTTATAGGCGCTCACCCGCTCATACGGTGTGAGCCAGTCCTCGACGTCATGGTCGTCAGTGTCGCTAAAGATGGCGGGGTCTCACATGCGGAGGGAGCCGGGACAGCTGATGGGCGAGCCAACATGTACGGCTTGGTGGTTGCTGTCTTCAGGCATCGCAGGAGGTGGTAACGTGTGGCTGCGGAGTTCCAGGGCGAGAGGATAGGTCTTGCCCGGCAGCTCCACCAAATGTAAGATGGGCTTTTATTGAAGTACTCAGAGTAGGCAGATCAGTGACAGCGAACAGTCAGGTCCAACAGGCGCCGCGATCACAATTGCACTGGCTGGAACGTTCCCCGTCCACGTCTTCCCAATATATATATATATATATATATATATATATATATGAAGGAAAGAAGCCAACAGTCGGCGAGGCCGAAGAAAGCGTTGGGGATGGTACTTTTGTCTTTTTTTTTTAATGTTTACTTGGATAATCACAGAAATTAGTAGTGCAATCTGTTTAGGGGAAAGATAATTAAACACAAAGTAGAAGAAAAAACAACGTGCCGAAGGTGGGAGCCGAACCCACGACCTCCGAATATCGCGTCCGGTTCTCTACCAACTGAGCTACATCGGCCGCTGTTCCCCCTGCTACTTGCTTGGGTATTTATGTTGTCTGTATACGAACCTTGAGAGTGTTCACCAGCGCCACCCTCAGCCAAAGCGGCGGACGTGGAACGTCCTTTGTTACCGCCAGCGTCACGTAGAACGTGATCAAGAGCGAGGGCGAAAGCTGTGCTAGAACCCTCTTACGCTACCTATGGCTTCAAGACTGCCAGAACCGAGACCCTCGTATGCTACAAGCAGATCAATTAAGGGGAAATGAGGGTGCTCGTTATAATACATGAAGGAAAGAAGCCAACAGTCGGCGAGGCCGAAGAAAGCGTTGGGGATGGTACTTTTGTCTTTTTTTTTTAATGTTTACTTGGATAATCACAGAAATTAGTAGTGTAATCTGTTTAGGGGAAAGATAATTAAACACAAAGTAGAAGAAAAAACAACGTGCCGAAGGTGGGAGCCGAACCCACGACCTCCGAATATCGCGTCCGGTGCTCTACCAACTGAGCTACATCGGCCGCTGTTCCCCCTGCTACTTGCTTGGGTATTTATGTTGTCTGTATACGAACCTTGAGAGTGTTCACCAGCGCCACCCTCAGCCAAAGCGGCGGACGTGGAACGTCCTTTGTTACCGCCAGCGTCACGTAGAACGTGATCAAGAGCGAGGGCGAAAGCTGTGCTAGAACCCTCTTACGCTACCTATGGCTTCAAGACTGCCAGAACCGAGACCCTCGTATGCTACAAGCAGATCAATTAAGGGGAAATGAGGGTGCTCGTTATAATACATGAAGGAAAGAAGCCAACAGTCGGCGAGGCCGAAGAAAGCGTTGGGGATGGTACTTTTGTCTTTTTTTTTAATGTTTACTTGGATAATCACAGAAATTAGTAGTGTAATCTGTTTAGGGGAAAGATAATTAAACACAAAGTAGAAGAAAAAACAACGTGCCGAAGGTGGGAGCCGAACCCACGACCTCCGAATATCGCGTCCGGTGCTCTACCAACTGAGCTACATCGGCCGCTGTTCCCCCTGCTACTTGCTTGGGTATTTATGTTGTCTGTATACGAACCTTGAGAGTGTTCACCAGCGCCACCCTCAGCCAAAGCGGCGGACGTGGAACGTCCTTTGTTACCGCCAGCGTCACGTAGAACGTGATCAAGAGCGAGGGCGAAAGCTGTGCTAGAACCCTCTTACGCTACCTATGGCTTCAAGACTGCCAGAACCGAGACCCTCGTATGCTACAAGCAGATCAATTAAGGGGAAATGAGGGTGCTCGTTATAATACATGAAGGAAAGAAGCCAACAGTCGGCGAGGCCGAAGAAAGCGTTGGGGATGGTACTTTTGTCTTTTTTTTTAATGTTTACTTGGATAATCACAGAAATTAGTAGTGTAATCTGTTTAGGGGAAAGATAATTAAACACAAAGTAGAAGAAAAAACAACGTGCCGAAGGTGGGAACCGAACCCACGACCTCCGAATATCGCGTCCGGTGCTCTACCAACTGAGCTACATCGGCCGCTGTTCCCCCTGCTACTTGCTTGGGTATTTATGTTGTCTGTATACGAACCTTGAGAGTGTTCACCAGCGCCACCCTCAGCCAAAGCGGCGGACGTGGAACGTCCTTTGTTACCGCCAGCGTCACGTAGAACGTGATCAAGAGCGAGGGCGAAAGCTGTGCTAGAACCCTCTTACGCTACCTATGGCTTCAAGACTGCCAGAACCGAGACCCTCGTATGCTACAAGCAGATCAATTAAGGGGAAATGAGGGTGCTCGTTATAATACATGAAGGAAAGAAGCCAACAGTCGGCGAGGCCGAAGAAAGCGTTGGGGATGGTACTTTTGTCTTTTTTTTTTAATGTTTACTTGGATAATCACAGAAATTAGTAGTGTAATCTGTTTAGGGGAAAGATAATTAAACACAAAGTAGAAGAAAAAACAACGTGCCGAAGGTGGGAGCCGAACCCACGACCTCCGAATATCGCGTCCGGTGCTCTACCAACTGAGCTACATCGGCCGCTGTTCCCCCTGCTACTTGCTTGGGTATTTATGTTGTCTGTATACGAACCTTGAGAGTGTTCACCAGCGCCACCCTCAGCCAAAGCGGCGGACGTGGAACGTCCGCCGCTTTATATATATATATATATATATATATATATATATATATATATATATATATATATATATTTAGATTTGTTTGCGCAGTTCATCAAAATGTCGACACACCGTGACAACTTCCGCGACGGTGCGGATATCTCGAGCTGCAAGTATCTGAAAGGCGTCGTCATCGATTCATTGCAGAATGTGATGTGGCAGTCTTTCCAAAACCTGGGCCACGCAATTCTTAACGATTCCCAAGAAATTACTCGGGTCGGCAGCAGCGTTAGTGCAGATGCCTCACCTGGGCCCGTATTCCGAGTTTTGCGTCGTTATCGAAAGTGCCGCTATCTCCCTGGTCTCGAGTCATCTGAGCTCGATGCAGTAGTTCCTCTGCAAGACAAAGCAAAAGCAGAGTAAACTCCACTCGCCTTCCGAGAGTACTACTTTCGCGGTTCTTCACTTTCTCATGCCCAGCATAGTGTTACCAGTTTTATGTTGTCCGGACACGCATCTTCTTCAACAACGCTCATATGACCTCGCACAAGGTTCTACAGTTCGTCCTTCCTATGCGGGTCTCTTTTTCCCTCTCCATGCTTACAAACTACATATTATTTGATATCAGCTCCGCCTAGCTGGGCGAAAATAATGTCGATTTTCATCATATTAGACATTTCATGACTGGGGTGGCCGCTTACAATCTCTAGATTGGCCAAACAACGCGTGCTTCGAGAGCTTCGCCAATGATGTCTGTTGTGGTTGTTCTCAGTCTTCTATCAGATCATGTGCTGGATAACCCAGACTTTCAATACTGGTGTCTCAGGTATCTCGGTGTTATTTTTTGTTTGCCATCTAAGCCCGTCGCACCGTTTTCTTGAATATTATTTACTAAAGGAAGTCCAAGAAGATAAGCTGTTCAAAGCAGCCTATAGGGCCACGTTGGCTTTATTATCGGTGTCAATTAACGCTAGCCAGAAATCCCCGCAGTCCACATCCTCTCCCCGTTATGGCACAGAAACCTGAAAAGGTTTCTGGCCCGCACGGGTATGCATCTTCGACTTTGCTACCTTCAATTCTAACCTCCTGCAACCACTCACGCCGAAAAGGTTATCGCAGTAGGCCTGAGATCGACATCTATGAGTTGCATTTCATTAGTTTATCTGAGTTGTGCTTTGAATTTATTGAAGCAAGTTGTGCATCGAACTTCCTACCTAAATTATTTTTCTCACTCCTCTGATACATAATATGTTTGTCTAGAGACTACATTCTGTACTCCGGTAGAGTGAGTCTGGTGTCGATGATTAAAGCTAGGCACGGCACCAAACAGCAAGGAAAGCAAGAGCGGGAAGGAAGCATGCAGCCTTATGACATGAAATTGTACAGACCAACACCGATCTGTGAAGCAAGTACGATACGGTGGCGCTTCTGTCACTAGGCTGGGCCCAGAGCTTTTGGATTATACCATTTGCGAAACTCCGCTTCAAAAAGTGACCGAATTTTGTGCGCATGGACGGACGGATGGACAAATGGAATATAGGAGCGTCCCCTTTGAAACGGGGTGGTAGCAGTTGCTATCGTGCTCATTGTTTCCCTATAACTTAATTCTTCCTTTAGATTGCTTAACTATACAATCGTTCTATTTATTGAACTTTTTTTTCTACATTACTAACATCATGCCACTTTTCTGCTTTTAAGCCACCAATCTTCGAGCCGTTTTTGCTAGCTTCCACCGCAGGTTCATTCACGCGGCCACTGATATCTCTAAACCCCAGAGCTTCAGGAAGAGTGACTGCGCCTGCATCGAGTTCCGGATGGATACCATTACATTCAAGTATAATATGGTCAATTGTTTCGCTAGAGTTACCACATACAGCACATGCGTCATCTTCGTTGTTAAATGTCTTTTTGTAGCTGCGTATTCTAAGGCACCCTGATCTAGCATCAAAAAGTAGGGCACTGCCTCTTGAGTTATTAAAGAAAGCTTCCTTCCTGCTCTCCATTTTACACTTTCGGTACAATTCCAAACTCTGTTTCTTTTCCATCGAATTTTTTCAATTTCAACCTTCTTTGTTTTTCACCTGTTGCTTAAGGCTCTTTATTTCTTCGCCCTTGTGACCAGCATACTTGCCGGTTAATTTCCTAGTTATTTTCCTCCATTGTGAGTCAACGCTTTTTAGGTACAGGTATTTAAATACTTTAGCTGCCCATCTGTTACTGTCCAATTTCCTCAGGCGTTCTTCATGTAATATTTTAGTCAGAGCTTCCCGTACTTCGAAAGATGCCCAGCCCATATCTCCCTGTACCGCCTCATTTCTGGTTTTGCCATGGGCACCTAGTGCTAATCCTCCGACGGCTCTCCGATTTTCATCCCATTTGATGCAAGCATGCACCACCAAATTATTTCTGGCACAAAAAATGTTAATTCCTTCTCCTCTCTGATTTATTTCTAATATCGACTGTACCTCTGATTTAAAGCACAAAACCGCCTTTCCGAAAGTAAGCCCGGGAACCATAATTCCTTTTCAAGTACCCCTCAAAACCTTAACACTGTTTTATCCCCACAATGCCTTATGCTTCATTATCCCGGCATTCCTTCGCCCTTTGGCCTTAAGTGATTGCTCATGCTTTTTAATGTATGCCAATCTTTCGTGTACCCATACGCCGGGATATTTATGTTCTGCTACTCTGGGTATTTCAGGGCCTTGTATTTTAAGACCCTGATCATTTGAGCCTTTGAAAATAATCAGACCCTACTTAACTTCGCTAAAACTGAAGCAAAGAGTGTCTCCTTCGTCTCCGCAATACTTAACTAGAGTTTGCAATTCTTCCTTACACTCAGCTAGCACCACAATATCGTCTGCATACATCAAACTGGGGAGGCGGTGCTCTGCCGTCTTTCCACCTAATCTATATGACAGGTTAAAACTTAGGTTACTGTCTTGTATCCTCCGTTCCAGGTTTATCATATAAAGCATGAACAGCAGCGTTGATAGAGGACAGCCTTGTCGTAATCCTTTGCATGCCTTGACAGCTTCCGTACTTCTTATCCCTTCCCATGTAATTTCTACTTTGTTATCCCGGTATATTCCCTGTAGGAACTCCGTTATCTCATAACCGATACCTTCTTCTTTAATATGTTCCACAGGAATTCCCTATTTACGTGGTCGTACTCCCCGTTTACGTCCAAAAAGGCCAAATACAAAGGTCTATTTTCCACTCTAGATATTTCGATGCATTGGGTAAGCACGAACAGGCAATCATCTAAGCGCCTACCATTTCTAAAGCCATTCTGAAGTTCTCCGAGTATCTTGTTACTTTCTACCCATGCTTGCACCTTTAATTTCACCGCCTACATGGCTAACCTGTACATAACAGATGTTATGGTAATCGGCCTGTAGGATTTTATGTGCATCCTTTCTCCTTTCCCTTTATAAATCAAATTCATTTTACTCTGCCGCCAGTTGTCCGGAATTTGCTTATTCGTTATGACTGTTTCCAGAGCTTTTAACAACGTTTCCTTACTTTTTGGACCGAGTTCATTAATCCGCTTGATCGGGATTCCATCTATTCCTGTATATGTGTTTTTAGGAATACTTTTTTTCTGCCTTTTTGCGGTTTAGATTGGTCAGTTCTAAGCTGCTTTGTATTCGGATATCTTGTGTTGCTTCCTGATTGGCGGAGATTACCTATCGTTACTCTTAAATGACTCGGCTATAACTGATGTAATGTAGCTCACTGCGTTATCTCCCTTTAAACAACTTCCGTCGTTGTCTCCGTTGTCCGCTCCTGCTTTCTTTGACTCTTTTCACCTAGCCAGCTTATATGCTTCTAGAATTTTCCTGGTCTGCCTGTGGGGGTATCGTGTATGTCAGCCATCCAGCGATCGATGAACTGCTTTATTTTACTTTGGACGAGGGTCTGTACCTCAAGTTTCTTTTGTCGATATGATTCCCATTTTTGATCGATTTCCTCCTGAGATACCTGCGCTTTCTTTGCCATTCGGTGTTCCCTTGAAGCAGCCCGTCGATATTCAATGGCTTCCCTGATTTCCACCAGCTCCATTCTCCCTCTTTCCATTACAGCGGTTTGCTACTTTAACCTCCCTAATTTTCCTCCTTATGAGTAGATCTACCTGTTCATAATCCCAGTCTTCCATGGGGCTTTTCTCTATTGCTTCCTCTATGTCTGCTGCTATCTGCGCTATTTGATCGTCCTTTAATTTTGCGTTTACTTTTTGACTATGTTCCATTTCTCTTTTCATCAGGAGCCCCATCTTCAGATTAATACTTCAGTAGAGTTAGTTGTTGGACTAGTTGGTATTCTAGATATAAAGACATAGTTTTCAGCGCAAAGGCACGCGGCCAAAGGAAAGGCGAAGAAGGAAGACTATAGGCACGAACACAGCGCTGACTCACAACTATTTATTTTTTGACGCACACAAGAGTTATATACAACCAGACGCGCAGGCACATACCGTGCCAGGGAAAAGATAAACAAAACGAAACGCATCACACCATTATCTCAAGATCTTAGAAAGGAAAATCTTTTCTGCGTTGGACAAAACAACTGAGGTATCGCTAACACAACCTGATCCAGCCCTCTGAATATAATATGCTTCTATCGTTTCACGGGTGGTTTTTAATTTGCTTTTGCTTAAAATCCTGACTCCAGAAAACAACGGTGTACAATCCTTGCAAGTAGCGCAGTGCGCAACAAGGTTAGCACCTTCCTTATTCTTTAGATCTCTAGCGTGCTCCCTGAGCCGGTCGTTGATGCAACGCTTTGTTTGCCCGATGTACGATCTGCCACACGTCAAGGGAATTTCGTACACTACGCCAGTGGCACATTCCGCGAAGCGGTTCCCACGCCTCTTTTTGCACCCGGGCTTTTTATTATCCCCGGTGATGCGTCGGGCCAGTTGGCCAAGCTTCCTAGGGGCTGAAAACACCAACGGCACGTAGTGCCGGTTTGCCACCTTCTTGAGGCAGTAGGATATTTTGTGCACGTATGGCATCACTTCAGGCCTTACTTTAACCTGCGGAGGGATTATTGCCTGGTTGCCTGGGTCGGTTGTTGTCTCTGTTGCAGAATCGCTCTTGAAGTAGTTGAAGCCCAGAGCTGAGAAGGAGGCAATAATCCCTCCGCAGGTTAAAGTAAGGCCTCAAGTGATGCCATACGTGCACAAAATATCCTATGGCCTCACTGCGGAACATGCGTGCAGTATGGCGGAACAGACGGCGGAACATGCGTGCAGTATGGCGAGGGAGTCCACCGGTGAAGCAAATCGGCCGGTTGTCAGATGTGCGCCCGGGGCGTACAATAGATGGCGCACGGCGCTGAGCGAAAATTGCCCGATGGGGCCAACAGTGCGATGGATAAGATGTAGGAAGGGTGTTCGTGCGGCAACTTCAGCATAAGATAGTGTAGTGGGTCTGGGCGTCGGGACAGCGCCGGCAAGAGGGACCGTTACTGTGAGCGGAGCGGCGTAAAGCGGTGGTTGTCGAGGGGGCGGAAGTGCTTCGGCAAATTGTTCCTGAATAGCCTAGCGTGCGGTCGGAGCCAGGTGTGAGCTGGATTGCGGAACGTTTGACAGTAGTGATACTTGCCGCGCAACCTCTTTTCAAAACAAGTCTTATTTCTCGAATAAGGGTGGAGCTGACGATAGCATATCAGGCAGAGTCGCGATCATGGCTACAGATTGTCGAGGGACGACGCGCTGGCGACGAACTTTGGCACATGGTTACAACATCAGATACACTTCGGGGATCTTTGGCCGTAAGCATGTTGAATGCGCCTCCGTGGATGCCCTTCAAGATGTGGCGAATCTTGTTGGCTTCAGGCATCGATGTGTTCACATAACTGCAAAAATCTAAAATTTCTTCTATGTAGCTAGTGAATGTGGCTCCTGTTTGCTGAGCGGCTGCTCGCGCAAACGGTGCTCGGCGGGAAGCTTACGGACCGCAGGGTGACTGAAGACATCCAAAAAGCGAGATTTGAACGAGGCGAAAGTTGGAATGTCAGCCTCGTGATTTCCGTACTGGCGACTTGCGTAAGGTAGAAGGTCGTGTTCTTGAGCTTCCATCCCACTTGTTATGGGTGCTTACTCGTTCCTACGATGGAAGCCAGTCTTCTAAGTCCTGATTTTCGGTGCCGCTGAATACCGGCGGGTCCCGCTGTCAAAGCATGGGATAGATGGGGCCGAGAACGCGAGGCTGGTAGTGTTGGCTCTGGAGTCAGTCATTGGGGTCAAAATTCGGAGGCTGCGTAGCTCCAGGTTGATAAAATGGAATACTAATCCCGCGACCTCTACGAAACGTTAAGCGAGGGTTCAGGCACAGGTAGCAGGCAAGACCGGAGCGGTGGTGGTTTAGCTTGTAGACAGCAAGTCCTCAAAAGCACTTCATCTTTATTTCCCTTAGCCATCTGTCCGTATATTGTAACTTATTTACACTGCTGAGTGATGTCAGTGCAGAGTAATTAGCCCAGGTGGCCGAAATTATCCGAAGTCCTCCGCTACGGCGTTTCTCATAGCCTTAGTCGCTTTGGAACTAAATGCCATAAACAAAACTAAACCAGACCAAGAATAATCAGTGCTTCTTAGTGCCAAAGGATGCAACGACTCGTCTCTAGGTGGACGAATAATTGCTACGAATGCGCGGATTGGATCGAATTAGATGGTAAAACATTCTGGAGTAATGAGCTTAGGACGAGTGCCTCTGATGACTAAAGGTGATTACCGCCTGCGTTGGCTAATAACTTATCCCAGTTATAAACAAATTGTGCTGCGCATGTAGGAAAGAAGAGTCTGTTCCTAAAAAATACCATCTGATCACCGTATGAGCAATGGAATTCTGTCGGAACGCCAGGCGTGGCGCCATCGATGAATATATTACCAGGCCTCCTTGCGAAGCACCGCCAACGACGCCCTGTCAACCATAGCAGTGCGGTTGCTTAGTTATTTAAATAGGCTCCTCCACTGCATGCACGGACACTGGCTAGAGACGATGCGAGCGCGCAATGAAAATGAGCCATGTTCTGGGTACGCTGCTGTCAACATGCAGACGACGTGAGGTACGATTCTCGTTCCACCGACGTAGAAGGAAAACATATTATCTTAAAAATTAACTTTTCGATCATAATTTTCATCTGTATCTTGCGTTTATGTTCCACAATTTATTTTTCTTTTTTTTTCTTTTACTGGCGCTGACATTTGTTTTTTAGAGCACAGCTAACTGCCGGCCAGTAGAATGACTCGCCAGAGAGAAAGCTAAGCAGAAATTCTGCACGGCTCTCGATCGCGCACCAGTGCCACATTTCAAAGCCAAAAACCACCATTCATTCCTAAATAACTATTAATCGAAAAGAACAAAAGCTGTGCTCAGAAATTAACGCCGAAGGTCAACCACTTATTGTTCAATAGATAAATAGCGAAAAGGCAAGCCTATCTCCATGTATGACGTAAATATGTCCTTTTCGAGGAACGAAGATGTGTATCCTCACACCTGGCTCACCTACATGTTTTTGCAAGGTCAATACACTACTTTAAAGGGAGCTACCTGAGCGTCGTTAAGTGTTTAACTGATAAGGACAAGGTTATTAGCCCCCTATTTGCAGCGTTTCCAATAGTTTGAAAAAAAAAGGACTAACAAATAAGAATGACATGTGACGTTGAAGAAGGTCTTGACAGATGACGACTGATTCCCACCATTTGATATTTTCAGGCTAATTGTAACGCGAAAACATACTAGCCCCACCACGCTTTGTGTTGTTATTGTAGTGGGCGTTGCGAACCCTCGACAGTGTCACTAAAAATGGCGGCGCGTGGGGCATGTGGACGATAGAAATAGTTCGATAAAATGATTTGAGCTTATTGCGCTTTGAAATGACCTGTTTGCGTGTTAGAGGGTACGAGTGATTACATGTCTTGAAGTGGGTACTACTTACTAACCTGTCACAATGGCGCAGTGGTTAGGGCGCTGTGCCCAAGGATGCAATGCCGAATCCAAGCCACAGCTGCCATTTCTCGATGGAGACGGAAAGCAAGGCGGCAAGGAGCCCGTGTGCTCTGCTTTAAAACGACACGTTGAAAAATGCTAGGTGGTCGAAATTGTCCTCCATTACGGCGTCTCTCATAGCCTGAGTCGTTTTGGGGCGTTGTACAACAGAACAAACAAACCATAACATACTAACGCGTGTTCTGGATGTGTACTGATGTTGCAGCAATATTTATTTTCGGATGCAACTATAGGGAGCGTGGTGGCTGCGCCTACGAAGAGATTGATACTGGCAGGTGTCCTCACATTTCCAGATGAAACCTTCATAACACTTCAAATACGTATTACTACCGCGCCCTGCAAACACAAAAACGCTCGTCACTTTTTAGCGACCAGGTACGAATATCGTGAACCTCGTGTATACGCAATCAACACACAAGCACATTATCGGCTATAACTTCAACGTATGTAGAAACCATTGTAGCAAAATTGCAGCCACACATAGGACGATGTTTCTGCATCCTCGCACGTAAGCAGACTTAAGAATCTCAACCGAACTTCTGAGCATTTTTTGGTCCTTCTTGCTTTACGCTGCCAAGAGTCGTTAGCGCGCCACCGAGGCTATCACGAAGTGTTTGGAGGAATTCCGAGAATTCCGTAAGATGCACGTGTAATTAGAACTTGAGTTCAGTGAAGAGCATGTGGAACTAAAGGCTTCACAACAGCTCTTCAGCAGCAAGCTCGAGGAAATGAAATCAGGTTGCTACTAACTAAAGATAAAAATTCGGAACTTAAGGCCGAGAACGAACTTCTCGAAAGAGAATCCTGTGCACCAAAAAAAACAAAAAAAAAACAAGCGAGAACGAAAGGCAACCTGTACTGGAATAGTTCTATTAAGAGAGCGAGAACTAGGCTTAGTTTTCTATACATGCTGCTAATTTAAATGGCTCCTTATTGACATTGAAATGCATGAATTACAAACACGCAGGACGATGCTCTTCGTTCTGTCTATCTCAAGTTAGTGCCGTTTCGTGAAAAGTTTACAGTTTCATTACGTAAATATACTCGGCAAACAAAAACACTGAAGTGAAGGATATTGCATTTGTGCCAAATAAGGATCAAAATAACATCCTTGAAAAGATTAGTCAGGCTATATACGAACTTATATTGATGCGTGCCTCCCATCATGAAGTCCGTCCTCCACTTTCCTACAGGGTCGAAGCGGAACGCTGTCTTTGAAAAAGCCAAGAAGGCGCTTGGCTAAAACCAATGCCAGTAGATGTGGCACCCATTAATGTTAGCACCCACAAATAAAAGAGCTGTTATTATAGATCACCGAAAGGGAACAACAAGGATATGGTGTTTTTTGCGACCTCGACAGGGAACGGTAGGCCAGCTCCGTACTGGGCATTAAAACGCGAGCAGTGATAGGAGCCTGTGCTGCCCGAAATAGGCATAGTATTGGAGGAGCCAGCTGACCATTTTCGCACACCCCCCACGCCCTTCCGTTTTAATTCGCGATAAAGCTGCACTTGACCGTGACATGCCTTCGGCGTGTCAATGTTTTACCGATACTTCTGTCTTATAAATAAGGCCTGCGAGCCACTTCGAGGAGAAGTGAAATTTTATGAGGGTATGGCTCTACCTGTTATTATAATTTCCGAACATGGGTCAGTTATAACCCCCCAGGGTAAACCTGTCAGGATGCAATAACCGTGTGTATACTTTACCGTCCAAGAACGCGGGATCGTATCCCGACCTCGCCGCCGCTTTTCCATGGGGGCGAAAAACCAAGTCCCCGTGTGCTGTGCCATGTCAGTGCACGTAGAGAACCCTTAGTGGTCGATATTTCTGGAGTCCTCCACTATGGCGTCTCTCATAGCCTGAGTCGCTTGGGACGTTAAACCCCACAAACCAGACCACACCTATGCTCACATTAGTGCTCAGAATATTCGGAATAAAGAAATCAGTGGTCCGCGTGACACATTTGTCTTGCACTCTCACTTACTAACGATTTCAAAAATATGGCCTATAGTGACAGCTGTGAGCGATCTAATATAGTGGCCTGCAGGTCATTGTCTTCCAATTATAGCCGTAAGAAAAATGGTGGTACCATAGGAGATAATATAGACTGCGAACGTATTGATACTTCATTGAAAATTACTGAAGATTTCAATATTTTAACCATACAACGTAATCAGTGCTAATATAACAGATCACTTTCCTGCATTATTTTCTTTTTGATTGTTAACTGAATGAAATCATGGGAAGAGAACCGTTTATTCCCGGAAAGAGGTTTTTGATAGTTTAGTAGGAGTGCATGCGCAACTCGCCCTTAACAACAAACGGTTTTTAATATAGAGACGTGCGATGTCGTTAATGCTGAAGGAGGAATCCCAACATACAGACGAAATAACTGGTTATTCCACTAGCAGTGCCAGCGGACGAGCATAACAACGTTCGTCTCAGTAGCAGAAGGGAAAAGCCCAACACCCCAGCAGGGCAGCCTGTTTTTGTAGCCACCGTCGGGGACGCGCATGTCTCGGGTGACGCTGCGGTCGCGCTGTGTTTTATCGGTAACGCAGTCCAGCGTGTGGCCGCGTTACGCTGGTCCAGATGATAACAAGGCGGAGACTGCGCGATAATATGTGCAGAGTGTGTCGCCAGATAGACTTATCAAGTGCCGCTCTGCAATGAGCCGAGCATTTGGAGCTGCTGGACAGGAATGATTTTGCCAATATGCTTTCTTACACTCATTTGCTTCCCGCACTTCTAAAGAAGGGAGCAGTCTTTGTAAGGAATTTTATCAATTACAGATAAAAATATTCTCCACAAAGTTTTATCTTGCGTTGTATGAGCACCACCAGTTGGGTAAGCAGCTACGAAATTTTTGTCTATCTCGTAGCATAGGATCCGTCATTTCACGTACCCACTTTTTACCTAGTTTACTTTTCTCTTGTTTTTTGCCCACTTCCCTGAGAAATGCCTGTATGGCCCTGATAGTAAAACGAAATGAAATAAAATAGTAATAACAATAACCTAATCGGTATACATAAAAAGTAGAGATCTTGCCATCGGGAATGTTATCAATGTTCCTAGCATCTGGCGTTTTGGACGTACCAATAAGTGGCCATTCTTTAAAGGAGTATAGACACGTACATTTTCTGTTCCGGTATTTTTGCTTTAATCGATCCACAGTGGTCCAAAACAGAGGGACTGCGACCCAAAAAGCCCCAGCACAGATTAATTAATTTGTTATCAGTGCATTTATCAGGGCCAGTTTCGGTTTCGAACTCTCCGGACACGAGCGCGCGATGACGTCAAAGATACGAGAACGCCACACGAGCGCTCCCTACTGGCGAGGTTGGTGATCGCGTAAACACAAAATCTGATGACGCGTTCGGGTCGCGTCTTTCGTCTGCTTGCTGTCGCACGTGCACGAAAATATCGTCGTCGAGCAGCGCTTCAGCGTAGCATAATTAGTACTGCGACGTTGTTTTGCCCAGTAGCGTGGATGTTACTAACATTGCCGGGCACTTAAATCCCGACCCGCTCGCCTGCGACTCATGCGACGAAGCAGGAATCAGCAGCAGCCACGAAAGCTTGGTGGGTTGACGCGCAGGAAATGTCAACTGGTAGGAATGTTGAACAAAGGAACCGTGAAGATGCTGCTTTATCAGTCCGGTTGGCCAACGCTGTGAGCCAAGCTGTTCTAAAACAATGTTTTAGTAATGATGCGATCAGCCACTGTAACCCGTAAGCTCTCCCGATGGCTCCCGTGCTCACGCCTGTTCACGCGCTGATTGGTCCCGACGCGGCAGGCCCTTGGCAGGCCTGCGTGCCGCCGTCCAAGCATGTGGCGCCATCTGGCGCAGTCAAGGCAATCTGGGTGCGTAAAGCCGTGGCCGCCGCGATCGGCTCCCAAGTCATAGCTGCCTGAGCATCCGCTATCGGTAATCTAGCTATCGCAGATCGCTGTTCATTCGCTTACATAGCTATTTGTACAAAGGACTATCAGTCACGATTAAATTGCGAGGATTATTCGGCCAATATGGAGGTCCTGGTAGAAATATTTACAGTGATACAAGCGAACTTTTTTTTTTTCCGACAGCTGCTGCCCGGTGCGACGCACCTGATGCCAGCTAGCTGCTGAAGGCGTCGCGCAAAGCAAGAAATTATTTTACGAGATAGGCTTGCCAGTAAAGCGGCGCTAAACTCCGACGTTTTTTACAGCGTTAGCTCGTTCCGAAGCGCCTTTCGCTGGCGCTTCGATGTGAAACCAGCTAGGGCTAGCGACGTCTAGGGTAGGCGGGGAGCGGCGCAGTATGTTCCCGGCGCGCCATCGACAGGCACCGTTGCCGTAAGCCCTGCACTTGTGCAGGCATGCTGTTGGGGCCTGAGTTTAGCAGGCAGTCTCCGTACGTACACCGGTGAGGTAATTGTAACATGCACCAACGAAGAAGCCATCGAGTAAAGCGAGCAGAAGCGGAGTTCTTTCTCAGGGCACGGCCGGAAGCGGCGGCGGCGCTGTTCCAGTCCGGCCATGTGTCGTCACTGCTCTTTGCTTTGCCGACTCCAGGTCACAGTTGTTTGATGACGTCATGTTGTTTACCTATGTACACGTTTTCGTCACAGAGATGTCGATGCCAATGGGTTTTGAAAAACGGAGTACTTGCCTGGCTTGTTTTTAAAATCAAATTAAAATATCTTCGCGGAAACGTGCGAGGTTGGGATTGCTTGGGGAGCATCTCTGTATAACCAGGAAAGCAATCGTATTCCTTCCGACGCTTCAAAAAATGGTGTCTATACTCCTTTAATATTTATCACGGTTCTTTGCGAAGACAACAAATTTCATCCTCCAAAGAATCTTTCTGTAAGGTACAGTGATGCCTGTGCTGTGGTTCGGTATCGAAGCTGCGAGTAGCTGGGCTTTCCGTTCGCTGCCGGGACGTTGTACCGAGGGAACGGATTATCTGCAGCAGAATGGGAAACTGTGCTGCTTATAATGGCACCGATAGAGCGCGTGTAGTGTTCATTGAAAAAATGAAATACATTCACTCCCGTTTTTGTTTCTCTACTTTAGGAAAAAAACGCACACGGAAGGTGCCTCAGCCACGATCTAATGCAGAGTACCAACAGCCATTAAGGACGAAAACGGCCTCCATGGGCACTTTATCAGCAAAAAAAGCGCGGAGGACCCTGAAGCTTTCGACCCGCCCAGAAAGAAAACAATTTGTGTGCTGCACCAAATCAGGGGGTTTTACTTCGGAAATCTTTATTGCCGACGCTGTAAAAAAGGAAGATGTACTGTGGAAGCAATTAAATATCCTGATCATTTCTAGTAAAGGAAAGATACCTTCACGAAAACGAGCACATGCCAGTCTGCTTTCTTGTCACCACGCAAGAATTCCAAGCTGCATTTCTGTCTCTTCCTGCAAAATTTGTGAACTTGAAAGAATACATATAGCTCCAATAAATCCCGCATTTCATAACTGAAGTCTGTTTAAGCACATCTGATTAATATTCCGCATAGACACTGAAGAGCTAAGGTCGCAAGAGTTTGCTAATTTCAAAGGAACGAAACGAGGCTGGATGTCTCACTAAAGGTCAGTCGAAATCCTTCCTTTTCTCTCCAAAGGCATTGAAAACTAATTTATGACAGATATGACCATCTTTCTAAAAAACCTCTCATCACTACACCCTATCAATTTAAATTTACAGTTTCTCCAAAAAGACTACACGGCTCATCATCAGCATCAGCCGGAGTATACCCACTGCACGGCGACGGCCTCTCCCATAATTTTGCAATTAACAATTAACACGGTTCTGTGCTAGCTGCATCCACTTCACCCATGCAAACTTCTTAACTCAATCTCATCCGCCCACTAAACTTTCTGCCGCCCCCTGCTACGCTTTTCTTCCCTTGGAATTCAGTGTTTTACCCTAAACGACCATCGGTTGTCCTCTCTACGCACTGCATGCCCTGCCCATGCCCATGTTTTCTTCTTGATTTCCACTAGAATAACATTAACTCGAGTTATATCTCTGACCCACCCCGGACGCTTCTTATCTCTTAACGTTACACCTACCACGTTCTGTTTCACAGTTCTCTACGTGGACCTCAACTTAAGCAGAGCCTTTTTCGTTAGCCTCCATGTTTTAGTCCCATAGGTGAATACCGATAACATGCAACTAAATACTTTCCCGTTGAGCGATAGCGGTAAGTGGCTAGTCGTAATCTCCAAGTATTTCCAAACGCGCTCCATCCTAATCTTATTCTTCTAGTTATTTTCCTTTCGATGGTTCGGAATTCCGCTTACCGCCTGTTCTAAGTAGACATATTCGTTAGCTTTTGTAAATTGCTGTTCTTTCCCGAGGCATTACCTTAGTCTTCTGCATACTAATTTTTAGGCCTACCTTTGCGCTTTTCTTTTTCTGGTCAATGCTCATTCTTTGCAATTTTTTAATGTCATCAGGGTAAAGTAACCACATCAGCAAGGTAATGTCATCAGCATCGCAGATTCTTGAGGCATTCTCCATCAACTCTTATTCCTAACTGTTCCCATCCCAAGTCTCTGAATATTTCCTCTAAGAATGGCTCTTACAGAAAGAACTATTTTTGAAGATTTTGAACGTATTACAATTAAGGCATGCCAGAAGAGAAAGAATGTTAATCTGTGTGCGCTTACGGCCCCTGGTCGATGCAAGCACATGCCGTCATTGGTAGCGGTTGGTGCGGGACGTGGCTGGTAGGCACTTCTCATGCGTATCTTTGTACAACTGAAAGCAAAAATAGTAGATTCCTGTATTTTACCTAAAAATAATTAGGCTGCATTATGCATATACTTCTTACTGAGCAAACTACAAGACGAATTTTCTTCGGCTTCTTCTTTATTTAAAAGAAATACTTGCATAATCGCAATCGGCAGATGCAAATTTATTATTATAAACCCGAGCTGAAATCGGTACATTGTGATGTTCAGCAGAACAGTATTCTGTGAGCGTTATTATTCAGTATACACAATAACGAGATAGGTAACATCTGCACATGCACCTACTTCGTAATCTACACTGATGACACTAGTTTATACTCCTCCGGCACGTCCTAACCAGAATTGCATGTTGTCCGTCTTATAAACTGCAGCATTTTAAATTGATCATTAACACATCTAAGAAGAAAGTCGCATTCATTCGCCTTTGAAGCAGGATGATAATTACGAATACATATTTATTTAATGACTTCTTTACTATAAAGATAACCTCACAAGTAGAAAGCCTTGGGGCCGTTTCCAGGAGCTCGAATATCAGCAACATTCATTCGAAACCCGCTCGCACAGTCTCTTTGGTGTCGTGTCGTCGGTTTCTTTCGCTTATAACAATTTAGATTGCAACTTTATATTTTAACGTTCTTTCCCAAGTTGTCACTGTTTCTTAATTTGAGGCGCTACCTCGCAAACTAACATTAACGTTCTTGCTTATAGGGAAAACACAATACTACTAAGGATGCTAAATTTTAAGGCTACGCAAACATAATACTTACTAAATTAGACTTTCTACCTGCCCCTGGCTCCCACAATTCTACTCTTACTTCACGCTACCACGAAGGCCTATCGATAAATAATGCATATTATAAAGACCTGACATCATTAACATTGAGACCCAAAGTATAGAATGCGCATAGCACTGACCGTTTGGGTATAGTACCTTTGATGTGAACAAATTACGGGCGACAAATGTTAAAACGTTGTTTACCAACAAATTTTAACTAAGTTTACAGATCCTTGCAGTGAAATGTATTGTCTTTATCTTTTTATTCATCTCTCAAATTTACTCAATATTTTGCATCCTTGGCTAATACTGTTATCATCACATTAGCTTGCACCAGTTCTCTCTCTATCGAGTGTGTATAGATCTCGATAAGCCTCCAAAAGGTATTCTCCCTAAACCGCATCCTTCTATATCTAATGGTGGAATAGAGTTCTAACATTTTGGAAAAAAATATCGTGAAAATAAGAAGCAGCATTTTTACAAAATTTTCACGCCCCGAGGTAAGATCCTCATCAGAAGCGAATACTTATCGCACGAACGTTCTTGCCTAACGCGCCCTTGAAAGGCCGCTGTTGCGGTCGGTATTTTAACTTGAGAATTGATTGATAGCTGAGCTTTACTTCTTTGCGATAAAGAGGCATTTGGAAAACGATAAAGTCTGCAATACGTCTACACTTTGACATGCCAAAAGGCACATGCTTGAACTCCGATAAGCGAGCGTCGGGTTTCCCGCAACGTGTGTTGCTCGCAGAGATTTCTGTGACCGGCGCCGACGGAGATAGCGGGGCTATCATCTCAAGGATCCGGTGTTGTATGCCCAGCTGCAGATTAGTGCGAAGCGCGCTGTGGAGGCTGGAGAGAAATTGAAAGGTAAGAGCTGCTCACATTTAGTAGTGAACGTTTACTTTTGTCACTCTAGATTCTTTTACAACAATCGCGGTTTACGCTTCCAGACAGGACTTTCTCCTTTCACTAACCACCGAGTTTCGCTGACGTTGTGTTCACCAGTTCAGATTTAAGTCCAGTTTACAGAGCAGGAGGTTGATGAAATTATTCAGGGACCAGCGACTCCCACTTCAGCAGAGGAAGGAAATGTATTCTAAAGCATACTTCTTTCCTCGAACGTGCGTTCATCTAAGCTGAATACTTAGGCAGCGTTTGCCGAAAGTTTGCACCGCAATGCCTATGAAAAGCTCGTTAGCAGTTATGGGCATGTGCAGGTACAAGCGCGTCATGGGCGCTGATTCTGCAAGAAGTGGGCCGACAAGAAAGGGGAATATCTCCATGTGACTGACGGACAGCAATAAGAGCAGGAGCCTCTTCCGGATCCTACAAGGAAATGTTTTACACGAGTTCTATAGCGAACCTAAATTATGCCTTGCGTCAAATGTGCGAAATAAATGAAAAAGTCGTGTAGTTGCTATATCACAGGCGCAACTTTGGCCGCCGCTGCGCTTCGTTTCGCTTATTCCTTTCTCCGCGGGATGGCACCACAAGTATATTTTGTGGGAGATGCCGGCCACTCCCCTCACACGAGCGTTCGGCCTTGACATCCCCGGAGAATTCAGTTACAGTCAATCGCGCTGCGCGCCTTTACTGCAAAGGGCCCAATATTGCTCTTCCCCTCTATAATTCCAAAGAGTGCAGGGTACCTTCTCTACCTCACATAAGCGTGTCCATCGGTGTCAAAACGAAACAGCGCGCTGAAAGCTTGAATCGAGAAAGTATGTTGAGACTGCGAGGTTTGCAACTATGGCAAGGAAACGTGGCTGTGACTGTGTTTGCGGTTCTCGCCCTCGGCCAAGGTAAGTGCTGCTACGTTCTGACAATCCCTAGGTTTCTTCCTCCTTTAGTGGTGTTGATGAGTGGCACATTGCTCTGCAGTTAGCGCATAACCCCGGCGCTTATAGAAATGACGTTCCTGTGCTCATCACATTGCACGTCATAAGAAAGCACATTAGTTTATGGGATGTTTTTGTTCGTATTGTGAGCGCTCAACCTCGTTTGACTGCCCTTGAGCGATGGATATTTCACAATACCTTCGATCCTCCTTTTCTTCACTCAATAACGGTATAAATACTCACAAGAGTGCAGAGGTTTCTGCTGATGAATAAACTTTAGGATCCAGCTGAAACAATATGGAACATACCTTGCTTATAGATTCAAACGCAGAAAAAAAAAAAGACAGGGCAAGAGGGGCGATCGAATGAAGCAAAATTCACAATTTAAATTTCAAATCGAGAGAGCTAGTTTGACAAAACTGAACAGCCGCCACAGTACAGAGGCGCAAGGTGATCTTATTATGCTCAATTTTGCTATTTATATGCACAGGGCACTTCTCCTGACACGGCAATGAAATTCAGTGCTTCGATTTATGCCCTAACTCTGCAATCCCACTATACTGGTGATTTCTACTGCATCATTTGTGAGCTCAACGTGCAGTCTATATGCTTTCGGCAACTACTGACTTAAGCCAACATTCACGACTTCATTTTTTTCTGTACTTTTCAAGGAACCATATTCAAATTCTTGTAAACAGTTCTCTAGTGGCGCTTATTGTCTCGGTAGATAGAACAAATGTTCATAATAACGGCAAAATATTTGCTGACTCAGAGTTCCTTCAGGCTTATTTTATTCCGATTATGTCTACAGAAAAATGTTAGCCGACTCGCCATCTTCTCAGTCTCCTTTTTGTTTCAATTCTGTTTGCCTTGTTCGCTGTCGGCTTTTTTATCCGCATTCAATCTTGCTTCCAAATCAGCTGCCTGGATCATCTTTATTACTGCAATTATGTTTTTTTTTTATCACTTTGCTTCTTCTTGAATTTATGTAATGTAATCAAAGGGCCAAAAAGACTTACGTGTTCTAGGCCACTAATAATGCTCTAAATTACGGTTCAACGTCTCTTCCTGGGCAGCACTACTTTCCGTTGGGTAAGATTAGTTAATGGATTAGGTCTAATTTATTAACTTTTTATATATCTCCGGGAGTAAGATCGCACTTTAACAACTTGTTGATCTCTCCAGCATAGCTGACTGAAATGTTTGCGACAGCCTACCGCTCACGCAACTTATTTTCAAGCCGTGAAAAAAGCATGCGAAGTTAATGAAGCCCTAGAAGACGGCGCTGATATATGAGCATCCACACGTCACATCCGAGTGATCTATCTCCCGTACTTAATTTTCAGCGTTCCGTGCAAGGACAGAGACCTGTAGGATACAGAGTTCAGGGGACGAGCAGATTATTGATACAAGATGAACTACTCTAAAGGGGTAAAATATTATTTCGCGTGATTTTTTGGTGGGTGGTGAGAAGATGTACGAAAACAATGCCCTGTTACGAACATCCCACTGAACTGATTTTTAGGATTACTAACAAGGTATGACAGGCACTTTATGCTAGTATTTAATATTTAGAACATTAGCTAGTTAGTTTAAACTAATTAACTACCTTTGCAAAACTTCAGAATGAGCAAGACGAGTTTCAACAACACTGAGTTCATTCAGCAGGCACACATGATATACCGGAATTAAACCACAGGCGTCCCTCCCAGGGGTAGTCAGAAAAGCAGCAAGAGTCTGAGGAGCGCTTCCTACTCGCCTGACAAAATATCTAGTCCCATCCGTCATATTGTACTCTGTTCGCTTTTAGAGCCCATAACATTGGCTCAGGCTCTACAAAGTTGCACGCTTTTTCTATTTCAGCTACCCTCTTTTTCGCCACCGGTATTCATTTGTCAAATAATATTCTTCCTTGCATACGTTGGTGTTATCACATTTTTTAGGCTACTGTGCACAGTAATTTCCTACGACCCTCAGCGATCACTCAGCGTGCCAGCGTCAACCTACGAGCAGCACCCATATGGTATACTGCAGGATCGCTTTGACGCAGCCGCCGTCGCAGACCGCGTAGCGTAGTCCCGAACCAAAGGCGTCGCAAATTAAAACGTGAGGTTAAATAGATGTTTGGAAAGAGTCGCAAACGTATGGAGTGCAGAATTATGTATATCTTTATATTACCACGAGATTTAAAATGGTGTTTGCATTCTTGAAGCCGGACATACATGTATGACGTCAAGGAATTGATGTCAGGTGCCTCTGTGATTACAGCGAACTGCACAGCTCTGAGGACATACGCGCCACCGTACATCCGCATAATAGACGGTTGCATTACGTTGTTGTATGCGGACGCCGGAGTCAGGGAACAGGCGGGCTTTTTACGAGGTGCCCACCTGGCAGCCACACACAGGTACAGGTACACACAGGTACCAGGCCAAGGCGAAGGAAGGGATGTTAAAAAACTTTGAGTCGAAAAGAAAGATTTCCAGGAGACAGCTTTGTTTTGCCCGTAAGCAAGCGGCTGATATGTTCCAAGAGGTGGGCAAAGAAGCGTTAACCAAGGAGATTATGGGATGCAAGAAGCTGACCCTGACACCATTCTTTGCTGTCAAGACACACAAGGAGGGAAACCCTTTCCGAGTCATCGTGGAGCACCGTTCCACATGGCAGCACTAGTTACCCTAAGATTTTTTGTGATGCATTCTTCTTGTTCGTATCACAAATAACAGCCAGTTGGTAACGAGAACACCATCGGTTTGAAAGCCTTGCCTTAATCTCTTGTGTGTGTGTTGTGTTTGTGCATAACTATGCAGCGCCAGAGATATTCGGAGACGTTTATGCGCATTCATGAGCGGCCGGCGCATGCGCAGCCAAGCACGGTATACGGCGACAAGCCACGAGCTCGCTAGTCGGGATAACGGGCTGAGGATACAACACTCCCTTTCCTTTACAGTTCTAAAAATGATCATAGGTCGAATAGCCAGTCGGCCGCAGTTCTCTGGTGCTCCTTCGCAATGGGAGCGGTTGATCGCCACCTGTGTCTGGCCGCTATGAGAGGGAAGTCTCAGTCAATCAATCATTACGTCTGATACATGCGGCAGTTTGAACATAACAATCGACGTTGCACTTGAAGCGTCGCAGGTGGTCGGCGTGAAAAACGGCACTTTTTGTCCCACATGCAGCAGAAACGTTAGCGATGACTTCACTCGCGTAATTTGTCAAGGACACCATTTCACCATGTCGTCACGCACAGAACGATCCGGCCCACCTCAGCGGTTATCAGCACGTCTTTATTTTCTGAGCCTTCGCATTCATTGCATTTTTAGCGCTTGGTTTTGGTAATGATAGATGAGGCCACAGTTTTCCTGGCAAGAATAATTCAGCGGGTGTCCTTCCCGCGAATGAATGAGGAGCTTGCGACAAGAAGGCACAAAGCTATCAGTTCTGTGTTGCAGCGATATCGCAGTTCCTCTTTCATATCTTCCAACAGTTGCTTACGCAATGCTCTCTTAACTGTTTATACTGCACGCTAGGCCTTTCTATTCGACTGCGGATGGCAGGGTAGCGTGAGCGTATACCTAACTCCATTTGCTTTAAGAAAATCTTGGAACTCTGCTGCTCTATAAACTGTGGCACGTTATCGGTTACTGCCTCCAAGGCAGCCCATGGTAAGCAAACCATGAACGTGCGCGTTTCACTGTCTAAGCTGCTGCGGTCAATGCCATCAACTTGATTTCCAATCATTTAGAATAAGCGTCAATGGCGGCAAGGAACATTTTCCCTTTTCTCGCATGAAGTCGAAATGTATACGCTCCCAGAGGTTTTGGGACAATTGCCACGGAGTTATAGAACGGTCTAACACATGCGACACTTTTTCACACATTGATCAAGGGCCGTGTCAATACATGGTCACCACACTATGGATCTTACTACCCCTTTTAATCGCGTGATGCCTATGGATGTTGTTCATGCAACAAATCCAGTAAAATGCTCTGCAAAGATTCCGAAACGACCATTCTATTTCTCCATACAAGGCATCCATCATCGATACTCGGCTCAGATCGTCGTGTCCAAGGTGGTTTAAACTGCTCAGACACTGTTTTGGGCCAACCATGCCATACCATGTCTCGAACAGGCCTCAGCCATTTATCTCTGTCAAACACAACTCATTCAGAGAGGAAAAATAAAAGATTTCATCTCACCTGTCATCTCTGTTTGGAAATAGTACGCAAGACAGTGTGTTTGCGTGACGGATCCCGGTTTACATGTTATTTGATTTGTGATTTACTCCACCGGCAACGCACTCCCTCACCAGAACAGGAGTTGGCCACCCTGGTGCAGTAATTGGCCGAAACCTCTCATGATTAGTTCTATAAAACCCCGGCCCTCAGTCACCAGCAGCTGCGGGACAACTGACCACGGCGGCGGTCAGACATGTGACTCAGCAGGGGGTGCTAAGAAGGCCTGGCTCCGCTGGACAGGCCGCCATTGGAAACTGACCCTGGCAACGTTTAATGCTAGAACCCTAGCTAGTAAAGCTAGTTTAGCAGTGCTGTTAGAGGAACTAGAGGGTATGAATTGGGGTCATAGGGCTTAGTGAGGTTAGGAGGCCGAATGGGGCATATACTGTACTGAAGGATGGGCATGTACTGTGTTATCGAGGTTTACCAGAGAGGCGACAACTAGGAGTAGGTTTCCTTGTCAATAAGTATATAGCGGGTAATATAGATGAATTCTATAGTATTAACGAGAGGGTGGCAGGCATCGTAATTAGGCTTAATAAGCGGTATAAACTGAAGGTTGTACAGGTATATGCACCCACATGTAGTTATGATGACCAGGTAGTTGAAAGCTCTTATACGAAGATGTAGAATCGGCAATGCGAAAAGTAAAGGCGCAGTATACTGTACTAATGGGCGACTTCAATGCCAAGGTAGGGAAAAAACAGGCAGGAGACCAGGCAGTAGGCGACTATGGCATTAGCTCTAGGAATAGCAGGGGGGGGGGGGGGGTTACTAGTTGAGTTTGCAGAGCGCAATAACTTAAGAATCATGAATACCTTCTTCAGCAAACGGAATAGACTTGGAAAGGTCCTAACGGGGAGATTAAAAATGAAATTGACATTATACTGTGTTCAACCCCCCCCCCCCCCCCCATTATTCAATATGTAGAGGTAATCGGGAAAGTGCGATGCAGTGACCACGGGATGCTGAGGTCCCGAATTAGCCTAAATCTGAAGAAGGAACGCAACAGATTAGTAAGAAAAAAACCCATCAAGGGCAGAAGAGTTCAGGATCTCACTACAGAATAGATATTCAGCTCTAACCGAGGATGGCGACATTACTGTAACAGCAATGAACAATAATTTCAGATATATCATTACTGAGTGCGCTGTAGAAATAGGCAGTAGGATAGTTACCGGTAAGCTGTCTAAGGGGACGAACTATTTGATTAAGAAACGTCAGAGTGCGAAAGCTTCCAATCCAACAGACCAGATAGAATTGGCCGAGATATCAAAGCTAATCAATAAGCGCAAGGTGACCGATATAAGGAAGTATAACATGGAGAACATTGAGCATGCTGTAAAGAACGGGGAAAGCCTTAAAGCGGTAAGAAGAAATTGTGCATAGGCAAAAACCAGATGTATGCGATAAGGGACAAGGCGGGCAACGTCGTCACGAATATGGACAAGATAGTCAAAGCAGCCGAGGAGTTCTATACACATCTGTACAGGAGTTAAAGTAGTCAGGAGCGTAATGAGATTGGCGGTAAGGAAAAACAGTCAGACATTCCACCAGTGACGAAGAGCGAGGTCAAGAAAGCATTAGAAACTATGAAAATGGGGAAATCAGCTGGAGAACATCAGATAACTACAGATTTGTTAAAGGACGGGGGGGATATCGTGCTAGAAAAACTAGCCAGCCTGTATACGCAGTGCCTGGTGTCATCGATGGTACCGGAACCATGGAAGAATGCAGACATTATCCTCATTCATAAGAAAGGGGACTCTAAGGACAACAAAACTTACTGACCAATCAGCTTACTGTCTGTTACGTATAAGGTATTTACTAAGGAAATTGCTAATAGAATCAGGACAACCTTAGACTACAACCAAGCACAGGATCAAGCAGGATTTTGGAAACGGTACTCTACTATCGATCATATCCATACCATCAACCAGGTGATAGAAAAATGCTCGGTATATAACCAGCCCTTATACATAGCATTCATTAATTACGAAAAAGCATTTGACTCAGTTGAAACCCTGCGGTGATGCAGGCATTGCGAAATCAGGGCGTAGACGAGCTGTACCTGATAGTGCTGGAAGATATATATATATATATATATATATATATATATATATATATATATATATAAAAATTTACCCTTGCACTGTCAAAAGTGCAAGTGTGAGGCGTTGTTTACCAGGCTTAACATTTTAGGAAAGAGTCGGGATAAGATGGCGCGTGAAATTTTAGAGGCGTACTGGATACAGAAGAAAGAAGAGAGATGTATTAGTGAAGCTTCGTTGAGTTTACATAGAAAAGAATTTACTTTTATTGAGCAATCATCCTGAGTAATGCAAACAACGAGATTATTATCGGGCCTCAAGCTGTTATTCTTGGCCTAAAGCTGTTATTCTTGGACTCATCTTATGTTTTGGGGCCATGGTAGTTTAAAGAATCTTTTTCCTCAAGTACACGGGCTTCGTGGCTTCGTAGACGTTGGCAGGTGAAAGTTTTTCAATACATACGGACTACACAAGTTATTTGGTGTGGATGGACATGTCCTACTGTATATGTGTGGCGGTGGTTTTTAGTGTATGACTATGTGACTATTTAGTGATATTTGCTTGTCCAGCGTGGTATGAGTTACTGGGCAAAGCAGAGGTGTGGAGTAACAAGACAAAGTAGAATTTGTGACTGTCATGTTTGGACGATGTTTATGGTCTGTGAGGGAGAAAGTGCCACTAGCCCCTTGGTAAAGAAGAGGAAGAAGAGAAGAAGAGGAAGATGAGGTTGGTCACTGCCATGTTTGGACGATGTTTATTGTCTGCGAGGAAGAAAGTACCACTATCCCCTTGACAAAGAAGAGGAAGATGAGAAGAAGAGAAAGATGAGATGTGCCTGAGTGTAGAAGAGGAGTGGTGAAGAGGAAGTGTTTTCAGATTCTTATTACAGTTGGTAGTGTGCGCGTGTGTTGTGTATCTTCTCTTGTGTTTGTGTTTGTTGCGCGACATATCTGAATACGATGCAGCACAAACTAGCCCCTCAAGCCGTTATTTTGAGTACTGGGGAGATGATGTCTCCTTGCCTAACACCTTTCTTTATGGGAATTTTGTTACTTTCTTTATGCAGAAGAACCACACTTCTGCATAAAGAAAGTAACAAAATTCCCATAAAGAAAGGTGTTAGGCAAGGAGACATAATCTCCCCAGTACTCAAAATAACGGCTTGAGGGGCTAGTTTGTGCTGCATCGTATTCAGATATGTCGCGCAACAAACACAAACACAAGAGAAGATACACAACACACGCGCACACTACCAACTGTAATAAGAATCTGAAAACACTTCCTCTTCACCACTCCTCTTCTACACTCAGGCACATCTCATCTTTCTCTTCTTCTCATCTTCCTCTTCTTTGTCAAGGGGATAGTGGTACTTTCTTCCTCGCAGACAATAAACATCGTCCAAACATGGCAGTGACCAATCTCATCTTCCTCTTCTTCTCTTCTTCCTCTTCTTTACCAAGGGGCTAGTGGCACTTTCTTCCTCACAGACCATAAACATCGTCCAAACATGACAGTCACAAATTCTACTTTGTCTTGTTACTCCACACCTCTGCTTTGCCCAGTAACTCATACCACGCTGGACAAGCAAATATCACTAAATAGTCACATAGTCATACACTAAAAACCACCGCCACACATATACAGTAGGACATGTCCATCCACACCAAATAACTTGTGTAGTCCGTATGTATTGAAAAACTTTCACCTGCCAACGTCTACGAAGCCACGAAGCCCGTGTACTTGAGGAAAAAGATTCTTTAAACTACCATGGCCCCAAAACATAAGATGAGTCCAAGAATAACAGCTTTAGGCCAAGAATAACAGCTTGAGGCCCGATAATAATCTCGTTGTTTGCATTACTCAGGATGATTGCTCAATAAATGTAAATTCTTTTCTATGTAAACTCAACGAAGCTTCACTAATACATCTCTCTTCTTTCTTCTGTATCCAGTACGCCTCTAAAATTTCACGCGCCATCTTATCCCGACTCTTTCCTAAAATGTTAAGCCTGGTAAACAACGCCTCACACTTGCACTTTTGACAGTGCAAGGGTAAATTTTACCCCTTGCCATTTTCTATGGACTTCTCGTGTTCCCTCATTCTATCATTAATACATCTTCCTGTTTGCCCACTATATACTTTACCGCACGTCAGAGGAACCTCATAAATCTCTCCCACCCGACATCCAATAAAACCCTTTACATGCTTCTTCTCGCATTGTCCTTTCTTTTTCCTCCCTATTAATGCACATAACCCACCCAGGTTTTTGGGGGCAGAAAACACTACTGGCACCTCAAACCTACCTGCCACCTTTTTCAGGCAGTGTGCAACTCTATGTATATAGGCGATCCCTTGTGGTCGTTTATTTCTCAACTTATCTGGCGTTCTTTTTTTCCCTTTCATTTTCTGAAGCAGAGACTCTGCTACCCCACATATAATCATAACCGGGAAACCAGCCACCTCAAGTCTTTGTAATTGATTATTGAAGCTTTCCTCTGCCATATGTACACATGATTTTAACAAGGCCGACTCCAAACAAAGGGAAGCTATCCCTCTTTTAATAGTCTTTGATTCGGCTGATCCATATGGAAGTAACTCTTTTTTAGCCCTGGGAAAATACTTCCAAACACTTCCCCATTACAAATTTTCATATTTAAATCAAGAAACTGCAATTTGTTGTCCACCGGTAGCTCATGAGTAAACGTAAGCCCTTTTCAAAATAACGGCTTGAGGGGCTAGTTGGTGCATCATCGTATTCAGATATGTGGCGCAAACAAACACAAACACAGGCAAAGAATCATCTTCTCTTCTCATCTTCCCCTTGGCAAAGAAGAGGAAGATGAGAAGAAGAGGAAGTTGAGACGTGCCTGAGTGTAGAAGAGGAAGTGTTTTCCGGTTCCTCTTACAGTTGGTAGTGTGCGCATGTGTTGTGTATCTTATCCTGTGTTTGTGTTTGCGCCACATATCTGAATACGAGTAAGCCCTTTTTCTTGTAGCTTAAAAATAGAAAGCACACTTTCTACACTTTGATTCACTGCAGAGCCCTTATCCACAATGACTAAGAAATCGTCAACATATCTAAACATTTTAAAACCTTAACCATTAAGGGATGTATAAATTGCCATTAAGTGTCATGTGTTACCCCAGTTCTATGTAACATCTTTTTATCCTGTGTTGACAGAGCAATTTATACATCGCTTAATGGTTCAGGTTTTAAAATATTTAGATATGTTGACGATTTTTTAGTCATTGTGGATAAGGGCTCTGCAGTGAATCAAAGTGTGGAAAGTGTGCTTTCTATTTTTAAGCTACAAGGAAAAGGACTTACGTTTACTCATGAGCTACCGGTGGACAACAAATTGCAGTTTCTTGATTTAAATATGAAAATTTGTAATGGGGAACTGTGTTGGAAGTACTTTCCCATGGCTAAAAAAGAGTTACTTCTATATGGATCAGCCGTATCAAAGACTATTAAAAGAGGGATAGCTTCCCTTTGTTTGGAGTCGGCCTTGTTAAAATCATGTGTACATATGGCAGAGGAAAGCTTCAATAATCAATTACAAAGACTTGAGGTGGCTGGTTTCCCGGTTATGATTATATGTGGGGTAGCAGAGTCTCTGCTTCAGAAAATGAAAGGGAAAAAAAGAACGCCAGATAAGTTGAGAAATAAACGACCACAAGGGATCGCCTATATACATAGAGTTGCACACTGCCTGAAAAAGGTGGCAGGTAGGTTTGAGGTGCCAGTAGTGTTTTCTGCCCCCAAAAACCTGGGTGGGTTATGTGCATTAATAGGGAGGAAAAAGAAAGGACAATGCGAGAAGAAGCATGTAAAGGGTTTTATTGGATGTCAGGTGGGAGAGATTTATGAGGTTCCTCTGACGTGCGGTAAAGTATACGGATGGATGGACGGACGGACCGACGGACGGACGGATGGATGGATGGATGGATGGATGGATGGATGGATGGATGGATGGATGGATGGATGGATGGATGGATGGATGGATGGATGGACGGATGGATGGATGGATGGATGGATGGATGGATGGATGGATGGATGGATGGATGGATGGATGGATGGATGGATGGATGGATGGATGGATGGATGGATGGATGGATGGATGGATGGATGGATGGATGGATGGATGGATGGGTGGATAGGTGGATGGATGGATGGATGGATGGATGGATGGATGGATGGATGGATGGATGGATGGATGGATGGATGGATGGATGGATGGATGGATGGAAGGATGGATGGATGGATGGATGGATGGATGGATGGATGGATGGATGGATGGATGGATGGATGGATGGATGGATGGATGGATGGACGGATGGATGGATGGATGGATGGATGGATGGATGGATGGATGGATGGACGGATGGATGGATGGATGGAATATAGGAGCGTCCCCTTTCAAACGGGGTGGTAGCAGTAGCTATCATGCTCATTTTTCTCCCTATATCTTAATTATTGATTTAGAATGGTTAACTAAACCATCATTCTATTTATTAAATTTTGTTCCTACATTACTAACATTATGTCACTTCTCTGCTTTTAAGCCACCAATCTTCCAGTCGTTTTTTGCTAGTTTCCACCGCCGGTTTATGCACCCGGCCACTGTTATCTCTAAACCCCAGAGCTTCAGCAACAGTGATTGCGCCTGCACCAACTTCCGGATGGATACCATTACATTCGAGTATAATATGGTGAATTGTTTCACTGGAGTTTCCACATACAGCACATACGTCATCTCCATTATTAAATTTCTTTTTGTAGCTGTGTTCTAAGGCACCCTGATCTAGCTTCAAAAAGTAGGGCACTGCCTCTTGAGTTATCAAAGAAATCTTCCTTCCTGATCTACATTTTCCACTTTCGGTATAATTCCACACTCTGTTTCTTTTCCATCGAATTTATTCAATTTTTACCTTCTGTGTTTTTGACTAGTTGCTTAATGCTCTTTATTTCTCCGTCCTTGTTACTAACATACTTACTAGTTTGTTTCCTAGTTCTTTTCCTCCATTGTGAGTCAGCGCCTTTTAGGTACAGGTATTTAAATACTTTAGCTGCCCATCTGTTACTGTCCAATTTCCTCAGGCGTTCCTCACATAATATTTTACTCTGAGCTTCCCGCACTTCGAAAGATACCCAGCCCATATCTCCTTGTACCTCCTCATTTGTAGTTTTGCCGTGGGCACCTAGTGCTAATCGTCTAACGGATCTCTGATTTGTTTCTAATGTCGACTGTACCTCTGATTTTAGGCACAAAACCGCATTTCCGAAAGTAAGTCCGGGCACCATAATTCCTTTCCAAATACCCCTCAAAACCTTATACCTATTGTATCCCCACAATGCCTTATGCTTCATTATCCCGGCATTCCTTCGCCCTTTGACCTTATGTGATTGCTCATGCTTTCCAATGTATGCCAATCCTTCGTTTACCCATACCCCCAGATATTTATATTCTGCTACTCTAGGTATTTCAAGGCCTTGTATTTTAAGACCCTGATCAGTTGAGCCGTTGAAAATCATCAGACCCGACTTAACTGCGCTGAAACTGAAGCCTAGAGCGTCCCCTTCGTCTCCGCAATACTTAACTAGAGTTTGCAATTCTTCCAGACTCTTAGCTAGAAATCGCCTGCATACATCAAACCGGGGAGGCGCTGCTCTACCGCCTTTCCACCTAATCTATATGACACGTTGGTTACTGTCTTGTATCCTCCGTTCCAGGTTTATCATATAAAGCATGAACAGCACCGGTGATAGAGGACAGCCTTGTCTTAATCCTTTGCATAAAGCTAGGGCAACGAAACCCGCCCTCTCCCGGCATCTGCCCACAATATTAATATAATAATAATAATAATAATAATAATAATAATAATAATAATAATAATAATAATAATAATAATAATAATAATAATAATAATAATAATAATAATAATAATAATAATAATAATAATAATAATAATAATAATAATAATAATAATAATAATTATAATAATAATAATAATAGTATCATTATCAATATTATTATTATTATTATTATCATTTTATTATTATTCTTATTCTTATTTCGTATTATTATTATATTATTATTAATAATATTATTAGCGTTGTAATCTTGCACCTCGCAAAAGCGTGCCGAAAGAAGGCCTAAGAAAGGGGACACGTTCGCACAGCAGGTGTCTCGAAGGAGATTCTTCGGCGGGAACGACCGCCGCTTTTATGCACTCGAGAGTCTAGAGGGCCAGGGAGTATGGGCCCAAAGAAGCATATGCTTCAGGTGAAGCATTCTTGTCTAGGCTTGCAGTGCTGAGCCAGACACCTTCCGTAATTCTCGTCACACTATCCTGGGGCGACGACCCTCCACCCGGAGCGCTGCGCTTCACAAGCTCTGGCGCAACAACGCGTACAGACAAAGAAATGGTCACATCATCATCAGCCTGACTCTCACTGCAGGACGAAGGCCTCTCGCGTATTCTTCTAATGAACGTGATTCTGTGCCATTTGCATCTACCTGACCTCTGCAAAGTTCTTAACCTCATCTGCCCACCTAACTTTCTGCCGCCCCCTGCGACGCTTTCCTTCCCTTGGAAAACAGTATGTTACCCTAGGCGACCTTCGGTTATCCTCTCTTCGCATTACATGTCATGCTTATGCCCATTTCGTTTTCTTGATATTTCTTGAGGATTTATACGAAGAAATGGTAAAAGGGCGCATCAGGAGAAGCGTTGGATGGTTATTGGCGCCACGCAGAAAAGGCCCGAAATGTCCGTTGCTCAAACTCATGCCCTTGCATCCGCTGTACTTGCGTCGGCGATCATGATGACGATGGCGACACGTAGCAATGCTGAGGCAGCAAGAAAATAATTATTACTGCAGACAAGGGAAATGTGACCGTTCTCCTTGGCCGCAAGAACCATGACCGCAGAGCTATGGACCTTCTTGAGAGCCATGCATGTGAGAGGACAAAGGAGTACCCTTCGAGCCAAACTCAAATATAAACAAACACTTCTCGTATATATGCAAACTCCATTCAAAATCCAGTCCTGCCTACCTGGCACTTGATTGCTCGAATTATTCAATACCGAGCTTGTACAGCCTCCCCAAACATCACAAGCCCGATGTAGCCCTGCGGTCAATCGACCAATCATGGATTTTCACCATGTCGAGTACGACTTGTCGATTTAACTCGGACGAAGTCATTCCCCACATACTGGCAGATTGCCCACACATGTGAACATACCACACGTAGTTGAACTCGGCAAGTGAGATACATTGGCACGAATTGAGTGTTATTCTCGTTTGATGATCCCCTTTTCACCGGATTCATACAGCCGGACGCCGACGCGAGTGTACGTGCGTTAGATGGACTGCGTCGAGTACGGCCGCTCGAGCGCTGTCTAGGCACGAAGATATCAGACTTCGACTGGAATTAAAGGCGTTTGATGAGCTATCGACGAGGACACAGAGATTTTCAAGGTAGACCCACGATTTTATACGTTTTTCCGGGACTTTGAGTGCATGCTAACCCACGAAGGGAGCGGAGCCTAAGGTCGCGAAGAAAAAGAACGCTGCAGGCGGAGGCGGAAGCCCCGTCCGGCTGAAATATTGGCCGTAATGGAGATCGTAGAGGGCACGGACATCGATCCGGATGGCCTAAAGATCCCAGATCAGTGGCTCAGAGACAAGAGAAATAGAAAACCAGTCTCACTTTGGAAGACGAGAGTGAAAACCGCCATGTTGGACGGCGCCATCAAGAAAAGCAAAAAGCGGCCGAGAAGCTCGCAGGGAGGAAAATGGCGGTGAAATCGGAGGAGCGGCAGTATAACCGGGTTCCACGTGGCGCCGAGAAAGTCATAATGAGACCACAAGGGGGACTAGAACCCTGCTAAAGTAAAGAGAGGCGTACTTAGCGGACGTAATAACGACAGCGGCTGGAATGAATGTGATGCAGTCAAATGGGATATAACCTCAGTAAACATGAAACAGCACTCCATTCTCGTCGCAACCACCAGCTAGGAGCGGAGATACAAGTACGCAGCAGTGAAGCTCCTATCATTCGAAGGAGAAAAGATAGAAATGAAGAACTACGTCGCGCATCGGAAGACTGGGAAAGAAGTAGTGCACAAGGTGCCCTTATTTTGGTCGCAGGAGATCGAAAGGAAACAGATAATACAAAACTCCTCCGGTCCTGGGAGTGAGAAGACTGGGACCGGAATCAACATTGGTGCTGATACTCACTGAGAGCAAAGAAGTTGCACGGGAAGTGAGACTGTCAACCGCGGCAATGCGATGGGTGCTCTACGGAAAGAAGTATAACGTTTGCTACGCATTCGGCCGACTCGGACATGAAAAAATGAGAAAGTTAAGAAAACAAAACAATTTATGAAAGAGATAGGGAAGCTTACAGCATTGTTTGTAAGCTTATACAGGAGAAACAGAAGCCGAAATTGCAGGCGCGGGCGGTGCCCCTCTCCCCTTAATGGCCACCACTTAATCCTATAATGAAGGGAACCCCTCCGGCTCCAAGGGAAGCCACCCCCGTGCTGCCAGCGGCTCCGGAGAGCGAGAAAATGGATGGAGAACCAGCTAGACCACTCCCAATGAAACGCAAAGGGGAAGAAGATATTGACCAGGTGGTGGCACTAAAAAAGGAGGTTGACTGCAATCATGCTGAGGTTAAAACTATCATGACGAAATCATGGGAGCTAATAATCCGATGAGAGAGTAGATGACTTAGAGTTTCGAGCAAAAACATCACAGGAAGGAGCAGATGGCAGCCGCATATTCACCACTTGTTGTGGGTTTGCCCGGCAAGAAGCCGACGAGAATTCGGCACCTGACGGCAGTCGGCCCTTCGCCGAACAACTAATCTTCATACATTGCATGGACTCAAGGGACTTATCATCGCTCTCTCTAGAACTTTATTAGAACAGCTAACCTTTTTTCTTTCATTTATTACCCCCTTTAATTTTTACATATTTTATTATGCCCTGAGGCAAAAAAAAACTTTATAAAAATACAAAGGACGGAACTTATTGCCCACGCTTAGTGGCAGCGTAACACTAAGCGATGTCAGTGCACGTTAAAAAACCCCAGGTGGTCGAAGTTTCCGGAGTCCTCCACGGCGTCTCTCATAGCCTGAGTCCCTTCGGGACGTTAAACCCCACAAACCAAACCAAACCAAACTAAGCGTAGCACTTGCACAGCTAAAGAATGGCCAGAAACTCGAGAAGTGATCCCCTCATATGACAGTGGAACTTCCGTGGCTTCCAGCGCAAGAGACTGATAACGCAGCCACGATCTCGGGCTATTAGGCTCTTTAAAGTGACAGGAGGGAAAGTTCGCATGTCACCACGCTCGTTAAGAGGGACATTACAGCGATCGAGCACGAGTTTAATGTGAAATATATAGAACTACTGCTGGAAATTTTAACAGGATGAAAACAGGAACCATGTCTATTCCTCGTGAAATTATAAACTACCCCGAGGCAAAGCGATTCAGGCGGAAAGAACCAATATCTTGGTAACAGTGGGAGATTTCAAGGCTGAGCACGAAGAATGGGGTTATGCGATACATGCAGCCAAATGCAGACAGCTGTGGGAGGACGCGCATGAACTGGGACTCACACGACACACAGACCCTAGGTGTCGGACTAGGGTGGGCAACAGTGTGTTCCCAGATACCTCCCCACAGTTGACGTTTTCGGAAAATGTGGTAGATCTGAATTGGTACAACTCGGAGAAAACGTTTGGCAGCGACAATTTTGTTGTAGCCTCGGTCCCTTAAAATGCTAGTCAAGACGCGTCAGCCGTGTCAACCGAAGGTGACGGAGTGGGAATAGTTAAGAGAAAATTGAGACTCTACAGAGACAATATTTGCGCCATCCTGTAGCTGTGTGTTCTATATTTATACTACATAACATTTTCAGTTTTCATTCATTGTTGTTTGTATGTAATCACGTTTTTTTTTTGCATATTTGTAACAGTAGATCCCCTGTGCAGGCCTTGGCTTTGGGATCTCTTTCTATATTTACCAAAATTTTTGTATTCAATCATTGCTCGTTGAATAAATTCTGATTCTGATTCGGATAGAGCAATGAACTGAAACCCTTAAGCGACACGTTGAAGAGGCAACGAAAATGCTCGAAGGGGAAGACGCTCAAGAAATAGCCGATAACAAGCTGCTTCACATGTGGGAGGCTAAATATAGCATGGAAGGTAAGCTAAAAAAGCAGATGTGGAATCGCAATTTCAGGAGAATAATTGCTAGACGCAATAAGGACATCGAGGAGAACGCATCGAGGAAAACTTTGTGAGCAAAATTGGTGCAGCAGATGCGACGACAAGGAAAAAGGCATGACCCTCTCTAGGACATGGGGTCGGCTGAGGCACCTGTTAGATCCAACTAAATGAAAAACCCAGTCAGGAATCAGATGGGCAAAAACTAGGTACGGAAGAAGAAGAATTTATGAATAAATTAGCAATCACGTACAAGGGAGATACTAACAGCACCTCCTTCCAGCATTACTGTGCAGCCACAAATGAGGAGCTTAACGCGCCCATGACATAGGCAAAGGTCAGAGCAGAATTATTAGGACTCAATGTAAAGTCGGCCCGGGGTCCTGACGTGGTGACCAACAAAAGCCTGGGGAACTTCCGTAATTACTCCATCAGCGCCCTGACGCAGTACATGCAGGAATTTCGGGCCAAAGATCTGCCCCAGCCAATAAAGCCGGGCAAGCTACCGAAATTAGAAAATTTGAGGCCTATTTCTCTGACCTCGTGTGTAGGAAAATTGATGAAGCACGTGGCCCAAACTAGACTAGTGCACTTCATGGATTATAAAGACCTGTGATCGCAGGAGATGGTCGGTTTCCAGCAAGGCTTGAGCACGCAAGACGTGATGCTTCGGCTTAAACATTATATAATACACGCGATCTTAGGACGCCTAAGTAATCCTGGGCCTGGATTTAACAAAAGCTTTCTACAATGTGAGGCATGAGGAGATTCTCAGCGGTCTCCAGGAGATCGGAGTAAATCCAAAACTAACAACTGCATAAGAAATTTCTTAACAGGTCGGACAGCCGGCATTAAATTGCAAGATATAGTCTCCCACATTAGAGCTAGGAATCAGGAGCACACCACAGGGCGCGGTTCTCTCCCGTTGCTCTTCAACGTGGCGATGACGGGTCTCCCAAAGGTAACACTGAGGGGTTAAACTTCAGCTACCACATGGACGACATCAGCCTCGGGATAAACGAGGGGAGAGATTCGAGCTTAGAGGAGCGGCTACAGGCAGCGGCAGACACAGTAGTGGACTACACGGTCAGTAATGGGCTCTCGTGCTTACCTCAAATATCAGAGCTTTTAGCTTGCAACCCAAAATCGCTAAGGTGTAAGCAAAGCGGATAATTTGACATTAAAGTAGAGGGAATGTCAGTCCCAAAGGTAGACGAAATCAGAATCTTAGGGCTATTCATTCAAGGGAATTTGTACAATTACGCGACACTTAAGAAGCTAGAGGGCTATGCTGCACAGGTCATTAGCATATTTAGGAGAGTAGCACTGAAGGGTCGGGGCTTTAAAGAAATGAGCCTGATCAAGCTGACTGAGTTTTAGTGATAATGCGCCGCATAGGCTATTCTACGACATATTTGAATATCAAGGCATCGGGAAAAAGGAAGCTAGTCGCGCTCATTAGACGGTTTATATTGTGGACCGTGGGCCTATCGACGAGCGCATCCACGGAGAAGCTCCTTTCCATGGGAATTCACAACACTTGGGAAGAAATAGCAGAAGCCATTATAGTGTCAGAGCTTGAAATATTAAGACAACTTGGCTTAATTTTGGCTCCCCCTTCCTTTAATGCGGAGCGGAAAGAAAAGAGGGCGTAAGCACACATAAAGCGCTTCGAACCACTTGAGCAAGACGGTTTCATACGTAGATGCGGCAAGTGGGAGATCAAGCGAGGCGGTAGCTTCATGGGTCGACGGCCGAGGTGCCCGCCATCAGCCGCTACCATCAGAAGCCTTAACTCGGAGACAACTGAAGAAGTTGCAATAGCGTTCGCTTGTGTAGGTACGAAAACGCGCTTTGTAGTGACAGCAAAACCGCCATCTATAACTTCGGAAAGGGCAGGATAGCATCGGAAGCGGGGAGAATTCTGTCCGGAAAGCGGCTGGATAGAAAATTTGGTTTGGATTAGTTTCTGGAGTTTAAAGTCCCAAAGCGACTCACGCTATCAGACACGCCGTAGTGGAGGAGTTCGGAACTTTCGACCACCTGGAGTTATTTAACATGCACTGACATCACACAGCACACGGGCGCCTTGCTTTTCTCCTCCATTGAAAAGCGGCCGCCAAGGGCGGTGTTCGATCCCGCACCCTTGGAAACAGTATTCGAGCGCCGTAACCTCTGCGCCACCTCGGCGGGGAAGATGAATAGAAAGATCAGTCTAATTTGGACCCCAGCACACGTGCCTGTTCCTGGAAACTAGGCAACCGCCCGACTGCCAGAACATGGATGTGCGTGTGATGAATTACGCTGAAATTGTCTAAAACAATAGGCGAAAAAGTAAACTGATGCCATCACCAGATAGCAGCTTGAGTAACAAACAGGCGAGCGACTGTATGGCGGCGCCTACAAGCTAGGAATAACATTCATCCGGTCTGGGCCTATTACATCCAGAAACATGAAAGACAGGATGATAAATGGTAACAATGTGGGGAGATAGGGACCCTCGACGATGTTGTCTGGAAATGCGATAGCTCCACACAGGCTACAACAAAAATAGATAGAGAGAAGCATGAAAAGCTCTTTTGCGGAGTGGTGTGCCTGCTCTGCAGAAACAAGCCATCCACCTGGCGGAAGAGGCCACGAGGAATCAAGACATCTTTGCCTGAATCTAGTCGCGAGGGTCTCAGCCCCCGTCCCCTTGGCCTGCGTGCCGGGGGAGGGGAGTAGGGGGCGTCCATTGTGGTGAAAAATAAAGTTATTACTCCCGCACTGCCCTTTTCACCAGGTGCCAGTTCTATTGGGGTTTCAAGAAGCTAGGTGAGCACTTGAAACGCATAACCGGCTTGCCCAAAGGACTCGCCTCTACGTTGACGTTGTATGCCAACATTTGAAGTTTAGCCTGGGTGTCACACACGTCTCCTTTACGGGAGAATTATTCCGGCAAACAATTAGAGCACTAATGAGACCGGCAATCTCGGTCACAGATGCGAAAAGGAAATATTTGAGTAATGAGTGCGGCAGTCATTCCCAATGAACCCAACTTATTCCTTCAGTACGTGGATGTTGTTTCCATCCTGACGAGGTCTGGTAGGAGCATTTCTGGCGCATCTGAACTTTTGTTTAACCGGCCATCAAGTTTACTCTGGAGTACGCGACAGCCAACGGCCCCTCGCTCCTCGACGTGCTAGTGAAGCAAAAATGACCCCAATAGGCCCTTTCACTGCACTGCGACGCCAACGGTAAGTACTGAAGGAAGGTCATGCGCAAAATTCGTGTGCACACTGGCAGCCAGCAGCCCCTTCTTTCCCATCTGTCAAGGTGAGCCAGCTAAGCATACGCTCGGCTGCGAGCCATCGACAAAATTTTGACAAATGTCTTCCACCAAGATTCCACCCTCTATCGCTCTAATTCAACTGGGTCTGCGCGCATCCTTCGCACTTCGAACTTGGCCGTCCATTCATGAAACACGGAAAAGCTGTGTTATAAAAAAAACTGTAGCACCGTTGCTAGTGCGGACTGAGTAGAAATTAATCAAAGAAAGAAAACATTATCAGTGACTTAGCTCGGCTATGCCAGCGCATACCTAGCGAGAGCTACTATCCTCTGGTTTCAGCATGTTGCCCAGCCTATTGAATAGCTAGCTTATATTGATTAGCTGTGAAAAAAATTTGGTCGTCAAACATTATCTTTTTATTTCACGCACAGAAAGAAAGGCTACCCGGTGATCAGTATAACACGCGGCGAAAGTCCCTCACACACACTGAACATGTGTCTGCTTCAAATGTCCGAGGCACAGAAATACTTTCTGACAGTCGAATGATACGACGATCAGTTACACAAGGGCTTCTATATAATCTTTTGTCGGGTTCGCTTAGGTGCTATGCGCCGCCTGTTACGCACTACATCTTGGCGTCTCGGCTTGGCGAGGCGTTGTTCTCTCTATTGACACGTCTGTGCTGCTCGCTTGGCATTTCGGTATTCATTTTTTCAATGCTGAATGGTCATTTGGCCGGCGACAACTACTGGACCCGACGAGTTGAGTCTCTCCAGTCGATACCGCCGCTGAGCATCGGCCCGACTCTCCTTCTCCACGCGAAACTGTCATGCGGCTGCCATGTCTCGCCTTAGATTATACTCGCAGATAGGAATGCGCAGTTGTGCTCATAGCTAGCACGTGGCATCTGCATGTGCTGGCATATGGTATCCGCGTGCAGAAACGGCGGCCGCCCCCGACAGCGCAGCTCTGATGTCACGCTTCTCGCGCGTGCTCCTCCTCACCACGGCGCATTCCACACATTTCAGAGCGGTTCCGCAGCGATATGCTCGTCTGGTGCCCCAATGTAGCTCTCACTATAAAAAGCGGGGGAAAAAAAGACGCGCGTCGCAAACAGCCGTCGCCCAACGCCGAAACGGCCGCGGGTGAAATGACGGCTTCCAACAGGTACAACCACCAAAGGCAGGCGAGCCCCCTCGGGAACCCCTTAGGGCCAGAAGCAGCAACCCACCCCTGCGGAAGGCGCCTTATACTTTTGAGTGGACGCCACGGAATTGCAGCCCTCTCGTTGAGAAAAAAAAAAACTCTAGGTCCAGGGCGAAACAAACAGATAACTGGTGCATGATATAGGGCATGTTCGATTTTCTAAGTGAAACAGGCTTAGATTCTCGCCTGTGACATTTGCGTGTGCTGTGAAATACGCGAGTACAAACGTGGATACGCGCTTGTGCTGAAACATGTGTGAAACGGAGCTTTTTCTGCTGAAGTGCCTCGTGTGCGTGCTTCCGCGTTTGTGCCGGCATGTGTGTTCAATGACAAATAGCCCGTGTCCAAGACATATGTGGCATGTGCTCTACGAGTGTGCATGGTCTCCTGAAGTGCGCGAGTACCACACGTATATGTGGTACTTTGAGGTTTTGCTGGTGAAGTGTGTCGTGTGCGTGTTTCCGCATTTGTGCTGGCATGTGAGAGTGTAGAGTTCTTCGTAATTGTGGTGGTGTGGTGCTTGTTCAGTGACAACGGGTGTATGTCCAACACATGTGCGGCATGTTGCGTTTCTGCGAGGTTCTTTTCTTTAGATCTACTTACCACCTTCTTCCGTGGCTTATTCGGAAACACCAATAAAAATACATAACCAGACCGATCAAGTAAGCGACGAATACTTTTATCTACACACATGGACGGGTCGAGAGTATGAGGAGCAAGTAGGACGAAGACTAAATGCGAATTGTCAAAAGTCTCCAGGTCGTTAGGTCGTTAGGTGGGAGAAGCCGCTGTAGACGCTCCGGGTGGTCAGAGTTTTACAGGGTTGGTGAAGTAGGGCCTCGGTAAGCCCAGCGGAAGGATAGGCCACTGGACGGGGCCCAGTCGAGGCACAAGGCCTCGGGTTTTTGTTCTAAGGCCGATGCGTCAGGTCGCCCTGACGTGCCTGGGTCCAGTACGGCGCCGAACGCGTGCAGGTGATGAGCCCCAGTTACAGCTGCGACGATGAGCTGCAGCTGCAGTACTTCCAGGTCCGATCACCCGGGACAGGAGGAAGGCCAGGATAGGATGCAGTAGGCAGGCCCCAGGTCTGGATACCCAGGTCAAGCCTGGCAGAACACGCACCGCCCTAACTCCGTGGACGACCGAACAACAGCATCACTGCTCACTTGTTCTCCTTTCCTCGTGCCTCGCGCTCCTCGAGCCACCCTCCACGTTCTCTTCTTCTTTCTTCTTTTTCCAAACGTGTTTTTTTTTTCTTCATCTTTCCTCAGTTTCTTGGTTTCTCTCCAATCACACACACGTTCTTCACAGTTTCACGAGTGTCGTTAAGTGTGTGAATAGTCTCCTCAATACCCTCACATCGAACGCTTGGACAGAATCCCGCGTTCGCGCGACTAAGCAGGTCAATATACACAGCTTCTTGAAGTGCTCAGCGTCCCTGACAGTTATGCGGATGCAGTTAGCAGCAGAACCAAAGCGGATAATGGCCATATCCGAGAAATACTGAGACGGAGCTCTTTGCTCTATTGCGTTGGTAATAGCCTGTTTCGGGTGCGACCGTCTTTGACAAGTACCGGGCCTATCACAACTTTGCCGCATCTTTCGTGGCCTAAATGGCAAGGCACGTGGGGCCCCACGTCTCGCCGATCTCCTTCTCAATGACAACCCGCTTGATATTGAAGATGAACTTATACGCACCTTTTACCCACACGTCATCCTAACGCCTCCACCAGCAGTTTCCATTTTTCCAGTCAGAAACCCTGATCCAGACCTGGATCGCCCATTCTCAAAGGTAGAACTGCAAGCAGCCGTCTGAAGAGGCTGAGCTCCCGCCACACCCGGGCATGACCGAGTCAGTTGGCAGGAGCTTCGCAATCTCGACTCGGCAGCCCAGGATGCCCTTCTCGACATTGTTCATTCATACTGGGAGACCGGAACGGTACCGGAGAATCTCAAGCTTTCTCTTATTCTTCCTATTCCTGGCAAACACCCTCGAATTCCTAGTAATTTACGTCCAATCGCCCTCACTTCACATCTCTGTAAACTCATCGAGCGCCTGCTGCATACCCGAATTACTCTCTACATTGAATACGTCAGTCCTGGATTTCATCGAGCTCAAGCCGGCTTCCGCCCTAACCTCGGAGCGCATGACTGCCATTTGGCGTTTGCGAAGAGTTCTGAATAGACCTCATCGTAAAGCGCTACCTAGCTATCTCCTGGCTGTCGATATACACAAAGCCTTTGATATTGTTCGCCATGAGGTTAACCTGAAGGAACTTGCCAAACGCTTTCCTAGTACTCGTGCCCAAATCTAAATCCGCAATTTTTTGACATCTAGACCCATTCAGCTACATGGCAAAGCTCCGGGATGGGTGCCCAAAACCTATTACTTGGAAAGGGGTGTACCTCAGGGCTCCATTCTCAGACCCATGTTGTTCAACTTGGCAATGACACGCGTTGCCGAGAATATGGAACTCGGCACAAGCGCAAGATTCACTATATATGCCGATGATATTACCGTCTAGACTGAGGCAGCGGATTACGTAGACAAATATTCTATGCAGACTGAACTTCAGGCGGCCCTTCTTTTTCATGAAGATACACTAACCAAAATTGGCCTTGAACTCGCACCACATAAATCAAAATTGATTAGTATGGACAAAAAACATAAAACCAACCCTAGTATGCAGATCCATCTTCACATCGGAGGCAACACCATCACCTCCTCAAATGCGCAAATCCGCATTCTTGGCCTGCCCAGCTCAAGCTGCAACAGTCCCCAGAAATGGGTTCATCAGCTACAACGCCTTTGGCCAGCGCTGCTACACAATATTCGTCGCCTGTCCGGCCGGCACGGCGGTGCGCGGCAACATGCCTGCCGCGCAATGGCCTGAGCAGCGGCGGTCCGAAAAATCCTCTATGGCACACCCGCCCTCCAGCTGTTGAAGACTGACTTCGCTAAGGTCGAACGCCTTCATCGCGCAACACTACGCACTATTACCGTTCTACCTAAGCACACTCCTATAGCCGAACTTGAGCGTTCGGCCGCTCTGCCACCGCTCACTACCATCGTTACCGAGTCACAGACGCGTCATCGAATACGTCTAGAGAACACTGTCCAAGAGCGTCGCCTGCTGGCCTGGGATGAACAGTGTAACGACAAAACACCAGCCTTATATGTATCTCTTCCCCCTTGGAAGATGCCAGTAGTCACACGCCTCCATCGCCGACCTATAAACCGCGATTTTGTCATTCCCCGGAAACTCCTCGCTGCCCATCAACGACAAGAGCGAATCCCTGATACGACTGACATATGCACCGACGCGGCGATTACAAGCGAATTTGTATCTATGGGCTGAGTATGCGATGACAACCCTTCCCTTTCAGGCGCTTACGCCTGCCACCCACCTCAATGTACCCCTCTTCATGCTGAACTCCTCGTGATTTCAGGAGCCTGGTCAAGAGTGTCTTGCACCGGAACTGGTTCAATACGTATTCTACTGATTCCTATGAGGCTTACAAGGAACTCGCTACTCCGGGTTCACAAGATGCAACTGCTAGGGCCATACAGCGCCTCCTTAAACGCCACCTATTTGCGACCAGAACTGTCGTTAATCACTGGACCCCAAGTCACTCGGACGAATCAGGGGGCAATGCAGCGGCACATGCCGCGGCTGCCTTGGCAGGTGGGATGTCCACATTTACTTTCCCATCCCCCTTGCTTCATCCTTACTCGACCATGGGCGGGCAACTCACCCCTTCTCTTGCCCTTATGCACTATACTCGGACCAGTCTTCGTAGCCTTTGTCAGCATCGCATGCAGGTGACCACACCAGACCCACCTTCACTTTTTACGAGAAAACCCCACCTCACCCGAAGTCAAGAAGTCTTTTTGAATACGCTCATCGCCCATGTGGCTTACATGCCACGTATTATGGCCCGCTGGCGTCAGTATACAGAGAAAATGATTACGTACGCCCCCACTGTACAACTCTAACACGCGGCGGCATATCTCATCTACTCTGGGATTGCCCTGCTTTTTCTACTGGACGCTCCGAGATCAAACCCTACCGCCTGAACTACCGTTCCCTTCTAGAAACTGATACTAACACACAGATGATATTTCCCAAGTATGGCTCGCTTAGTGGCCTGGTTAGAGCAATATAATTTGAGTGACGACCTAAACAATGAAGATTCTGTCTACTCCCCTTTATCCCCATCCATGGCCATGAGCCTTCCCATTGAATAAAGGACATTCAATCAATCAACCTCAATACCCCGGACCACAAGTGAAACCTCACTGTATTATGACATCATTACCCTTCATTCACACCATAACTCTCTTTTACTTCCTCTTCCCCCTTACCCAATGTGTAGCAGCAGGCCAGGGTATCTTTACCGCCGGCCAACCTCTCCACCTTTCTTCTCATTAAATTACCATCTCACTCTCTTCATGGAATTGTGGACACGTGCACTTTATCAAGTCTCGGTCATGCTTGTTTTCATACTTTTTCTTGTATATTGTACAATAGTTTATAAGAAAGGAAAAGCGCAGTATCTCTCTTTGACCATCAAGGTTGTTCAAGGTGACATCGCACAACCCAGGGCTCCCTCTCCGTAAGTAGTATTATGTGGTCATTTTATAATATATCCAAAAGATGTTTGCCAGCCCCGGTACCTGCTATCTGATATCTGAAGCACGTGAACTAGAGGGGGAGGAGGAGGAGGAGAAAAAAAGGGCGGAAGGCAGGGATGTTAACAAGAAATATTTCCGGTTGGCTACCCTGCACTGGGGAAGGAGAATGGGGGGATTAAAGGGGAAGGGTTGTAGATGAGAGGAGGCGAGAAAGTGATAAAGTGAGCGATCGGTCTAAAGGACTGGGTAGGTAAAAATAAAACGAAATATATATACTGTGGCACAATATCAGTACGTTGTTTGAGGTCCGCCCGCAGATGTCTCTTGGACCCGCGGCACATCGGGCGGACCTCCACAATATCTGTCGCGAACGCCTTGTCACCGTAATGTGGTGGTATCTCTTCTTCTGTTGATAAGCGGCGCTGGCGGCCGAGGGGCGCGTCCTGGTGAGGGGGAGGGGGACTCTCTCCTCTCCATAATTTTAGGTTAGGTTTTGGGGAAAGGAAGACGAAGCATACATTTGAATATATAATAAGACAAGCGCAAAACACAGGGACAACGGAACAGAAAAACCGAAAATGACAGGACGGGCGCTGACTACCAACTGTTTATTCTCGGGAAAAACCAGCAAAATATATAAGCCAAAGCGCAGACCATGCGACCATGGGGAGAGCGAAAATAAAAGAAAACACAGTAAATCATGTCATGTGTGTACAGCGATATCTTATAAACCGCATCAAGACACCCTCCAAACCGATCTTAGTGACACGAGCGCCAGAAAGCAAAAACCGAGATGAAGATAACATAGCATCACTGCAAGACACATGCGGGATAAGCAAGATCAAAAAGCTAACAACGGCGTGGCCTAGGGGCTCTGTCAGAAACAAACGATAACGATGAAAAAACGAAAAACAAAAAAAAAACGAGAAAAAACAACATTTGAGTGCAAGCCACGAAATCGTGGATACCAACACTTAATTCGATCAATGTCATTTGAAGGTCAAATTTAGTGTCACACGGAGACCTATACGTAGCGTAGTGAAGGTTTCGCTTCCGTTGTAAATTTGTTTATAAGGTAAAAAAGGCGCAGTATCTGTCAAGGTCACTTGAAGGTGAAAACCGGCGCTACACTGAAGGCTCGACCTGCCATAGTTCGTTTCGCTTCAGAACGCTGCCTGTTCTATTCGAGCCAGGTGAACGCATGCCGGTACAAGTGCCGAACCTTCTTCAACGACGCCGCCCGCGGGCTCTCCTGATGACTGATGATGAGAGGATATAGCGCCCTGATCATCTCAGGCGTAGCCTGCTTCAGGTTCTTAGAAATTGATGCAGTCAATGGACTGCGCTTATAGGAACAGAAAAGAAAGCCTGCTAATCAGAAAGCCAACTAAATACTTCGATAGCATACCAGAATCTGCAGTGTTCCACACTGCAGATTCTGGTATGCTGTCGAAATATTTAGTTGGTCACAAATTCATTGCGTGCCCTTTGTCGAAAACAACCAGCATTCTGTTGAATCGATCAAAGCTTACCGGTTTTTTATAATTGGTTTACAGGAAAGGAAAGCCGCAGTATATCTGTCACTCGCGGAATCCCGATACTCTGATCCTCGCGGTAGACGAGGAGAATTATGATGTGCATTTCACCATACCAGGCGTGTCGCAGTTAAATCAAACGCTTGGCTGTGGATCCAAAGGATGCAGGTTCGATTCCCGGTGGAGACATGGTGTTTAGTTTTGTGATAACGCGATCACGATGAGTGACAAGTGGAATCTCGTGGTGTCCCGTGGAAACGCGCAAATAAATGGGACACTTCTCGCGGACGCATGGGCGGAGACACTGTCGTCATGAGCCATTAAAGTCTTTTCGCCTAAATTACTGCTCAAGTGCCGAGCTTTCTGCAACGGCGCCACCCAGTGTTCGTTGCTGGGCTTAACCTGATTCGCATCAAATCTGCGAAGGACAGCGCTTCGCAACTGGTCAGAACTGTATTAAATGCAGTAATACTTTAATGTTAACTGTAACTCTTAAAATAAAGATGGAGTACGGCACTTAATCTCATAAAATAAATATACAAGTTTACGCTACGCCTTCAGTACTGAAGTTAGCAGATGCCAACGAGCCGCACCCGCCGCAGTAGGGCCGAACCGTGTGCGCGAAAATACTGCTTACACCACGGTTATCATTTGTGTAAGCAGCTCGGCATTTGTTACAGCTTATTTGTGTATGTTCATTCATACTTATTACGTTCGAAAATAAGACACTTCTGACATATTTTTTTTTTCTTTTTCTGGCCCAGCGGCAGGTATCTAGGGTGGGCCGGTATTCCGAGTTTGCGTCGTTATGGGAAGTTTCGTTTTCTTACTCACTTCACTGGTGTGTAGGCCGGAATTGGATATCGATTCGGCTGCCTCTGTGAGCGGGGATATCCAGTTCCAAGGGAAGGATAACAAAGTCAAGGGAGGGCGATAACAAAACTTTCAAACGAGACTAACATGGAATATTTACCTGGGTTTCATTTCGATGCCTGTGTGAGAAACCTCCCAAACAGCGTCGGCGCAACGATAAACACGAACCTATCCAGCTGTTACTCGCACTTTGTGAAACATAATTTCCAAATTTCACTCGTCGCCATTGCTAACCGCCTACTAGCAAGTGACAGGTGTGGAAGCAGCAGACGGGACCAGAGCTGCCGGGAGACAGAAAGAAGTTTATTCTTTCGGCCTAAGTGCAAGAATTCAAGAACAGGTGTGCAGGATGATATCATGCATGAGCGCGAGGCACTCACATGACCCTTGGTACCAGGTCGGGGGCTTAATATACAAACACAACCCTGCGCGCAGTCCCGCATGACCGCTCTGCACGCACTATACATCACTGCGTCGTAGCTATTAACTTATGCCGCAGAGTAATAGTTAACAAAACAAAGAAAAGGGAAGTTCTGCTGCGTCTCAGTTTACGTGCCTTCTGGCTCGCCAGTTATTTCATTATTTTCACAGGCAAGCTGACGACGCACCCAAGAGTACATCGTGGATAAATAGCAGCCTTAAAGAAAAGCTACAACTAGGGTAATTTGTTCGAATGATTTCACATGGAACTTATTCCTTCTTCGGAATCGTTAACGTACATCGTAATCTCGTAATCCCTAATTTAATGTTGCATGATCATTTTGTGCTCACCCGGTCTCTTTTGTAGGCGGACTGTCATAGACAAATGAACTAGACAATGACAGCCTTTCACAGAATTGTATCTCGAGCTGTTTTCACGTTGTTGGGATCGATGGTCTCCGTCAGCAACTAATCCTGTGGTTGAGATTACAGCGCGTTCGAGCAGCTGACAGTGTCTCGCTCAGCATGGCCGTGTGTGAGAGCGACTGAGCGCGCGGCACTGAACAGTGGACCTAGGGATGAACTTCTTAGAGGGAAAGACATAGATTGCGCTTCACTTGGTCGCATTTCCAATTTGCTTTGTTTACTGGGCATTCATTCATACCCCCGCTCCGGCCCTTGCTGACAGCCTTGTTAATCGTCGTAGTCTGGAAACTGAAAAAAGAAATTCTGAAACTATACTCTCCGTTTTTCTGTGCTCTTCTCAAGTTCACACGATCACACAATATGCAAATGAAAAGTTTTAAGTGCGCCTCTCTATACAAAAAAAAAAAACAGTAGTGTTAGGGATTCGCGTTTTCTTTCCTCTATTGTGGGCGCGAGTGCGGCTTTCATGCACTACATGCAATCGCATCTCAGATGGCGGGTCTATGACGAAGTTATAACCGTTTGGACATGAGTATACAATTCAGGCTGTAGTAGGCCTATTTTTAAATAGTCACGTTTCATTTTTCAGCTCCAAATGCTAGCCGGATCATGCATAGCCCAGCACCGGGAGCGTCAACTTAACTCAAGTTTTCTGGGAGGTGGCGCGACAAGTCGGTTCGGAAAGAGCAGCGGACAAAGCCTAAAAACAGAAAGCTGTGTTAAATGCAGCACATATACAACGATTCCTTTTGGACAGCTCGGTCCCACACCATCTCCTGGCAGCGTGAAAGGCTTTCCCGCGGTTACAGTTCGCCTCGTAGGCTCCAACAGCTTTTGCGGGAGCTGCACTTCGCGCTCACAAGGTGTAATTAAGTAGCTTGAAAAAGATCAGTTGGCATTCCATGTCTATCAAGAACTAACCCGTAGATGGAAATTAAAAGATGAATTGCTTGCGGTATTTTCCATGAGGGTATTTGCCTCGCTATTCCCTGTATTTGTATTCGGGCGTCTGCATGCAAGAATACGGAGCCGCGTTCTGGTGGCAGACGAGTGTCGTCGTCTCGCTCCTTCACGCATCCTTATGGGTATTTCCTTTCACTGCATCCGCGGAGAGAGTATAACTGCAAGTTTCCGCTTTTTGCAGGTGTGTGCAGCGAACAAGCTCTTTGTAAATTGAGCTGCCAACAGAACACCCTAAGAGATATTTTTGACGACCTCCAAGACTCCGTCAACACAAGGAATGACGATGAGCTCAAGAGGTTTTATCGACATTTTTGCGGGTGAGTGGAGACGCTGCTGTTCCCCGGTCACTATGTTTTGTTTTTCTCTCCGTACTTATAAGCTGTATAGTCGCAAGACCAGTGAGATAATGATAAGAATAATACAATTTCATAAGTGCAACAACGCCACAAGGGCATATGAGTTGACACAAAGAATTTGCACCTAGAGTGTATTAACCACATTAGGCCACTTCTTTAAATCACAGTTAAACTACAGCCTTTGTGGATGATGTAGAGCCTCTTAATGCCAGGCACAGAGCCACATGCGAGACATAGTGTTGCCACAAGTTTACATATGTAATTTCGGCACCCGCGTTCGGAAGAAATTTAATGTTTAAGTCATAAGTCATATAAGCCGATGGGAATCGCAAGCTGAAATCGGACCAACCACATGCCCAAAGTGTTCCACACCAGCTGCAGAAGTGGATGTTCGCCACCTGCTATGGACTTGTGCAGGGACAAGGGAATCAAGGACAAAGATTCTGCGCGAAGTGGGTCTAACCACAACAAGGGAAGATGACTTTTCTAAATGGCTCACCGACAACGCTAAGAGCGGGAGCCTGCTCCGGTTCCTCACGGAAAACCATTTACATGAGTTTATATAATATGTCTTATGGCAAGTTTGCGTACAAAAAAAAAAAGTCATATGTCTCGCGTTTTTAAGATAGAGCTGCTGTGTAGAGTGCCATCTGTAGTCACGTGGCAGAGGTGAGTTTAGCTTTTTGTAACTATTGGGACGAAATAAATGAATTTATATGTGGGACAAAGGAGAAAGCGAAGAAAACAGTGAAAGGCCATCTTCAGACCAGTAACAGCCCGAGCCCTCGCGCTTCAACGTCTTCTTCCATTCCATGCGCTGGGTGGCGCCGCAAGAGCTGCAAGAATTTTTCCCGAGCCTAAACACCGCGGCCTTGAGCGAATTGAGAAAGCCTATGATGTCAGCCTGACAGCCAAGCCAGGCGAGAGACCTGCGTCATTACTGGAATTTGTAGACGCCACTTGCGCGATTGAGTAGATGACATATCACTCAGCTAATTGGTCATTTTAAAGAAATTCTGCCATTAGCCTCGGTGGCGCATAATTTAAGTCCTAAGCCAAAGAAGATCCTCGGTGCAAAGGTGGCTGCAGTAAATGCACTTCGTCGTACCGATGTCTCGCATGTTCCTCAGATGGAATGGCTAGCAGACGAGCAAATCGACGGTCTCTCTCATCAAAGCATATATGTTGCGAGCTGGAAGGGTTATTGTGTGCGTATACTAGAAACATTACGTCCAAGAACATACGTGAGGCGTAATATGAAAAAAAGAAGAAAGAACATCCAGGGATCCCATGGTTCACAGTGTTTGTAAGTAACACAAGAAATGGCAGGACGGTGTTAAAATTATTAAAATCGGATGCTGTACTCATATTGACTTATATTGAGCTAACAAAATACTAAAAAGGGACAGCACAAGACAGAAGCGTAAACTAGGAAATACATATTATTTCATCTTCACTAATGTGAATGAATATAAGTTAATCAAAAAGAAAAAAAGAAAAAGGAAACCAGTAGTGACAATACATTAACAAGCACATAACAATCATCAAATCACGTCCTGTCCCTCTTTTCCGATAGAAACATAATTTATTTCGAAGTAGAAGCAACTGAAGAAGCTTTCTCGTATAGCCATCTTCATTTTCGATCAAATTCTTTGAAAACTCCTCCCATTAATCACGTGTGACCTGATTTCGTGATCGCAGCAGGATAGATGCTATCTTAAAAAGGTGTTCACAATTATGACTTCCGCAGTATAAAGCCAGTTTCACAACAAGCCCAGTGTAACGGGATGCTGCATGCACGGAGATCTTGTTGATATTCCGGATGATGGGATCCGTATATAATGATGAGCTCTGGTCATTTGTATATTTAGGGTATGGCGCAGAATGACGTTATTCTGAGCCCAGGAGCTCTTGGAATTCTTCCACGTATTCGGGATTACGATGAGCCGCTGACTGTGGTGATTGATTATTACCCGAAGCTCACCTTGGAGAGTGGGAAGCATACAGATCTTATACTTTTGCATAAACAGGCGCAGCTGTTTCGGAACTTCGGCTCCAGTAGTCCGCACCCATTATGATTGATCGGAGGCCGCCACACGACTTCGCAAAATTGTTCATCAAAACATTCACCATTCCCTGAAAAGGGATGTGGGTGTCGTAACCGGTTGCAGAAGATCAGCTGGCCGATTTTTACGCTCATTGAAGCGTTGACAGGGTGCACAGCTTTGTTCCATAAGTTGTTTGCGTAGCACTCGTTTCGTTATCGAGACCTGCAGCTCCCTTGGCGGTAGCGATGGCCCCGAGTCTACGTCGGGGAGATGAATGAAAGCCGTTGCTTATAGTGTTTACAAGCCATTGTACAGAACAATACCGTCACTGTTTTCGGACTTTTCTCGAACTGTTCTTGCACAGCGACAACCGGGAATCTGACCCTCTCTTTAAGAGTAGCAATGCACTCGACGAATGCTCGCAACGGTTTGTCTCTCCAAGCGCCGGCGCTCGTGCTTTTAAAACACGGGAAACCGTTGCCACTCAAACTATCCAATCCGGAAGCAGCATTTGTCGCCAGCCCGAGAAGTCCAAACAGTGAGCGCGCTGGCCGCCCGCGTCAAATTTGCTGCGGAGCGAGGGGCACTGCAGACACAATTTCGCAGAGCAAGGCACATGTTGTAACATGTGGCTCGCTGATACTTATTTCCAGCGCACTGCCACTCTGCGACACAGCATCGGGGCTTGTCATGGAGCGCTAGCCGGAGATGATTGGCATCTAGCGTAATTGGAAACCGGGCAGCTTGCCTTTGCACAATAGCAGTTAACAATGTAGTGTTGTCGCACCGCAAGCGACCTTGGCGTTTAATATTGTTGCCGGTTTCTAACGAGCGTACGGGCCACCTTGAGATGACGGCAGGTGATGTCATCGTAACTTGTTGGGCAGCGCTGCAAAGAGAAGCAAGGATGACAAGAAGCAGACCACCGCCGTCGTTTGAATTCTTCGCTCCACCGAACTTCGGTACGTTCTAAGACAAGCCAGCACCTCATCCGTGCCTTCACAACAACAATGAACTGATTGATACAATAAACAGGGAAATTAGAAGAAAAAACATGGACATCCAGAATCAGACCAGTCATGACACCACTCTTCGCGCTTCCACTTTCGTCTCTTGTACTTAGTGCCTACAAGAGAACGGCGTAAACGTCGTAACAATGTCGTCATTTTTGCAGACACGAACGAATTTCCACCTTCATTGAGAGAAATAAATTGGGAAACAATGCTTGGCTATTTGTGCGCAGATTTTGATACGTAACTCTCGAACTGATTCTGGAAAAATTCTGTATTGTATAAACTGAAAGCGTATTCTCCTCTTATGATGCAGTTTAAATGTACAGGCAAGTATGGCGACTAAATGCATAGGTCTTTGGAAACGCTATTCAATCATGTCTGAAGCTGAACGCCTCACCTCACGTTTTCGTTAACCCACCTTTTCTCAAACCCACTTCTGAAGTTGGGCTTTCTAACATTCTAATGCTCGCGTAAAGCCTGCACCCCTGTTTATAACACAAATTTAACAAGGAATGACACGTTGCGAATTTTTGGTAGTATTTTTACGACGTAATAACTTTCTGTGTGGTCATAACCTTTTGCGGCCGACTTTTTTTCCTCACAGCTTGCCACTCATGGATAGGGCGCGTATTCCTTTTTGGAGAAAACAAATTGCATAAATTTAATGTTGCTATAAGCCTAGTATACCACGCGAAAGCGCTTATTCGGTGTACTTAATGTTGGTAGATGGTTGTTTTACTCTGTGTTGTCTCGGCCTTCTCGCCATCACCTGCCAGGGGCATTCTGGTGAGGAAGGCCGTGATCTATTCTGACGTGGTGTGACAAAGTCGTAGGCATAAAAGAGAACAAATGCGGAATAGCTCTCAAGTCAACTTTTTATCGTGGCTGTCTTGCGCCCGAAAAAGAACTGAGCTACTCGTCGGCAGCAATAGCAGCAAACATGCTCGCTTGTCGTCGAACAGAGGATGCCCGCCTCACTCAGCGCTCAGTTTAAAGGCGGCGAAGAAACATCCAGACAAAAACCGCAAACGGTGACTATCATAACATGGAGCATTCTGGAAATACTCGCGTGGGTGCAATCCTTCGAAATACATACGCGCCTCTTGCGCGACAAAGGAGATGGTAAAGACGTGTCTCGCGACAACGAGCGTAAACAAAGAGTACATCACGATCGGTGCACCACAATCACGCTGATAAAGCAGCATGCGGGGGGTGGCTGTTAAAAAAAGAACAAAAAGAGATTTCAATGTATCACGGCATTGCTCTCCCCTTAAAGATATATCCCCTTGATGTTATAAACAGAGAAAGGTTAACATAAACTTTAGAAATGTTAAACATAACGGATTCTTTAACGCGCGAAATACGGATTCAGGCGTATAACACGTACGACTTCTGGGTGCGCACGTCGTTGCTGGAATGCTGTCACACCGTCGGGAATAACTTCGTGATCCAGTTGTCCGACGTGGTGAAGGATTTTGTATGGCCATAAGTATCGACGTAACAACTTTTTTCACTTAGTCCGCGACGGCTAATCGGTATCCATACCCAGATTTGGTCTCCCTTCTTGTATGTACTCTGCGTCGCCTCGTCGCAGATCTTATCTTTGGGGGCCGGTTCGTTTCTGGTCTTTAATGCGCAGCCGTGCTTCACCTGCACGCTGAAGTTAAGCGGCGGCGTCTAAGTGCTCCTCGTCGGTTACGTACGGCAGCATTGCGTCGAGAGCTGTCGTGGGATCCCTGCCATCCACAAGCTGGAACGGGGTCGCCCTTGTCGTCTCGTCGATGCAAAGTAGGGGTGGAGTCCCAAGCCTTGCGTGTTCGGCATCGAGGTACATGGCAACGATGTCTGCAATAGTTCAGCTTTGACGCTCCGTCAGTCCGTTTGTCAGGTGGATGGTACGCCGTTGTGAGTCGGTGGCTTGTATGATTATAGGTCAAGATGGAATGCGCTAGCTCCGCTTTGCTCCCCTGTGCGTGATAAGCACTTCTGAGGCGCAGTGTCGCAGGAGAATTTGTTCGACGAAAAACTGTTGGTAGGGATTTCCTTCTGCGTAGCGGGGCATGTAGTCGGTAGCCACGGTGATTCACCTGTTTCCCGTTGAGGCAGTTACGAACTTACCGAGGACATATATCCCTATTTTTTGAAATGGCTTAGATGGGGATCGTATCGGGTTCAGTAGACCATGCAGGTCTCATCGGGTTTGTCTTGCGTCGCTGACATTCACGCCATGATTCGACATTATGGGCAATGTCGGCAGCTAACCGTGCCCAATAAAACATCTCCCAGATTCGGTGCAGCATGCGTGAAAGGCCGAGATGTCCTGCTGTTGGATCATCATGGAACGCCCGTAGAATTTCCTCTCTTGAGGTTTGCAGGTGCAGCAAGGTGGGCAGATCCGTTGGATGCAAAGTTCTCCGTAGCAAGGACGTCGTAGTGCAACGCGAATGACAACTCATACCTGAACAAAGCAGGAGGAGGCGCGATAATCGGCCTAGTGTCGCAATTCAGAGTCCGAGCCCTGCCGTTGTCCGAAACTGCTGGCGCTTACCGATCCCAAGAAGATGTCTTCGCCATTTTCTTTCGGGGGAGCGTCGATGGCGCTCGGGATAGATAGCCTGAGTTTCAATGCCCAGACTTGTAGACCGTACAGAAATGTATAATTCCTGAAGACAGAACCTCCATTGAACAAGGCGGCTGGAGGGGCTTTCAAATTCGTGAGCCAACAATGCGCTTGGTGATTGGTCACAACTTTGAATGGTTGACAGTTCAGACACGGATGGAACTTCGAAGTGGCCTAGAATGTAGTGAATCACTCTTTCTCGGTCGTTCAGTAATTGAATTCATCTTTTGATCAATAACGGCTAGCATACAAGATAAATTTTAGCCGATGGTGGCTGCACCTCATCAGCAGGGCCGGCAGGTTTTTAGTCGTCATCTGTAATGAACACAAGGGAACTTGTGTGCGATAGGGTAAATTCAAGCTAGTACTACCCTTTTGCATATCACTGCAATATTGTAATTTTTTGTTGCTTCAAATGGCAGTTCTGCACAACAGAGCAATAAATAATTGCCATACTGTGCGTGTATTTGTGTGCAGAATATGTCCTTTAATGAAATGTGTGTTGTACACAAATAAAGCATGCAAACTCAGCCAGAATTGTGTAATGGTTACACTGCAACAAAAAGAAAAATGCAACAACGCCATCGACAAAGCTATCGCTGAACTGTCCTCACTATTGTCTTCTCCTTGGTGCCAGTGCTGTTATTGTGCAGCTTTCCTGTGTGTGTGCGTCAGTGGTGCCATCTCCAAAACTCTAATGTTTTCTAAGCTGATAAAAGCTGTGCAAAGCAGCTGGTTACTACAGTAGCACACAAAAGAGCACCGAAATTTTAAAAGCAAGAAATAGCGACTACTCTTGACAACCTTTGCATACACCTTAAGCAATAAGTAATAGTTATATCGGTGAGTACATGGTTAGAAGTTCGGGCACTGCAAACAGACATAAGAAAATGCAGTTAATTCTGAAACTGCATGCTGTCGGCTATCTGGGAAGGAGTGCATAACTGCTTCCTTATTAACAAAGCACATTAGAGACACAAAGCATCTTGCCTGCGTACACAATTCATGCCATTTGGCCCATCGATCATTGCTCGCAATGATCTCAGGACAGGCAGATTTTCGAAGAGGGCTGCTTTTTTGCGACATCACTGTCGAATTCATTATTCTGGTCGCATACCAGCGATTGTTCTCACCAGCCAACTAATGGGGGCCATATGGTGGCAGGTGCCGATCCTTTTCCTAAAAAGCACTGAAGTATCTTTAGCATGGAATGAAACAAACATCGCTCTCACCACTAGCACTTCCTTACATTGAGTAAAAACTCATTGTCCCGCTCTAGTCTCACGCACACACACACACACAAACCAACACAATAATACAGTACTCCGTGATACTGCTGTTTTCGCGAGCCTGCTAGCATCATCCAGTAAAGGCTGGTCACTCCCTGCGCACTACACTGCTCGAAAACTGTTTGCACAAATAACGCAGCCTGCATGTGCAGTCAGATCGAGATGAAATGTGGACACGAATGCTCCCTTTCTTACCTTGCAATTTCCCGCAAATGACTCGAGCGTTCAAATGCGTGGCTGGGACTGCCAGTAGTTCCATTCAGTCCGAGGCGGTTCATTATGTTGTACACAAGAGAAATGTGTGTTTTTCGCACGTTCCACTCCGACTGCATGCGTGTAATCGCGAAGAAACAAGATAGCATACGTCGCGCAAGAGTGATTCAGAGCCTGCTTGCTTTACTATTCACATAACCATGAACTACAGCACTCAGCACTCTAACTCAGCGTTAGCCACCAATTTACGCTTATTGTGCACCCAGTTATCGCGCACTCATGCGCAGAATGCAGCACATGCAGACTAGCAAACAAATCAGCAGCCTGGCCAGGTTAATTTCAACGTGCACTTACCGGTCTTGTGGCACTCCCGCTTTTGTTTAGCTGCTTCCTCCTTCCACTTTTGCTTTAAATTCATCCAGCATGTTTAAGCTGGACTGGATCCCGTCGCGTCACCTTGTGGTTCGAATTATATATTCGTGCAATTGCCTTACATGTGCGGTGCCTAAACTAAACCGCGGTGCCGTCTTGTGCTAAAAAGAGCATCGAGCACAAATTCAACGCCAGAAATGTGCACCTCCGCATCTTCCATCGTCTGCAAGCTCGTCAGCTGTTATGTACAATGTGGCCAGTTGAAACCATGATTCGTTCGAAAGAAGCAGGAAACGCTATTTGCAACGCCCGTTAGTCGCATGTTTCTTTAAAAAACACTTCTAGCATTTATGCTTTATGAGTGTTAAGTAAAATAAGTAGTTTTATTGCCGCACAGTGCACGTTATTGTAATGAAATGTTCGTTAATCTCGATCACAGCGAGCTCTGTGCCCCGGCATTCGAGCGCGTGCTTGACTTGACGAAGCAAGTCGGCGTGAAAGTCTATGAAATGCGCCGGCCTACTTGGGCGTTTTGAACTTGACTTGGTGCTCTAAGCCTGCTTGCCCAAGTCAAGTCCGAGCAAGTTTCAAGTGACATCTCTGAATTCGGGGGTGAGTGTGCAGTGTACGGCGATGGCCACCTGAACCGACGGCTTTGTGACACAATTCTCCTTTACGCAGACAGTTCTCGATTTCTGCGGTCGTTCAGCGGGGCTCGGCCGTGGGGCTTCGATTACAAAACCGCGGTGGTGAAGGATGTGGCCGGACTTACAGCAGTGGAAGCATAGTGGCCGGTTGTTCTAGTCCTCCATGCATCCCACTTCCTGGGACTTGAAGGTCGTTCGTAGGCTTGGCGTGCAAGGACCAAGAGGCTTTGCTGAGAAGTAGCCGGTTCGCGTCGACGGGCTTCAAGAGTCGCGTCGGGATGCAGGACGACGCAGTGCGGCGGCATAGGTTGCGTTCCATAGTTCTTGAGGAACGCTTGTCGGTGGCAGTGTTGCACCAAGCGCCTGCTGTTGTTCTTCGCGGTTGATGTCCGAGAGCGTCGCTATATGTTGGGGCTGTGGTGATGGCAGTATCAGGTGCAGTTCTTTTCTGACCACATCACGGATAATATCTCGGAGGCGGTCTCCACTTGCAAATGAGCCGTTGTACCTACAATGCTTCAAGAGAAGAATTTACTGGCGCTGCGGGCATCCATACTCCTTTCGGTGGTAGATGCTTCCGCTTAAAATCACACCACAGTTTTCAGCAGGTCAGTTACAAGGCCAGCAAAAACCCACTCTTTAACGTCTCGCATCAAACATTTCAGTTTCTTCCACTTCTGTCATGTTAGGATCAAGTCGACGAAAGAGGCACTTCACTTCCTCAACATATGCCAGGACAGGTTTATTTGGGAGTTGAATCCCTGATTGGAGAAGGGCTTGTGCTTTTTCTTTCCTGAATACACTGGTGAAGGTATTCAAGAGCTCCACCCTGAATGTATCCCAATCCAATAAAGAACTCTCATGGTTCTCAAACCAAGTTTTCGCAGGTACCTGAAGTGCGAAATAAACTTCCCTGAGCTTTGCTGAATCGCTTCAAGCGTTAAATCCCGCCACGAGGTCAAGAGGTCTCTTCAGTCTTCCGCATCCTCATTGGACAGTCCTTGGTGGATGGGGGCTTCCGACGCTGCACGAAGACCAGGGGTGGCTTCTGTTCTTCAGGTATATCCGGGGGTAGTCCACGTTGACACGATTCAGCACTTCAACCAAAATGTCACATAGTAATGACCAAGTCCTAGTAACACAAGAGAAGACTGACGTAAAGCACTGAAATGAACTTCTTATTTAGCTGAATTGCACCCACAAAGGAACTAAGCAACTTGGCGGCGGCAATAGCAGCAAACGTGCTCGCTGGTCGTCGAAAAAAAAGAATCGTCGTTTCATTCACCAGCGCTCCCCAGACGGCCATTGGCGTACGAAGGACGACCGATGGACGTCCGTTTTCAGAGGTTTGGACGTCTGACGGAGATCTAGTTATGTTCGACATACGTACAGCGGACATCCGTCGGACAGTCATTTATGGACCCGGATCGCGTCCCGCGGACGTCGATGGACACCCGGAGGGGGAACTTGCTCGCAGGGCCCGTTATTGGTGTGAAAACTTGACAATAGCATTTGTGAAAAGCTCGCCAAATGCATGCCATAAAAATTTTAGTTACAAAATAGTACTCAATGCCTTTGTCATGAAAGAGTAACGCAGATAACAGCCCACACGGGCAGCAATGTCCGACGGACGTCTGCTTAAAGTCCTGTACGTCCGAAGCCGGATCGGGACATCATCCGAAAGAACGAAACACATCCGAAAACGGTCTCCCGAATTGTGACATGAGCCGGCAGAACGTAGAACAGCAGAAAACGGACGTCCGAATGGGGATATTCGTCGGGCATACGAGAGATCATCGTTCTTGGATCTACATGCAAACAGTTGTTTCAGAAAAATATTATCTTGAACAGACCTCAACAAGAAGTTATAGTTCATGTGTGGACACTGGTGATTGCGATGGAATAAAAAGGACTACCAAGAGAATTTCCGACTGACATGCACTCAATATGGCATCAAAGTGCCAGTAAAAAAGAAAACGTTCCTGCGAATCATTGCGATTTATATCAAGTTATCAATTGTCGCGTTTTGTTGCGAAAAGCTTTATTTTTGGGAAGCTGTCGGAATGGTTCTGCGGCGTTCAGTAGATTACCGGCTTCTTCGCACCGCTGCTTGGACGCGCTCACTGCTTTCTGATCCTAATTAGTAATTTCGTGATTTCATTCATCGATATTTCAGTCGCCATGTTTGTTTACATATATCAGGCTCTTAAATGGTTTCGGCCTTATCTTGACGGCCTTGTCTGCTTTAATGCAAAATGATGCACATTGTTTATTGTGCCACAATAAACATTTAATTTGAAGTATTTATTTTGGAATTATGTGATAACATGCTACATATATAGAGCCCGCTTAACACATTTAGATACGAATTAACAAATTGTACGATAAGGCAACAGATATTACTGTGATGTTCATATTCATTTCTCATATCTGCTGTGCGTATAATGTTTTATAAAGTGTAAGCCCTGTTTTTGCTCTCATGTACATATCCATTTTTAGTTGTGCTGTGAAATCCACTGCGAGACGCTGCCGGTAGACCCCCAGGGCCCAGTCAAGCTGTCTGTGACTGCTTTTTCCCTGGTCTCTCCTGGGGACCCCCAACTCATCATAATCATCATCAGCCTGACTATACCCACTGCAGGGTGAAGGCCTTTACCGCATTTCTCTAATTAACCCGGTTCTGTGCTAGCTGCATCCACTTGACCCCTGCGAACTTCTTAACCTCATCCGCCCACCTTACTTTCTGCCGCCCACTGCTACGCTTTCGTTCCCTTGAAATCTAGTTTGTTACCCTAAGCGACCATCGGTTATCCTTTCTTCGCACTACATGTCCTACCCATGCCCATTTTTCTTCTTAATTTCCACTAGAATGTTAGTAACTTGAGTTATTTCTCTGACCCACTCTGCACGCTTCCTATCTATTAATGTTACTCCTACCATTTTTCGTTCCATAGCCCTTTGAGTTGTCCTCAACTTAAGTAGAACCCTCTTGGTTAGCCTCCACGTTTCAGCCCCATAGGTGAGTACAGGTAAGATGCAACTATTGTATACTTTCCTCTTGAGCGATGCCGGTAAGCTGCTAGTCCTTATCTGTGAGTGCTTGCCAAATGCGCTCCATCCCAATCTTATTCTTCTTGTTATTTCCTTTCCATGGTCCGGATCTGCGGTTACTACCTGTGCTAGCCGAGGTTTACAAAAGCTCACCATCTCTGAAAACATGCATGCAAACCAGCATGCATGGTTGTAAAAACAGCATTTTCGATTATTTTTTATTCTTTATTGTAAAAACTGCATAAGCAATCTGCAGTAAAAAAATAGTCATGCTACCACTGCATGCAAAAATAGACAAAATGACATGATAAAAAGCAGGCTGACTGGAGTACTATGAAATTTTGAATTATTAAAAAATATTCTTGGCCATGACAGCTCTTCCCTTGGGAAGCTGGAGGAGGAAAATATTTATGGAAACCTACTATTTGGGAACTGGTAAGGAGATTATCAAGTACTCTACGGATGGCCTCAAGGCGGGATGCAGGGTACCACTACTCGCAGGTCTAAGCTACATAAATCAGGCTGAGCTCCTCCTGCAAAAGAAGGGAGAATAAAATTCAATTTATTTGTGCTGAAGTTTGATTATATCCAATTTAAACTGCCAGTTTTCCTCAAATGAGTTTTTCAGATGGCACTCTACGCGTGCTTCTCTATTCATAAAGGTCATATAATAGAAAGGCCATATAACTGCAGCAAAACCCATGCAGAACACCAAAAGACACATAAGTAGTTTGAGCAGAACCTGGATTTAGTATTTCAATGTTTCTATGTCATCTTTTTCAACATGCCACTCTGACCAAACATAGCATGTTATGATTTGCTGCTATGTGTCCTCAGCAATGCTCAAGACATGAAGTGTACATGCAGAAAAACTAAGTATAAAGGATGCATTATATTATCATCGAGTACCGCCACAAAGTTGCATCATTACACAGGCACGCATTGGGGGCAGAAAACTGCATTTCAAGTGGCCTAACGAACAAATGTCTAAATTCATTGTTCCATCTCTGAAAAGAAGTGATCAATAACATAATTAAATATTGTTACGTTATTCTGCAAACTACACAACGTTTGCTGGCTTCCGTGTACCCTTCCTGAAGGCACTCTCGAGTCTTGTCAGGGGCATATCGACATCAACATGTAGGCTAGCAGGAAAGCGTCTCCTTAGAGAAATTTGAGGAGGTAACTTATGTTAATGTAACCAATAACATGAAATCAACAGCACCAGAATAAAGATAGAGATTTAAAACGTAGCTAATCCAAATGGCAAACCATGGCCCACTACGGTAATTGCGCATTTTTCATGCTTCTACAAGAGGTAAAAACAAAGTTATTTGTTTACCACAGTCCTCTATGTGACATTGCAATAATAAGGCTTGCAGTTACACAAAACAAACAAAGAAAGCTGACAACCATAAGCTCCCGATATATTACCAGAAGTATGCAGCATGAATTTTAAATAGTTACTCAAATATGGTTTCATAATTTTGGCAACCAGCTGTCACGCAAGCAATGGATTTCATTACTACCCACCACAAATAAAAAAAAAGAATTATGGTCTCTATGTATGCTGCTAGCTGTACACAAGAAACACTTTTGAGGCAGGGGCAGATTTAAGGGGAAGAGCAGTGGGGGCCGCCTGAACTGCCCCGCTGCAAAGACGGCCCATATTTTCGCCCCATGTATAATCAGGGAGAAAAGTATGTGGACAACGCCAACTGCAATCAAAGCGCATAACTTTCACGTCGACCAGGAGTATCGGACCATACTTGTCGATGTGAAAGTTGAATATTACTTCTTTTATGTGATTAAAAAATACGGTGATAATTGGTTTACATCGATATTCAAGCCCAAAATCTCCAGACGTGCAGTCCAGAGACTTTTGCCCCCATAGTACAAGCCACCACTTTGGTAAGAGATTAGTAATAAGTGTATAAAAGACGTGAGTGATATGCCACAGCCATAGCTACAAAAATGGTATTGACATCGGAGTACTACCTTACAGCAGGACCTAGGGCATCACAAATGCGAGTTATTGCCCGCTGGGCCTCATTTCTATAAAAAAAGGGGGCAGCATAAAGCTACCTCTACAGATAATATTACATATTTTTTTCTGACGTCAAGCATCAGTTCGAATTAAAGATGTCACACAGTGTTGCGAATGATTTGGGAGCCCTTGCAGCTTTCTTGCACGATTGAACGAAACAGCTCGCCATCTTCAGAAATGCATGTAACAAACAGTCATATAGGAACAAAAATCATTAAAGGAATGAAAACAACACTTCAGATAACGCTACCATGTTTCTAAGTGCAAAGTCCATCACTCCAAGTCATATAAGTATGTGTACACCTCTGTACATCAACTAAACAGAAACAATGCAGCGAAGACTAATAATTCAGTGTCTGATAACACTATTATAAGGGGATAAGGCTACGGTTATTAGTGCCATTTTGCCTTTAAGCTACAATACATTTGTTCCAAGCTTAAAACCCCAAGGTTCACGCCTGTCCCACCCACAGCAATAGAACGCACATCTGACTCGTCTGCAGAGAAAAAGCAAGCTAGACTACAGATACACCCTTAGTTATGTTTGTCTGGTATTTCTGAGGTTGACGAATCTGACTTGTCAATAGCATGTGTATGAATAGGGATCCTACGACATTTGATGCATCTCATTTTCTGGAGTGGTTGTTCTTTGATGGCCACATATGAGGTGCGCTATAATTTACGGTTTGGCTTGGTTTTGAAGGTTTAACGTCCCAAAGCGACTCTGACTATGAGAGACGCCGCAGTGGAGGACTCCGGAAATTTCGACCACCTGTGGCTCATTAACGTGCACTGACATCGCAAAGCACACGGGGGCCTAGCTTTTTGCCTGCAGCGGAAAGCGGCCGCCGAGGCCGGGATTCGATTGCGCGTGCTCGGGCACAGTAGTCGAGTGCCCTAACCCCTCGCAACCCCGGCGGGGCTCTTCTATAATTTATCCAACTTGGCGTAGCTTCATTCTGTGACTAACAGATAGCATGTACATAGTAATCCACTCCTACGTTGAGCACGTGAGTGCCTGGCATGTGCTTTTCGAAATGTCATTGCGTCCATAGCAGCTCCAAACTATAGAGAAGAGGCAGATAGTGTGAGTTAGCAGTCTCTAGTCTTTCTATGCATAAGCCAATCTCCCTTGATGCGCGGTTGCTTACCGTAGCAGATGTGAAGCAGCAGCTCCTGGTCCCTCTACGCATAAGCAACTTTGCCTCGATGCGTGTCTGCGCACCGTATCGAAGAGGCAGACGACGTGAAGCAGCAGCTCCTGATCCCTCCACGTATAAGCCACTTTGCCTTGATGCTTGTCTACGCACTGTAGTAAAGAGGCAGACGACACGAAGCAGCAGCTCAAGGTGCCTTTACTCATAAGTCATTGTACTTCGATGTGCGGCTGCGCACTATTGAAAATGTACAGACGACGTCACACGACAGCTCCTGGTCCCTCTACGCACAAGCCACTTTACCTCGATGCGTTTCTGCACACCAGAGAGAAGAGGCAGATGACATGGCACAGCAGTTCCTGGTCCCTGTACGCATAAACCACTTTGCCTCGATGCATGTCTGCGATGCATTTCGCAAAGCGCATGCCAAAATTTCACATATTCAAACTAAGACTGAACGACCATGTAAACTTAAAATACTAGCTACTTACTTCAAGGAACAATGCCAAAAAGTGACATGGCGGACAATAATAAAAAAATTTGCAATGAGGATTGATTAGGCCAGTGTTACATCCGGTATGTCAACAATCTACAAACATTACAGTCCAAGGGAAGTCCCGTGTGTTTAAAATCTTATGATACTCAAACAACTTCAGCCTGAGAATCATGATTCAATAATAATAATGTAGATATTTATTTATTTATTTTCAATACTCTCACGGCCCGGAGGCATTACAGAGAAAAGGGATATACAAAATCGGCTATAGTCTCCTTAAAGTTTTCAACATCGGTGATGGCAGTGACGAAGGCAGGGAGATGGTTCCAGTCATTTAGAGTTTGAGGAATGAATGTATTCAAACAAAGTGTAGTTCGGCAGTGCGGGATCCCTACCTTGAAGCTGTGACCAATGCGTGAGGATATACCAGACAGAGGAAGAAGTAATTGATCTTTGAGAATAGGATTAGTATAATAAATTCGATAAAAAAGACATAAGCGAAAATATTTACGACGCAGAGAAAGAACAGGAAGACCAAGGGTTGATTTTATTATGAACGATAACGCGGGCGGCGCGGTTCTGAACGGACTCTAAAGTGTTTAATAAAGTCACCTGATTAGGATCCCAAATAGAGCATGCATATTCTAGTTTGGGTCCTATTAACGTCCTATACGCTTAACGGAACTGTTTGCAGCTGTAAAATGGCGGTGTAAGAAGTCTAGTGTGCAGTTAGCCTGGTTAGATATATAGTTCACTTGCAGTTTCCAAGAGAGAATATGTGTTATGCGAATGACGAGATATTTGTATGATGAAATAGGTGACAGCAGAGTCTTATTAAAATGGTAGCGAGTGGTGTTATCACGATTTCGGCAAGAAATACGCATGCATCGGCAGTCAGTAGTGTTAAGCTTCTTAAGCCAGTCGCTGCACCGTGAAGAAATTGTATCCAAGTCTAACTGAAAACATCCTTGTCTAGGGAATTAGTAAGGACACGGTATAGAACAGCCATCTGCAAAACGTTTGATGTGGGAAGAAACATTGTTAGGGAGATCATTACCAAAAATTAGAAACAAGAAAGGGCCTAACACAGAACCTTGAGGTACTTCAAAAGTTACACAAATAGGAGGCGTGTCATAAGAGTTGACTGTGACACATTGGCTTCGGTTAGAAAGAAAACGTTTAATCCAGCCCAATACCTGATTCTAAGTATTCAGAGCACTGAACTTAATTAGTAGCACGTCATGCGAAACAGTGTCAAATTCCTTAGCAAAATCCAAACAAATACAGTCCACAACGAAGTTAGCATCCAGAGCTCGAAAACGATCATTAGTAAAAGAGGAGAGTTGCTTTTCGCACGAGAAAAGTCTTCGGAAGCCATGTTGGTTGTGGGGATACACGTTATCCCACTGTCCTTTCTAACCAGCGACGAGCACGGCCGAGTCACGAGACGACGCGCGCTCGCCAAGAGAGGGTGGGTGAGAAGGCACTTCGCGTTTCTCTCGCTCCCCATACAATGCTGCGACACCACAACATCGCGCTGGTAACCTAGGGAAGGGTAACATTCCAAACGCGAGGAGGAACGAATTGCTTCTCTCGTCTGGTCCCGAGAAACAACCGATTACTTCTCGGTATGCAATACCAAGAGGGATAAAACCTAGGTTCCCGGTGGAGGGGGGGGGGGGGAGCCTCTCTTTCCTCGCCTGCACCCGGAGACCCTGGACGCATAACCTTGACCTTCCCTACCTGCCGACGACTATGACGACCCGGTGAGCCACTTTTCCCCCTTAGAAAGCTGACGGCACGAGTGATCACTGAGAAGCTGATAGAGGTATTCACCAGGTTCGGTTTCCCAGAGCAGCTCATCACGGATAACACGTCCTATTTCACTGCGAAGGTGTTCGTAGATTCGTGCGATGCACTTGGCATTAGGCACAATAAAACGACCACCTATCATGCCCAATTGAACCCCACGGTCAACCGCAACATCAAGCACATGCTTGTCGCGTTCTCTGAAAGGCACAGAGATTGGACTCTTATCTGCCGGAGATCGCGTTCGCTTTGCGGTCGACTATTAACCGATCGGCTGGGTATGTGCTGTCCACTCTCAATCGGGGTAGAGATCTGCTAAATCCGATGGACCGGGTTCTAACGGACAGCAGAAAGACGCCAGTCGCTTCATCGGCATGAGCTGATTACGCGACGCAGCTGCGCAAAAATGACGGCGGCCTTACGCAAGGCTCGCCGCAACCTGAGTACTGCTAGGGCGCAGCAGAAAGCACAGTACGACCGCTTGCATCGAAACGTTCACTACAAAGTGAGCGACCTGGTGCTTCGGCGCCAACACGTCCTCAGCGATGCTAGCAAACAGTTTGCGGCCTCGTTGGCGCCGAAATGGATCGGGCCTTGCTCAAGATTTCTTCGCTCGTTTACAGGCTGGATGACTGGCGGTAGAAACCGACAGGCGGACCCGTGCACGTATGCAACCTGAAGCGATATGTGCAACGAGACGAGTGGGTAGAGGACGCCGCCCGACCCGCGCCGCAGTCGGAAAACGAGCGCTCCGATCAACCGGCGAACAGCACGCCCCGCTGTAACTCGTGCCATAGGCAGAAATAGAATCTGCATGAGCAGCCTAGAGCGAGGGCGTTAGTCGGCGGGCAGTCTCGGTTGTTGCATGAGCGGGCTCATGCCAATCGCCAACGTAAGACTGGCTTGCGTCAACCCTCATGACAGTCGTGATGGGTGAGCCACTAAGCAGCACGCGCTGTGTAAGTTGGTTATTTACATCTGTGTTGACCTTTGTAACGCAGATGGAAAAGAAGCAGGGCACATTCGAACGACATCTTTCGCCACCAAAAACCAGCCACCGCACAGCATCGTCAGGGAGCCGTCATCCAACGCCACACCTCGCTTAAGAGAACCGGCTACCACCTCGAGGTACCTGGCCGCCTTGTCTGCAAGCGACGCTTCATCGGAGCTTCCCACCCGCTGACCGGGCGACACCGCTGCCCGCGTGAGCACATCCGGCTGCTTTCACGATCTGCGCCGCAGAAACCGACCACATCAAGCCAACAGCGCAGCTGCGGCTCTATTAAGACCGCAACCATAGACCTGGCAGGAAGACCATCACGGAGGCAATGTCGCAGCTCATGGCCTCGGTCCGGAAGCCAGCTGACCCAGCACCACAGGAAGACGCGGCCACGGACCTGGCCTCAAGGCAGCTGCAACCGAGGTGTAGCAGGGCGTTCAAGCTCACCTTAGAGGCGCAGCCGCTCTTGTGGAGGCTGATCTCGGGCCAGCACCCCTCATCTATCGTCATCCGAAGGGAAGCAAAGCCTGGAGCAGCAGACCGGCGGGGGCGTGGCGCGGACGTCGACGGACACCGACAAGAGCCAGAGGACCTCGCAGTTCGATCCCTGGTTGGCTAGAAAAGATTAATTCCCGTTGTGCCCGCTTCTACGTTCGGGAGGCTTCTTAAGGAGGGGAGGATATACACGTTATCCCACTGTCCTTTCTAACCAGCGACGAGCGCGGCCGAGTCACGAGACGACGCGTGCTCGCCAGGAGAGGGTGAGGGAGAAGGCACTTAGCGTTTCCCTCGCTCCCCATACAATGCTGCGACACCACAGCATCACGCTGGAAACCTAGGGAAGGGTAACATTCCAAACGCGAGGAGGAACGAATTGCTTCTCTCGTCTGGTCACTAGAAACAACCGATTACTTTTCGGTATGCAATACCGAGAGGGATAAAACCGCGGTGCCCGGGAGGGAAAAGCCTCTCTTGCCTCGCCTGCACCCGGAGACCCTGGACGGATAACCTTGACCTTCCCAACCGGCCGACGACTACGCCGACCCGGCGAGCTCCCCAAACTCTTGTGTTATCGGATAGAACAATCTTCCGCAGCGTGTGTTGTTGCCCTGCGTTAGGGTTAATAAACTGCTAGCTAGCGTGCCCAGTTCGTTGCCTATTTCGTCCGGACCTGCCAGGGCTGCGACTGCGCCACGGGTTGAGGACACGTGTCGCGTGCGAGTAACGCCTGCGTGAAGTTGGTACGGGAGCTCGCCTACCCCGCCAGCTGTGCGCAGTTGTAACCCCATATCAGTTCAGTTCAGTCTGACGTGTCCGACTCTTCGTGACCCTATGGACCATGTCACGCCACGCTTTCCGGTCTCGCACTATCTTCCGAACATCACACACCTTCATCTGCAGTGCCTCGAGGATGCCATCTAACCATCGCGTTCGCTGCCTACCCCTTCTCCGGCGACCCTCAACCTTTCCCAACATCAAATCTTGCTCCAGCGACTCCTCTCTTCTCATCAGATGACCAAAGTAGCTGAGCTTTAACTTTAGAATTTGACCCTCCAATGAGCAGTCAGGGTTTATGGTCGACAATATCGACTGATATGATCTTCTGGCAGTCCAAGGAACTCTCAAGAGTCTTCGCCAGCACCACAATTCAAACTGCGTCAATTCTTCGGCGGTCAGCCTTTTTCTCAGTCCAACTCTCGCATCCATACATCACAACTGGAAAGACCACAGCACGAGTTATACGGATCTTGGTTGACAGACTGATGTCTCTGCTCTTTACTAGGCGGTGAAGGCTAACCATTGCTCTCTTTCCCAGAAGCAGGCGTCTCCTAATTTCATGGCTGCAGTCTCCTTCTGAGGTAATCTTGGAGCCCAAAAAGAGAAAATCTGTCACAGCTTCCACTTCTTGTCCATTGATGCTCCAGGACTTGATAGGGCAAGACGCCATGATCTTTGTCTTTTAATGTTAACTTTAAGCCCAAACTTCTCACTCTCTTCTTGTACGCGCATCAGAAGTCTCTTGAGCTCCACTTCACTTTCTGCCATTAAACTGGTATCATCCGCATATCTAAGGTTGTTGATACGTTTTCCAGCAATCTTCACTCCAGCTGAAGACTCGTTCAGACCGGCTTTCCTCATAATGCACTCTGCATATAGATTAAATAGGCAGGGCGACAGTATGCAGCCTTGCCTCCCTCCTTTCTCAATCGGAAACCAATCAGAAAGACCATGCCCAGTTCTGACTGTGGCCTCTTGTCCTTCATACAGGTTCCTGAGGAGACAGATGAGGTGAGTTGGAACTCCCATCTCTTGAAGAGCTTGCCACAATCTGCTGTGATCTACGCAGTCAAACGCTTTCGCATAATCAATAAGGCAAAAGCAGATGGGTTTCTGGAGCTCTCTTGCTTTTTCCATGATCCAGCGAAAGTTGGCAATTTGGTCTCTAGTTCCTCTGCCCTTGCGAAACCCAGCTTGCACGTCCGGAAGCTCCCGACCACATACTGCTGCAGCCTACCTTGGAGGGTTTTCAACATCACCTTGCTAGCATGCGAAATAAGCGCGATCGTGCGGTAGTTGGAACAATCTTTGGCACTGCATTTCTTTGGAATGGGGATGTAAACGGACCTCCTCCAATCCTGTGGCCACTGCAGGGTTGTCCAAATTTTCTGACATAATGTATGCAGAATGTTACAGCGTCATGGTTGAGGTTTTGTAGCAACTCAGCTGAAATGTCATCAATTCCGCTAGCTTTGTTCTTAGCAAGGCTGGCTAAAGCCCTTTCAACTTCACTCTTCAGGATGCCCGGCTCGAGATCAGTAAACACAACCCTCTTATGTTGGGTTTGCACATTCGAGTCCTTTTTGTACAGGTCTTCTGTGTATTCCTTCCACCTCTTCTTTATCTCTGAGAATTCAGTGAGGTCCTTGCCTCGTTTGTCCTTTATCACGCCCAGCTTAGCACAGAAGCTTGCGTTGATATTGTCACGAACAGGGATTTATGGGTATCGGCAACAGGGGCAGATACACACAGTCAAGACAGAGGTTCCCGGGAAACGGTACCACGAAGACACAAGCTCAAGAGTCCACAGTCCTAGCTAGCCGAAGCGCGCGAGAGTCTCCAACTTCTTCGTCGTTCAAGCGCTACCTCGAACCGTCAGATGGCATTATCCCCCCCCCTCGAAAAAAAACCGCACTCACAGAAAAAAAAAACTGATCCGGATGGCAAATACGACTTTCAGCGGGTAAAATACGGCTTCATGCGAAGCACATGCACCAGGTCAGACGAGCACTGATGACTAGAACTCGCTACTGTTCCGTCTGGAATAACCTCGTACGTAAATTCTGAGAGGCGACGCAACACTCTGTAGGGTCCGAAGTAACGATTGAGAAGTTTTTCTGACAGGCCTGGGCGCCGGACAGGTGTCCACACCCAGACTTTGTCACCAGGCTGGAACACGACATAGCGATGGCGGTCGTTATATCGGCGTGCATCTGTTGCTTGCTGTTTTGTAATGTGATTACGGGCGAGTCGGCGCGCTTCCTCAGCGTAGTTGAATTCTTCTGCGTCAGCGGTAAGCAGCTGGTCGTCAGCCGCACATGGCAGCATAGCGTCAAGCTTGGTCTGTACATTGCGTCCGTATACTAGGCGAAACGGAGTGAATCGAGTTGTTTCTTGGACGGCCATGTTGTATGCAAACGTGACATAAGGCAATATCTCGTCCCATGTTTTATACCGGACATCCACATACATGGCGAGCATGTCCGCTATTGTTTTGTTTAGTCGCTCAGTAAGGCCATTAGACTGAGGATGGTAAGCAGTAGTCTTTCGGTGATGTGTCTGGCTTAGTTGGAAAACTTCTTCAAGAAGACGCGCTGTAAATGCCTTGCCATGATGAGTGATGACGTATGAAGTGGTGCCATGGCGGAGGACAATCTGCGTCATGAAAAATTGTGCCACTTCGGAGGATGTTGCACGTGGCACCGCCATAGTTTCCGCGTAACGTGTCAGATAATCTGTAGCCACGATAATCCACTTATTGCCAGCTGATGATAGAGGAAAAGGGCCAAGAAAGTCCATACGAATTTGGTCGAATGGTACTAGCGGTGGGGGAATAGGCTGCAGGAAACCCGCTGGTTTCAATGGCAGTGTCGCTGGCACTAGCGGGAACCACTAACATATCGATGAACGGTGGCGGTAAGTTTGGGCCAGTAGTAGGCCTGGCGCACTATGGTAAGAGTGCGTTCAAAGCCCAAGTGTCCAGCGGTGGGTTCATCATGGCAAGCATGAAGGATTGCATCGCGGAGATCTGCAGGGATGACTAGAAGATGGGCTCGGTCACTGTTGCTGGCGCTTTTCTTGTAGATTATTCCGTCGCGCGTACAGAAGGATGACAAGTTCTTAGCAAACAGTCGAGATACTGTAGAATCGAAACCCTCCAGATGATCGATCACAGTTTTGAGGTCTGGATCAGCCCGTTGCCTGGCCTTTAAATCAGAGGAACTGATAATGCCAAGAAAATAGGCGTCTTTATCCGTACTGTAATGGGCCAACTCCACGGGTGATCGAGACCGTGTGTCAGCATCTTCATGTTTACGTCCGGATTTATAAACGATAGAGTAATCAAACTCCTGCATACGAAGGCTCCACCGTGCAAGACGTCCTGATGGATCTCGAAGACTAGCTAGCCAACACAAAGCATGATGGTCTGTCACAACTTTAAATTTACGGCCGTAGAGGTAAGGTCGGAATTTTGTTGTGGCCCGAACGACGGCGAGGCACTCCTTTTCAGAAGTTGAGTAGTTTGATTCTGCCCGAGAAAGGGTGCGGCTAACATAAGCGATCACTTTTTCCTCGCCTTGCTGGTGCTGGACCAGAACAGCACCCAGACCGACGTTGCTGGCGTCGGTGTGAATTTCGGTGGCAGCGTCCTCATCGAAGTGTGCAAGAACGGGAGGGTTGTGCAGCTGTTGGCGCAGCTCGGTGAATGCCTCCTGCTGCTCGGAAGACCAGACCTACAGGACGTCATCACGTGTCAGGCGCGTCAAAGGTTCTGCAATCTTGGCAAAATCGGCAATGAAACGGCGATAGTACGCGCAGAGGCCCAAGAAACGTCGGACTGCTTTCTTCGTGGTAGGGATGGGAAAATTGGCTACAGCGGCTGTTTTATCAGGATCAGGCCGGACACCGCCAGCACTAACCACATGACCGAGAACTTTTAGCTGCGTATATCCAAAGTGACATTTTTCCGGTTTGAATGTCAAATCGGTCGAGCGAGAGCATCCAATACCGTTCGCAGCCGTTTAAGAGGTTGGTCAAACGTTTCTGAAAACACGATGACGTCGTCCAAATAAACCAAACAGGTTTGCCATTTAAGACCAGCAAGTACGGTGTCCATCATTCTCTGGAACGTCGCTGGCGCTGAACACAGACCGAAAGGCAATACTTTAAATTCATATAAGCCATCGGGTGTCACAAAGGCAGTCTTTTCCCAATCGCGCTCATCCACTTCTATCTGCCAATAACTACTTTTTAAATCAATGGAGGAAAAGAACTTGGCGTTGCGAAGTCGATCGAGTGAATCGTCGATACTGGGCGACGGATATACATCTTCTTTTGTGATGTCATTCAGTTTCCTGTAATCAACGCAAAAACGCAGCGTGCCATCCTTTTTCTTAACCAACACGACTGGCGATGACCACGGACTTTTAGACGGCTGAATAACATCATCATTAAGCATTTCGTGGACTTGTGTCCGAATTGCCGCACGTTCTTTGGCCGAAATACGGTACGGCTGCCGTCGAATAGGTCGGGCATCACGTTAAGATGCGATGCTTGGTGATAGAAGTTTGCCGGACTTTCGATGATGAGGCAAAGCACGGGGCGTACTCCAGCAGTAAGGCACGCAGGTCGCGTTGTTGGCAGACAGAAAGGTCACTGCTAACATCGATGTGGTCTAGAACACTGGGAATATCAATAATGTCAGACATAAAACATTCAGAAACTTCCTTTAACAGTTCGTCGAAAGCGATGGCAGTATAGCGATAGAGGTGGTGAGATTCATTTGTGAAGTTCGTGACGAGAAGCTCAGAGTAACCATTGCTGAGAATAATTAAGCTTCGAACTGCACAGATGTCATGAGTAAATAAAAGCGAACGGTTGCCTTCAACTATTATCGGCCCGTCACGAAGCCCGTTGCACACAACACTCACAAACACGCTGGAGCGGGGAGGCACTGAAACACACTCGGCTGAAACCCGTAGGGCGCACGTACGTTGGCCATCGGTGGGGCTGGCAGCCACTTTCTCCGTTGAGAACGAGACCGTTCGCTGTCGGAGATCGATGATGGCGCCATATTCCCGCAGGAAATCCACACCGAGAATCAAATCACGAGAACATTCCTGGAGAATGACGAAGCTGACAACGACCGTTGACGTACGAATCTGGATTCTAGCCGTGCACTGTCCAATAGGAGTAATTACATGCCCCCCAGCCATGCGTATTTGCGTGCTACACCATGGTGTCATAACCTTCCTAAGGTTCGCTGCCAGTTTCCCACTCAAAATCGAAAGGTCTGCTCAGGTTTCCACTAAAGCGCTGACATTATGACCATCGATGCACACAGGCATGTCCAGCGATAGCCGGTCTCGTGAACCAAATGCTGTCGTTTCTGCTCCAAATTCATATCTGTTCTCATTGGGGGGACTTCTTTGTGCTGACATTTAGCGGCCCCGCCCCCGGAGGTCGCTCTACTCATTTTTCCCGGTGGGGGCTTAGCGAGCGACCAGACGGTGCTCGCGGGAAGTCACTAGTTGTTGAAGGGGATTGCCGACGTGGGGATGGAGACCTGGATTGTCGGCGCGCCATCCGGAGGCTCTCTTGTGCGAGGTTGTCTCCAATATCACGAGGTAGTTGTCCGAACGTGCGTCTAGGTGCGTTGGTGTAAAAACCCTCCGGTTTGAGTTCACGATAAGGGCACCACCGGAAAATGTGACCAGGTTCCCCACCCTGGTAGCAAAGGCGGCGGCTCCGAGGGGCCCGCCAGACGTCCGTTCGTCGAATGTTCAACCGCGGTGGCCGCACGTACCGCGTTGGCTGCTGGACGGGCATGCACTGGATTGGTGGTAACGCAGACAACGGACCTTGGAAGGGAACTGGGCGTCGGAGAATGTCAGCGTAAGCCGGACGAGAATGATCAGGAACAGGGGTACTTTGAGCTTCAGCAACATGCACAGATGGCTGCGTGACTTGCTGAATCTCTTCGCGGATCATATGTGCGAGAGAATCACCCCTGGGTGGGAACGTGCCACAAACCTTCTGCAGTTCCTCGCGTATAATTGCACGAATAAGATCTCGGAGGTGTTCAGAATTGCTAACAGCAGCTGTAAGAGGCTCGGAAACAGTCGTAGCGAGGATTAGGCTGTCGTAGACCGCCGAGCGGCGCTGGTGTAGAAACTTTTCCATGGTGACCGCCTGTGTTAAAAATGAGGTAACTGTAGTTGGTGGGCTACGTACAAGACCAGCAAAAAGCTGTTCTTTAACCCAATGCATCAGGTGGCGCAGCTTTCTGTCTTCAGACATGTTGGGATCCGCACGTCGAAATAGTTTCGTCATGTCCTCAACATACATCATGACGGACTCGTTTGACATCCGTTTCCGAGATTGTAGAGCACGTTCTGCTCGTTCGCGCCTATTCAGGCTGACATACGCCTCTATGATAAGACGGCGGAACTGAGGCCATGATGCTATTGTGCCTTCTCGGTTCTCATACCATGTCAAAGCATGGTCTTCCAGGCAGAAAATGGCGTTCCGTAGCTTTAAGTTGTCGTCCCACTGATTAAAGGATGCGACTCGTTCGAACTGAGTTAGCCAATCCTCAACGTCTTCATGCGCAGTGCCATGGAACGATTTCGGCACTCGGGGGTTTTGAATGTAAACAGGAGTACCTTGCATGACCGACGTAGTGCTTTGCGTGGTTGGCCGGAGGCTCGTTGTTGATGTGGACTCCAAGAGCCCGTGTACGGGAGCAAGGCCCAGGTTCCTCCGGCTGACGCGATGAACTGGCGTGTCCACGGGCGAAAGCTCGGTGTCGTTGGTTCGCGGAGGGGTGTGCGACATTGAGAGGACAATTACCCAGCGGCTCTACCAAACCTGTCACGAAGAAAGGGATTTATGGGTATCGGCAACAGGGGCAGATACACACAGTCAAGACAGAGGTTCCCGGGAAACGGTAACACGAAGACACACGCTCAAGAGTCCACAGTCCTAGCTAGCCGAAGCGCACGAGAGTCTCCAACTTCTTCGTCGTTCAAGCGCTACCTCGAACCGCCAGGTGGCAATATCTTTGATTGTCTCATAAAGAGCTCTTGTGTTCATTAATTGGCTGTTGTCCTCAACTGCTTGACACTGTATGTTAAGGAAGGCATTCTTATCTCTCCTTGCTATTTTCTGAAAATCCGCATTGAGAACCTTGTATCTTTCTCTTTCCCCCATAACTTTTGCCAACCTCCTTTCCTCAGCTATTTGCAAAGCCTCTTCAGATAACCAGTTTGCTTTCTTGCATTTCTTTTACTTTGGAACTACCTTAGTAGCAGCTTCTTGTATTATATCACGAACATCAGTCCACATCTCTTCGGGCTCTCTGTCTTCTAGATCTAATTCTTGAAATCGATTCCTCAGTTCCACAGCATATTCTAATGGAATTTGATCCAGATCATACCCGAAAGGCCTTCCAGTTTTCTGCGTTTTCCTCAATCGAAGCTTAATTTTGGCAACAAGAAGCTGATGATCGGTGCCACAATCTGCCCCAAGCCTTGTTTTTACTGCTTGTATAGCGCTTCTCCATCTTTGCCGGCAAAGAATATAATCGATCTGAATCCTGTACAGACCGTCCGGTGAAGTCCATGTGTACAGGCGCCTCTTGTGCTTTTGAAAATGAGCATTCGCTATGGTGAGGTTGTTTTCTTGACTAAACTCTACTAGCCTCTGCCCAGCTTCATTTGGCTCGCCAAGACCGAACTTGCCTATAATTCCGGATAAATCTTCACTCCCGACCTTAGCATTCCAGTCTCCTATGAGAAAAACGACGTCTGATGATGGGGTGCTGTCTAAAAGGCACTGTAGGTCCGCATAAAATCTCTCAACGTCAGCTCCTTCAGCAGTAGTGGTCGGTGCATAGACATGGATAACTGTAATGTTGAAAGGGTGACCTTGGATCCGAAGTGAAATCATTCGGTCGTTTTTAGTGTTGTACCCTAGCACTGCTTTGCCCATTCTTCTGTTTACCATGAGAACGACCCCATTCCTTCTTTTGGATTCGTGCCCACAATAAAAGGAGTTAAATTCTCGCCGGAGTTAAATTCTCCCATTGGGGTCCACTTGAGCTCGCTGATACCCAAGATATCAATGTTCAATCTGTCCATTCCTCGCTTGACGACATCCAGTTTACCTTGCGTCATAGATCTTACATTCCATGTTGCTATGTGATATATCATCTTGCAACATCGGACTTTCCGGTCGCTTCCCGACACATCCGCAACCGAGCGTCCTTTTGGCTTTAGCCCAGCCTCTTCATTCGTCCTGGAGCTACTAGGAATCGCCTTTTGTTCATCCCTAGTAACATGTGGGACGCCTTCCAAACTGGGGGGCTCATCTTTCGGCGCCATATCATTAATGGTATTGTGACTGGCCATAGGGTTTTCTTGGCAGGAAATACCGGAGTGGGTTGCCATTACCTTCTCCAGTGAATCACATTTTGTCAGAACTCTCTGCCGTGACCTGTCTATCTTGGGTGGCCCTACACAGCAGAGCTCACGACTTCATCGAGTTTCGCAAGCCCCTCCACCACGACAAGGCAGTGATCCATGAAGGGGGTGACCCTATGTGGTATGAACTAAAAAGTTGGATGATACAATAGTTACTTTTAGCCATGCCAAAAAAATGAGAATGCAAAGAAATGTTGCTGTTATTTTTCACCGTGGATGGCAGTTTACCCAACGCAACTTTTGCCCACATCAATTCTCTTAACTGCGCTAGTTGGTCACGAATTCAGGCGCGGTGCTAGGGCACAAGGAGGACACACACCCCGCCTACCCGCCGTGTGTGTCCTCCTTGTACGCTATGACCATGCCTGACCTTTGCCCACATGCTCACAGAGATGCTTCAAGTTGGCCTATGATATCAGCTAATGCAAATGGCATCTGAAACAACTTATTGAAGCCACATGTTGATCATCAGTGGAAGATCCGAGAAATAAAATGCCGGACAGATGTATATAAAACCTCGTTCTTTCCACTGACGACCAATGAGTGGAACAGACTACCAGCTGGCATCACTGAGGGCTGCACGGAAAATTCATTTCGGTCTTTTTATCAAATGTGTGACGTGGCGCGCAGTTCTCTTGCGCGTGTTTTCTTCATCACTTTTTATTCGTCGCGCGGTTGCCCGCTTTCGATGCATATTTTTCATTCTGCCTTATCACTTGTGTAGTGTTATTTTCTTCATTTTTATGTATTTTTATTGTGCTTCTGGCAATTCTAGAAATGTTATTTGTCATCTCTCCCTAGCAATAATGCCTTTGGGTGCTGCAGGACTCTGTAATAAATAAATTAATTAACATAAATAAAAGCATTGCCATACACAAGAAGAACACAAACACTTTCCCAACAGGCTAAAAGCACCAATTGCACAGCTGTTTGTAGAGTGACTAGGTACAGGTTTTTGCTTTAGCAAGCAAATTGTTAGCCTTCAATGAGAGAAGTATTGCCATACAGACACAGAACACAAAAAGTTTCACAACACACTAGAAATACCAATTCCGCCACTGTATGTAATATGACCAGGTACAAGTTTCTGCTGCAGCCCACATCATGAGTCCAGCGGCTATATGCCTATCACTGTATTAACAAACATGGGTTTAAATTCTTCTTCAATACGATAATTTAAGAGCATGATAAGATCTTCCAGTGTGAGACATAACCTCAGTATCTTGCACTATAAGGTTTTGCATGATTCTAATGTAACTTTGGCATTATATTTCGCTGTCACTAGTGCAGTCAAGTTCTGAGAAGCCGCTGAATATCTGTAAGGACACAGCAATAACAATTTTCTTTTCATCTTACTTTTACTTAGCTGACATGTTTTTTTTTCTTGCGTTTAGAGGCTGGGGCTTGCATGACCTGCCAGTATGACTCTTTAGAATAACAGAAAGCGCTGCAGTCACCAAAGCTCACAGCCCAACTGTTTCACGGCAGTGGTATGTCAGATTTGTGCCAGAACAATGCAGAACAGCGCGTCAAGAAAAAGACAAGCGCTATTTTTTTTTGTCGCTTGTCTACTTCTTGTCCCGTTATTCTGTGATTTTCAGTCACGCATGCATAACCAGTGTGCCCAGGGTGCTGTCCTGGTTTGTAAAAGCTGAAGGAGAACACTAAACCTATGGTTATTTAGCAGCTACTGCGCAGTGCATACAGCAGTTCCTTCTACAAACTGTAGTTGCCGTAAAGCTCAAGAGAGAAAGATCAGTGGCTGGCCATATGAAAAACAACCCTCGCGACGTTTTCATAAATGTAGGCATATCGCACGGCCGGATCGAGTGCAAACGTTTTCTCCTCTAGTTTTTACAACTGAGCACACTCCGAACGGTTTACAAATTAACTCCTGATTTAAAGCTCAGCCAGGCACGATCCTCTATGACATGGCGCTGCGCTTATTTAGCGGGCGTGGTGCCATCCTTTCAATCTCGCCTGAAACATTCGACCATTTGGCTGCTGTACAGAGCTGTTTCCTTACCGCCCCCATAACCGAAAGTGAACAAGTTTAAGTAGCACCACTTGCAATGTGTCGGTGCATCAAAAAGTTCCAATAAAGAAACAAAAGTTCGGTGAAATACTTAATTGGGGTCATCCTCAGCCGGTGAACAAAGTGTGCCAGCCGCACTAAACCACAACAAAACAATGCTAGCAGTGCATAAGAGCAGTAGTTATTTGTAACTGCGCAGCAAATACAGAACGCTGAAACGGAAAAGCATACTCTATGACAAAACTTGTCAAGTAAATTGGATTGACTCATTTGAGATTTTTTTAGAGTAGGTTCAGTTTTGTTCTTCTTAAGCCTGCTACTCACTGCGTCTACTCAGCCTGCGATTAAAGGTTCTCCGAATCATGATGATTAGAAATTTGTGTTATGGTCATTGCATTTTTCTTTTTTATGGTCATAGCACTTTTCTTAAAAATTTTGAAGAAAGAATGCAACAATGAACACGCGTAAAGTTAAAAAAAGGTGTTTAATAGGAAGCTTTCTATGGCATCGATTCGCTCTAGCCTTATATAAGGCAAATTTGACATTACTGATTTATACGCAGTTCAGATGAGCACGACCACTACAAACTATATCATAGCTGTGTAAAAGCGAATCCAGTGGAAAACGTACGGCGGCTGTCCGCTGGACGTACAGGTTCAACCATCCGCTTTCGTACGTGCGCGGCAACTCGGGCGGACGTCCGAACTCGGCCGCCGAGTTGCAGCCGAGTTCGGACATCCGTCGTACATCAGTGGCCGTCTGGGTTTATTTTAAGGCGGTGAAGAAACATCTAGATAACACCACAAACAGTGGTTACCCAGACGGCCACTGATGTACGACGGATGTCCGAACTCGGCTGCAACTCGGCGGCCGAGCTCGGACGTCCGCCCGAGTTGCAGCCGAGTTCGGACATCCGTCGTACATCAGTGGCCGTCTGGGTTTATTTTAAGGCGGTGAAGAAACATCTAGATAACACCACAAACAGTGGTTACCATAGCGTAGAAACTCACGCCCTTGGCTACAATTCTTTGAGATATATCTCGGCGCATCTTCCACGACAAAGGAATGATAAAACCTTGTCTCTCGACAACGAAATCACAGTGATAAGGTTGCATGCCGGCGGCTGTTAAACAAAACGACAGAGATTTGAATGATTTGCGGCAGCATAGTGGTCCAGTGTCCTAGCAGCAACATAGGTATTAAGGCCCAGTTTAACCACCACGCCGCACGAACGTCTCGCGCATCGCCTTGGGACAGTCTATGGAGCCAACGGTCGTTAAAGGCCAGACACCGATCTCACACTTCATCTTCATAGCGAAGTCCAAGCAGGCGCTGCCAACTCGGACCAATATGATAACGCACCGCAATGTTGAGCTGGTTCGAAAAAAAGTCAACATGAGGGACGGTCTGACTCCTCCAGTCAACATAGTAATGCACGAAGGCGTCCAGATTTCGACTGTAAATTCAATTTAAATACTTTCTTACCTGACTCTACGGGTTGCGCGGCAGATATTGGGTGGTTGGGCCAAGCTTGTTTGGGGGTGTTCTAAGACGATTTTGTCCTCAGGTTATATCAGTTTTCGAATTTCGCGTTGTCGTGCGTGGTCCATCTCAAGTTTAAGGGAGGGGGGGGGGGGGGAGTCACGTCAGATAGCCAAACCATCTCTATTCTTTGACGCGCCTTAAAACACCAATGCGATTGAGGTTTGTTTTGATCCGTTGTGCACATATTGAAGTTAATAACAAAGATATGTATAGGGAAATTTCTTGCACAGCGCAAGATAGCGGCAGTAACTTTTATGGGTGACCGGCGGCGACGTAGCTACCAGGTTCTGCATTCGTTTCCCAGAAATTCCTACATTCATTGCGCTCCACATCAACACATTTTTTTTCTTCACCTCGGGAGGTCAATGTCGCAGAGAAATTGTGAGCCGTTTAGACCTCGTGAGATGGTGCTTTCGCAATAACACGAATGACTATTTTTGGTTGATTTCAGAGAGTAGAGAATGGAGGCGCTTTCAACGGACACTGTGTACCACATGAATATTTAACGTTTATGCACTAGACAGATTGGATACGTAGTTAGTTTTCGGGAAGTATGAAGCATGCTGCGTATATTAGAAGGGCATGTCGCTGGAGTAAAATGACAGTCCCTCAGGTGATGTCTCCATAGACAGCTGGTCAGCTTGAGCAGCGGAACTCAAGCGCTCAGCAGAACGGGTGTGAAAACTGTGTTCGCAAAATAACAAAAACTGCACATCTTATGCTGTGCCTTTCTATTTTCCAGGACAAAGTACAACGAAACTTCACCCTGCGCAACATGCGATGACACTGGCAGCCCCGGAGGCCTTTCCGATGATAGAACAAGAAGGCTATTTTGGAGAATTCGCGACTTCGTCTGCGATGGAGATTTTCGCACCTGGAAAGGCAAGTGTATGTACTGCTTTATATGCATGCATGTCTTCTGCTGCGCAGCAAGAACATTTTCGCGCAGGTTCCAAATCCCCAAGTTTTGTTTCTGAATTAACATAGCCACTTTGTCAACATATAACCTAAAACTTCTTTGCGGTTTCTTCCTATCTCATTGTAATGCAGGAATATATTTTTATTTCGTCATATTTGCTTCGGCGTCTTGGTACATTTGTTACCCCCTCTCCGAGCCATTTCGAACTGGTGGCGGTATAATCCACACGACGCTCATCATTTTTTAGATAAAGAGCGGTTGAATTCCCATATCTGCAAATCTGGTGCACGTAAATTAAAATATCGAGAAAGAGACGTATGGGCTTCCTAGAAAACAGAGTATCAAAGCAGAGTTGGCTGGTGCGCTCATTTGAAATTTAAGGAAACTTAACACTAATTGTATTCTTTACCAAAAATATTACACGAACAAGTCAGCTCATCGCATGGGAGGTCCAGATTCTACATGTTACCACGTGTATCGAGGATCGTGAAACATTTTTCAAATAAAATCGAAATTGGCAAGCACATGATAGGCCGATGTTATCTTGATTGATGTGAAGGATTTTATCTGCATACAATCTATTGTCATTTCACATATCTAATTCTTTTAACATGGTGGCCAGCTGACCGGAGTTTGCATATTTTTAAGGATTGTTTTAAATGGTTTTAACACTGTTTCCTTTTTGGACCAACTTTATTAATCGGCTTGAATATAATTTTGTCTTCTCCTGAAAATGCTAATTTAAGGATATTTTTCATTTGGTTATTTCTAAGCTGCTTTTTATTCTGTGGTCATCGGTTCCATCCTTTCCATAGATTCTCCTATCGTTGCAGCTAAATGACTTAGCTATAACTGATGTAATGTAATTTACATTGTCGTCTTCCTATAAACATTTTCCCTCTGCGTCTTTAATACATTACAGCTTTCTGCGATGTAATAAATGATTTTCAGCGCGACGACGACACAACACGGGCTGTTTAATCAGGATACAGCATACAAAATATATAGCCCTCCCAGCTGATGCGATCAATCAATCGCGTAGGCACGACAAAAATTTTCGCTAAGCTTCATAGAAAACCGGAATTGTCAATAACGCAGCTCGGACCCGCATTTTTTATATGAAAGGCTCACTAGCTCTACAGTTAACCCTCTTAAAGTACTTTTTTCAATGGTTTGTACCCAGCTAACTTACATAGTTCAAAGATTTTCAATGCCCGCCTTCAGATACATCGCCAACCTCAGGCATCCAGCTATCACTGGATTGTCTTATTTTACTATCGACGAGGGACTGTACTTCCTGTTTCCTCTGTCGTTAAGATTCATATTTTTGGTCTATTGCTTGAGATAACTGCGCCCTCTTTGCCTTTCAGTGTTAGTTCCCTTCAACCTACTGGTCGTGGTTCTACAGCTTCCCTAAGCTCCTTGTTCCATCAGCTTCGTCGTGGCTTGCCTGTTTCATTCAAGCGATTTGCTACTTTTACTTCTTTGCTCTTCGTACAGATTATTAGTTCTAGCTGATTATAATATAAAAAAGAGTCGCAATGCTTCAGAGGAGACTGCTTCAATTATCAAGCTAATCAGGGAAAGACAAGAGGACTCGTCTTTCCCTGGACAGCGCAATCTTCACTGGAATGTTTTACCCACGTTTTTCCTTGCGAAATGAAAATCAAATTTGGATGGGGGGGGAGGGAGACAACCAGGGCCAGGAATGAACGAATGTTTACTTAGGGATAGACTTCTCTGAACTGGAGACCATTGTTTGCTTGAGCTTAAAAAATAATGCAAACCTGAAATTTTCATTTCCAAGCGAGGAAAGCAAAATTTGCTATTCCAGAAAGTCCCATTCCCAAGGAAACATTCTTTTAAATCGTCTCCTCAGCCCTCTTCCGCTTTTCTTCTTCAGAAGCAAAAGCGTATGCAAACCCTGCCAATAAAACCCGCGCTGCACAGACGAAGACAACTCCTCTTGTGGAAACGTTGGCTTTCGAACTGAGCACCCACCCCCCCCCCCACCATCCTTCGCTTTTCCTTGATGGCTACACAATACTGTATAGCCATCATCTTTTCCTAGTTCTACTCTAGCTGAACGTGATGACACATTTAGATAAGTCGGTTCTGTGTTGTGCTCTGGATGCCTGCTGCTATTAAGGCTATTTTTCTGTCGTTCCATCTCGCGTTGCACTTTTATCTTGTCTGTGTGTTTATTTATTCGGCATGGCCATCTAGAGAATCATGCGTTTATGTTCGCCGCCTGTACGACATCCTTCTCGTCGCCTATCTACATTTTTATGAACTTCCTCTAGATTACCTGCGACAATTAGCCACAGTAAATTGTGTACTGTCTGTTCTGGAATTCTGACTTAGCTGTTCCTCACATTCAGATTTTCTGCTTGCAATAATCTATCTGTGCCGCTGAGAACCATTAACTTTGCGTTACATTCAGTGTATCCATCCAGTTCGTTGCTTGACCATTCAATAGAAAAATAACAGCACCGTTTCCAACCTGTTTTATATCGTCATTGAGATGCTCTACTACATTCTTGTATTCAGTCGGTATTTGTCCCGACTGGTGCCAAAATAAACTACTTATAGTCATTTCCTATTATGATCGTTCCTGATACCCTGAGCCACGATATTATTCATTGGCATTTCTTTCCCCTGTGTATCAACATACCTACCCATCCCCTGTTCTTCTCCGTCGCTGTTCGGTTGCATAATTCTAAAACGTAGCTATCAATACACAGTGGATCTTCTAGATCCCTGAGATGTGTCTCTTATCAGCATCATCATCATCAGCCTGACTATACCCACTGCAGGGCGAAGGCCTCTCCCATATTTCTCCACTTAACCCGGTTCTGTGTTAGTTGCGTCCACTTCACCCCCGCAAACTTCTTAACCTCATCCGCCCACCTAACTTCATATATTTATTTCATCTTCCTTTGACTTATGTCCTATTTCTAACCATTACGCTCTTTTTACCCCTTTCTGTGTCTATGCAACTGACCCTGGTGTTAAATTTCTTTCTGTATGTCCTTCCTGAACCTCCGTCTGGCTTTTTGGGGGGAGCTCAACCTCCTTACTACGCTTTCTTATTCCTCCCATTTTCTCCTCTGCTCGGTTCCCCAGCGGATCCCTTAAAAAGGAAACTGCCCAGCCAGTCTGCCGCACGCCGATTTCTTCTCCAGCCCTCCTACAAAAATGGATGTTCTCTCCTTCAAACCCTCTGCAAAGGTCTCCTCCGCGCACCATCCCTGTTTACTACCCCCACTTCCAAAGCCTTTCTTTAGGCTTAACTTTATTATCTCCTAATCAGCAGTCCCCACGCCCATTTCAAGCTTTCCGTTCAGGCCTGGCGTATTCGGTACTGTGCACGCCACGATCTCACATTGCTGTGCTATCGCCCTTATATCGTCAGCTCCCTGAGCTAACCTTCCACCGCTTGTGCAGCGTCACCGTTAGTGACATCATTCAGTTCCGCTACTCACAACCCCAGATTACATCCTGCGATATTATTTGCCTCTGAGCATCGCGTTATTTGTCCTTCCTGGGAGAGTCCCGACTGACTTCCGCCTATCAACGTTTACGCCTTCGATTACAGCTCACTTGCACCTGCTCATGTTTGAGTCACCAGCAATAAGCACCTGGGCACTCTTTTCCTTCCGCCCTCCAAAATTCTGGCTTCTGCTTCCTGTTACCGCTGACTGTGACGTCCTTTCTGGGAAAAATGCATTCCTTAGGTACACCTCGTCTCCCAAATTTCCAGTAGCTACGTTTAAATAGCTGTCCCGGTTAGACCTTTCATATTGTATAACCTACTTTGTCTTCACTGCCAATGCCAGTGCCAGCCCCATCCACGTGGCTCAGGATGGAACGTGCACCATTTTGGTTTCCGATGGCGGTATCGGTGAGTTCTGAGGCGAAAGCCTTTAATGGCTCATCGTTGTCGTCAGCAGAAGTGTCACGGTTTTGCGGCGGCTCTGATACTTAAAAAATAAATTATTCAACCTCGTCTCCCACCGAGGAATCGAGCCTCCATCCTCTGGACCCCGAGCCCAGTGCTTTACCACTGCGCCACGCCCTGGATCGTGAAACGCTCAATTCCCTTTCTCTACAGTGAGAATGATAGCGAGATTCCGGGAGTTACTGGTACGGCGCATTTCCTTACCTGCAGACGAATTATAGGACACCGGTGAACTTTGATGCGTTCGATGAAAAACTGGGGTGGAGGGAAGGGGATTTGGGTTACGCATGGCTTGAAATTAGTGATACGAGCAAACGCTGTGTTGGTTGTGCATAGTCTTGCAAGTTGTACATGGTCTGATGTTTGAACTAGGAGGACACTCAAGCTTTGCCCTGAGATTAGATGCAATAGCAACTGGCACACCACCTTTTTTTGTAATGAGAGCTCATCATCCTCAGCCTGATTATACTCACTGCAGGGCGAAGGCCTCTCCCATATTCCTACAATTAACCCAGTCCTAGGCGAGCTGGATCCATTTGACCCCTGCGAACCTCTTAACCTCATCCGACACCTAATTTTCTGCCGCCCCCTGCTACGCTTTTTGTGGTATCGTCCTTTTGGTTTCGGTTTCGGAACCAAAATTTGCGCAGTGGCGGCGCCACCGTACTCTTTCTCCCGTCCTGCACCCTTTCTCATGAATTAAAGTCTCAGTCTGTGTTTGGCTGTTGTGGAGTACGGCTGTCTATTTCTTCCTGCACGCCGCCGTTCAACAGGCTACGTGGCGTCCATGGCAGCCACACCGACACAACACTTTTCTTCCCTTGGAATCCACTTTGTTACCCTAATTGAAAATCGGTTATCCTTTCTTCACGGTACATGTCCTGCCCATGCCCATTTCTTCTTCTTGATTTCTATTTGAATGTCATTGCCTTCAGTTATTCCTCTGACCCACTCTGCACGTTTCCTATCTCTTAACGTTATCCTTACCATTTTTCTTTCCATTTCCTGTGCGTTGTCCTCAACTTAAGTAGAACCCTCTTTGTTAGCTTCCACGTTTCAGCCCCATATGTAAGTACAGGTAAGATGCAACTATTGTATACTTTCCTTTTGAGCGATACCGGTAAGCTGCTATTCATAATCTGGGAGTGCTTGCCAAATGCGCTCCATCCCAGTCTTATTCTTCTTGTTATTTCCCTTTCATGGTCCGAATCTGCGGTTACTACCTGTCCTAAAAAGATATATTCGCCTAGTACTTCCAGTGCTTCGCTACCTAACGTAAACTGCTGTTCCTTCCCTAGGCTATTGAACATTACCTTAGTTTTCTGCATATTGATTTTCAACCCTACTTTTTTTTTACTTTTCCAGTCTAGGTCATCGATCATTATTTGCAATTCATCTCCGGAGCTACTTAGCAAGGCAATGTCACCAGCAAATCGTAGATTACTGAGGTATTCTCATCTGCTCTTATCCCTAACTGCTCCCATTCCAAGTCTGAAAACTTCTAAGCAAGCTGTGAATAGTACTGGGGAGATCGTGTCTCCTTGCCTAACACCTTTCTTTATGGGGAGAGCTAAGGTAGGCTATTAGAGGCACATTTGACGAATCCGGACAAAGGCCACAACGAATCATGCGCCGTTACCATGGCAACCAGTTGCGCTGGAGCCACAGGTGTACGATGCTCGCCGACGCTCTGCTGCAGCCGCTGCGGCAAGTCCGCTACGCGTGACGCCATCACTTCGCTATGCGCCTCACTGTACATGCGCGCTAGTCGCGCCATGCAGCTGGGATATTGGGCATATATTGTGAACATTTCATGAGTCATTGATGCCACATGGTTCTTTTTTGTGTGTTGTGCTTCTTGTGCATTGGCTCATTCTCTTCAATTTTTTCAGCGTCTATACCATATTATACCTACTATGTGTGTAAACATGTGTGTAAACTGGTGTGTTGTAACTTGCTATTTTTGTAACCCCACTCCTGCAATAGCTCTAGCAGAGACTGCAGTATGTATAAATAATTAATCCGGGGCGATGCGTTCGCTCCTCAGACGCGCGCCATGGAAGGAGAGCAGCCGTCTCGTCACAGCTTCACATGGTGTGGGGAAATTGAGGGACAGGTCCGTTGCGCGGAGTCCCGTGACTTAACGGTGACGCCTAGTCTATCTCGCTCCTGCGTGTCCTAGGGGTGCCCTTTTTCGTTCTACTTGGAGAGGGTGAGAGGTGCCTGTGAGATCTCTCTGAAGTCCGATGCGCTGGAAGGATGAAAGGATGGGCTGGCCGGCCGTCGGAGCATGTTCAAACGAGTAGTAGTATAATAATTCACTTTATTTAGGACTTAAGTTAGGCGTCCAAGAGCTCGGATGCCTATTGTATCAAGGCTAGTTGGTCCTTCGGCGAAGAAGATCCCAGCCAGGCACGCCAGGAGAAAGGTCGGGGGTAGGGATAGTGTGAGAATTGTATGGCGGCAAGACAGAGGAAAGGACTATATTTAAGACTCACGTAGAAGGAGGGGCAGTAGGGCACGTGTGGTCAGCTCGCATGTGAAAAAGATAGAGGCGCACCAGGATAGTCAGGTCACTAGAATGAGTTTTACGGAGGACTCTGGTTTGGGCAAAATATTCCTTTAACTCTTTAACTGCGTATAGTTCTGTTTCAGGGTTTGTTTTAGAGCGTGTGCCTCGTCACTTATCGATGGGCTGACCAAGGGGATCACCCGAGCCCGGTTATGGAAATCTCGGGTGATGTGATCACACAGCTTATTTCTGGCGGTCCCTGAATGACCAGGGATTCATTTTAAAATGACAGCGACTGGACGTAAGACGAAAAGGGTCTAATCGAGACTGTCTCCAAGATCAACGAGAATGGTGCGGTTGTGGTGAATCAAATACCGTTATGTGATTCCGTGTATATACTTTAGTAATTTATGGAGGGATTTGCATGAATATCTGAACGGCGTTCTCGACGGGCGTGATATCAAGTGCGGTTGGGCTACGAGGGCTTCTAAAAGGTCCGCACGTGTGGCATATGGCGTCCGGAAGGTGTGAGGAATGGATGACATGTTGTAGCCATCCTGAGGAAGAGGAAGAACACATAGAAGAAGAAAGGGAAAAGGACGTTGAGAAAGACGAGGAGACTCTCGTGCCCGTACCGGACTCGCAGCCGTTCATCAGCTGAGTTCCCTGCCCCTCGACCCGTGCAGCGCTCCGACGTCAAACCCCCGTCGTAACAACTTGGTGGCAGGCGCTGGGTACGAATACCCTCACGACACACACTCAACCGCTGGAGCGTCGCCGGAGCCGTCGCCTCGCTGGTCTTCCTCCTATTCCTCTGAGAATGCAGCAGACAACTGAGCAGTCTCGAACATCAACGCGAAGCATTCTGTCCCCGTCTGGTGATGTACCACCAACTGCCTCAAACGCGACGATACCGCTTCGAGAGCCTCGTTCTTTTGTCGATCAAGCAGGGGAAGATATTGATGAGTGGCTCACTCATTTTGAACGTGTGAGCCGCTTCAACCGCTGGGATTTGGTGGCGAAACTAGCGAATGTGGTATTCTTCTTGACGCAGACCACCTTGATATGGTACGAGAACCACGAAGACTCTCTGACCACTTGGGAGGGCTTTGTGGAAGCTATTAAAGAATGTTTTGGCGATCTGACTGCAAAGAGGAGGCAGGCTGAGTAGACACTTGCTCAGAGAGCTCAGACAGCAGGTGAGACTTGCACCACATACATCAAGGCAGTATTGAAATTATGCAAGACCGTCGACAGTCGGATGGTCGAGGAAGATAAGGTAGGCCATCTGCTCAAGGGCATTGCAGAAGACGTCTACCACTTCCTCATTGCCAAATAAAACTTGAATTCGGTCACAGACGTTATTCGACACTGCCGGACATTCGAGGCCCTCAAGACCCGCCGGATTACACCGAAGTTTGGGCGACTGGCAAATGTCACTACCATGGCCAGTGTCGAAGAATCTCCCTCCCCAAGTCTCCTGTGCTCCATTCGTGAAATCGTTTGGGATGAAATTTCATGACGTGAGCTGCTTGCGCGGCCGCCTTCTGGCTTCGCGGCTGAAGTAAACTCTTTTCCAGCCCACGCACGTACGTGCCCACCAACGTCCAGCTACACACCAGCCAATGACACCGACTTCGCCTTCCGGGAAGACCTGGACACCCCACGACCAAGGCCCAACCAGATTTAACGGCAATTCTCTTATCAGCGCAGAGACCCTCGGTCCTACTCAAACTGTACACTGCGCCTACCGCGGGAAAGCTACGTCGACCCGGAACCTACATTTCAATATTCGTCGCGTCCTACCTCGCAAGAGTCCACTGAAGCGCAGCTGTTTGACCGGCCTATTCCCGTGTGCTACCGGTGTGGTGTCGCGGGTCATAATTCCCGCTACTGCAATCGGCGCGCACAATTCAGGAATCCTCCGACGGCATCGAACCGAAGAACCGTCCAGCCCTACATCGACAGCTATCGGCCAGAACATACATCCCGGAGGGGCCGTTTTCAAAACTAAGGGCTCCGCAGCCGTTCTCCAGCAGCGTCTTACCGTAGTGTGACACCGCCTCCATCATTTCGTGTGCGCCGTCCCCCGTCACCACGGCGCCGATCTCCACCACCAACGCAGGAAAACTAGCCAGCGCGGCCAATGGAGGTGAGGTCGCTGGACAATGTGCGCTGCTACCTATTATTCCTCCGTCTGTGTTCATGTTAAAGAACAAGGTTAATGTGCTCGTTGATAGTTTACCTACGATGGCATTGATAGACACTGGTGCCACTGTTTCAGTAATGTTTACATTTTAAGAACCTTTTGAAGAACAAAGTCATGTTTGTTTGGGACAAAACTGCTAATTTTTATGGAGTAAGTGGAGAGATATTGTGTCCGGTTGGGGTATGCAGCGTTAAAGTTTCTTTGGGGGGCACAGTATTTCCGGCGGAGTTTGCAGTACTGCCTCGATCTACACACGACGTAATCTTCGGAATTGACTTCCAGCGTGCGTGTGGCGCTACAGGTGATTGTCGAACAGGGAGAGCTAAGTGTTAGTGGTTCTCTTCCTCGTGAACTTTTGGAAGAGATGTCAAATTATGAAGACGTTTTGTGTGTGTGTGATGAAGTCGTCGTACCGCCATTCTACAGTGTACGTTCAGGTGTCCTGCTCCCATCATATTGATGACTCTTTTTGAGGTTACTGTTGCGCCTTTTAATTTACAGTGCGTGAAGAAAAATGTATTAGTGCCGCATTATTTGGTTTGCGTGAAAGAGGGCCGTACCGGACTGTGTACTGTAAATTGCTCACCGGAACCGGTTGTTTTTCCAGTGGGCTCTGAACTAGCTTCATGTAGTGCCGCTATCCCGAATTATGTGACTCTCTTTACTTCTTTCCTTGACAACCCCGCTACTAACTCACCTGCTGACGAGAAGCTTCTTCCGATGATCAGCGCATCGCTGAACACCTCACAACGACAGATGTTCAAGAACCTCTTGTCCCAGCAGATCTCCGTCTTTGACTTCGCGCCATCCGACGGCTCTCGACGTTTTCCGCAGTCGCGCGCATGCCACAGGATTAACACGGGATCTGCCCAACCGATTCGTCAAAAGCAGTATCGCATGTCGCCGTCAGAGCGCAAGGTGATCACCGAGCAAGTTAAAGACATAGTCCTCCAGTCCTTGGGCTGCTCCGGTGATATCGGTAAAAAAGGACGGAACATGGAGGTGCCTCAACTCCATCACTAAAAAGGATGTGTATCCTCTCCCGCGCATCCATGGTGCCTTAGATTGCCTTTTCTCTGCATCTTATTTCTCTTTGGTTAATTTGTGATCGGGGTATTGGCGGACTCCGATAGACCCCGCTGATAAAGAAGAAATTGCATTTGTTACGCCGGATGGCCTATTTGACTTCAATGTGATGCCCTTCGGCCTATGTAATGCGCCGGCCACTGAGAGGTTTATGGACACAGTACTGCGTGGCCTCAAGTGGGAAATCTGCATGTGCTATTAGACGACGTTGTTGTTTTTGGCCGGACTTTTACTGAGCATAACACGCGACTCGCTATTGTTTTAGATTGCCTGCAGAAGGCTGGCCTTGTCCTGAATTCTAAAGAGTGTCGTTTTGTCGAGCGTCAAGCGCTGGTACTCGGACATCTCGTCGACAGCAATGGAGTTCGGCCAGATCAACAGAAGACTGCAGCAGTTGAAGAATTCCGACGACCACAGACTCAAAAAGAGCTCCGCAGTTTTCTGGAGCTGTGCTCCTACTTTCGACAAGGTTTGCCGACGTCGCTTACCCTCTAACGTACCTTCTACAAAAGGACGTCCCTTTCGACTGGACCTTAGATTGTTACGCGTCTTTCCACAAACTAAAGTTTCCGCTTATGTCACATCCCATACTACGGCACTTCAACCCCTCCGCTCCGACGGAAGTTCACACTGACACAAGTGGGATCGGTGTTCGCGCTGTGCTTGTGCAACGTTCGCCAACCGGGGAGCATGTAATTGCGTATGCAAGCCGTTCCCTTAGCAAACCTGAGCGTAACTACATTGTTACGGAGCAAGAGTTTCACGCTGTAGTTTTCGCTGTTCTGCGGTTTCGGTGCTACTTATATGGACGCCATTTCACGATTGTGACGGACCATCATGCCCTCTGTTGGCTCGTCAACCTTCGTGATACATCTGGTCGTCTGGCACACTGGGCCCTTCGTCTGCAGGAATACGACTTCACTGTGCCTTACAAGAGTGGCCGCAAACATGCCTATGCAGACTGCCTATCACGTCTCCCCCACCCACGACCGAAAGTTACTCTGCTGACGTCGATCACTACATCTCCTCCATTGTTCCCGAGTTTCCTGACGCCTCGGCTCTGCGGACTGCGCAAGAGAGCGACATAAGCATCGGGCCACTGCTTGCGGCGGCGCAGGATTCCACAGCTACCAGCCCATTCTGTCTCCGTGATGGCCTTCTGTACAAAAAGGCTTATTCCAGCACCGGCACGAGTTTTCTACTTGTGGTTCCCGAGAGGTACCGCTCATTCATCCTGCGTGCCATGCATGACGACCCCACTCCCGGTCACCTGGGCTCTGCACGAACCCTCAACCGTGCCCGCGACCTGTTTTATTGGCCGAAGATGCGCCCGACGACTGAGCGATATGTGGCGAGCTGCACTGAATGTCAACGGCACAAACGGCCTACGTCCACGCCACAGGGCCTGCTGCATCCTGCGACTCCACCACATGGTGCATTTGAGAAAGTTGTAATCGACCTTATGGGGCCCTTCGCGAAATCTTCCGATGGAAATCGTTGGATCGTGATTTGTGCCGACTATCTCACCCGCTACTGCGAAACGGCAGCTCTTCCTTCAGCCCCCGCTAACCATGTGTCTATGCTCTTGCTCCGTTCCGTCATCCTCGCGCCATAAACCTCCGCGAGTGACCATCAGTGATCGAGGTCGGCTGTTTACGGCAGATGTTGTGGAAGAGCTTCTCCGTTTGTGCTACCACACCCTACCACCCTCAAACCAATGGTTTGACGGAGCGCACCAACCGCACACTCGTCAACATGCTCTCTGTGTACATTGCATCAGACCACAAGAACTGGGATACAATACTGCATTTATAACGTATGCCATCAACACTGCAACACATGAGACGACCGGCTACAGCCCGTTTTTTTCTTCTCTATGCCCGTGATCCTCGGTATTCCCTCGACACCATTCTTCCCTATTCCGTCCATGACGAACTTTGCATCGCCGACACTCTTTGTCGGGCCGAAGAATCTCGCCGTCTCGCCCGTTTGCGGATTCGCAAGACCGTTCCAAAGCTCGGTATGACAGACCGCATCGTCATGTGTCTTACGCACCTGGAGACTTAGTGTGCCTTTGGCGACCTCTCCGGAAACGTGGTTTTGCCCAGAAAATGTTGATGCATTACGCTGGCCCTTACGTGGTCCTCGACCGCATCAGTGACCTGAATTACGAAATCGCACAAATGACCGCATCTGGTCGTTGCTCAGCTACAACGGAACTCGCTCATGCCGCCCGGATGAAGCCGTGCCAGTCCCGCGGGAACGACTAACTCCCTCGCCCAGGGGGGCTTCGGCTGTCCCGGGGGGAAATGCAACAATCCTGAGGAAGAGGAACAACACATAGAAGAAGAAAGGGAAAAGGATGTTTAGAAAGACGAGGAGACTCTCGTGCCCGTCCCGGACTCGCGGCCGTTCATCAGCAGAGTTCTCTGCCCCCTGGACCTGTGCAGCGCTCCGACGTCAAACCCTCGCCGTAACAATATGCGCCAGTGCCAGTGCTTGAAAGGCGTGCGGCGTCTTTGTACGCCACCGTATGAGTGGAGAAAAGAGGGTTGTAGTGGGTAGAGCTTACGCCTGCCGACGACCGTCGTTGAGTCCCGATTGCATGTGGCGAGGGATGGGTGCAATGCGGAGGGTAGAAGGGAGTGCGGGACCGGGTATGAAGAAGTTCAATTGCGGGTATTCCAGCCTCCCTCAGAATCCTTCGAACCTTTGTGTGCCGGACAAGCGTGCTAGCTGGCGCTCCCGATGGAGGTTGATGAGAGCAGGAAGAGGCAGCAATAGTTTTGTACATAGAGGCATTCGTGGGACGTGTGAACTGAAAGATGCAGTGCGGCTCTGTATAGTGTGTTGAGTGCGGCACTTAGTTTGACAAGGTGCTCCTGTGCACTTGTAAGGTAAGGAATCTAGTAGATAATTTTGTTTAGGGCTAAGACGTGTACTAGGTGCGTGGCACGTGATTCACTAAGCCCAGCATGACGCCTAGCTACGCGCCGAACCAAGTAACTTGATGACATGTGTAAATGGCTTGATGAATGGAGGGCGTGCTTTGTTTTGTGTAAAGGTGCATGCCGAGTACCCGGCATAAATTGATTCGGGGTATTGGTTGGTTATCAATGTGTAGTTATATGAGTGACTGGGTGGAGCGTTGGTATTGCGGGTGCGTGAGGAGAGAGTGAGAAGTTTGGGCTTAAACTGAACATTAAAAAGACAGGTCATGGCGCCTTGCCCTATCAAGTCCTGGAGCACCAATGGACAAGAAGTGGAAGCTGTGACAGATTTTCTCTTCTTGGGCTCCAAGATTACCGCGGAAGGAGACTGCAGCCATGAAATTAGGAGACGCCTGCTTCTGGGAAAGAGAGCAATGGTTAGCCTTGACCGCCTAGTAAAGAGCAGAGACATTAGTCTGCCAACCAAGATCCGTACAACTTGTGCTATGGTCTTTCCAGTTGTGATGTATGGATGCGCGAGTAGGACTGTGAAGAAGGCTGACCGCCGAAGAATTGACGCGTTTGAATTGTGGTGCTGGCGGAGACTCTTGAGAGTTCCTTGGACGGCCAGAAGATCAAATCAGTCAATATTGTCGACCATAAACAATGACTGCTGATTGGAGGGTCAAATTCTAAAGTTAAAGCTCAGCTACTTTGGTCATCTGATGAGAAGAGAGGAGTCGCTGGAGAAAGATTTGATGTTGGGAAAGGTTGAGGGTCGCCGGAGAAGGGGTAGGCAGCGAACGCGATGGTTAGATGGCATCCTCGAGGCACTGCAGATGAAGTTATGTGATGTTAGGAAGATAGTGAGAGACCGGAAAGCGTGGCGTGACATGGTCCATAGGGTCACGAAGAGTCGGACACGAGTGAACGACTGAACTGAACGTAGGAGAAGGAGTTCGCATTTGTTCGGTGCCGGTTGAAGTCCAGTGTGAGAAAAAAAAGAGATGAGGTCAAGGCCTTGCTGTAGTGTGTGCTCAACAGCTCCGAGGAACGTGCGGGTGCACAATAGTGTGATGTCATCTGCGCAAAATATAGGATGCAGATTGGGGATGGAGGCGAGCTTTCTGGCTAGAGTGCTCATGCTGATGTTAAAGAGAGTAGAGGAGAGTACGGAACATTGCGGAGTGCCAAGTGTTAGAGCGATGGGATCAGTAAGAGTAGCTTGTAGTTGAAACTGGGCTGTCCTGTCCTGCAAAAAGTTGCAGTGGGAAATATATGCGTTGTGTCCGCAGATAGTGCACTGAATGGAGTCGAGCACGTGCTCATGCCTGATGTCGAATGCCTTGCGAACGTCTGCTATCACAAGGCATGTACCTGAGCTGAAGAGGGCTGGCCGAATGTGTGTTAGAGAAGGAGCAAAAGGTCTTGCGTTGAGATGTGAGGACAGAATCCGATAAGAGTGTGAGGCAAGAAGTCGGTGGCGTCTAGTTGTTCCTGAAAGCAGGTCAGAACAATCCATTCCATAGTCTTTCCCACACATGAGGTAAGGGAGATGGACGAAAGCTTTGAGTAGATGGTTTGCCTGGTTTTGGAATAAGGACAATGGTCGAGGGTTTCCACTCGTGTGGAAAAGTGCCCTCAGACCAGTGTTCATTTATGTAAGAAAAAAATAGTTTATTTTTCGGGGTTGGGTAGGTTTCGAAAAATAGTGTAGGTGATCACGTCCTCCCCTGGTGTCGAGGAGTGGGACTTTCGTGCGAGAGCAAAATCAAGTTCGTTGAGAGAGAAGGGTTTGCCGAGACCTGCTTGAGAGGCGCCTGTGTAATCTGGATAGGTTGATATAAGGTGGAGGAATTTAGAGGTTCCAAAGAGTCTGCTCTAGTTAAGCGGGTCCTGTGGCTAGAAATATATCGATAGGGGGTGGAGTGTGGTTGGGGACTGAGAAGCGAGCGGAGGAGATGCGATGTGGGTTTTTGTGGAGGCTATTTTTGATGCGGTTACAAACTCTATCCCAGTTAGATGCTTCAAGGGTCGAACAGTAGTGTGTTATCTCAGAGTGTAGCCGGTCTAATGTTTTTTTCAGTTGGTTTTGTGGCTGCGTTCTAATTCTTCGAAGGAGTCGCTTGTGACGCTTCCACAGGCAGATTAGATCTGGTTCAGCAGTTTGAGTGGGCGCAGTAGACTTTTCCGTGGTAGTTGCAGACTGTCGCGCCGAATAAAGTCATTGGAGTCAATGTGGATATGAAGGAATTTGGGATGAGGTGCAAGGGCGGATTTTCGCAATCCTTCCCAGTTTTTGATGTGTCAAGTACTTTTGCGGTGGCGGGGAGAGAGGTGGATAGATGAGAGTATGATATAGTGATCGCTGAGGAGCTGTGCTTCCGTGCCTTGCCAGGTGATGTGTGTGGAGCCTAGAAAGAGAGTGAGGTCAGGTGTGGACGGTTTTTGTGTGCTTGTGCCTGTGCATGTGAGCGTATCAGGAGTGTTGAGTACGTTAAAGTGATGCTGCGTAATGTGTGTGTGAAGAATGCGGCCAGGCCGTAATGTATTCAGGTAGCCCCAACTGACGTGCGAGGCATTAAAATCTCCTGCCGATAGTTGCTCGTGTGTGGTAGATAGTGGTGCAGCGAGAGAGGAGAGGAGCTAGAAAAAGCAGTATTCTGTGGATTGGTTGTGGAAATTGAGGAAGCATACAGGGCGTAGTTTGGTGAGGTGTAAAACACGAAAGCAATGTGATTGGGTTGTAGCCCGGCCGGGACTTCGATATATTCGAACTTGAGATGTCTACATGAAAGAGGAAACGAGGGGTTTGGTAGTATTGGGGGTGTGCAGTGCACGGTACCTAGCGAAGTGTTTGTGTGTGGCGTGCTTCTGGAAGTAGGACAGCTGGTAGAGAAGGGTGACTGAGAAGCCATTGATGCAGAGGTGTTTATATTAATTTATTTTCGATATCTTCAAACTCCGAGGCATTAAAGAGGCGAGTAGGTAAGCAAACAACGCAAGAAAATGTTTTTTTTATTTTTGGTAAAGGCGGCACAATAACGTAGTTAAAATATAGGAACGCTATTCTGAGGCTGTCGCAGTTCTACTGCACAATTTAAAGTGTTGTTCTGTTAGCCATTGCAGTGCGCTAGAGTTTTTAGACGACAAAGATGGTGGGGATGGAGGTAGAGGGCCTATACATCAGCCGTCGGAGTTAGGTGTGTGTACTTGAGTGATTGGGAGGTGGCTTCCAGGGGGTGGGAGAGTTGAAGTGGATGGGTTTTTTTTTTCGCGGGAGGCGACACTGTAGGTGAGCTCCTCGGTTCGGCAGACAAGGGTGATTTCGGTCAGTTGCTCACTCGGGTGAAGACGGTTATTTAGGTCCGTGTACTGTTTCAAACGTTTAGTGGAGGAGAGATGGAGAGGGGGCATGGGAGAGTGCCTGGCGTACCTGAGCAAGAGATGTCTGGAGAGGTTGCTGTCAGCGGTGGCTTGACCGGAGTCGACCTCCCCAGGGGGGCTTCGGGTGGCTCACTGCGGAGGTGGATTGATACGGGATGGTTGCGGTTGGTCCCGTGATTTCTGGTTGACGTTGGGCCGTCAACTGAACACTGGCAGGGCGTAAGAACGATGCAGTCGGTGCTGTAGATTGCGGGTGATGAGGCATCTGAGGAGGCTGGTTCCTTCCCCAGGTAGACATGGAAGGAAGATATTTTGATAATTGCGCAGGTAATTGTGGCTTCGCGTGTAGGGCAGTGCTATCCGGGCCCGTAGGTGGTGAGTGTGTATGATTAGATGTAGCATTGCGTAGCTTGATGCACTGCTCATAGGCAGTACATTATCGCTTTGGAGCGAGTTCGGTCTTGTTCGTACTGGATGGAAAAGGCGGTGTCGAAATGTGGATGATCTGCTTTGCAGTAAAGGCACCATCGTGAACAGGGATGAGCGTCGTGAGCTGATTGAAGCTGAGTAGGGCAGACGTTACAGTGGAGGTATGGTTCGATGCAGGTGTATGCCCGGTTCTCGTACTGCAGGCATTGAGTGCATGTATATGCCTTGGGGTGATGTGGGCGGCAGTGATACGCGGCGTGGCGAAAGTAGACCGTGTGTGGGATTATGAGCTTCGAAGGTTATCAGAACGGACTCAGCGGTGCCCATCATGCGGGAATTTTTTTAGGATATTTCAAGAGCATCTCTCAAGGCCCTGCATGAGAGCAGCTGTGGAGAGTCCAGCGTCAACGCCGTGTATCAAACCGCGGCAGTAGTTGGTGTGGCTGCAATGTACGGGTGTGCGAGCATTTCTCCATTATTGAGGGTGATGGGATTGATGGCACTCAGGCGAGTCGCAGTAAGCTAAGATGGTCTTAATGGTGGTAAGGCATTGTTTGGGCAGGAAAGGAAGAGAAATATTGGAGGAGGCACCGGCAGGAAGCTGGGCCGCGGTGGAGAATGCGGTGAGCAGAGCGTAGGGCTTTACAGTAGGCGCAAAGGCGGCGGTGGGGAGTTGTAGGCGCACGCAGTGGAGGGCATACCGGGAACTGGGCTCGGTGCGTGTCTTTCTAAGCGGGGCGGATGTAATCCATCCGTCTGCGGAGTCGGGGGTGAAGTGCGCGTATTCGTGGAGAGTGTCGTCGGAGTTGGCAGCGGGCGGTGGGGCGGTGAGTAGGTATGGCGGCGATTTTTCCATGGGCAGGCTGCGGCTGGAGAACCGCTGGGACCGAGGAGTCCATGCTATGGTGCAGGGCTACGAGGCCTACTAGAGCAGCGGCCACTTGGGATTTTCGAAGAGCCGCTGCCACACAATGCGGAGTGGCACCGGGTTGTACTTGGTGTCAGTCGTTGCAGGGTGATGGTGATGAGGTGACTCGACAGTTGAAAGCTTTCAGGGATTTGTGGCACAGAACAGCGATGTGTTCGGATTTGATCAGAGTTGACGCGGGCTTCTGTTGCTGCCTGCTGCTGATGTCGAGGCTAAAAGTGAGAACCAAGACGCACATGAACCACCTTTGCTGGTTGCGAGGTGTTCTAAACTGGGTTTGGCCCACCAGGAGGGGCACAGTGGGGCTCCTCCCAGGTGCACACCCGTAGGAGAGCCGGGCGGGGGAATGCCCATTTTTACCGGGGGGGTTCGAACTTGGGCTACGCCACGTGGTGGCCTTGTGTTTAAACAATGTGACAGCTTTGAGCTGCCTTCGGCGCTGAGGTAGGGAGGGGGGTCTTTCTGAGAGAAAAGCACGTTTTATTGTTCTTTCTCTACCAGTGGGAAAATGATAAAGGGCGGGGAGCGAAAGCTGGCAAGCTGAAAAATACTGCGGTATTTCCAGAAGAAGTGGCAGACTTCTTGGCTAAATCAGCTCTTGATGCATCTGTTACATGTACCATCCCTATTATGATTATTTTTGGAATGTCCCTTCTTCGGCGTTATGAATACATAGTCACCTTATGCAATTCTCCCTTGCTATCTACAGCAGAATACGAACACCTGTTGTACTCATGAAAAGTTCGTTCATGTCAATCACAGCTGTATGAGGTAACACTGACTCTCATGTGATACAGGAACCTCCGCCAAAATCATTACTTATGTACATTCTGGTTCAGCCCCACACATGTTTGCGAAGCTTGCGGTGAGATTGAAAATACTGAGCATTTCCGTTTCTTTTGCCGAACGTTTTCACATCAAAGAAGGGTACCTTTAAAAATTCCAACAGCCCAATTGGGATTTACGTTGTCAGTCCCGCTTAAGACAAAACACCGCAAGCTACGCAGGGACAAGAAAGGAAGACGAGAGACACTATTTTTGCGAGGTACACATTGTTTTGTTGTCTCTGTGCAGCTTCCGCTGTTCTGCCTTGAGATGAACCAACTAGCCCACGATGTGTTATTCGGTTCCGCTTCTTCTCTCCCTCGGTGCGATTGCGAGAGGATTTGCGTTTCCTCAAATGTGTCATGATTTACATAACTACACCACAGCTTTTGACAGATTTTCTTGCTAAATGTATTCCAAATTTACAAACTTCCAATTTTTTGGTGCGTATTCATTTCCTTTCGTTCAATTGTATGATCCTAAATCTCAGGTTTTTTGTTTTGTAAGATAATTGACTTATTACACTAATTCAGTACCTGTAATACATTTGGCATTCCACATTGAACCCTGGCCATTCCGCCTTCGTGGGTGTGCGCGATTTATCTATGTAGAAGAAGAAACTGGCCAGCGTTGAGGCTGGCCAAACGCAGACTGCGCGGTTTCACACCAGTGACGCTTGGTGCTGCCATCAGCGCTCGCTTAATTTTGTGTGTCGTGTGTGTGGGGTGGGGGGTGGGGGAGGCACTGAAGATTTGTCTGCAAGCTCAGCACGTAACTAGCTTGGATCGGCCGCTATTGTACCTAAGTTACACCCATCATGTGAAACAACTACAGCGAGGAACAATTGTCCGCCCATAAGCTATACGCAACGTCTTGGATAATTTCAGGGCTGAATTCTAAACGTCAGCGTTTACGCACCCTTTTTAAGATGCTCTATTAGTCTCGGCAGTTTTCTTTTCTGCTACTACAAAACTGCGTGTGTATGGGAGCTCCCGACGCGTATACGTAGGCTAGTATACTCAACTGCATACAGTTAGTACTCTTGCACGTTTTCATTGCAATGAGGGAAGTAAACGCACGATCCCTGCACGCTGCGAGACACCAGACTCACTCCCTGCGTCGCTTCACATGCCAGCCGCCCTATCAAACCATCGGAGGAAAAAGAATGAAAGTAAAAAAATTCGAATGCACACAATCGGCGCCCACTCTACATTCTCGCGCATCGCACCTTATGACTGAGCAGAGTGCCTCTCTGGAGGGGTAAAAAATCTGTGAGACACGTGTATGTGGCATATAGGCTACGTCGCCCACGTGTCACGTGATTGCGGACTCGGGACCTGCAAAAATGTTCTCCCGTAATTGAATCTTCCAATACAGAAATCGTCGCATGGTACAAGTCCAGCGGACAGCATAAAAACTAGGCATGAAAGGCTAAGTGGGTGGCCGAGACGCCCGAATAACGAGAGCAACGTCTCGCGAAGAGACGCCGCTGAACGACATTGGTAGCTTGTCACTACCGAAATGTCAGTAGACGAAACTGCACAGGGTGAAGACACGACTACTCAATGGTTAACCACCCACACTGTCAGAATATCAGGCAACGCCTCTGCCACGAGGGCGTTTCAACCCTGTCTCTCAACTACAGTCTCACAATGTCTCTTACTACAGAATTTCTGGGAGCTGGTCTCGAGTGTGACATCAACGCCTCTCCATTCTGCCCCGTTTGATTTTTTTGGTACACTCGCGCCAGTTGAGAATCGGAGCAGTCAGCCGATCCCAGCTTTGAAATTTCCGTTTTGAGGCTGTGACGTCGACGACTAATTAATAAGGAGAGATGAGAAATTGTGTGCGCATTGAATTAGGCCGCAGTGCCCTTAGGAAGCAAATAACTCGTGCGGGTGAAAATGGTGGCCACGAAGAGAGGTGTTTTTATCTATGCTAAACATGAGAGTAAAAGCTCCAATCAAGATTTTACATTCGCCCATTTTTAAGGCAGGCAACTATATTCCTTGTTGCAATAAAAGTTCCCGCAAAATTGTGCATGAAATGGACGCGCTGCAAATTATGATGTCTTGAAGGAGATGGAAAAATACGGACTTTTCCCCATGTACTGTAGGTGGCTCAAAAGCTACCTTGGCAGCCGCCGTAGCGTGGTCCGATTTTCCGGCTGTGTGTCCAACGAATTTCTATCATCTTCGAGATTGCCTCAATGCTCTAACTAAGGACCGCTGTTGTTTGTAGTGTTTGTTAACGATTTGCCGTTACATGGCAAGCACTCGAGAATTTTGCTCTTCGCAGATGATTTCAAATTATTCCGTAATATTGGAGATATTGAGGACTGCCGCCAATTGCAAGCGGACATTACCAACGTCGAGAAATGGTGTTTGTTGAATCGCTTAAAGTTGAATATTAAGAAGACTTCCGCCCTGTCTCTAACTAGGAAACGCGACTCAGTTCTATTTTGGCGGGTCAGATTTCTCGTGTGACCCATGTACGAGAACTTCGTGTTGTTGTTGATTCAAGGCTTGATTTTAGATTGCATGTAAATTCAATTGTGTTACGCGCATTGAGACCATATTGATCTTATTTCTAGACTAACAAAAAAATTTCAGCGACACGAATTTGTACGCACTCTTTACTCTGCCCTTGTGAGACCGCGTCTTGAGTTCGCGTCAGCAGCCTGGAATAACATATCTGCCACCTATTGCACAAAAATTGAAAATGTCCAGCGTAAGTTCATACGCATCTTTTATGATAGATATATTGCGCACCGTCGTTTCTACGACTACGATTCTCTCTTAGCAGACCTCAATATGTGTGCTCTTGGCGACAGGCGACACATACGTGACATGCAGTTTCTGCAAAAAGTGCGCGGTTTCATTAACTGTGAGACCTTACTTATGTCGCTGAATTTTCGTGTGCCGCATGCAAATGCCGCAAAATTTTTTGACACATTTTGTTCAGATTTGCACGCCAACTGTCCAATGACTCGTTTACAAATCCTGTACAACAAAACGTTTATTGACACGGACATATTTGCCTAATTGTTGTTTTCATGCCTGGTTTTATATATTTTTAAGTGGTCATTCTGATTATCTGACTTAGTGTGCGGTCCTTTAGGCCACTTGGCTGTTGAGGCACACTCAAATAAACATTATCTATCTATTGTTGTGTTCTTAGCCAAATGAACCATCATTGGTATTTGTTTACAGGAATACAACTTGCATTCGGCGATCCGAAAACGACTGGGTGCTGGCGACTCCTCTCAACGATGAAGAGCATGGCGATTCCACTCTGCAAGTACAATAACCTCAATATTTTTAGACGACTGGTAGACAAAAAACTTTCCTCTCGCTTTTAGCGAGGCTTCTATTGTTGGGCTGGGATTCGTTTTATTTGTCACCTTGTGTTAAGAATTCGCGTCGTAGGAAAGCTCTTTGCGTAGAACCGTCGGCAATCGGGAGAGGATAGAGACGCGTGGGCTGGCGGCTGCAAGTTCTGGCGAAGAGTTAAAATCGAATGCCGTAAAGCGAACGCTAAGTAGGTAAGAAAAACGAAATGCGTTGCCCTGCTTATATTTAATTCTTGTCGCAACACCGCAAATATCGCCAGCCGCCTGGGATATGCAACATGTCAAGGTATATAAATATTTACAGCCGATGACGCGAACGCCTGGACGGCAAACAAGAGCTTCCAGTACAAACAGTTGATTGTATATATTGCCACAGGCTTCATTCTCAATTCACCAGAAAGGGGTGATCGCTGCTCTCGGCGGACGTCTAATTGCAACGAAAAGTCCAATAACCAGTGACACTCAAGAGGGCGAAACTTGAGAGCTGATCACGTTTCACAGTAGTCGCCAAATATGGACATCTGCACCTATATGTATTCGCGCAGCTTTGTGTTGCAAATGATGTCATCGGGACGTCAGAAAACAGCAAACTGAACAGCCCTTAAAATTTTGAAATGTTCAAACACCGTCGCGTTTTTTAAAAAAAATTCCACACAGAAAACGACACGAAACACTTGAGCGCAATCAACTGAAATTTATTGCCGGCCACCCGACACCGCTGATTGTTTTGTGGCAGAAAAAGTGTTCAAATCATTATGTAATAAAAGTGACGTATGCAAGGTGAAATAAAAAAGAGGCCTGTAGTACACCCGTACATTATAGCATCGCACAAACTGACAGCGTTGCTGAAAGGCATTCTGTGCATGTAGTCTTTTATGCACCAAACAAAAATTAAGAGGAATGTGCACGAACGTAAATAAGGAGCGCAGGCCTGTAGTAGAGCCGTCTTGTGGTGTTAGGCACAAAAGAAGGTTTGTCGATTGCTGCGAAGGAGTCGTTTTAGGATTCCGCTCTCATGCTGTCGAGAATATATGTGGGGCAAACGGGCAGATGCTTCAATGAAAGGCTCAGTGAACGTCGTTACAACTGAGGGGGAGGGGGGGGGGTGAGTAAATTAATGCAACTGGTCATCTGACGCCACACTGCACTAGATGCAAGATTGCAAACCATAGTTCCATGAAACGGCTCCCAGCGCGCGAAAGTTGTGCGCGGGATCTGTGCGCCGAGTGCAATGGAGGCGAAATGGAGCGCGTCCGTGTGCTGTACAATGTCAGTGCTTCAGGTAATCGAAATTACTCCGCAGCCCACCACTACAGCTCATCTTTCTTCTGCTCAAATCCAGAGACAGGCTAACCAAGGGGCTGTACGGGGCTTACTGCATCGAATCCGAAAAAGAAGGTATATGTGTTACCCTTCGGTGCCGCTATCCAAACAAGAGCAGGAATTCTTGGAAAAGTAGAGAAAAATGATCTTCGGTGCCAAATGTCACACGTGCTCCCATAGACAGGATAGCGACATTACTGACTTTGAAGTTGTTGGGAAGTTGTGACGCCGGAACCTTATATATGTGTGTATACCGCAATAAAATTTCAGGTTATAGTAGCGCTCCAGTGTTTCGCGACGTTTTCTATGTTTGAACATGTGAATCACCATCTAGCCCAATTTGATACCCTTCTTCAACCCTGTGCAAACTACACCCATTTTGATACTGAATTACAGCGACTGCGATCGCTACGGCGGCGAGCAGAGCGTAGATACCGTCGCACGAAGTCCCACCTAGACCTTCGGTATGCCAGGCGCCGACAAAAGAAGATACAGCACAGAATTCAGACACTTGAGAGTCAACGCTGGCGGACTTCTTGCGCAGCACTGAATCCACGGAAGTCCTTGTGACAAGTTTGGAAGGTGATTCGTTGCCTCCGAACATCTCCTCAATAGCGCTACCCGTTCAAATTCCTCGCGTTTCACCAGCGACGCAGCGAGGTTGATGTAGCCGAAGAAATCTGTGCGAAGATGACTGGCCTCCCAACCCTAACAGCAGCGGAGTATTGCTGTGATGTTCCACCATCGAGGGATTCCCGTACGGATCTGTTATTTTCTTTAGAGGGACTCAACGTCGCGCTAGCTTGTTGCAGACGGTCGTCATCGCCGGGGCCCGACGGTCTGACGTACGCCGTGCTTACCAACCTTGGCCAATAGGCTCGTCGGGCTCTTTTGAACCTTTACAGCAAGTCATGGTGCGACGGCACAGTTCCCAATGACTAGAAGACCAGCCGGCTCATTCCCTGCTGAAATCCGGGAAATCACCCCTCGAGCTTTCATCATATCGTTCAATAGCACTTGCCGGCTGTGTCGGCAAAGTTATGGAACGAATTCTGCTCACGCACATCGAATGGTACTTGGAGAGATACCAAGTATATCCAGGCGTTATGTCCGGCTTTCGACGTGGTCGTTCGTCCATCGACAACGTGGTTGACCTGGTCGCATCCGCTCAGGTGCGAAAATATTTGAAGAGAGTGCAGCGTTGTTCTCGGACATTAAGGGCGCCTACCACAACATTACACATGAGGCTATTATGGAAGCACTGCAAACCGCTGAGATTGAAGGCCGTATGTTAAGCTGGATACGCAGCTATTTATCAGAGTGGTCGTTTTGATTTAGACTCAGAACGCACCAACCTCTTTACACCGGTGCTCACGTGGAGTCCCACAGGGTGGGATGTTGAGCCCAACCCTGTTCAACCTTGCTCTCATCGGCCTGGTCGATTTGCTGCCGCAATCTGCTCAAATGTCCATCTATGCTGATGATATTTGAATTTGGGCGTCAAGTGTGACTCATCCCCAACTCCGTGCGAGACTTCTAAGGGCAGCATCAATAGTGACGTCTTACCTACATTTGCAGGGCCTTAGCATTTCAAGTGAGCAATGCTATCTTGCGACTTTCACACAAACACCAATGTCACACTATACCATATCTATAACCGGAAAACCATTCCCTATGAAAAAAGCCATCGCCTCCTGGGAGTTGTCATCGACAGGAATCTGAATGACATGAAAAAGAGACTACTTGCCATTGTCCATGTTCTTTCTTTCCTCGGGGGAAAGTCATGGGGTGCATCAGTGCACTCGATGCTACAACTTTATCGATCATTATTAATGGGTTACATGCGGTACAGCCTTCCGATATTCAAAAACATCACGAAGACGAACATTCCGACTCTCCAAAGTGTGCAAGCGCGAGCTCTCCGCCTCTGCCTCGGTTTGCCTAAATACAGATCAACGGCAGCAACTGTTCTAGCCGGGGAACATCCTGTTGCTGCATATGTTGCAGTCGAGACTCTGAGAACACAGATTAGACACCTCGCACGAATTCCCAATCGCCACCTGGCAAATCTCCCAGAAACTAGACTATGTACTACCTTTTCCAAAACCATTGAAGCTCACCGCACTTATCTTCCCTCACAGTTACCCCTGCTTCAAAACCGTGCGCACCCATATGGAGCCTACATGAACCTCAGATTCGCCTATAGCTTCCTGGCATAAAGAAGAAAGCTGGAGTACCAATACTTGCCTTGCAGCATATGACGTTGAATCACCTTAACTCTAAGCACAATCGCCGAATACATGTGTACACGGGTGGCTCAGTTACGTCAGCCAGCTCCGCGGGATCAGAGGTAGTACCGGCAAGGTCCATCTTGATAAAGCTAAAGACTACACATCTCACCTCTTCGACTAGCGCGGAACTAGCTGCCCTACGGGCTGCAGTCGAATACATCAGCCAGGAACTCCCCCAAGAATGGTCAGTTTTCACTGACTCCAAAGCAGCGCTTCAAGGTATGTAAGCGGCCCTACGCCACGGCTCAAATGAACAACTAATTGCAGAGATCCGCACGCTACATCACGCCGCAATATCCAAAGGCCACGACATCATCTACCAGTGTTTGCCAGGACACTGTGGCATTGCAGGGAATAACCAGGCGGACCACGCCTCTCGTTCTGCCCACAACGATGGACTTCAGTACAAATTCCGTTAACGACAGCCGACGCAGCGAGCGGGCTTCGCTGATTGGCTGTGGAGCTGACACATTCAGCGTGGAACACCGGAGAGTTCTGCCTTCGCCTCAAGGCATTCGACACCGGACTGCGCCTGCGTATTCCCCACCATACAACACGTCGTGAAACAACGTTACTGTGCCGCCTATGGCTCGGCGTTGCTTTCGCTACAAATACGCCTGCCTGAACGGGATGGCTGACAGCCCTGCTTGTGAACGATGTGCCGTTGATGAAACGATTGAGCGCCTGCTTTGTGATTGCCCAGTTTTTGCAACTGAAATACATACGCTGCGTACTGCATTGTGATTGCCCAGTTTTTGCAACTGAAATACATACGCTGCGTACTGCATTGGATCGTTTGGAAGCTAGCCCCTTAACAGAAGGGGAGATCTTGGGACCATGGCCACAAATGTCATCTGCGCTCAAAGCCTACAAGGCACTTCGCTTTTTACGAGACTAGCCTGATTGACAGACTGTGACGTTCGCACCTCCTCTCCTTTTCTACCCTCCCCCTGTAATCTCCATTCCCCTTCCTCAGTGCAACCGAGGCCAGGATTCCCGATCAGCGCTCTTTAGTACTCGAAACGAACACCAGGTGGCTAACCACCCTGAAGCCCTCCTCGCTCTCTTACCTCTCTCCTCTAGGGGCGGAGCTTCATCCTCCCACATGGCCGAGACAGCGCGGCGGGGGGCGCGGGTTAGAATGGGCGAGTTCTTTTGCGGCCCCCCAGCTTGGCGCTTGCGTTGCCTACTCTTCAACAGTGCGAGCGCTGGCCCGCGGGGCAAACGGGGCACGGCCAGCCCAGCATGTACGATTGCCATGTTCCCTTCCCAGCTGAGAATGGTAGCCCGTGGAGGGGAGGGGGGTGGGGAGGTAAGGAGTCTCTGCTCCCGCGCTGCACACCCAACCTACTCTGGCTTATCAGCAACCGTGGTTTCTTTCCTTTCTTTTTTTTTTTTTTGCAATACGTTTCTTGTGCACAGCGGCCGCAACGACGGCGCTGTGTAGTCTGACTGGTTCTCTTTTGACTTCTTATGACCACTGCCATGCATCCGAATCAACTGGCCCAGACAGCCGTTTTCGCCATCGATGTATCGCATCGCAGTCTTTCTACAGCATAAGCGCTAAGCTGACTCGCAAATTAAAAGAACAAAAAAGACGCAACGGTTACAGATCTGGATCCCATGTTTAAACTATCGTTATTCTTCTATCTATTGTATCATGTTTATTACAAATATTAGTAACGCACATATTATATGTAATGTCTGTATTTAGATTCAATCTTCTTCACATGCGTGATTATGGGTCTGTTGCTGGTTCGATCAAAGAAATATTAGAAAAGATCCTGAACTGCTACATACAAATTAAGTGTCATTTAGTGTATTGTTTGGTGTTAAAAAGGCGTTTATGACAGTTCATAACAATATTCCATGTGGGAAAACTGTCTCATTTCTTTCGCGGTCCTTTTCTTGTGTTAAACCATCTGTTTGAGCGATCTCAATATGCGGAAATTAGATTTCTGCAAAGTAGATTTAGACATTTTTATTGTGCTGTTCTCGAAGGATGCGTCTCATCGCTTATCTCATTCAAAATTTATGTTTATTACCTTCTAAGTGATAAGATCATAAAAGATTTATGAATATGTAGATTGCACTCTGCTCATCTCACCTAATACGAATTATTTTTTTCTGCGTGCCTAGAGAGCTAAAAAAGGTGGCTACTAAGTATTATTTTAAATCTATCTTCATCGTCATTAACTCATTGGAAGCGCAGCTCGTATGCTTTAAAAATTCACACAAACTGGTCACTAATAGTGCACCTGTTTTCGTTTGTTTGTTGTTGTTTTTTTGCACACCGCCAAAAGCACCTCATGCACGACCATGTTACCGCATTATCTGCGTTCTTTTTTGTAAAATATCTTGAAATACATGCGGACGGCGAACTATTTTGGAATACACACATGCTTACCTGAACAATAAACTTAAATGCATCGAATGCTTATTGTATGCTCCGAAATTGTGTACCTGCCGTTTACCACTCAACGTTTAATTGCCCAGTCTTTAGAATATGCTAGAATGCTAGAATAGAATATCCTGTCACACGTCATTTTTTAAATGTTCTGCTGTGTGGAAACGTCGGATAAACCATACCTCTAGGAAAATCCCAATAATCCACAAAGTGTGTTAGGCATATCCCTTGCTCCGTCCCTGTAGCATTCTCCGACGAATACCGATCAGACACAGTTGACAATTCCAGCTTACAAGAATTTATTTCCGTGATTGCGATCACCTATTCTCACTCAGTGTGCCGCTTCTCATCTCTTTATCAAAGTTCAGACTCTTCTAACGTCGATGAGCTCCCTTCGAAGACGCCTCCTCCTCCAAAGGCATTTGGCTGATCCCTCTTCCTCTGTCGTTTTCTTTGTCTAAATTTCCGAAGGCAAGAGTCGCGGCGGGTTCTTGGAACCCGGCGGCCGTTGCAGGCCTCCGCAGTCGCCCCGAAGCGGGGACCGCAATCAGTTGCGCCCCTCCCCTCCCCCGTCTTCTCCGCCCCCACCTGGCAGGGGCCGCGTGCTCTCTCGAGCCAGCGTCTCTCCTTGCCGCTTTCCATGCGACAGTCTTCAGGATATCTCCGTAGCTCCGCTTCCGTTCTCTGAGGTTGTATTTCGTCCGTTGTCACTCGCCGGGACACAAGGCACACGCACAAACAGCCAACCGTTCGTTTTGCCAGTACTCCAGGGAAAACAGCGAGCACGACATTGTTCCTCTCGTCATATTTGCCTTCTTTAATTGACATCATGTTCAAACAATTATTGTGCTACGTCACCTCCTAAATGTGATTATTACTTGGAAAATGTCAAATTAGTTAATTATAAAAAAAATTCTCGACACGCTGTCTCACGAGTGCGAACCCATTTTAGTGAATTCAAAAAGTCCTACTATGCATGTCATATAGATTTAATGTACCGCTTGGCGATGAATGTAACATAAGCACTTCAAGTCACATATTTGATGCCACTGGTAAGATTGAAAAATTGTGGATTCATACCGTACACGATCGACACGAACAAAACCAAGTTTAGCAGTAATGGGCTGTTGTTGCACCGCCTAGAATACCATTTGAGACTTTGGCGTATCCCCAAAATTAGTATCATTATAAATAAGAATAGCAGCAAAATTATATTATTTATCTTTTTTTTTTTTAATGGCGTGGAGATGCAACATAGCGGGTGAAAGAATGAGACAGAAAAGATTCGGGTATAAGTGCGTGGCAAGAACAATAAGCGAAACAGGAAGCCTTATTTTGACCGCTTTATTAGCATAGCGCGGCGTCCGAGGTGTATAATGCTGTAGAAGGCATCACTTGACACGTTTTAAGAACGATTGCAGGTCATTTGAAAGGGACATCAATGTTTCCAGCTAAGTCTTATTTCCTACATTTATGGAATGTATAAATGCAACCTTCCTACTTTCCGCCTTCACTCTCAGCTCCGCAGTCGCCAATACCCTGTTTCAAAAAAGAACATCCAGAACGAGGAGCAGAAGAAAGGAGACGACAAAGGAGAGAAGGACGTAGAGGAGAGCGTGCGGGGTGCGAACAATCTCACAGGCATTAAGCGGGAAGGGGAGAGTGGCGAAAGTGAGGCCCCACAAAGGCAAATGAGCGCACAAACAAAATGCACGCAGAGAAAAGCTACCCTACTCTTTTTTTTTCTCACAACCCTACCCCTCTCCCACCCCCTATCCTATTCACATACAGCGAGCGGCTGCGATCTATCAAAACCAACGAGTGGTTGTTTGAGGGAAGGCCTAGTCAAGCAGAAGTGACAGAAGCGGACATGATGGTTCGGAGAGGACGGCAAGAATATGTTCGTTCCTGCAATGGCTGAAGGGAGCGGCCTGAGAGCGCGAAGCACAGAGAATATTTTCAGGAAGGACGTTCCCGTAAAGCGTTGTTTGTATGCGAGCTTAATTGTGAGATTAGCGGGCATGCACCCTAAAGTACGCAGCTCCCCCCCCCCCCCTCCCGTGTCCTTTCTTGATATCGCTCCCCTCTGTACTTCCCCTCGCTATCCTCTCCCTATCGCTTTTCTTTTCCACTGGCCTCAGCTTGGATGGTTCAGATTTTGAATAACAGTTGCCGCAGCCGAGAACACTTTTTTATTCGTTTTTGATTATTTAATAAACCACTATCATCACCACCATGCATTCATCATTGACTCAGAGAAGTGAAAGCCTCCAAGAGAGCATCTGCATATTTGCGGTAGTTATCTATTTATTGCACATAAGGACGAATACAAAAAGAAAATGTGTTTGTCGACCGCAGCAGCTGCTGTATTCATCCATAAGCACCTCAAGTGCGGCCGACGAAAAAAAAATATTGCAAACGAAAACAGGGATAAAGGGCAAAGGAAAACAATAGACACTAATTACGTTATTCACAACTACGTGCAAGTGAAAAAATGGCAAGGAATGCCACCCTCACACCGTGTTAACATTAGTGGTCCACGAGGATGGGCGATAGCGATGAGTCACTGGGTCAGTCACACGTGAGGACATGCATACATGTAGCACATCGGGAGCTTCGCTCAACGTGGATGGGCAATATGCGTACAGTAGATGTCCGGTCACTGCGGCCTTAGAGGCAGCTATATATAAGGCCTTCAAACTGGCTACTACCATATGTTACCTGCTTCCCAATGGCAACCCTCACGCAAAGAGAGCTAGTGTTCCCACTAGACTTGGCACGCGCGTCTGGCGTCTGTTATCAACTTGCGTGTGGATTATATGTGGCCCGCTAACGGCGGGTGTGCCCCGGACTATAAACTAGTGACACCAGCCCAGTTGAGATTGGAGGACTTCTACGCTGAGGGGCTTTTACAAAGGCGCGCTACGATACGCAAAACGTTACAGGAAGATGAGCATCATATCCCTAGTAATCTCAATATATATAAAAATAACAGCTTGAGGGGCGAGTTGGTGCTGCATAATACCCAGAAATGTGTTTGTGTTTGTTGCGCCAGATTTCTGGGTCAATATATATATATATATATATATATATATATATATATATATATATATATATATATATATATATATATATATATATATATATATATATATATATATATATATATATAGGCCAGGTCGAGCCGGCAAGGCAAGGGATGCCGTGTCTGGCGTTTATTCCGATGGACAAAACCCAAGCGCGTGCCGGAGCCAGCGCCGCGGGACGATGATGATGGTATGTACAAGAGGAAGAAGAGCATGGTATGTACAAATGAAAGAGGATCCGTGGAGGGCTCACAATATATATTGATACGGGATAAAAGGCTAGCACAAGAAACCACAGCGGGTGAAGGGCAAGCGTTCACAGCACAGTAGAGCAAGTGTTCAGTCAAGTCTCAACGGTTTCTTCAGCTTCGCCTTCCTTTCGCGCCACTACTGTTTATCGTCCTCTTCTTCAACATCCAGCAACGCGCAGGGCATATATGTAACATTACCCCCCACGAAAAGCACAGTCTCGGTGCGCATTATGTCGAACTACTGCAGGTGTAGTACGGCTTCATTCGGACGACATGAACAATCTCGGTACGTGGCATAGCGGACTGTTGCGGCGGATGCACAGGGGTGATCTCATATGTCACAGGAGTGACTGGACGTAAGACACGGTAGGGTCCTGCGTAGCGTGGCAAGAGCTTCTTACACAGCCCAACTCTACGAGCGGGAGTCCAGAGCAAGACGAGAGAACCCGGAGAGTAGCGGACGTCGCGGTGACGAGAATCATGGCGGCGTTTCTGGGAATTTTGGGAGGAAGCTAGTCGGCGGCAAGCAATAACCCAGGCGGCGTCAGCTCGAGATATGGCGTCACGAACATAGGAGCTGGCATTTACGGTGGGAGGCAGTACGCTGTCAAACGGAAGGGGAGGGTCGCGGCCGTATAGGAGATAGAAGGGGGAGTAGCCCATTGTGTCGTGACGGGAGGAATTATATGCGAACGTTACAAACGGCAAAGTAACATCCCAGTCACGGTGATCATCCGATACATACATTGACAACATGTCCGTGAGCGTGCGGTTGAGGCGTTCGGTGAGGCCGTTCGTTTGTGGATGGTAAGCGGTGGTGAAATAGTGCTTAATGGAGCAGAACCGGAGAATTTCGTCGACTACCCGAGCAAGAAAGCAACGGCTACGGTCAGTGAGCAGCTGGCGTGGAGCACCATGGAGCAGGATGACATCGTGGAGAAGAAACGCAGCCACGTCAGTTGCACAGCTGGTAGGTATCGCTCGGGTGACAGCGTAGCGCGTAGTATAATCCGTGGCCACCGCAATCCATTTATTCCCCGACGAAGAGAGTGGGAAAGGCCCGAGGAGATCAAGGCCAACTCGGGAAAACGGGACTACTGGAATGTCGATCGGCTACAGGTATCCAGCAGGCACCACCGATGGCTTCTTCCGTTGCTGACACCGGTCACAAGAAGCCACGTAACGACGAACAGAGCGATAGAGGCCCGGCCAAAAGAAACGGCGGCGGACGCTGTCGTACGTGCGAGATAGACCAAGATGACCCGCAGTGGGCACGTCGTGCAGTTGCTGTAGAACGGTGGCGCGCAGGTGTTCGGGGACTACGAGCAGAAGCTCGGCGCCATCTGGTTGCATATTCCGCCGGGATAAGGTGCCGTTGTGGAGCACGAACAAAGCAAGGGTTGCATCAAGGTGATTAGTGCTGAGGCGATTGATAATACTGCAAAGCTTGGGGTCTAAGCGCTGTTCATGGCGAATGTTTAAAAGGTCAGAGATGGCCAATACACATGTGTCATCGTCACACTCGCTGGTGGGTGGTGGATCTACCGGGTTTCGGGAGAGGCAGTCGGCGTCAGCGTGCAATCGGCCGGACTTGTGGACGACAGAAAAAGTATATTCCTGAAGGCGGAGGGCCCAACGCCCCAGGCGACCAGTAGGGTCCTTCAGCGTAGAAAGCCAACATAAGGCGTGGTGGTCGGTGATGACGGAGAACGGGCCGCCGAACAAGTAAGGGCGAAACTTTGTAATGGCCCACACGAGGGCTAAGCACTCACGTTCTGTGATCGAGTAATTCCTCTCAGCCGCAGAAAGGAGGCGACTGGCATAAGCAATGACGCGAGTGCGACGCATCTGCTGTTGTGCAAGAATGGCACCAATACCGTGACCACTGGCGTCGGTGCGTACCTCCGTTGGTGCTGAGGGATTGAAGTGTGCCAGGATGGGTGGGTTGATGAGGGCCGCAATGAGCGCAGAAAATGCTTGAGACTGTTCTTGGTCCCAGCAAAATGGAGCGTCGTTCTTCAGAAGATTGGTGAGTGGGCGAGCAGTCTCCGCAAAGTTGGGGACAAACCGCCGAAAATAGGAGCAAAGGCCTAGAAAACTAAGCGCACGTCACTGGTACAGCGGGCTGTAGGAAATGCTCTTACAGCACGTATTTTGTCTGGGTCGGGTCGAACGCCACGTGCGTCGACCACGTGACCGAGCACCTTGAGTTCACGTCAGCCGAAACTACACTTCTCCGTGTTAAGCTGAAGGCCAGCTCTTCGGAAGACTCCAAGAATGGCCTCAAGGCGATGGAGATGGCTCTCGAAGGTCGAGGAAAAGACAATAACGTCATCGAGATAACATAAACACGTCGTCCATTTGAAACCGCGCAAAAGAGAATCCATCATGCGCTCGAATGTTGCGGGCGCATTACACAGACCAAATGGCATCACCTTGAATTGGTACAGGCCATCAGATGTGACGAAAACGGTCTTCTCTCGATCCCGTTCGTCAACAGCGATCTGCCAATAACCAGAACGGAGATCACTCGAAGAAAAATAGCTGGCACCGTGCAAGCAGTCAAGGGCATCATCTATCCTGGGGAGCGGGTAAACGTCCTTCTTTGTAATTTTGTTGAGATGTCGGTAATCAACGCAGAACCTCTAGGTATTGTCCTTCTTTTTAACAAGCACGACAGGTGATGCCCAGGGACTGCTGGAAGGCTCTATAATGTTCCTTGCCAGCATCTTGTCGACTTTATCTTGTATGAGGCGACGTTCAGAAATGGCGACTCGGTAAGGTCGTCTGTGAATTGGGCTGGTGTCTCCGGTATCGATGCGATGTGTAACGACGGACGTTTGACCCAAGGGTCGGTCACCAAAATCAAAAATATCTTTGTACGATGTCAGTACGGTCGTAAGTGTTTTAGTACGATCAGGGCGCACGTCAGGAACAACCATGCCGGATATACGGACCTCCTGAGGTGGGAACGGTGCAGGTCGCGTCGGCACTGCGGCAATGGGGTCACGTAAAAAAAGCAGCCACAATAAACTCCGACAATGGGGTCAGTTCGGCGAGAGAAATGTCCTCAGGAAGAACTTGCACAAAAGAGCTGAAGTTAGGGACTGGAATACAAGTGCTGTTATTCGCTACATGCACTATATTGTGAGGTAGAGCGATGCTACGCTCAAGTGTCACGTCAGTTATGAGGCAAACAACGTAGTCGCCATCCGGAACGGAGGGAAAAGGCGACATCAGCACATACACTGCGGCTTCTGGTGGCAGGGGACTAAATGTAGCGGAGCGAAGACGGAGCGTTGAAGTTTCAGGAGCTTTGTTGTCAGGGCAGAGCGGCAGGTCTAGATGAATCAGTCCAGAATAACAGTCAATGAGAGCGGAGTGTTCTGTTAAAAAGTCGAGTCCTAATATAACTTCATGAGGGCAACTGGTGAGGACTGTAAATACCACAGGGATGTGGCGGTCGGCAATGGTAACTCTCGCAGTATACATACCAATGACAGTAGCTGTGTTGTCATCAGCAACACGAACGGTAGACGAGGAAGCAGGTGTGAGGACTTTGTTGAGGCGTCGACGGAGCGAGGAGCTGAGAACAGAAATGTGGGCTCCAGTATCAATAAAAACAGAAACGGAGACTCCGTCCACAAGAATATCAACGAGATTTCGTCTAGGTGCAGGGGTCAGTTCTGAGTTGACAGTCCGGGTCGGGAATGCAGCGTCACTCCAGGGCGCTGCACTCGCTAGTTTCCCGAGTAGGTACCGGCGTGTGATGGGGAGGAGTTGCGGCGAGATATCCGGTGAACGGGATCGACGAGCCAGTGGGGATGGAGATCAGCTGGTGCGACGGGCAGGGGGAACGGTTTAGTTTCGAGTCTCATCTTGTTGAGAAAGATAATGTCCTGGTCCATCGTAGACGGGACGGAGCTCCTCTGGTTGGACAGGGAAGCGTCGAGGTCCTTGGTAGTATCGGCGGTCGGCGTTGTAATAGGAGCGAGGAGCGAAGAAGGTACAGCTACGGCAATAACGCGATGTGTGACCGGCGCGACAGCAAATGAAGCAAATTGGCCTGTCGTCTGAGGTGCGCCACTCTGCAGGATTGCGACTAAGGTAGCGACGTGGGGAAGGTGGGCTGGTAATAGCAGCAGCCACTACAGGAACAGAGTGAGATGGTGGCGTGGGCGGCACGGGGCTGGAGGACAGGCCGACGTTTGCAAGTTCTTGGCGAACTACGGCCTCTATCATGGCCACGGTGTCGGGTAGCGGAGACATGAGTGGTGTTGGAGCTAAGGCCTCGAGTTCTCTCCGGACGATACGAGTCATGTTCGTGGGATGAGAAGGCTGTTGCAAAGGGGCCAGATCATGACAGGATGACGTAGCTGCGGTGTTTGGAAGGCGCTCAAAGCGATGTACGAGGCGTCGTTGTTTAGCCTGCTCGAAGTTTCGACAGACTTGAAGCACTGAGTCGACGGTGGAGCAATTCATGCAGAACAGGATGTTGAACGCATCATCCGCAATGCCCTTGAGGATATGGCCTACCTTGTCATTTTCCGTTAATGAGCAGTTGACCTTGCGACACAACGCAAGCACGTCTTGAATATACGCAAGGTAGGACTCCGTGGAGGATTGGATGCGAGATGAATGTTCTGTTTTTGCTGCGACAGCTCGACCAATGGGCTTCCCGAACAGGTCCTGAAGCTTTTGCTTACAGATTGCCCACGTCACCAGCTCTTGTTCGGGATTTTGGAACCACGTGCGAGCGGTTCCCGCCAAATAGAAAATGATGTTGGCCAGCATAATGGTCGCGTCCCAGTGGTTTTATTTATTTATTTATTTATTTATTTATTTATTTATTTATTTATTTATTTATTTATTTATTTATTTATTTATTTATTTATTTATTTATTTATTTATTTATTTATTTATTTATTTGTACATACTATCAGTCCATCTGGACTAAAATAATAGTGGGTTTGACATCAAAATTTATAAACGCAGGCCAGTACGATAAAACAGCAAGCACAGTCAATAAAACACAGTTCATAAAATACAGTCAATGTAATGTACGAATTATGTGCACTCCTGCGTTAAATATTTGCATATAAGGGTAGCAAATTGCTCTCGGGATTGAGCATTCACAACGTGGTTAGGAAGGCTGTTCCAGTCGGATGATGTGGCAGGAAAAAAAAGAGTATTTAAAACAGTCCTTAAAAAATTTTTCTACCTGGACGTGTTTATTATGCTTATTACGAGTGACGCGCGTCTTTGCTTCGTTTATGTATTGTTCTTTCTTAACCAGGACTAAACCATTTATTACACAATAAAGCAAAGTTAGTCTTTTTTCTTTTCGTCTGTGGGAAAGAAGAGACACATCGGCTTGAGCATAAAGAGGGGTCACTGAATCCAATCGTCGATACCGGGAGAAAATGAACTGTAGCGCCCGTCTCTGTATCTGCTCAAGCTTAGAGACACACTTTTTGTGATATGGGTCCCGTATTTCGCATGCGTAATCAAGTAAAGGCCGTACAAGCATCTTGTACGCTGTCAGTTTTGTGTCCGTAAAAGCCTGTTTTAGGACGCGTCTAATGTAGCCTAATCGCTTGTTTCCCTTCGCGACAATGCTGTTAATATGTTTTGCCCAGCTAAGATTTGAAGTGATGGTCACGCCGAGGTACTTGTATTCATTTACTCTGGAAAGCGGGCTACCTTGCAAGCTATACACATAGTTCAGGGGCTCATGCTTGCGAGTAATTGTCATGCAAACTGTCTTGTGTGGGTTCAGTGACATCTTCCATCCCGTGCACCAATTATCGATTTGGAGTAGATAGTCATTAAGCTGAATTTGGTCATTAAAGGATCTGATTTCATGGTAGATAATACAATCGTCTGCGAATAGCCTAGCTTTTACTGGTAAATTCCGGATCATGTCATTAATGTATATCAGAATTAAGAGGGGGCCAAGAACTGACCCCTGGGGTACACCTGATCTAACTTCGCAACAATCGGACCTCTTATCCCCAATGACAACATACATACTTATCCCCAATGACAAGTGGCACGTGCAGCGTCAGGGCGTGGCGCATGGACAATTCGCTCGCTATCTTACACCATGCTCACTGCTGAGGCAGAGCCGAACACCACCGTTGCCAGATCATGTCAAGCGCGCATGGTTGTATCGTTCGTGAAGAACAGTAGCTCGCCACAATGACACATGGTCGCAATTAACGTGTACCTTAAAACAGGGAGAGAAAGAAAGACATGGCGCTATGTTCGTTGCTGGGACAATTGCCGTAGCACAGAACCGCCAAAGTTTATGTAATGGGCTGCTCAGAAATCACGCAGGATACAGTTCTTTTACACTTCGGGCTCATCGAAATGCGGCTGCCGGCGCATACGTCGCAAGTGACACGTCACAGTTCTGCCGCAGCCTTCCGCCGCTGCCTTAGCCGCCGGAGGGAGCCCAAAATTTGGAGCGAAACCCAGCATCTGCTCACACTGTAGAAACTTATTGACGCTATTTCTCTACGCTCAACTTCCCGCTGGCTCACTAAACTCTCTCCACTCTTCCCGCATTGCCTGGAACCCTTCCCGGCAACATTTTCTTTTTTGTTTATTTCTTTCTGCTAAAACATTTGCGTTGCGTTTCTTCTTTGGTTGTCCTGGTCCTTTGCTGCCTTTCGCTTTCCTTTTTTTTTTACTTTTCTTTTTCCCGTTCATATTGTCATGTCTCAATAGAACGCCAAGGAGTGCCTAAGATAAGAACGTTTTAATAATCGACTGGAACGAGTTTGCGCCCACGCTTCCCCTTTCTTCTTCCAGTCTCGCACTTTTTGTTCCCCCTGTCGTAATCGTAAAGATTTGTCGTAATCTTTTGCGTCCTCTTCTATGCGGCATTTGCCCCCCTCCTCAGGAAGCATCGTCCCGATGAGAACAAAAGGTCAGCCCGAGTGATACGGCTTCATACGTACGACGTGGACGACGTCAGCTTGGTGCTGGCGTCGCTTTGACGTCGACATCCCGTCTGGCACCACCTCATAAGTGGCGTCGGTTAAACGTCGCTGAACAACATATAGGGCCCGAAGTATCGCCGCAATAGTTTTTCGGAAAGTCCACGGCGGCGAATAGGCGTCCAGACCCACACTTTGTCGCCAGGTTCGTACATTACATGTCGGTGTCTACGATTGTAGCGTCGTGCATCATACTCCTGCTGATTTTTGATCCGCAGACGCGCTAGTTGGCGAGCTTCCTCTGCACGCTTAGCGAATTCCTCGGCGTCCTGATCGAGATCATCGGTGTCGGCATTCGGGAGCAACATTGCATTCAGCATAGTTGTTACTGGTCGCCCGTGAAGGAGGCTGAATGGTGTCATGCGAGTGGTGTCTTGGCGTGCCGTATTGTAGGCGAACGTGACGTAGGGAAGTATTTCGTCCCAATTCTTATGGTTCACGTGGACATACATGCAAAGCATGTCTGCGAGTGTCTTATTGAGGCGTTCTGCCAACCCATTGGCTTGAGGGTGATGGGCTGTAGTTTTACGGTGACTGGTACCACTGAGGTGAAGAACGGTCTTCAAAAATTAGGCCGTAAATGCAGTTCCTCGGTCAGTTATAATAAGTGCCAGAGCGCCATGCCTCAGGACAATGTTCTCAACGAAGAACCTAGCTGTTTCGGCAGCGGTACCCTTTAGCAGAGCTTTGGTCTCCGCGTAGCGGGTCAGATAATCGGCGGCGACATCATGATCATCATCATCATCATCATCAGCCTGATTATACCCACTGCAGGGCGAAGGCCTCTCCCATTATTCTCTACTTAACCCGGTTCTGTGCTAGCTGCATCCACTTGACCCCTGCGAACTTCTTAATCTGATCCGCCCACCTAACTTTCTGCCGCCCCCTGCTACACTTTCCTTCCCTTGGAATCCAGTTTGTTACCCTCAGCGACCATCGGTTATCCTCTCTTCGCACTACATGGCCTGCCCATGTCCATTTCTTCTTAATTTCCACTAGAATGTCGGTAACTTGAGTTATTTTTCTGGCCCACTCTGCACACTTTCTATCTCTTAATGTTACCCCTACCATTTTTCGTTCCATAGCCCTCTGGGTTGTCCTCAACCTAAGTAGAACTCTCTTGGTTAGCCTCCACGTTCCAGCCCCATAGGTGAGTAAAGGCAAGATGCAACTGTTGTATACTTTCCTCTTGAGCGATACCGGTAAGCTGCTAGTCATAATCTGCGAGTGCTTGCCAAATGCGCTCCATCCCAATCGTATTCTTCTTGTTATTTCCTTTTCATGGTCCGGATCTGCGGTTACTACCTGTCCTAAGTAGACATATTCGCCTACTACTTCCAGTATTTCGATACCTAATGTAAACTGCGACAATAATCCATTTATTCCCGGCTGTAGACGTCGGAAATGTTCCCAGGAGGTCCATGCCAATTTGCTTAAAAGGTGTCGTTGGCACTTGAAGAGGGTGGAGTAGGCCGGCTGGTTTTTTAGGGGGTGATTTACGGCGCTGGCAGTCTATGCACGTACGTACTCACGGATTGAAATAGGACACTCGGAGCGCGTGGCCGTCGCTGCATGCAGCGCCGCCCGGGGATGCTCATGGAACCAAGGTGCTGCATTGTGGTATAGCTCGAGGGGGAGAACATCTAAGAAGCAGAACTGCTCCTTCCGGTCGCCAATAAGCCGGCCTGTTTACCACACTGCCTTGCATTCAGCGACGGCCACGCACTCCGAATGTCCTATTTCAATCCGTGAGTACTGTACATAGTGTTTCACTGTCGCCGGAAGTTTTGGCCAGTAGTATCCGTGCTGTACTCTAGCCAACGTGCGGGTGTAGCCTAGGTGACCGGCGGTTGGCTCGTCGTGGCACGCTTGCAAAACTTCAGTGCGGAGAGCCGATGGAACAACGAGTAGATGACTGTTTCCCCCAGGACGGAAGTTCTTGTAAAGTACGTTATTGCGAATAAAGAATGAAGGGATTACTCGGGCGAAAATCTTAGGCACAACTGTAGTTCGCTTCTCCAAGAAATCAATAAGACTTCCTGGTCCTCTCGCTGCTGTTGGGAAAGCGTTGCGTCATCTATGACACCTAAATACGCAGTGTCTTCATCAGTCATAGTGGAAGGTTCGACCGGCGCTCGCGAAAGGCAATCTACATCCGTGTGCTTCTTTCCAGATTTGTATATAACTGCCATGTCGAATGCTTGTAAGCGAAGGCTCCGATGCGCGAGTCTCCCTGAAAGGTCCTTTAAGTTCGTCAGCCAACAGAGAGAGTGATGGTCGCTGACGACTTGAAAAGGGCGAGCGTACAAATAAGGGCGGAACTTCATAACCACCCATACCATTGCAAGGCATTCTTTTTCGGTTGCCGAGTAGTTCGCTTTTGCTTTAGATAGGGTCCTGCTGGCGTCAATCACGCGTCCTGTAAAACTGCCACACCTTCTCATGCTGTGCAGAATACCGTCGTCTTCATTATGCTTCATTTGCGATGCTACGTAGAGGAAACGACTATCGCTGAAGACATAGACAGCAGTGTGCCGGACAAGCTGCCGAGACCATTGAACAAAGTTAAGCCGGGACCCTATTTTCGACATAAATTGCCCCCGTTCAGTGCCATGTTGGTACTGTAAACGGTTGTCAAAAATATCAAGTGCTTCAAATTTGTAGTGCGAAATTGCGGTCTGTCGAAATAGCTTTTTGCGGTGACGTAAAAATGACGTGAGTGAAAATGAATGTTTAGCAGCGCTATTCATTCATGCCTGGATGGTATGTGCAAGGGTAGATGGAAAACGAAGGAATAGATGGTAGAGGGGGAAACACTTGCGCTTGTATTACGAATGGGGTGAATAGAACTGCCCTCTGTCAAGAGCGGCCTCCTGAAATTTGCTGACGTTGCGTTTTGGAAAATTTGTCGTTCATAAACATTATTGTATAATGTCAAAATGACGTTTGATTACGTAAAGGATGTGCTGCCATTGTCTAAATGACCAAAGTTGGGCGCCACATTTTGGACCACTTGAGACGACCGCTTAAAGAACACGGCGGAACCAACGAGGAGTGTGGGTAGCTGCTAGCTCACCACAGTTTGGTAGACAGTTTGATGAGTGGTGAAGTAAGCTGAGGCATCTTGTTGTGCTTGAAGAAAGCACTGAAACGATGTCATAAGGGTACCTTTAAGATGCGCATCCTTTTAGAGGATTAATAATGAAGACGCAAATATACAGCCGCAAGAGGGTCCTAGCTGCCCTCTCATTTCAAATACTTTCAGAATCAGAATCAGAACTTATTAAATGAGCAATGATTGAATACAAAGATTTGGTAAATTCAAGAGGAGGTCCCAAAGCCAAAGGCTGCCTGTTACAAGCGTGCAAAACAAAAATGATTACATACAAACAACAATGAATGAAAACGGGAAATGTTATGTGGTATAGATATAGGGGATGCAGATATACGGGATGGCGTAAATATAAACGTGACATAACTTGAGAACCAGCTATATAAATGCAAAACAAAGAAAAACAATTCATTGTGCGATAAGTATTTCTCATGATTGAAACACATTTTTAGCGCGATAGAAGAAAAGTACGAAATCTACGCTTGATTGCTTTATATTGAATGTTAATGAATTCCACAATAATGAGGCAGAAAAAGTAGTTGTGAATTTGCAGTAATTAGTTCGATTTTGGTAGTAAAACTTTGCTTTGGCATGAAAAGCAACTGAAAATACGTCGCGGGAACTGGGTACAGTTAATTATTAAAATAAGAAATGATCCATTTACAAATTTAAACACCAGGATGCCAATAGAAAAATAAAACATGGATGAATAATCAACAATGCCCTCAGTAGAATAATGAACGTGCTCTCACAAAGAAACCATCGATCAGCGCGGTTATTGCCAAGCCCAGCAATAGCGGCCAACGAAGTCAAGCGGCGTATCTGCACGAGACGAGGCATTTCAGAGAACACTGCGATGATTTCTAATTACCTGTCTAGACGGGTCGTGGGTACAACCTGCGAGGCATATGGTACGGTGGCTGTGTGAGAACTTCGGAGACCAGCAGCGAAAGATCACCAAAGACTGCCTTAAACGTCGGCCCTAAACACTGCCTTTTTGTCTAGCGCTATGCACTCATTGCAATGTTAATAAATTAAGGGCTTTCCCACGATGGAAAAAAGCAAGAAAAATACTGACAGCTTCTATTTTACTATTTTAATGAAGGAATGTTGTGTCTTGCACATGGCATATTTTTGCTTGCCACATATGGGATGTGTTACATGTGAAGTTATGCTTTGGTATGCATATAGACTCACTATTTGCTTATCTTTTTAGAAAAACATAACTATCCCAGAGCTCGTTATGATGATAAGCTCTAATCATAGGAAGTTGCCAAATGACATTTTGTCTTGATAGCGTTTTGATTTAACCAGAAAACAATTTCCCTTTATTGATTTGCGCAGGTGTTCACTTCTTCCTTGTCCTTCGTCTCCGCGCTGTTATTCCTTAAACATGTACCAACTAGCTCAACTCTCCGTTTTATTACTATTTACCGTTTCGGCAGTTTGGAATAGCCACGCGCAATGCAGCCCTAGCTTCATACCCCAATTTATTCAGTCATATTTCGCTTTCTTTCCTTGTTCTTCGTTTATCCCCATCTGCACGTTTACGGATAGCCTGGGCAGCCCCTAGTTAACCTTCCTGCCTATTCCGGTCTTCTGTTTCTCTGTCTCTCTTTCTCAAACTTATTTCGCGTTCCGCGGGAGCCTTTCGCAAGCCAGCGCATCAAAATTGAAGATACCAGGTGCAATGCCCAGCATGAGCCTTCCACTTTGTCGGTGTGTGTGTGGGGGGGGGGGGGGGGGGATTGCGTGCGTGTCTGTGTCTCTCTCTCGGCTGTCCTTTCCGCGCTCTGCACAACTCTATAGCCGACGCAAGATGTTAAAAACATAAGCACAATTCTGACCTGACGGTAGCTAGTCGTAAGGCAGCTGTTCGAAAAGGTGGGCAGCACAGCCTATACCTAACTGTAATTGATAATTTGAGACTGCGACCTTTATCCTCGGACATGGATCATGCTGGCTGCGCGGCGCCTCTTCATCAGTGCTGGAGCTACTTCGGAAATCCGACGATTCCATCTGTTTACGAAGAGCTCCTTGGACGTTTTGGTTCCTGAATTTAAAAGCCGCTGATAAGTGAGACCGAGAGGTCGTCGATGCCTTTAAGGAGCAATGCCATTTTCCGCTCGCATTCTGCGCTAACTCACTGCAGATATTCCGTTGCCGTTCTTGCTCTTCAGGTGTAACGCTCCTAGCGTTACAAACTCGCTCAGCCTCTCCGTGCGTAGCTGCTGCAGAATTTCCGACCGCAAGTATTACTACTACTAAGTACTTTGATAAACTCTCGGGGGGGACACCGGACGCGGGTTATGCCGGCCTAAGGTCGTGGCGGCACTCTTGGCGTCCGCGGGATGGGGAGATGGGACGTAAGAAGATGAGACGTAAGGTAGTTGAAATGGCCAGCACCAAGAAAACAGCTCAAAGAACACTGGCAGGGCGGGGAAATGATGGCACCGGTGCAGCAGCGCTCACGGGTAGGTCCAGGCGAAGCCTGGTACTGCGCCTCTGCGAGAAACAGCGAGGACTGCTGATGTTGTCAGCAGGACGCCACGACTGTTGAATCAACCGCTGCAGCAGGAAGGACCGCGATTGACTGCTGTCAAGGCAGCAGCGCGGCGGTTCGCGCTGGAAAACCGCCGTGTCCGGCGGCCCACAGGGGTCCGTGCATCCAGGGAACACGGGAAAATCGAGGAGATCAAGGGGTAGCTGAGCGCACGCCAGGAAGGCGCGCAAACGGCCAGGAGCTGCACCAAAACATGCAGGAGGGGTGTTGCCCTGCGAAGTCGAGGAAAAAGGGGCTCGCTCGTCCGCCGTCGGTCCGCGGGATGCAGCGAAGATTAGGGGAGTTCTTTGCCCCCACGTGGCTCACACCCCAGCCGCCGCTCCTTGCAACGAGGAGGCCCGCGTTGGCAGGCGTGCTGGCAGGGCTACGCTTCGCAAGGAGTACGAGCGCAGCGAGGGCTGCGGCATCACGAGGATAACGGCAGGACGTCAGCGCAACGAAGAGGTCGGGGTGCAAATTGGGAGACCGCTGAGAACTGCTGCAGCAGCGGCAGCGCGGCGGGTGGCCGCCAGGATTCACGGCAACAAGTGGTCCATGACGACAAGGCGGAGCCGCGTCGGTGCACACCACTGGTGCTGCGAGGACGGCGGGTGGCTTCCACGTGGCAAGCGTGCTGGCTTCGTAAGGAGTACGAGCGGAGCAAGGACTGCAGCATCGCGAGGATGACGGCAGGAAATCACCGAAACGACGAGATTGGGTGGCATCTTGGGAGACTGTCGTGAACTGCTGCAGCAGCAGCAGCAGCACGGCGGGTAGGTCACAAGGATTCACGGCAACACGTGATCCATGGCTGCGGGGAAGGCAAAGTTATCGTGCGACCAGGGTGCAGCGAAAGTTAGCCCGGAGTTGTCCCAGGTTCGAGGAGCTGCAGGTAGCCGCGGGCGGTTCTACAGGCTGCTATCCATGAAGCAGAGGGAGTGCCGACGCCGCCGACGCAGCAAACGACGGCGGCCCCGAGGAAGTCCTTCTTCGAGGAGTAGGGCGCCGCGGCCGCTGAAGCGGCCCGCCGAGCTAGGCCTCTAGGAGAGGTATCGAGGGGCCGCTGACGCGGCCGGCTGCTGGGAGGGCGGCCGGCTAGTAGGAACTCGACGGCGCTGGAGAGCCCGCGACGAGCAATGACGTACGCCTGCCGCTACGGGCGGTAGCTAGCGCAGGCGAAGGTGCTCGGTGGCAGCGAGGCTGGCGCGTTGGAGCGAGGCGCAACGATATCGCGGGAGGGGAGCGAGAAGACATCCGCACACCTCGGAGGTGAAATTGGCTTTCCGCAAGTATGTAATGACACACTGATGCCTCAACCGCACAACATATTTCACTCGCCCTCACTGCAAGCTGAGGCTTCCAAATCATAGAAATCACCGCAGCGGCTCAGTTCCTGCAGCATCATCGTTTTTCATACTTGGCGTCAATATGTACTAGCAGACGACAGCACGTTCTTTATATCACTTTTGTTTTCTTTTTATTCAGAATGCGTATTCTGTGCTTAAGCAAACTGGCACCGTCCTACGGCACACGTCACGTGTACATCACCAGTTAAACAAAATGGCAAACTGTCTAGAATAGGGTTGCCGGACTAGCCCGTTGCCGAGAAACTTATCCTAAGTTGAATCGAGCCAAATCGAAGTGGCGCCATCTAATGCGGCTGCGGGCAATGGCTAGAGATCTTCGAGGAATCAGAGAATTAAAAATTGTTTCGAACCTAAGGAGATTCGAACTCCGGCCCTTCAGATACCGAGACGAGCAGGCAACCGATAAGTCACAAAACTTTTTTTGTCTTTGTCGCCTTTATTTTACAAACATGACACAGCTGTTTGTTCGAATACAGTCGTACGGCAAAGCAGATACTAGAAACATCATTACTTCAATGCAGCAACGTTGTCCGATGGTGATTTAAAAAAAATGAGCATGTAAACAATCTCCCTTTTGAAAAATCACCACACAACAAAAAAGGTGAACCTAGTATACGCTTTGCCGTACGACTGTACACTATAACGAACAACTGTGTCATAAGTAAGGAACGATTGCAGAAGCAATAACTACGCGAGTAACAAAGCACGCTTTCGCTAATTTTGCAGTTGCATGCATGCAATCTTAGCGCTACCATGCGGCGTCAACAGGAAGTCTGGATTCATTCATTCATTCATTCATTCATTCACAAGCATTTATTCATGAGGATGACCTGAGGCCTATAGGGGAAGAGGGTGGATTAGGTGAGACTGAGGGCGCCAGACTCCGACATGAAGTCTAGCAGGGCACTAAGCTTGCGCTTGTCGTTGGTATTGGGGGCTGTCCAGTCTTCATAAGTCTGAATGTGGTGGGCAGATGTGTAGCCTGCGCGGAGTCCAGCCGTGCCAGGACAGGTCTAGATCAAGTGCTGCAGGTCAACGAAGTCAGCAGGGCAGCTCGGGTAGCTGATCTTGGTTCGGCGCCATTGACTCAGGATGTCCAGTGTGTATTCTGCATTCGTACTGCCCTGTGATCGTGCTGCGCTGCCGCTACAGATGGCGCGCAACCGGTGTGAAATGTATGGTGGCGAAGGTGAGGCCCAAAAGCGGTTCAGCGCAACTGCTGCGCATCCAGAGGTGAGAAGGCTAAACACTGAAATATGAGAATTATAAAACTATAAATTAAAAAGCTATGCAACCAGCGCGAAAGCAATAAATATACTTTACCGAGTTTTCAGAAAAAGTAAGCTATTTCTATAAAACACTTCATTTTCTTTTAAATTTTGCATCGCTGTTGCGTCCCATTTTAATATTTCATCGGCATCGGTGAGACTTTGCCGGACCTGCTGGGAGCTTGCGAAAGGGGCAACGAAGTAGTTTCTTATCGCTGCCGTCACGCTATTTATGATGGCGCTCCCGAGATGGTACGAAGTTAGCTCGATTGTCTAAAAGTGGGCCGGTTGAAAAGCTTGCGTCTTTCATACAAGATGCCTCAGCCATTGCTATTAGGTAGGATGATTCCACGTTTTGTAAGTTCGTCGTTTCTGTTTTTGTTGTGTTTTGCTTTGTTTTTCTACGTGCGGCCATCACAGTCTTGTTGCGCCGTTGTGGCACGATCTCCGTTTGTTTCAAAGTGCTTGGCGCCTGTAAGATAAGCTCGCGACATGCGGAGGACTCACGCACCATGCAACAGCGAGGACTCTATACCTTCGGTGTCACAATACATTGTTTCCTAGAGGACTTTCACACGTGAGCTCCCGTCTGCATGTGTAGTCGGACTTACGTGTGCTGTATGATCTCTGCGTTGACTCAATACTTATACTCTGCGGGGAGACGCCATCCATAAATAAAACTCATGAGGAGGTAACTAAGGTCAACTACTGCAGTTAAGTGGCTGTTGTTTTAGGACTGTAACTTCAAATGGCGTGGTTGTAAACCAGTTTATAGAACATGGGAAGCAGCTTGCTAAGGAATATTTGCCTCTAAAATAAATTTTCATATAGCATCAGCACGTCGGAAGCCATCGCATTCACAGCGCTATAGAACCGCAGGGCTGCGTTGTTGTGTTTTGAGAAACGCTTTCGTTTCACTTCGTTTCTGCGCAACCTTCGGGGACTAGCGCGGAAATCACTTCGTTGTCTGCAACACTTTAAAACGCCTTCTTGTATTGCGATTTCATATCTCGATGTTATTTTATGCATTCGTGTTTATGGCATTTATACACGATGTCCCAGCTAAATGTATGAAAGGTTTATAAACAAAGCTATGAATGAGACAAGCGGTAGAATGGCATAGTCAGTTTCTCTGGGTCAATGCTCCCCGTATGTTTTAAAACCTTGCTGATATTTATTTCGCTGCAACGTCCTGTATATTTGTAGTCATACTGACACATGTCATTTAAAGAAGACGGCGGGGCTTTGAACGGGGCTTTGAAAAACGACGATGGAGTGGGACTGATCCGTCTCGTGCTGACCTAACTCGTCGGTGTTCCTCGGTGCCAGAGTGCCTCTTGCGTAACGTTACGTTACAAGTCTGGTGGAGGTGTGGCGTATCGATCCAGTCCTGCCACTACGGAGCTTACCCCGGTATATCAGCTCCTCAGCCGCCGTCTACAGGGAGAGCCCCCTGAACTCGGACCCCTTCCGGCCGCTACCAAGACGGCGCAGCCTCAGACGGCCGTAGAACCTGCTGCAATGACATCTGAGAGAAGGCTTCCCACCCACATCCTGTGTCATCAGCCGCGAGCACCTCCGTCTTTTCATGGCGACATGTTCGAGGACGCCGAGGACTGGCTTGAGACCTACAAGCGAGTCGCTCGTTACAACGGGTGGACCGATGAGCGTAAGCTCCACAACGTGTACTTCGCTCTTGAGGAGTCTACACGAATATGGTTTCAACTTTTCCACTTTTTCACTTTCCACGCCCCACCGACAAAAAAGCAATTCGGTGATTTCTGGGTCTTTGTTCGTACTACCGACGCTTCGTCCAAGATTTTTTCAAGATAGCTGAACCACTGACTGCACTAACCAGAAAAGACATACCCTTCCTTTGGGGAGACAATCAAGAACAAGTCTTCCAGTAGCTCCGAAGTCACCTACACAAACCACCAATAGTGGCCCACTTCGATAAAGATGCCGCAACTAACGTACATACTGATGCCAACAACATTGGCCTCGGGGCGGTACTCATCCAGTGGCAAGACGGAGTAGAATGGGTTATCGCTTACGCGAGCCGAACACTCTCACGATCGGAGATGAACTATTCGACCACAGGTAATCTGGGCAATCAGCAAGTTTCGACCATATCTGTATGGACGACCCTTCCGTATTGTCAGCGACCATCATTCGTTGTGCTGGCTGGCATGTCTTAAAGACCCGTCTGGACGATTAGTTCGTTGGAGCCTCCGTCTTCAAGAGTATGACGTCGTTACTGTTGTTTATAAGTCGGTACATAAACACCAAGATGCGGATTCCTTGTCATGCGCGCCTTTGGACTCCACTGCAGTAGAAAACGCAGACGATTTTTTCTTTATTGGGGCCATTACCCAATCCCATATGGCTGACCTTCAACGCAGGGACCCGGAACTGGCGTCGCTCACCCAGTATCTGGAAGGACGCGGAGGTAGGGTACCGCTTGTTTTTTGTCGTGGCTTGCAGCCATGCGCTTTACGAAGTGGAGTTCTCTACAAGCGCAATTTTAAAAGATCAGAAGAGAAATTTCTACTCGTAGTACCTACGCACCTACGGTCTAACATCGTGAGCGCTTGTCACGACGAACCGTCCGCCGGCCACTTAGGAGTTAGTCATACGCTTGCAAGAATTCGAAAGAAGTACTATTGGCCGAAATTATTACCTTCAGTGCGATTTTACGTCAAACCCTGCCGTGACTGTCAACGCCGAAAGAAACCAGCCGGATTTCTTCAACCTATCGCTCCACCGAAAACACCTTTCCAACAAGTGGGGATGGATCTTCTTGGTCTTTTCCAGAAGTCAACTAATGGAAAACGTTGGGGTGTTGTCGCGACAGACTACTTGATCCAGTGTGCTGAGACCGCGTCGCTCACAAATGGAACTGCCACCGAAGTAGCAGAACTTTTTGTCCAATTGCATCATGGCGCTCCGGCTGTCATCATTACTGACCGCGGGGCAGCTTTTACGGCCTGCTTGACTAAGGCTGTGCTGAATCTTCTAGCCATAGACGGGCCACGGCATACCACCCGCAAACTAATGACTTGGTGGAACGGCTAAACAGAACTCTGGCCCACATGCTGTCTATGTACGTGGATATAGAGCATAAGACCTGGGATCAAATTCGTCCATATGCCACGTTCGCGTACAATACGGTTCTCCAAGAGACGACGCTACTCACTCCCTTTGAACTTGTCTTCGGCCGTCGAGTGACCACTCTCCTGGATACAATGCTGCCCGTATACACAGACGACGAACATCAGCTTGACCTGGACGTCCCTAGTTTTACTCAGCGTGCGGAGGAAGCGCGGAAGCTTGCAAGGCAGCGTATATACCGCCAACAGCAACTAGACGCTGACCGCTACAACCAGGGACGGCGCTTCGCTGCCACGAGCCAGGAGACTATGTCTGGATTTGGATGCCCGTTCGTCACCGCGGACTGTCCGAAAAATTGCTGCGCCGGTACTTCGGCCCATACCGTGTCCTCCGCCGCATCAGCGACGTTACTTAAGCTGAATCCGCGACCCAAGGCCCCTCAATCCGCAGACGATGCAAGTTCACTGACGTTGTACACGTCGTCCGGATGAAACCCTACCACGACCGCCCCGCTGAGTGATCTTGAGACTTATGGCGTCCCGTGTAGGGTTATGGTGTTCTCATATCAACCTAGCACACTGTCTGTCAGCTCATCGCATTTGCAGCATCGAGGCGCCAAGAAGGGGGGCACTGACACATGTCATTCAAAGAAGACAACGGAGAATTGAACGGGCAATTGAAAAAACGACGACGAAGTGGGACTGCTCTGTCTCGTGCTGACCTAACTGGTAGTCGGTGTTGCACGGCGCCAGAGCGCCTTCTGCGTAATGTTACGTTACAATATTTGATTGATCGTGCACGTTACCTTCTCTATTTCTTTTTTTTTTACTGCTTGGCGCAAAATAACTATCCCTGTGACTGAATAAACATGTTTATTCATGTTTAAACTGGTGTTTTGTTTCTTGGTTTGCGATCTCGCGAGTGCAGGAAATAAAATGAGCAGTTTGGTGCCGAAGACCATCGGGCAGAACGTGAATTATGTTGTGCCATATAATGCTGTTTCTTTTTGTTGTTTTTACTGTGGTGGTTGTGTGAAATAAAATGAGCAGTTTGGTGCCGAAGACCATCGGGCAGAACGTGAATTATGTTGTGCCATATAATGCTGTTTCTTTTTGTTGTTTTTACTGTGGTGGTTGTGTTCCCGTCCAACGACCTGGAAACAATAAAAAGGTGGTAACCGACTCCGTTCCATAAGCAGAGATGCTAATGCTTACTACCATATGAGCACAATATCGGTTCATCCGTTATATCTTGTTCCTGCTATCTCCGCACTGAGTAGCTACGCATCGCTATATACTCCTTGTGTCGCTTTGATGCCCGTTCTGTTCTTGTCTTTATTATGTATATATACGGTTTCTTATAATGGCGTCAACCAGAAAATGAGTATTTAAGCTTTCCGTGTGTGCGCATGCATCTTTATAAATAATTGAATTCCCTTATCCCACACTTTCGTTTAGTGCGACCTAAATTTATCTTCTAGTTACAGCCTTTATTTCTTCGTACATTTTAAAACAATTATCTGCGCGTGAATTCTATTATCCTTGAGCTTTAGTGACGTCATGGCCGCTTCCTGTGATTAGGGGATATTGATTTGCGGTGTCCCTTCATGTTGCAGCCTGCAGCCATATAAATACAGAGCTAGTAGTAGTGCGTTGTCGAATACGGTCTCGTTTTACGATTATGTTTCGTCCTAAGGTATAAGGAGAAACATTCAATCATATGTTCCAAATACGAAAGTAAAGGACGGGACAAATAGGGCGCGGGTAGAGATTCGAACAAGGCACGAGGTTAAGCACTCAACATCATAGCTCGACACCATAGGCCACAGATGTCGCATTTTCGAAAAATGTCAATCAATTTACACTTATAATATCTGAGCCTCCATTTTCACTCTTTGTAACGAATATATAGACGTCTTCAATTTCTATCTTGTTGGTTTCCAGCGACGACCTTGCAGAGAGTGGAAGCAGCTGTGCGCCCGGAGACGAAGTTGAGAGCTCTCTTCTGGCCTTGGCTTCAACTATGGCGCGCCTTTTCAACTGCACGAGAAATTCCGGGGAGGTATCTCCAGAAGAGCTGAGCAGTAAGCGACAAACATATAATTTCACTTGCATATTTTGATAACTTACGATCGTCACCTTCGTGTTAGCCCGTGTTTTCGTGCTCGTGTTCTCTAAAAAATTGAAGTTCTTTAATTAGTCTGATTTTCCTGGTTTAATTAATCAGTTTTTGACGTGACAAAGTGCCTAGCGCAATTTACTTTGGAATGTTCTGACAATGGTGGTAAGGGTTCATCTAGTGCAACAAGTGCAAAATCCTGGGCGAGTACATCGATACTATGACTTGAAACATCTGCTTGGAGCAAAGAAACACAACGAATTGAAACCAGCATTAGTTCTGCTCCTCCCAAGCTCTCTGCGCTTGAGTAGCCACCCGAGCATTGTCTGGGTTTGATCGCCATAACGTCCCTATGAGTTACACGATACCGCAGGACACCATATCACTGTGTCTGCAGCGATTATCTCAAAAGCTTTTTCATGTTCGAAAGCATATTGTATATAATACTACTACGAATTATAATTATCTTGAAATATTTGGCACTTGACAATTACATTCACATTTCAAGCCAAACAACGCTCACATTTTAATTCTAGAAATTATACACGACAGTTGTAACCTAACTGTTTAAAAAATGAAACGCTAACTAACTAGTATTTCCAGATGATTTTTCATAGCTTCACTAGATTTAGCAAGTGCGCTGGAGCATTTACTTGACAGTTTGAAAAAATCCGCAGCCTAGCGGTTTAATCGATTAAGCCAAATAAACGGGGCAGTAAAGACGACCACTTGTGTTGACATGAAAGCTTTTTGGGTCTGTCCAAGAATACCTCTGGAGCAGCCCTCTGCTTTCGGTAGCTACTGGCTTTACATTCGCTGGGTACTTTGATCAATGATCTATGCATTGGATGTCGTCTTCATAAACTTCCATCCGTGCGCAATAGATGCCAACACGCTGCTATCACATTCCCCTGGTCCCAAAAGCTTTTGTTTCCTTCGACTAAGCTTCCCAGTCACCAAATTTAGCGATCATTGCCTGAAGTGCGACCTCGCAACTCCCTAGCCTTGAACAGAAAGCGAGATTAAGCCTCACGTAATTGCGCAAATGCTTCACATTTGGCTAAATTAACTGAATCAAGAGGGAAGTATGCAACAGTTGCATCTTACCTGTACTCACCTATGGGGCTGCAACGTGGAGGCTAACCAAGAGGGTTCTACTTAGTTGAGGACAACTCAGAAGGCTATGGAATGAAAAATGGTAGTTTTAACCTTAGCGTGTAGAGTTTATCGGATAAATAACGGAAGCTATTGATATTCTAGTGGAAATCAGGAACAATAAATGGGCCTGACATAGTGCAAAGAAAGGATCCGGTGGTCGCTTAGGGTAACAAACTGGATTCCAAGGGAAGGAAAGCGTAGCAGGGGGTGGTAGAAAGGTAGGTGGGCGGATGAGGTTAACAAGTTCGCAGGGGCCAAATGGATGCAGCTAGCACAGGACCGGGTTAATTGAGGATAATGGGAGAGACCTTCGTCGCGCAGTGGGTATAGTTCGGCTGATTATGAGCTGATTTGGATGCAATTTTTTATGAAAAATAGACTTCTAAGGAAGGTTACTTAGTCCTCTACAAATTAAGTGGAGCGCGACGCAGACGAAGTGAACAGGCCTGGGACCAGGTAATAACTGACATATTCCACTCATCGGGTTGCTCCGCGCAGTTGACGTCAGCGCGTGTCACGAGAAGACGATATAGTGCCGCTGCAGGTCCTCCCCCCACAGAGAGGAAGCAAACGAATGTCAGTTAACAGCGCGATACTTAGGCGACACGCTTGTCAATGGCACAATCCGAGTCAGTTGAAGAACTTCGGGAGCCGGCCGAGTCGAAAGAGAAAGGCGGGTTTCACTCGGCTCATAGCGGCGATCTCTTTTTGCCCAACTATGCTCAACTTGAGAGTTTACTGACTGTGCGCAAGGGCGGGATTATAAGGAGAAGTCAATGAAGGCTTGAATTTGTCTCCACGCACAACGACGTGTGCAGACGTGGCGACATCTCTGCCGAAGAAGACTTCGGGTCGACTACTTGTGGGAATGGGTTGCAAACGCCGAAAAAGCAGGCGTAGTTGCTCGACGCAAGGAGAGATGTCCTCGATTCGCGCCTAAACGAACTCGTCTGGTAAACCAACGGTAGTCCCGCAGACCGGTTCAGCCGCTGTGCACTAGAAGTCTTCTCTAAACGCTGATCGAAGGCCTAGTAAAACTGAAGGAAGGTATCGGGCCAAGAAGTGCGAACTTCGCGTGCAACAAAGGCGGACTTCAGTTGCCGATGTAAACTTTCAACCATGCCCGTAGGGGTAATATACAGTGACGTGAATATAGCACAGGCGGTGCACAGTCGTTTAAATATTTTCTTTTTTTTTAATTATAGTGCTAGGATATATATTACGGGTGGGAGCATGACCGACTCGGCAAGCTTTTCAGCTGCGGCTCGAAAGGTCAGAATCTCTTCTGCTTCTGTCATCACAACTTCAACAGTACTTATCAGCACGTTCAGTTCTTGCTCTCTCAGTGAACAACTCAGCCTCCAAGTTAGGGGCAGCCACAGATTTAATTGTTAGTTAGTCTTACATAATCTGGCTCCTAAGATTATCGCTTCAGTTAACCCACAGCCTATCAGCAATTAGCAAACATATTTTCCCCAAGGCCTGCAAGGGCCCAATTATTTGGGAAAGCAACACCAGCAGCTCGGTCGCACACATTATTCTAGAACCTGCGGTTATGAGAAGCCAGTTAATAAGGTGCGATTACCAGAAGTCCTATGTTGGATCTGAAATGAAACCTTCAGTGTCCTATAGTGCCTCACCTGTAACACCTTCATGGCAGTTCTGGTGATTGATGACCAGTTTTATTAGTACACAAGTGGAGAGTGGCACCATTCGCCTCGTGTGGAAGATGCCGCCGTTATGGTAGTGGTTCTAGCGCAATCTCGTACTGGTAAAAAAAAACTGGCCTCTCAGCACGCTGTCTCCTCAGTTGGACTAAACCTCGCTTAATTGGGTGACACCAGCTAGGCAGAACCTTAATATCAGCCCTGCCGCTTAGTCACGGGATCGCATAGCATGGAACTCCTCATATGCGGTGTCTCAACTTCGCGTTTTATTGTATATGCCTCGCGTCGTCCCGTTGTTTAGCCCCAAACGAGGCGCACAAAAACGCAGCCAATTTCAGCCATTTCCACGTCGGTGGAGGCCCCGACTTCTGAGATGTGCTGCACACGTGGTAACTTGGCCTTTCAGTATGAAACTTATTCGAGGTTTCAGCTCGCTCGAGATCATGGGGCACTGCTCATACACGGTGGCTAGATTTTCTATCAAAATTTACCCTCCCCCCCCCCCCTGTCTGTCCTTCACCAGATTTAGTGTTGCCTGAACCTCACTATCTGACTTGCTTCTTTTCAATGCTTGTCTTTCTTTACTTGATCCTTCGTTACCGGTGGAATGTTCATTGTCACACTATGTGTATCTCATTATCGTCCTGACTATTCCGAGTACAGTTACATTTGCATGACATCCACGGCTACATTAAGTGTAAATATTTGTAATGATATAGTCTTCGTACATCTCTAACCGCTTTCACACTACCTGTCTTCTTTACAGCATGCTCAGATCCCTCCATATTATACTTCCTCAAGCATCCTAAAGTTGCAAATGTCTAAGCGCGAGCGCTCCTGCCCGCACCTCTGCCCGCTGCTTCCTCGTCCGTAACATTACCCAGGGTCACCGAGCAATCGTCCAGATCGAGAACGAGGAACTGTGTCGACGTCAATGAGATCCATGGTATGACAATGGTCGTGACTGGATGGTTGAAGATAGAAGAGAAATAATGAAGCAGGCAACGGCTTGCCGCTAAGGTGATTCCCTATCAATCCTGGTACAGGATACTTTCGGGCCGCAGGTCGCCAAGATCTGGTGGCCGAGACCCAGGCACGCACCGCATGGCACGGGCAGGGGTGATGTGTCTATGTGTGGCGGCGTCTTGGGTCGTTGAGGTCTTTGGTCGGCATTTCAGGCCACTGGAGCCACATAGTCGATTAGCTCTCTTGTTGTGTCTTGTGGCCATGTGGGTTGCGCCTCGGGTCAGTCTCTCCTTCGTCGTGTCTTGTGGACGAGATGGAGGACAGGAAAGTGGAACAGAGTGATCACATCAGGTACTGCAGGCTGGGGACCAGCTAAGCGATGTTTCCTAGACCTTCTGCCGGCTGCGCAAGAAAACGCAAGGGGCCGAAGAGTAAACATGAACGTACCCCACACCTCTCGCCAAAATGTTACGCGGCGGCAAGCCGATGAACACGGAGAAGAGAGAAAATGATGACTGATGACTGTGAAATGATTTTAATGAATCGCGGCTGGTCTAGCGCGAGTGCTTCTGCCCGTGCCACTGCCCGCTTCTTCCTCACCCGTAACAATATCAAGCATTTGTAAAATTGCAGACCAATCAGCTTAGTGATTGTAGAATACACGCTTGGAGAGAAATTTATTTATTTATTTTGATATACTGTCAACCCCAATGGGGTTTTTACAGAAGTGGACATGAACTGCATGACATGGACATAATTGCTGATGTGGCAGATTCAATATGGAAACCCTTCATAGAATAGCACAAAAACACCAAAAAATCAGTTATACAATAGAAAGCATTTATCACCGGAGCTAATATTAAATTCAATTCAGGAAAACTGTCAGGCAGGCAGACGCAATTGTCTGTTCTGCGCGGCTGGAACTCAGGGGAGGCGAAATAATTGAATTTTAAACGGGTTGACATAAAACATAACGGAGATTACCTTGGCCATTTTCTATTTCCGGCTATTTCCCCGATTTTCAGTTTATAGGTATAGCGGAGCATCATTAGAGACACACGCAAACAAAGCAAAGCAGTATGTCAAGAATTAATATGAATAATACTAAAACATAATGTTGAGTGTGAGAAACAGGCATCATTTTAGAATAGGCATCAAAACACTTATAACGATTACTGAACACATATCACTCCCAATTTTCCCGCAGCAACTTGGCGCAACTAATTAAAAAACTATATTAAATTGAGGACAGAGCGGAGAGTTGCCGAAAGGGCAAGAGAAAAGAGCACCAGTCCAGGGAACGCACGCGAGATGAAGATATCCTGATGTAAATCTAGCAGAAAATGGTATAGCAGAACATACGATCCCAGATGGAGGTAATTTTGGATATTTGGGGGATAAGGTGGTGCAGCTGGCGCACGTTGGAATCGATTGGAATCAGACCAGTAGGCGAAGGATCAGTCCAACAGTCGACGTTGATTTCTCGACGATGACAGTGGTGTATAGGCATTTTTGATATTTCTTAGCGTAGAGTATATATTTCAATGACCAATCACGATTTAGGTTAGGATTCGATGGTTTAGCTAGCCGCTTTTGGAAGACTCGTTCTGTCAGTTTGCTCACCAGGAGGCCCATTTCGGCTCAGTTCCACGTGAGTTCGCGGCCATCAAATCAGCAGCAACCTCTACAGCTGCGCCAGATGTTAGCGCGGTTTGTTCCTGACCGTCCGTGACCCTGGTTACACATTTTGCCGTCCGTTATTCGCACTTTCCGATTTCGTCTTATGTTAACCAATATCACTATGTGTTAGTTTCGTTTGTAAAAAGTTTGAAACCACTCTCAAATATGTATGGTAACGGGAAATACCTTACTCTACTCTTACTACTCTGCTTATGTAGGGAAGCTTTCCCCAATGACGCTACCCAGATGTATTTCCCCTTACCCGACCAACGTCACTCAAGTATCACGTGGAAATTCTTTCCTCGTACTATAGCCCAGGTATCACAGAATGTGGGGCCCCAGTAGGTCCGATGTAGGCACGTGGTGCTGGGGCAACCATCATAAAACCTGCATCGGTCCCCGATGGGGCAAACGTGGGCAAGCCCGAAATGAGGCGGCCCCCAGTAATTATTTGTGGGACCAACATCGGCCTTAGTGGGGCAAAATAAAAAACGGACATACCCACATGCTGCCCTAATGGGCCCCATGTAGGTTACTTGAGGGCAGGTGAAATGTGAATAAGAGCCCAATTTGGGCAAGCCCTCGGGAAGCCCAAATGAGGCAGCCTTAGCTCAACCGCTTCAGGTCCCACATATGTGCTATAATGGGGCTGGAAGACGGGCGTGTCCGCATGGTAACAAAATCGGTTCCTTGTAGGGACTTTGAAGGCACGTGCAACAGCCGCTGGGCTCCAAAAAAAAACACCCAGCCCAATCGGGGCCGCCCACACAAAACTGCTTTATATCCCACATGGGCTGTAATGGGGCTGGAAGGCGGGAGGGCCCGCATGATACCAAAATCGGTCTCTTGTGGGGAATTTGAAGGCACGTGAAACAGCAAGTGGTCTTTAAGTTCAAAAGCAACACCCAGCCCAATTGGAGCTCCCCACACACACCCGCTGTAGGTCCCACATCAGCCGTAATGGGGCTAGAACGCGTGCCTGCAATTGTGTAATCCTTCTTTCCAACCTTTATTTGTATTAGATGTTGCCCTAAATTACTACTATAGATGATTTGTATAACAGTTGTTGCCATATTTAGTCGGTTAGAAATGTTATATGGCTTTCGTTCTTGCGCTCATGCAAATTGCGCTAAAAATACTAAAACATACTGATTGCTAACTGTTCCTTCTTTTGTGGTTGCTGTGGACAGCCAGCAACTCTCAGTACAATATTATTGTTCAGATTACACATCTCCATAGCCTGAGAAAGATGTACATGAAGGCATTTAGGCTAGATTAATGTTATGAATTATTGTAAAATTTAATATTGTGGCTGTTTAGAAAGTGCAGACATGTATAAAATAAATACTTAATTATGTGCATAAATAATGTGATGTGGTGTACCATACTGGCATTCAGCAAGTGAAGAAAGAAGTGTCTTGGTATGTGGACGAAGACGACGCTCAGTGTTGAGTTGTGCGGCTAAGCGATGCCCAGCGATTTCAGAGTGGTGTTACCCAACGGTGCGTGATTTCCACTCGTAACATCTTTGGTGGGGGTGAAATCATCGATCCCCGTACAACAGGCTGGATCTCCGCAGTGGACGCCACGTTGGTACCATCACCATGTCCACAGACCCCGCCCCCTCTACAGCTGCCCCACAACCCCGGGACCCGGACACCTTCTGCGGGACCGGCGACGTTGATGTGGACGACTGGTTGGCCCTCTACGAACGAGTAAGCAAGCACAACCGCTGTGACGCAACGCTCATGCTGGCAAATATCATATTTGACCGGCACCGCGCGCGTTTGGTTTGAAACGCACGAAGACGAAGTGACATATTGGGACGTATGCAAACAGAAGCTTCACGACCTCTTCGGCAAACCCATTGGACGCCGCCTTGTTGCCAAGAAAGACCTGGCATCTCGCGCCCAAACATCGTCCGAGTCATATATAGTCATATATTTCCGAAAAGTCGGCTCGGCCATTAGTGAGGAAGATAAAGTGGGCCACATACTAAAGGGTATAGCCGACGACGCTTTTTACCTACTCTTATGCAAGGACGGCTCAACTGTGGACTCTGCTCTTCAGGTGTGCCAGCGCTTTGAGCAGGCGAAACAAAAACGCATATGTCACCGGTTTTGACCGCCTGCCGAACACAGCTGCCACCTCGTCCTGTACTGACCTGCGTACTCACCGTCAGCCTTCCAACCCGACTAACTTGACACGAATCGTCCGCCGCGAACTCGATGCGATGGCTCCCGCTGTTTCCTCATATCAGCTGACAGACAACACCCTGCCTACAGTATCCTTCATTCAGGCTGTTGTTCGCCAGGAGGTCGCTAACATGGGCATCTCTACTGGCCACGTCCCGAACACCATCGACTCCAACTCAGCTCCTCCTGTGATCGCTGCTGCCTCTAACCCCAGCTTTATGCCTCGATACCGCTGCCGTAATCCTAATGACTGGCGTACCGCTGACGATCGCCCCATTTGCTTCAACTGTTCCCGTGTTGGTCATATCTCCCGTCATTGCCGCAGCCGCTGGTACATGCCGTCACGCCCATTCTATTACGTCAATCGCAGTGGAGTCTGCACCGCGCCGTTCCTCTCCTCAACCTGACCCGTCCCGTGCAGATCCTGTTCCACCTGCTCGTGTTTCCAGCCGGTCGCCTTCCCCACAAACCCGACGTTCCCGCTCTCCTCTTCGTCGTCGTAATTCTTCACCGTCCTATGCCGGCCGCTTCTCGAAAAACTAGACGATGCAGCTCCTGGAGATGATGCTGCATTCGCGACCCGGACTAAAAAACCTCTGTTGACCTTTGCTCCACAATCTAACCTCATCGAAGTCCATGTTGATGGCGTTCCTGTCTCTGCCCTTATTGACACTGGTGCCCAAATCTCTGTCCTCAGTTCCTCGTTTCGTCGTCGCCTGAAGAAAGTCCTGACGCCAGCAGTTTCGGCCACCGTTCGTGTCGCCAAATGGCAGTCCTGCTGTCGTGCTTGGTATGTGTACCGCCCGTGTAACCATAGCTAGTCGTCACAAACCAGTCTTATTCACCGTGCTCCAGGAATGCCCCCATGACCTGATCCTTGGCCTTGACTTCTTGACCACTCACTCAACCCTTATTGACTGCTCAACCGGCATTCTACGCCTGGACCTTCCTCTCTGCTCTGAAGACCTCTCCACGCCCCCTCGCCACCGCTCAGCAAAATATTCCCGCCTCCCTACGGAAGCTGCTGATATTCCTATGTGCCCTTTCCCGCCTGTGCCCGATGGAGACTACCTGGTGTGCCCAATTACTGACGTCGTCCTGCAGCGTCACGTCATCCTCCCACACCTCATCGTACACGTAGCTCAGAATCGCACCGCTCTACCAGTCCTAAACTTCAGTTTGTCGACCCAAGTCCTCCCTGACTGAATATCATTAGCTGAACTGTCCCCGCTAACCGACTGTGAAGTTTCAGCCCTAACTACCGACCCTCCCTCTGCACCTTGCACAGCCCCTACCGCTCCTATGTCGTCTCCTTTACACCATGATCCTGTTTCCAGCATGACTGCGGCCGACCTGCAACCTGATTCTGTCGACACGCTCTACAAGCTGTTGCTTTCATATAGCGAATTTTTTTTTATTTTGGGGCCCTACCTCTTGGCCAAACGTCTGTTGTAGACAACCGCATCGACACCGGCGATGCTGCTCCTGTTCACAAGAGACCGTACCGTGTCTCTTTCCGAGCGCCAGGTGATTCAATGTGAAGTTGACAAGATGCTGGCCGACGGCATCATTGAGCCTTCAAACAGTCCCTGGGCGTTACCTGTTGTGCTAGTCCAGAAAAAAGATGGAAGCTGGAGATTCTGCGTCGACTATCGCCACCTTAATAAGTTGACCAGAAAAGAAGCCTACCCTCTTCCGCGCATCGACGATGCACTTGATTGCTTACATGGAGCCAGCTACTTTTCCTCCATCGACCTTCGCTCTGGCTACTGCCAAATCTCCGTCGATGAACGAGACTGCGAAAAAACAGCATTTATCGCTCCTGATGGTCTCTACCAATTTAAAGTCATGCCTTTTGGCCTATGTAACGCCCCTGCAGCTTTCGAACGGATGATGGACTCGTTGCTGCGCGGCTTCAAGTGGACCACTTGTCTTTGTTACTTGGACGGCATCATTGTTTCCTCGTCCACTTTTTACAGCCACCTCTCTCGCCTTTCTACCATTATCGAGCTATTCCACCGCGCCAGCCTTCAAATCAACTCCAAGAAATGCAGTTTCGGCAATCGGAAAATCAAAGTTCCTGGCCACTTAGTGAATGCTGCTGGTGTCTATCCTGACCCCGATTAGATTCGTGCCGTTCGTACTTTTCCCACACCACGTTCATCTAGTGATGTTCGAAGTTTTCTTGGCTTGTATTCTTATTTCCGTCGTTTCGTCCAGAACTTCGTAACAATATTGAATGGGAAAATTTCGACTAGGGCTTCCCATCAATTTCCTGTGTCGGACTCCTATGGGAATACAACCCGCATCGGTCATATGTCATTATCTGAAGGGCTAACCGAAATAAAAAAAAATGTTCATCCAGAGCGGCTGCCCGAACCTGTCCAAAGTAGGACCATCGGGGGGAGTTGGTGGGATGTGCCCTTTTGGCAACGCGGGAAAAAGATGGGCCGCCGCGCCAGGGCTGCCTGCATCGGTCCCTAGTGGGGCCCATCGGGGCTTTGTCGACAGCCCCCTTCAGGTCTACGTCGGCCCCTCTTGCAGCACCCACATTGAGCCCACCGAGGCTTTCCTGCATTGCCTACATCGGACTCACCGGGGCCCGCCCTTCATAGCCCACCTTGTGCTTCCTGGGAGGTGCTGGTAGCTGATTATCATATGAGTTGCACGCTATATACGAAGCTCGTAAACTCTTTAATCATGATGCAGAAACCTCAAACCCGAGACTCTGCATGCACGCGGGAAGTGCAGTCAATCAAAATGCAAGCGCTGTCATAAGCCTTTGTTGTACGGCACTGTGTTTTTGATCAAAAGCATTGAGTGGGTTAAACTATTGGGAATGACGGTATATATTTGTCCAGAATAATGTGCGCAGCGAATTCCTGCTTTCTTTCTTTGTCGTTTAAGCCCACTCATACTCCGAATAATTTACGTTCTGAGCAGTAAAGCAGACGCAAAGCGCGTACACGCATGCCGTTCGCTTTACGTACGAACTTTTGAAAATCCAGCTCCTGAACTCGTGCAGCATACAGTTAGCGCAAATTTAGTAGTTCTACGTTTGAAACATCGCTACACGATCCTGCCCGCACAGGGCTTCATGAAAAACCCATCGTTTTCTCAGTTGGTTTGACCATTCATGCCGGTTTACAAATAGTAACTTTGCTTTATACAATTACACTCTCGAGTACCTTCCAAATACATTTAGGTCCTGTTATCTTCCTTTTTACAGTCTCATGAATGTAGCTTTCAATTACAACTCAAACGTGCCGCTATAGCAACAAAAATCACCAAGGAATACAATGCGACTTATTACTAGCTATGACCACTGCGTGATTCCGTCTCAATCTAGCAAAAACGTCTCTCCAGGCTTCCGGCGATGTACCAGATCAGAGGGGACTATAGAGCCAAATTATAGCAAAATATGAAGCTTGCTACTCGAGCTTACCTCAGTGGCCAGTTTTTTGTTCTCCTAAAGGTCTTCTGCGCACTGACATTCTGATAAACCATCGGATGCCAGGGATGCTCTCTATACTTCCAACATCGAGTTATCTTTTTTTATCCGCTGAAATAACTTCAAAGCATATTCGTACTTTTGTTGACGCTTTCATTATTTTATTGATACACCTCCCAATTAATTATCACCAGCCCCTCCCCTTTTTCTAACTTAAATTGTAACATTTATTTCAGAATAAGTGGATGTCTATGCAGCGTGTATGTTAAAATTCATAATTTCATATTGTGTGTCATGTCTACCCTACGCATTTGTCTTGTTGATGTAGAAAATTGGATTTATGTTCTTGATTTTGTTCATAAAATTATATTCCTAAATGCTTTCAATGCTTTAATATCTCATGGAAAGAGCAGCATAATTATCCTGACTAGTTTAGTCGCGTATTTAGGCCTCCCGTATTGCTTGATCTATAGCGTATATTACTATACTTTCGTGTAATTTCTGCCTGTCTCTATTCAAAATATTGCAGGTCTTGCAAACTTTTACATTTTAGGCGGACGCGTTAACATCACGAAAAAAGAGGCATACGATACACAGATGACAACGAGGAAAATGCCTTACTTGCAACTGTTTGCTTCTAAGCCACAGAAATGGATTTAAACCCATCTGTAGGAAAGGTGAAGGAACACATACAATGGCGTTTCATTAAGGCAAAATCTTTCTTGGCTAATCAGTGGGGTGCGCTGAACGTCACTGCGCGCGGAATGCGTGACCAAAAGACAGATCTAAAGCCAATCCAAACAACCCACATATCAAGCCAAAAAATACGAAATGCCTAATCGAGCCATAATTATTTAATAACATTGCATAATGAATAGCCATATTAGCCATAGGCGGAATTCAAGTCATATCCAAAAATTCAGTACAGAATCCACATAACAAGCCAATCAAAGCCAATGCAAGACGCCCATGTGTGCTTTCGCATTACTGCACCTAAGGAACCTTAAGTGAACGCCTTGAATTTTCCGGTTATCACGCACACTGAATGTCGAGGAGCCGCAGTATCTTAAAAGCAAACAGCATTTTCCATGAGAAGAGCGATACTACAGTGAACTAGAATATTCTAGTTCGCTGTAGCGATACTTTGAGTGCTGAGGCATTTTTCTTCTCTTATTGACAACGTAGTGAAAACCCTGTATTCATATGAAACAAACAGAAGAGCCAATGCACAAAAGACAGTACACAAAAATTATTTCTCGTGTTCGCTGTGTAAAGCTCATTTGCTGAACTTACGCCAAAACCAACAGAGGTGGCAGTTAGGGCACAGCTGGACATTACGCCAAACGGGAAGCAGAATTTTCATTGTTGGGCACGCATCTTGGTGACCGGCGATGGCGATAAAGCACAACAGCTCTGAGTAACACCCACCTTCTTCCTTGTAGCAGTAATACAGTTTTGCCGCACGTTTCCTTCACCACTTCCCCTCCCCATTTAACTTACGGGGATATTTGAATTTATTCCCCTGCTTGAGCAACAATTAACTGCACGTACGTGCTGCACGTATGGTCTGATGTTAATGATAGGGCCGAAGAATAAGACAGGAAGTTACGGCGTGGTCAAGTACGATATTAAAGGGAGGCAGCATGCCGAAGAATATGAGCCATCACCGACGACGAAGAAATTGTTCAGTTATTTGCCACCGGGCCTAGCGAGAGCGTTCAGTCCCGCACAACTGCACTCTTCATCTCCTTACCTTGTGCCAATATTGCCGCGAACCATTGTTCTCTTTATTTTTGCTGCTGGAATCTGCCGACTCGACGCCTTATCACTTTGCATGGACCTTAAAGAAAGACCTAGTGTTATCTGTTTAAGCTCAGTGTCCCTGAGACTTAGCTTTATCATTTTATTTGTCAGCCAAGATGCATTAAGATGCATGTTGAATTATTCCAGCTACTCGCGACTGTTTCCACGAAGTTCTATAGGTTGTTCCGTCATCTTCGGCATGCTTATCTAGATGTTTCTTCGCCAACTTTAAATTAAGCGATGCGGAATGCTGCGGGGCATTCACAGTTCGGAGACCGACGTGCACGCCTGCTGTTATCCCGCCGCCAAGTTGCTTAGTTGTACTACGGGCGCTAGTCAACCCAATAAAGAGTTCATTTAAGTGCGGTTCTAGTCTCTTCGTTTGATTCCTTCGGAATTGTCGCGCCTACGTGACAATATTGTAACATGCTACGCAGGGAATGAGTTGGAAGGAAAGAAAGCGAGTGTGTTTGAAGGTGAAACAACCACAAAACTTTCTCTGCTCTCCAATTCTTGGCCGATCCCCCTTGTGAGTTGTGCCATATGTTATTTGGTGTAAACAAAAAGCAAGAAGAGGAGGACGGGGAAGCGCAGGACGTTCACCTGCCAACCTTTCTGCCTCCAATATTCATCATCATCAGCCGGACTATACCAGGGCGAAGGCCACCTATATTCCTCCAATTACCCCGGTCCTGTGCTATCTGCATCCACTCGGCCCCTGCGATCTTTTAACCTCATCCGCCCATCTAACTTTCTGTCGCCCCCTGCTACGCTTTCCTACCCTTGGAATTCAATTTGTTACCCTAAGCGACAATCTGTTATCTGCTCTTGACACTGTATGCCTTGCCCGTGCCCATTTCTTGTTGATTTCCCCTAGAATGTCATTAGCTCCAGTAATTTTTATGTCCCATTCTGCACGCTTCCTATCTCTTAACGTTAAACCTACCCTTTTTTGTAGCACGGCCCTCTGCGTTGTCCTCTGCTTTCATATGTGAATAAAGTCATCGCATTCATAACAATATTTGGAGGAGGTAGGCCGAGGCCGCCGTCCTGGCTTGGTTGGCCGTTCGTTCGGAGACGTCGTTTAGCGGCTTTTCCACCACTTCCATCGGAAGCCAATGTTAGCACAGCATTGTCATGTCAGCTCAAGAGGAGCCACTCTCCTGAACAACAGTTGTTGGCCTCCCCAGTGGGAACCCGACACTTTACTGGCGAATCCGATGACGGCGCTCAAGGCTAGTTGAAGCATTGTCAACGGGACAACAATTACAGCTGCTGGGATTCGATTGCTTATAATGAGTAATGATGTCGCCTTTCCGGCCGAGACTGTGATTCTTCATCCACGGAAGGGCATGCCCTTCTGTGGATGAAGAATCACGACGATACGCTCAGCACTTAGACACGGTTCGTGGACGAAATCGCCAAGTGCTACATATTTACGGGATTCAAGGGTCCTGGAGGGCTCAATTTCATTATCACCCTCCCATCTCAAATGTACAGCCCCAGCTAGCAGCGTCCTCAAACACGTCCATACCATCTTATCTTATGACGCCGTCAACCTGACGTGCAGTTAGTTCGGCTGGCACTGGCCAACTGCCCCTGCTAGAGCCGGGGCAGGGATTTTTCACTCACAACGTCGCCAATGCGGACGTCATATTTTCTTCTACTCGAATGTCCTGCGTACGCCAACGAGCTTGCGCACTATGAACAATGCATGCAGTTTGTCACGCAAGACAGCAGCGACGTACAATGACAATCCTATATTTCTATTTAGATGCTATTGTGTTTCAGACAAACTCCAAATTGTCCATTCACTTGATCACCCCGCTGTATATGCACAGTACTGGACTCTAGTAACATCCAAAAGCCATCATGCAATGGTCTATTATGTTACAACGATCTTCAATGACCACGCTCTTTTCTAACCGTTCTTCCATCTTTAATCCCAAATCCCCCCTTCCCCCTCCCTTACGCAGAATAGCATGTCAGCAAATAATATTGCCCGCTAAAATCTGTATTTCATTAAGAGCTCTCTATATCTCTCGCACCACCATTGCTGTGACGCGTTGGACTAGTCATTATAATTTGAGTGTCCCCCCAGCACATCTTAAGAAATTAAAAATAAAATATCATCAGCAGGCGAGAGAAGCCAGCTGCATATTAATGGCAGCCATCTCGCGTACCTCACACGAATTTAACGCGATAGCGTTAAAGGCCCCGTTCTGCGCAAGATCATCGTTGTCACCGTTGAAGGCGCTACGAGCGAAAAATCAATCAAGTTGGTAGTAAGCAAGTTGGGTAATTACGCACTGACTCTCCGTTGATTTGTGCAAATTAACGATACCGAGAAATATGGGAGGAGCTGCCAACTCGTGTTTCCCATTTGGGGTGGAATGTTGGAATAAGAGTGAACATGGAGTGATTTGTGATGCCGAGTCAGACGCGCTGCTTCCAAACCACACAAACACGTCCATACGGCTAGGCTAAAGCAGGACTTTGTATCTACATAAGGCACTCGCCTACGACCAGTAGCATGGTAGCTTATTGGTGTGTGGTAACAAGAATATGTGAAATATTGCAGGCGCAAATTACAAGTTTGGTGATTAAGCGAAGAGAGACATGTACGCGAACCAGGAACCGCAAGGGGAGCCGTAGACGAGAGATTCGTAACGCTATCGCGCCATAGTGTTAGAGGCGGAGCTTAAGTGCCCCCTAATATTTTTTTCGCAAATATATATTTTAGTTATTTATGGTTATTTACCTAAATTACTAATTCTAGATTAAACTATAGATGAGGTTAGCAACGTTTGATGGCACCTTCAGAAAAGCCCATTCCATTATTGCGATACGGAAAGACTTGCGTCTATATTGTTTCACAGCGCTTGCGAAATACAACTGCCATTTTAAGAGCGCATTCGTACTTCAGTATCGTGTTGCTTTTAAGCGTGGCTTTAGCGAATGAAATCCGCTGCAGCTGTGAGTCGAGGCCCCGTTACAGCGGAGGTTATATCTTGGCTGTGGGTGGTTCGCCCGCATCCACCCAGACGTGAAAAACCTACTTTATTTTCTTTTTTTCTATAATTTACAGGTAAAGCCCTCCATGTTGTTTTTTTTATTATTTATAAGCTTGGTCGTCTCAATGGCAATTTCAATGCGTGGCGCTCTCTTTGCAACTTGCGTCCATAGTGCGCCATATTGCTGACGCGGGCGAAGAAGCCGTCGCCAACATAAGAGGGAGCAAGTCTCAGCGTGTTGGTAGTGTTTACTCAAAAAGGAAAAATGGAGCACGAGCAAAGGACAGGATGGGAAAGCGGACCCAGGTAGCGAGCCAAATATCGACAGATGATTTATTGCAATATTAGAATCTATAATATATACACTTTTTTTTAGAAATTTTGTTTGCGAGAAATGCAAACGAATAGAAAAGAACAGTCACAATTGATGTTCTTTGCCTTTCGCTCATTTTCCTTTGCGGCATGCATCCACTGAAAGATCATTTTCATTGGTAGGCGACTGTGGCAGATAGAACGTATAATTTAACAGTGAAATATAACTATGATTTAGCAAGGTAAAAAAAAGCTTAAATAGTCGTCCTAGTCGCGGCATCGTCAAAAACTCGGCTGTGTGCTCAATGCGACGGAGACAACGAGAAGCAGTTAAAGAAGATAATTGTTTGGTTTGGTTTGTAAGGTTTAACGTCCCAAAGCGACTCAGGCTATGAGAGACGCCGTAGTGGAGGACTGCGGAAATTTAGACCACCTGGGGTTCTTTAACGTGCACTGACATTGCACAGCACACGGGTACCTTGCTTTTCGCCTGCATCGAAAAGCTGCCGCCGAGGCTAGGATTCGATCCCGCGTCCGTGGGAACAGTAGTCGAGTGTCGTAACCACTGCGCCACCCCGGTGGGGCGTTCTTTGTTCGTACCAGTGTAGATTACACGTACTAGTGTAGATTACACAAGGAATCGTGTGGAAGGTTATTGGATAAAGTGTAATGATCAATCGATGTTACGGCGGGAAGCAATATATGCTCGAGTAAAACTGGCAAACAGTAAAAATTGTGCTAAACATTAAGATAACATCAGTGCAAGTAAAGCATGGCATCCCGTGAAGGGCTGTGGGCTGCGATTGTAAGAACTCAAGCGAAGAGGCTGTAGAGAAAAGATGCTACGTTTCTTGGTTGTAAACACCCGTGCATCAGCGACATCATGCAGCGTATTTAGAATGAGCCGCCACATATCTGCTGAGTAAAGCGTAGGGCATATTCATCGGCGAAGCGTGCTTCAGACCGTTCAGGCCGCAACTGCATGTGAATTAATCGGGAAAAAATCCTACAAAATTAAACCTATTTTTGCGTCATGAAAAACTGGCGATGTCCTAAGTCGAACCGAATTAGACAACTATAGTAAGTTTTGGATGGCTTTACGTGGTTTAGAGTTAGTTAGTTTCAGGGTTGTACTCGTCGAGGCACTTTCAATGTTTGACTTTTATAGCGAAAAGTTAATTTTTAAGCACAAATAACTAATTATCAGTACATTTTAAGCCTTGCAATTAGTCTTGTGCAATAATGAAAATAAGCTATCCAACAATATTTGACCTAGTTCTGTAGCTTAAAATTTATTTTTATCCACAAGAACTAATGGAAGGTAATTAACGAAAACCTGCAATTATTACAGTGCGATTGTTTGCAACTTATTGCCACCTGGTGTCCCCATGTTCTTGCTGCGCCTGGAAGAAGAGGACACTGAATTTGACTCGCGTGCTGTGCGCCGAACGTTCCCTGCTGGTACAGCTTCATCCCGTCGTTTTAGTCACGTCTAGCCCTGTTGTCCGTGACATATTTTGGTGTCGTCGCAAGGTATCGATCCCAGTATATGTCCCGCACTCCTCCGCATACCCAGAATTCAGGTCTGTGCCAATCGACATTCCTGTTGACCTGGCTAGCCGGAGGAACTTAGGCCTACCACCTGAGCACGGGCCGTTGGAATACACCACCGCAGCCGCCCCTCGACCTGTCATGCAAACTCCAACGTATTACATTCTACAGAACCCACGACTGCTCTAAGGCTTTCCACGGCTGTCAGACGGAAGACGTCGAAGACTGGCTCGCCCAGTTTGAACGGGTCACCGCATTTAATCAGTGGGACGACGCTGCGAAGCTCAGTAACGTCTTCTTTAGCCTAGAAGATGGCACTCGTACTTGGTACGAGAATCGCGAAGGCGCCCTAACATCGTGGCGCGAGTTCTGCCGCTGCATCCTGGACACCTACACCAGCCCGGATCGCCGAGAACGAGCGGAAAGTGCTTTACGTTCTCGAATACAGATGCCGAACGAGACCATAACCATGTACGTGGAGGACATGACTAGGCTGTTCTGACGATCTGACCCGGCCATGCCCGAAGAGAAAAAGGTGCGCCATCTCATGCACGGCGTTAAGGAACAACTGTTCGCTAGGTTCGTGCGCAATCCGCCGAGCACAGTTGCCGAGTTTATTTCGGAGGCAATCACGATGGAAAGGATGCTCCAGCAGCGGTCTACGACCTACGACAGGCCGGTACTCGCCGCTTCGCTCGCGGAGCCGCATTCGGCCTTCGGGGCTAGTCCTGATCTTCTTCGCGACATCATCCGCTCCATTTTGCGTGAAGAGCTTCAGATGCTTTTCGGTGCTCCCCAGCCGATGGCCAGCTCTGTCGCTAGTATTGTCCGAGAAGAGCTACAGCAAGCATTTCGGCCTTCGGTACTATCTAATAACTCGCCATACTTTTCCACCGAGTCCTGTCGGCCAACGTATGCGGACATCTTGCGACGTCCCCCAACTGATTCCGCACAATTACTGCCAACCGACCAAGGCTCACTGTATTCAGCCCACCCTGAGCCGTACATCGAAAACCGCCGACCACCCCACCGAAAGGCAGACCTGTGGCGTGCCCCAAATCGGCAGCGCCTGTGCTTCCACTGCGGAGAACCTGGTCACCTGTATCGACAGTGTATCGACACCTGGGACTGAAGGGCTTCCCCATCGACATGCGTAGCACTCCTTTAGGCCAACGACCACGGGATATTGAGGACTACGTAGCCCAGCAGCGCATAGCGCCAACATTTAGACGACAGTCACAATCTCCATCTCCACGCCGACCACCCTCGCAGCCAAGCTCCTCCTGGATGGCGCAGCGACGGTCACCTAGTCCGAGCCGAGAAAACTAAAGACAGCGACCTGAGGGGGCGAGGCCGCTTCAAATCGACGCGACGAAGACCCCCCGACAACGCAATCTGTGACCGACCGCGACTTCACGGCCCTGACGACAGTTCGTACGCGTGAAGATAGATTCTCGCTGGATATACCCGTGGTCCTCGACGGCTATACGGTTAGCGCATTGGTAGACACTGGTGCTGATTTTTCGATTTTAAGCGGGAAGCTAGCGGCGCTTCTAAAGAAAGTGATGACGCCGTGGTCTGGCATGCAGATTCGAACCGCTGGCGGGCATGTCGTAACTCCGAGCGGTCAGTGCACGGCGAGAGTCCAAATTCGCAACTCCACGTTTCTTGTCAGCTGCCTTGTGATACCGGACTGCTCCCGCGACTGTATCCTTGGTGTCGATTTTCTCCGGAAGTATGGGGCCATTATCGATCTCCGGAAGCATACCGTGACCTTTTTGACCGAGAACGTTGATGCTACTGACACCGCAACCCGCCAAATCCGCGCCCCTCTTCGAATTTCTGCCGAGAGCGTTTCCATTCCCCCACTTTCCAGTGTTTTTATGACTGGTAACTGCGATGAACTACGTGACGGAACGGCGGTCACAGAGGGTAACCAGTCCCTTTTGCTCACCCACGGCATCACCTCGGCGCGGAGTCTCATCCATCTCCGTTACCGCCGATCTGAGCTCCTGGTGACCACGAATGAACCCCGCCATCCTTTCTGCGCTACCGCAATCGCATTCGCCGACGGCTTAGCGAACGTTTCTGAATGTTTTACGTTCGCAGAAGTTGAAAACGTGCGCCCGTCCCTTGATCGTCTGGATATTAGTACAGATCTCTCGGAAACACAGCAGCACAACCTGCGTTCTCTCCTTCTAAAATACAGTGCTTGTTTCGCGACGTAATCGAAAATTCGGCAACCGCCTCTTGTGAAACACCGTATAATTACTCCCGACGATGCCCGCCCTATACGCTAGCAGCCGTACCGCATCTCAACGATGGAACGTGAAGCGATTAAGATGCAGGTTCAGGAGATGCTTCGTGATGGTGTCATCCACCCTCCAACAGTCCGTGGTCGACCCTGTCGTGCTGGTGGAAAAAAAGGATGGCACCCTTCGCTTCTGTGTTGATTATCGAAAGTTGAACATCACTAAAAAAGACGTCTACCCGCTGCCCCGTATCAAAGATTCGCTCTACAAGCTTCGTCGCGCCCAGTACTTCTCCTCCATTCACTTGAAGAGCGGGTACTGGCAGATTGAGGTCGATGAGCGGGAACGCGAAAAAACAGCTTTTGTCACCCCAGATGGACTGTACGAGTTTAAAATGCTGCCATTCGGCCTATGTTCAGTGCCGGCTACTTTTCAGCGCATGATGGACACCGTTCTCGCCGGCCTCAAATGGCAAATCTGTTTAGTTTATCTCGACGACGTTTACGTATTCTCTGAAACCTTTGGAGAACACCTCGAACGCCTTCGCGCAGTATTAGATGCCCTCCGGTCATCTGACTTGACGCTCAAGCCCGAGAACTGCCACTTTGGCTACAACCAGTTGAAGTTTCTCGGTCATCTTGTGAGCGCCGCAGACGTTAGGCCAGACCCCAACAAAACTGCCGCTGTCGCCAAATTTCCCGTTCCTGCCACGAAGACGAGTTTAAAACATTTCCTGGGTTTGTGTGCGTACTACCGCCGCTTCATCGCCGACTTTTTCAAGATAGCCGCAGCCCTCACCCGCCTCACGCGGGATGATACACAGTTCGTGTGGGCCGCCGAGCAACAAGAGGCTTTTGCGGAGCTGCGCAGACGACTGCCAACTACCCCTGTTCTTGCGCACTTTGATGAAGACACTGCTACCGAAGTCCACACCGACGCCAGCAACATCGGCCTTGGCGCTGAACTCGTTCAACACCAAGCTGGCGTGATAAGGGTCATTGCGTATGCCAGCCGCACGCTCTCCCACGCTGAAAAAAATTATTCCACTACGGAAAATGCCTCGCGGTTTTGTGGAAAACTATGAAATTTAGGCCTTACCTCTATGGCCGCGCGTTTGAAGTCGTTTCTGACCCCCATTCCTTATGCTGGCTGGCCAATCTCTGTGACCTATCGGGGCGCCTAGCACGATGGAGCCTTCGTCTTCAAGAATTTGATTGCTCCATTGTGTACAAATCTGGTCAGAAGCACGAAGATGCTGACGCGCTCTCACAGGCACCCGTCGGATTTGTCGATAACATCACGGATGACAGAGGTTTTCTTGGACTAGTGAATGCCTCAGACATAATGACCCGACAGCGAGCTGACCCAGAACTTCGACCTGTCATTGATCACCTGGATGGTCGCGCTGCTGACGTCCCCCGCCAGTTTGGAAGGCACCTGTCTGCATTCTGTCTTCCGAATGGCGTTTTATTCAAGAAAACTTCAGCACTGTTGATCGAGCGCACCTCCTTGCCGTGCCGGCCGTCCTTCACCACGGTATCCTTTTTGCTTGCCACGATGAGCCCACCTCCGGCCACTTGGGCTTTGCACGCACACTCGCTCGAGTTCGTCAAGCCTATTATTGGCCTAAACTTTCTGACGCCGTCCATCGCTACGTCAGAGGCTGCCGCGAGTGTCAACGTCGAAAGGTGCCTCCTCTCAAGCCCGCGGGTTTGCTCCAACCTATTATTCCACCTCGGGCGCCGTTTGACCAAGTCGGCATCGACCTACTGGGCCCATTTCCGCTGTCGATGGGTAACAAATGGATTACAGTCGCGACCAACTATCTCACACGTTATGCGGAATTCAAGGCAGTGCAGCGGGGCACATCAATTGAGATCGCTCAATTATTTATGCAGCAAATCGTGTTGCGTCATGGCGCACCGTCCCTAGTCGTCACCGATCGAGGCACCGCGTTTACGGCACAGCTCATGCACGACGTGCTCGAGCTTAGTCATACCGGCCACCGAAAAACTACTGCATATCACCCGCAGACGAATGGCCTCACGTAGAGTCTCAACAAAACCAACGCCGACATGATCGCAATGCACATAGACTCGCAGCACAAAAACTGGTATGAAAGTCTCCCTTACATCACCTATGCCTACAACACGGCCACCCAAGAGACGACGCGTTTTACACCATTTCGCCTAGTCTACGGACGTGGCGTTCAGACGATGTTGGATGCCATGCTTCCGGGCTGCACAGATGATCATCCACTCACGCCAGATGCCGAGCAGTTTGCTCAGCGCGCTGAGGAAGCACGTCAACTTGCCCGCATTCACACTCAGCAACAGCAGGGCACGGATGCATGCCACTACAACCTCCGTTATCGACACGTCGCATCCCACCCTGGAAAGAAAGTTTGGGTGTGGACCCCGGTGCGTCGGCCGGGCTTGTGTGATAAACTAATTTCCCGTTACTTCGGACCTTACGAAGTTCTGCGCCGAGTCACGAAAGTGACATACTAAGTTCTTCCAGTAGGTACTATGCAGCCCTCGCGTCGGCAACCACGCTCCGAGGTCGTGCACGTCGTCCACACGAAGCCCTATTTCACGCAGTAGTGCGCTATGCGCTTGTTTCGTTGTCGCGTAGGACACCTTACCCCGCCTCCGTTATCAATGCTGTCCATGTGCTGACCTTTGTTTTCGCTTACATTGGCCATCGCTCGCACTCCGTCCCTTATTTCTTTTTTAAGAGGGGGAGTAATGCCACCTGGTGCCTCCATGTTCTTGCTTCGCTTGGAAGAAGAGGACACTAAAGTTGACTCGCGTGCTGTGCTCCGAACTTTGCCTGCTGGTACAGCTTCGTCCCGCCGTTTTAGTCACGTCTAGCCCTGTTGTCCGGGACAATATGCTGTCCAGCATATGTATATAACGACGTTGTAGTGTTAAATTCAATTTTATTCATAACTAATTAATTACTATGCTTAAATAGCAAAACTCATTTGTATTCGACTTAAGCTATCGAAAATATATGATTTGATGAAACCCAGAACTCTATTTCTTTAATCACAACTAACTAATTTTTGTAATTATTTTCAATGAATAATTATTAAAGCTAAATTATAGGCGACATGAGCAACCCAACGATGCCACACTTGAGTTGCTATTGCACTCTATGTATGTACGTTACACAGTGATGCAAACACTAGAGTTGGTATGGCTTGCTTCGAAGGTTTGACACTGAGGCTAAACTGAAGAATAAAAGCGATGGTGGCAAAAACGAATTCCGCGGATGAAGCCCCCTACGTTGCACTTGGGTCCTCCCTGACTGTGAGGAGACATTCTTACAATGCAAATGAAATGCCTTGGAACGCAATCCTTCTTATGGCACTGGAGATGATCCTCCACTGGTTTTGAGTTGGAGTGCTAGTCATAAGTGTCTGCCGTTAAGACTCTGCGAAGTTCGATGAAGGTGATGAGGGAAGGTGAGTAATCTGAGGAGGGTGTGTAGAAAATCTTTTGCTTGTCGTCTAGTCTAAAGGAAGCAGGTGCTCGAATTTTGCATTGAATACAGGTACCGCTGAAAACATCAGGCAGTGGGAAGTTAAGGCATACAGATTGCACTAGAGGAAGAAAGCTTAACACAGCGACCACTATCTAACGGCTGCAACAAACAAAGTTTTGATAAGAGTGGATGCTTTTTTGTTTACAGTAGCATTATTCTGCGGTTTTGATTTACTTTCTAGGCAAACGCGAACGTAGCGAGCGCTGTAGAGTTAATACTGACCTATTTGGATTATTGTTCTTTATTAAACTTCGAGCTTATTGTACCAAGTTCGGGACCCACGTTAAATATCCCTTCCACTTTTTCCATTTAGGAGGGCACCTGGCTGCTCGGCGCGCCCCAGAAGATTGTCAGTATCGAAAAGCAATGAACTGTATCACTGATTTTATGACTATTTACGCGAGCAAAGTCGCAACCGCTGCTAAAAAGAAGCAAGAGCTGAAGCAAGCACATGCTGACGCCATATGCCAGTGAGTACTCTACCTGGTTGTCCAGATAATTTTTCTTACTGCTTTGACATGTTAAACAATTGCACTTTGAAAGGCTGGGTAAGTACTTATGCACCTACGTTCAAACAAATTCCATAAAGTCTTCAAACACTCATGTCTATTTCAGCCGGCGACGCAGCTTTCATACATGTTCTAACGGCTGCGTGGCTCGTACGAAAAGCAACACCTGGCAGATTTATTTATTTATTTATTTATTTATTTATTTATTTATTTATTTATTTATTTATTTATTTATTTATTTATTTATTTATTTATTTATTTATTTATTTATTTATTTATTTGCTTGTTTATTTATTTATTTATTTATTTATTTATTTATTTATTTATTTATTTATTTATTTATTTATTTATTTATTTATTTATTTATTTATTTATTTATTTATTTATTTATTTATTTATTTATTTATTTATTTATTTATTTATTTATTTATTTCAGACACCTCAAGGGACCTTGGGTGAGGGCTTTACATGAGGGGTGGGCAAACAACCTGGTGTTAATAAAACAATGTCTCTATGACTTTCTTGAAATGGTCTGGGTTGTATGAATGACGGCTGTTGTGGGAAGATTGTTCCAGTCACGAGCTGTTTGGACAAAGGAGGGAAGATAGGTGACGGTGCAAGCAGAGGGTGGGGAGGGTGGCTTGTGCTGGCTGAAGAACGATGAGCAGGCTGGATAGGACAGTTATAAGTAAATTTGTGATACATTTTATAGCACAAACATAGCCTTGCAGCAACACGGCGTAGGCAAGCATTATCTTTTACGCGGGTAACACTGGTAGATTACAAGTAATTTGGGTAGATAAATCGAACGGCGCGTTTTTTAGCAAGTTCAATAAATTTAGTTCGGTTAAGTTGAGCGGGGTCCCTTATGGCAGGTGCGTACTCCAATTTTGGCAGAATTATTTTTTTATAAGCTAGTAACTTAACTTCTGGTGAAGTCAGAAGTAAATTACAATGAGGAGGAGGAGGAGGAAAGGCAGGGAGTTTAACCGGTAAAACATTACGACGAATATTGCAGAGAGTTCTATGAGCGTTATTAAGTATGCGCTTAATGTATGTAGACCAGTTAGGGGTACTCAAGATACCAACCCTAAGATATTTAATGCAATTAAGGGATGAGACACTGCAACCGCTGAGAAGATAATTTGGGTTAAGGTAGTTTTGTCGTCTTTGGAAGGAAACAAGCGCAGTTTTGTTAGTGTTTGATGCCATCAGCCATCTACAACACCGCTCTTTCAAAATTTGCAGATCAGACTGAACGACATCGTTATCTGCAGCGCTACTAATAGAACGGTAAATTACACAATCGTCAGCGAATAAGTGAACATTTGATGAAATACTATTAGTTAAGTTACTGATGTAAATTGAGAAGAGGAGTAGACCGAGGACTGTGTCCTGCGGCAGACCGGAGAGAACGTTAGACAGCGAAGGAAATTTATGGTTGGCATTTACAAATTGCTGATGGTTAGTGAGGAAATCCTGTATCCAGTTGAAGACAAGCAGGTTAAGGTTTAGTTGCGAAAGTTTTAGTAGTAGGCGTTTGTTAGAGACGTTGTCAAAAGCCTTTTCTAAGTCGATGAATAGGGCGTCAATCGACATGTTAAGGTTTACATTAATACTTATGTCGTGAAGAAAGTGCTAGTTGGGTATCGCATGAAAAGCTGTTTTTGAAACCAGTTCTGGTTAGGGTGAAAAAACTTGACAGATGCAAGAAACTTTGTGACATGCGAATAAATAATGTGTTCCATAATTTTTTTAACAGACGCTGGTTAGTGATATGGGCCGGTAGTTAGTAGAACCTGGCTTAGGAACTGGAACAATCTTACCCAATTTGTAATCATTAGGGACGATGCCGGATGAAAATTACTGCTGACAATTGTGCGACAAAATAATACTGGTGATTTCATTTGTGTTTATGAGCACAGCGTTTATGCCGTCGATGCCAGCTGTCGATGTCAATTTTAAAGTTTCAATTAGTTTCAAGAATTCTTGGGATGCAAATGTGATATCTGGCAATGCGATGATTAGACGAGAAAACAAGCGCGAGGTTATTATCTGGTTCCCCTGTGAAAACGGAAGAAAAGGTTCGATTGAGTGCTTCCGCTACTTTGTCATTTGGGCTAGGCTATCCTTTCTGATCCATTAGTGATAGACTTCTTTTTCTTTGGGGTGAATTGCATTCCAGAATTGCTTTGTATTAGCATGAAGTAAGTTAGGCAGGGTGGATTCATAAAAAGAAGCGTTTAGATTTAGTAACCTCGGAGTTATATAGTTTGGACGTAGCTCGGTATTTTAGCCACGCCTGTGGACTGGTAATATATTGTTAAGGAAAGAACACAGTGGTAAACGCTAGTTCACTGTTAGACGCACACCACACACCGCACACCACAGAACGAAGTCAGCTAGGCTTGAGCGTCGTCTTCTTCCCTACTTCACATCAGCACGTCGTCGTCGTCTCGATGTACTGTGCTCCGTAACAGTATTCTCCGCGCCGAAGTAGCACCGTCCCGGTGCGTCCTACACAGGCGAACTCGAATGATATGGTTTTAGACGGGCGACATGCATGAGATCTGGATGAGGAGTTGTGGAAGGATTCTTGGGCTGTAAAGGGGTGATTTCATAGGTCACATCGGTGACTTGCCGCAAGACGGAGTAAGGGCCCACGTAACGAGGCAAACGTTTCTCACACATACCTACACTGCGAGCCGGGTGCCAAAGAAGTGCGAGAGAACCTGGAGGGTAGTGGACGTCTCGGTGATGAAGGTCGTAACGACGTTTTTGAGAGCGCTGAGACGCTCCAAGACGCTCTCGAGCCATGTGGCGGGCAGCATCAGCGCATGCGATGGCATCCGAAGCGTAGCTGCAGGAAGAGTCGTCAAGAGGCAGCAAGGTGTCGAATGGGAGTAAAGGGTCACGGCCGAAGAGTAGATAAAAGGGAGAGTATCCGGCGGTATCATGGCGTGAGGAGTTATAGGTGAACGTGACGAAAGGTAAGGAGATATCCCAGTCACGATGGTGATCGGACACATACATAAGCAGCATGTTGGTCAGAGTGCGATTGAGGCGCTCAGTAAGACCGTTCGTTTGCGGATGGTAGGCCGTGGTGAACTGGTGACGAGTAGCGCATGAGCGGAGAAGGTCATGAACCACTTGAGAGAGGAAACAGCGGCCACGATCTGTGAGCAGTTGACGTGGAGCGCCATGAATCAAGATGACATCATGCAGAAGAAAGTCGGCAACGTCGGAGGCGCAGCTGGTAGGGATAGCCCTGGTTACAGCATATCGGGTGGTATAATCAGTCGCCACAGCAATCCACTTCTTTCCAAAAGTCGATGTCGGAAAAGGCCCAAGAAGATCGAGGCCCACACGAGAAAACGGCTCTGTCGGCACTGGAATTGGTTGCAGGGGCCTACTAGGGTTGAAACGAGGGTGTCTTACGGCGTTGACACAACTCACAAGCGGCGACGTAGCGACGGACAGAGCGGTAGAGACCAGGCCAGAAAAATCTGCGTCGCACACTGTCATACGTGCGTGATACTCCCAAGTGTCCTGCTGTAGGAACGTCGTGAAGTTGGGCTAGGACACTAGAGCGCAGATAAGCCGGAACGACCAGTAAAAGGTCCACGCCGTCTGGACGCATATTGCGTCTGTATAATTTCTCGTTATGGAGTACAAACATGCTGATGGAAGGATCGGGGACGTTGCGCAGCTGGTCAATAATTGGTTGCAGGGCAGGATCACGACGCTGTTCGGAGCCAATATTGATAAAGTCCGAGATGGACAAAGCATAGTCGTCGGCAGTATGGTCGGACAAAACGGGAGGATCTACGGGATGGAGGGACAAACAGTCAGCGTTTTGGTGTAAGTGGCCGGACTTGTACACCACAGTAAATTCATACTCTTGTATTCGTAAGGCCCAGCGACCTAAGCGGCCAGTGGGATCCTTAAGTGAGGACAGCCAACACAAAGCATGATGATCAGTCACTACACAGAAGGACCGCCCAAACAAATAAGGGCGGAATTTGGTCAGCGCCCAAACACGTGCGAGGCATTCCCGCTCTGTGATTGAATAATTGCGCTCAGAGGACGAAAGCAGGCGGCTAGCATAAGAAATGACGGGGGAAGACCATGCTGGGACTGGGCAAGGATAGCACCAATACTATGTCCGCTAGCGTCGGTGCGCAGTTCGGTAGGTGCAGAAGGATCGAAGTGCGCCAGAACAGGTGGGGTGGTGAGGGCGGAAATAAGCGTCGTGAAGGCATAGGCTTGATGACAACCCCATGTGAAAGGTACGTTTTTTTTTGCAGAAGAGAGATAAGCGGACGAGTGATGTCTGCGAAGTTCCGAATGAAGCGGCGGAAGTAGGAACAAAGGCCAAGGAAGTTTCGCACATCACTTGAGCTACGTGTAGTAGGGAAGTCGCGCACGGCTCGAACTTTGTCAGGGTCGGGCTGCACACCATTTGCGTCAACCAAATGACCCAAGACTTTGATTTGGCGCCGGCCGAAGCTGAATTTTTTGGCGTTCAGTTGAAGACCGGCGCGGCGGAAAACGTCGAGGACCGTAGAAAGTCGATCAAGGTGGGTTGAGAACATGGAAGAGAAAACGACGACGTCATCCAAGTAGCATAAACATGTTGTCCATTTAAAACCACGAAAGAGTGAGTCCATCATGCGCTCGAATGTCGCAGGAGCGCTACAGAGTCCAAATGGCATCACCTTGAATTGATACAGTCCGTCGGGGGTGACAAATGCGCGTTTCTCGCGATCCCGTTCGTCGACAGCAATTTGCCAGTAAATGCATGTCGATGGAAGAAAAATAGCTGCCACCATGCAAGCAGTCAAGAGCGTCATCAATTCGCGGAATAGGGTAAACATCCTTCTTTGTTATTTGATTAAGGTGGCGATAGTCGACACAAAATCTCCAACTTTGGTCTTTCTTTTTGATCAATACGACAGGAGACGCCCAAGGACTGCAGGAAGGCTCAATAATATTTTGCGCCAGCATCTTGTCCACTTCATTGTGTATAACATGCCGCTCAGTAAGGGAAGCACGATACGGCCGTCTGTGGATGGGGCTGGCGTCACGCGTATTGATTCAATGGGTCACAACGGATGTTTGGCCCAATGGTCGGTCCTCGAAATCAAATATATCACTGTACGACAGCAAAAGGTCGGAGAGAGCTCCAGCTTAATCATCTGGCAGATCCGCGGCTATCATGCCTGAAAAGAGGTTCGAATGAGAAGAAGCCGATAAATGCTGCTCCGACAGATGCTGAGGGTTTAGAGCAGCAACTTCGCAGTCCGCCAAAGGAAACAGATCAGCGAGTGCGATACCATGGGGTAAAACTTGAGTCGAACGGCTGAAGTTCAGTACGGGAAGATAGGTGCGGTTAGCAGTGACAGTCACGACGGTATGAGGGAGTATGACGTTGTGACGGAGAACAACATCGGTAATTGGGCAAGTGACGTATGTGCCATGAGGAACTGCGAGGATCGGGGCCAGCGGGGCATAAATAGCAGCTTCGGGTGGTAGACGAATAAATTCGGCGGATAGGAGGCGGGGCTTGACATCGGTGTTTCCGGAGCAGTAGGGCAGGTCTAAGCGAAGAAGACCAGTTGAGCAATCGATTAGGGCAGAATGGGCCCTTAAAACGTCGATCCCGAGGATCACGTCGTGAGGACAGCGGTCGATAACAGTGAAGAGAACAGGGGTAGTGCGACCGGAAATACGCGCGAAGTGCACAGTCCCACAACGGCAGCGACGCTTCCATCGGCAACACGAACGGCGGATGAAGCGGCGGGTGTGACAACCTTTTTGAGACGGCGGCGAAAGGATGAGCTGAGGACTGAAATTTGGGCACCAGTGTCAATGAGGGCAGTAACAGGGGCACCATCCACACAGATGTCTAGAAGGTTGCGACAATGAGCGAGAGTCAGCAGAGGACTTTCGGGCCGGGTCGTCAATGTAGCGTCACCGCCGAGAGCTGCATTGGTTAGTTTTCCGGATGAGAGCCAGAGAAGTGGGAAATGAGGAACGACGAGATTGGGGCGAGCGGGACCTCCGAGTCTGAGGAGACGGTGAGCGGCTGGACATGTGCGGGGCTGGCGAGTCACGAATGCGCGTATCACGGACATAGGTTGGGTGTGGAACATAGTCGGCGCTGCGATCAGAATAGTAGCGAGGTCGAGGTGGCGGAACCCAACGGCTGCGGCAATAGCGAGAAATATGGCCGACACGTGAGCAGTTAAAGCAGATTGGTCGGTCATCCGAGATTCGCCATTCCTCCGGGTTGCGGTAGCGGTAGCGGTACCGCGTCTGAAAGGGCGTGGTAGGAGCCGCAGCAGCTACGACTGGAACATTTGGTTGGAGCGAGGGCTGTGCGGAAGGTTGGCCGGAGTTGAAGCCCACGTTCGCGTTGAGGCCCACATTTGCGAACTCCTGGCGAACGACAGATTGGATTAAGGCTATAGTAGCATCCGCTGGCTGAGAAGCGAACGCAACGGGTGTCATAGCTTCTATCTCTCGACGAACAATCCTGGTCAAGTTGGAGGGATGAGATGGCTGCTGTAAGGTTGGACTATCTTCGCACGAGGACGTAGTAGCTGTGTTTGGCAAGCGTTCTAAGCAGTGAGTAATACAGCGGTGTTTTGCTTGCTCAAACTGGCGGCAAACTTGGATAACTGAGTCGACCGTCGGACAATCTTTGCAAAGCAGCAGATTGTAAACATCGTCTGCAATTCCCTTTAATATGTGGCCCACCTTGTCTAATTCGGACATGGCGCTGTCCACCTTTCGGCATAGGGCTAGAATGTCTTGAATATAAGACAAGTACGATTCCGTCCAAGACTGGGCACGGGACGCGAGGTCTTTTTGTGCGCCAAGCTTGCGTCCGATCAGCTTGCCAAATAGGTCTCGAAGCTTCTCCTAGCACATCTCCTACGATGTGATATTGTCTTCACGCGTCTCGAACCAGACGCGCGCCGTACCTGCCAGATAGAAGATTACGTTGGCGAGCATGAGGGTCGCGTCCCAACGGTTGTGCTTGCTGACCCGCTCGTATATGGCGAGCCAGTCGTCTACGTCGACGTGGTCGGTGCCGCAAAAGGTGCCTGGATCGCAAGGCTGCGTCATGACGACGGTGGGAGCTGATGGTGCCGCTGAAGAAGGTGTCGCGTCGGATTGCATAGTGATGGTACCAATCTGGCGGCCACTACGGAGATCCAGGTTTGGCGACTTACGTACTTCCAGCAATCCTCCACCAAATGTTAAGGAAAGAACGCAGTGGTAAACGCTAGTTCACTGTTAGACGCACACCACACACCGCACACCACAGAACGAAGTCAGCTAGGCTTGAGCGTCGTCGTCTTCCCTACTTCACATCAGCACGTCGTCGTGGTCTCGATATACTGTTATCCGTAACAATATGTTTGGCTGCATGCAATTCTCGATTGTTCTTGTTTTTAAGACGCTTAAGTGTAGAATAAGATCCACGAGAGGAACTTGCAAATGTTTATGGTTGGAATATCGATTAGTTCATGCAGTTTAAATTTAAACATTATCCAGTTCTGCTAGACATTGTCAAAACCTCGTTTGTTCTTTATTGAACTCTCGATAGCTACCTTTGTAGTATAAAGTATGTTTTCATTGCTTTCGGCTGCATGGTTTAGTCTGGTTAAGAATATGTCGTGGGTACCTTTATGACCGCTAAATTTGTCTAGGTATGGATCCCGGTGCCACGCAAATCTGAAGCTGAATAAATAACCGCGTGTCAATGAAATAGCATAAAAACAATTTTGGGATGCGACCTGATGCCGAAGAACGTACACCTTCGGCAAAGCAGCCCCTCACCAGAACCGGAGTTGGCCACCCTGGTACAGTGATTGGCTACAACCTCCCATGATTAGTCCTACGAAACCCCGGCTGCGGAGCAACTTACCATGGTAGCGGTCAAACCTGTGACGCAGCGGAAGGTGCTAAGCCTTTCTGACTCAGAGGTCCGGTCGACATTGGAAAACTGACCCTGACAACATTTAATGCTAGAACTCTAGTTATTGAGGCTAGTTTTTCAGTGCTGTTAGAGGAACTAGAGGGTATAAAATGGAATATCATAAGGCTTAGTGAGGTTTGGAGGCCAAATAAGGCATATACTGTACTGAAGGGTGTCATCGAGGTTTACCGGAGAGGCGAGAAGTAGGATTAAGTTTTCTTATCAATAAGGATATAGCTGGTAATATAGATGAAGTCTATTTCATTAATAAGAGGGCAGCCGGTATATTAATTAAGCTAAATAAGCTGTATTATCTTAAGAGCGTACACGTATACGCACCTACATGTAATCATAATGACCAGGCAGTAGAAAGCTTCTATGAAAATGTAGAAATAGCAATGGGGAAAGTAAAAACACAATATACTGTACTGATGGACGACTACAATGCCAAGGTAGGTATAAAGCAAACTAGAAACCATGCAGTGGGTAATTATGGCATTGGATTAATAAATAGCCGGGGGGAGTTAATTGTTGAGTTTGCTGATTGCAAAAATTTATGAATCACAAATACCTTCTTCAGCAAACGGAAGAACCGGAAGCGGACATGGAAAAGCCCTAACGGAGACACTAAAAATGAAATTGATTTCATACTGTGTTCTTACATGGGCATGATGCAGGATGTAGAGGTGATCGGAAAGGTACGATGCAGTGATCACAGGATGGCAATGTCTCGAATTAATCTGGATTCGGAGAGGGTGCGGAACAGATTAGTGAAGAAGAAGTCCATCAAAGAATGAGCGGTAAGGGAAAAAGTAGAAGAATTCAGGATCTCGCTGCAGAATAGATAATCAGTGCTAACTTAGAAAGCCGACCATAGCCTTGAAGCAATGAACAATTATTTTAGAAATTTCACTACTGAGTGCGCGGTAGAAGTAGGTGGTAGAATTGCTAGAGAAGATACCGGTTTATATTATTAAGAAACGCCAAAGTATGAAAGCCTCCAAACCAACATACCTGATAGAACTGGCAGAGATATCAAAGCTAATCAATAGGCGCAAGGTGGCCGAAATAAGGCACTATAATACGGAGAAATTTGAACATGCTCAAAAGAACAGGCGTGCCCTGAAAGCGGTAAACAGGAAATTAGGCATAAGCAAAAATCAGAGGTATGAACTGAGGAGCAAGGCGGGCAGTGGAATACCATGTCCAAAATAACCAAGATAGCCGAGGAGTTCTATACAGACTTCTAAGGTAACCATAGTAGTCAGGAAAAAAATAAAATTGGCTGTAATGAAGAGCAATGTGGCGTTCCGTCAGTAACGAAGGACGACTTTAAAAAGCCTTAGAAGCTATGAAAAGGGGGTAAAGCTGAAGTGGATCAGGTAAGTACAGATTTGTTAAAGGACGGAGGGGATATCGTGCTACACTCTTAATCTGGTTCCACATAGGTTCCATTTAGTATGTGGAACCAGATTAAGAGTGTAGAAATACTGGCCACCCTGTCAATTCTTGATGACATCGAAAACACCGGAATCATGAAAGAGCGCTAATATTATCTTAATGCATAAGAAAGAGGACCCTGAGGAATTGAAACATTACAGACCAATTTGCGTACTATCAGTTACAAACAAGGCATTCACTAAGGTAATCGCTAATATGATCCGGACTACTTTTGACTAACCACAGCATCAAGCAGGATTTCGGAAATGGTACTCTACCATCGATCATATCTACACTGTGCACCAGGAGATAGAAAAGTGCTCAGAATATAACCAGCCCTTACACATAGCATTCATTAGTTACGAGAAAACATTTGACTCGGTCGAAACCTCAGCGGTCATGCAAGCATTGCGAAATCAGGGTGTCGGTAAATGTAAAAAGTGTGGGGCTAGAGGAACCCTCGACCATATAATTTGGGAGAGCGCTTACTCCCCAGGCAGGGCGCAAAACGTTAGCAGTAGGGAAGCCTGGGAAACCTTATTGCGAAGCTCGGACCCTGAGCTACAACTCACCGCCGTCCAACTGGCAGCAGAGGCCGCCGGCGAAACCAAACCGGCCAGCATCTAATGCGACCATCCCGTGCGGCTGGGCCGCTAAGTCCCCTCCCCCTTAAAGGAGGGTGAGACAGAGCGGTCCAGGCGGTGTGGTCCTTCTCTGTTGGACAATAAAAGTTTTCAACAATACAACAACATGCAAAAGTACTAGACGATATCTATAGTGGTTGCACACCAGCCATAGTTCTGGTAAAACAAGTGATAAAATTCGAATTAATGAAAGTGTCAGGCAAACAGACACGTTCTCCTAAGTGCTATTCAGGGCTTCCTTAGAGAGAGTATTCAAAGGCAACGAATGGGAGCAGTTATTCATCAGGGTCGATGGAGAATATCTCAGTAATCTGCAATGCGCTGATGACATTGCCGTGTTAAGTAACTAAAAGGGCTAACTGCAACTAATGATAAATGGTATAGACAGAAGAATCAGAAGAATAGGTCTAAATATTAATATGCAGAAGGCTAAGGTATTGCTGAAAAGCCTGGGAAAAGAACAGTACTTTTAAATAGATAGTGAAGCGTTGGAAGTGGTAGGCGAATATGTGCACTTAAGAAAGGTATTAACCGCAGAACCGGAGCATGAAAGGCAAATAACTAGGAGAATAAGATTTGGATGGAGCGCGTTTGTAAAGTACTCAGACATTATGACTAGCAGCTTACCGGTATCGCTCAAGAGGAAAGTGTACAGCAACTCCATTCTACCGGCACTGACATATGGGGCTGAAACATGGAGGTTAAAGAATTGGGTTTTACTTAAGTTGACGACAACGCAGAGGGCTATGAAACGAAAAATGGGAGGGGTAACGTTAAGAGATAGGAAGCGTGCAGAGTGGGTCAGAGAAATAACTTAAGTTACCGACATTCTAGTAGAAATAAAGAAGAAATGGGCGTGGGCAGGACCTGTAGTTTGTAAAGAGGATAACCCATGTTCTCTAAAAGTAACCAATTGGATTCCAAGGGAAGGTAAGCGCAGCTAGGGATGTATGGAGGCGATCAAGAAATAAGCAGGAGTCGAGTGGATGCAGCTAGCAAAGGACCGGGTTAATGGAAGGAAAATGGGAGGGACCTTCGCCCTGCAGTGGGTATTGTCCGGCTGATGATGACAGCGGAGGAATTCTATCCGGATGAGTTGTAAGAACGAGATCCTGGATGTTAGCTGAAGGACGGGAGTGCCTAGATGCTGAGGGAACGATGTGAAATAGCGAAAATGTTAGGCATCTGTTAATGAAGTTGCTTTCAGTATTATCTTTCGAACTAGTGAGGGGTCAGGCCAAGTAATATTAGGGAAGTTAGTCACCCAATATAACGATAAGGGCATGCGGATACAAATATCGTACAGACTGCTTCATGGAAATGGGGCACGAACCAGTAACCGCAATCAGGAGGCGGATAACATGCGCCTAAGATGATATGGCAGTGTGCAGCTCGGCAGCATACGAACACATTCCTAAAGAATTATGAAAAGTTATTCGGTAGCAATTCAAATAAGGATGAGTAGTGATGAGAACACTGTTGCCGGGGTCGGGACGAACAATTTGGAAGTCTAGGTGGGAGGGAAGAATCTCAATCATCTATAGATGAATGCAGCCATGTCTCAGTTAGTGCTATGACATTAAAAGCTGATGAATCAATACGGTTAGTAAGGCCATTGCATTTCGGCAGCATGCTCCTTATGTTAAAGAAATGGAAGGAGGGGGATTTCATTTTATATCGTCATGGTTGGTACGCATCAACTGCTATGGTGAACGATGAACAACTTGTTTCCTGACCGAATCGTAAACGCATGTTTCCCTTCCTGCTTCCAATCTGTTGTGGCGAAGAGTACTGCGAAAGCTTAGTTTCTTTCGAAACTCAATCAAGCTTTTCCGGGCTAAGCGGGTGGCTGGAGAAAAGTCTTTGGCAACATTAATTTTAGAGATCTAGTTTATTCTGCTAGTGGCAAGTAGTTATTCGTTGTCTTTAAAACAAGCGAAATTCACTAAATTGACCTGTTTTTATTGGGAGCAAATCGTCCAAGCCTATGGGCACGCTCTATGTCCCTCGCTTCAATGGAAAGCTTCAAATGTTCTTTGGTGAAGGCGATTACCTTTTCCAAGTTTCGTCACACTCATCCACTCAGTATAGCACCAGATTGTTTGGCCGCGCCCTATCTTCGGCGTCGTTTCTCAAGCAGTTTTAATTCTCAATCTGACAAGCGTTTGCCTAACCGGGTATCTGAACACTTTTTACGCCTGCTCTCATTGTCGTAAGAGATTGGCATTCAATTTTGGTTAATTTTTATTTTTTATATCTTGCAACATTTTATTATTTTCGGTCTGCTTTTGACGAATATTTCTCACTTCATCTAATAACGTTTCCTGCCCGGTTTTCAGTTAATTCAGAGCGTCTAACAAAGCAGATTGGTGTCGCTAGCAGAAGCACGATAATGAGGAAGGGGAAGGGGGGAGGGGGAGTCCTGGGTATAGCTCGACAACGGATAGCTGCAGAATGCGTGTATGACAGGTTAAAAGTCGCCAGCAATGACATACGCTGCATGTGGGCTTGGCACCGCTAAAAGGCAGCGGTAGCGCGTGCGCTTATAGATAGTAAGGAACAGCAGCGCAAAGCAATAAGTTAATAGGAAACCGCGTAGAAGCAGTGACCCGCGGCTACTAACACTTTACATAAATTTTGTCGCATCTCTGGTCAAAAAGACGCGTGCGGTTGGGTTTGAGCATGAACACACTAATATTGAAGGACTTTGCGGCAATAGAAACTCGAATAGACAACACGGGCAAGCAAAAAAAGCCGACTTTTTTTCGGATTCTACGATAATAAGCAAACGATACAGAAACCATACTCAGTCATACAAACAGGAGATTGTGAAATCACGGGAATGTCAGTACAGTGTTTTCACATTGCATCTTGATTCCATATGCGGTGCTCCCAATATATTTTTCAACAAGGACACGCTGAGAAGTGGCTATTCAGTTTCCTCGAATCCTGGCATGCATTTATAATATCAAATGCATTAGGTGATCGTGTTTATTGTGGTCGTTGTTGCTCTACGAGAAGTTTACTTGGTTTTGAGATACGAGTGTTTTGAAATGTCTGGTGTTGGTTTCAAGGTTTTAAGACTCTTATCTGTGCTCAAGGGTGTGAACAATTTAATATATCCCTTGTTAGCTGTTACTGTCACGTAATGGTCTCCAAGGACACAGTCAAGCTGCTCTAGCAGCCTTTAGCTCCGGAGGCTAGGAAAATAAAATCCATTCAATAGACCGATCCCACCGACCGATCCGCGCATGCGCCGGTTTTCCGGAAGTGGCACCACAGCCACGTTTGTTGTAGTCGGCTGTCGGCAGGTCATCTCACGCACATGCGACGGCACTGTTTAAATCTCCGCTCCACAGGAAATCAACGCACATTTCCCATACCTCACTGCCGAGAAAAATGTGTTGTCATTATTTCACAAATTTGCAATGACTGTTACATGCAAAGCAAGCGTTCTAAGGGCCTTAATTTTGTTTTGTTTTTAACCAGTACCCTCGTTCACTTGTTAAGGGCTTGTCGGAAATAATCGAGGGCTACGTACAAAAATTGTATCTTGGTAATTTGTGGTTCTGGTGATTGATGGTTGATTAGTGTGTGATAGGCGATAGCGAAGTAAAGAAGTCATTGTAATTAATTGATCAATTGAAGAAAATAAAAATAATGAATTGAATAAAGGGGGCTTCAACAGTGTCAAAATGCTCAGAATGAAAAGCCGAGGCATGATGATGCTAATAGAAAATTTAGATTATGTTATCGATCAATGAAGTAAAACAATTGAAAAAATGAGAAATTGGAAAAAGAGGTTTCAAAGGTGTCAAAATGCTCAAATAAAACCCCAATGCTTGATTATCTAATAAAAAAATTTGAAGTATGTAATTGATCAAATAATTGAAATAACAAGAAAAAAATGGGGTTCAAAGCTGCTGAATTGCATAGAACGAAATGGCAATGCTTGACCCACTAACTAGTCAAGAAAATTTAGGGGGTGAAAGTGACCAATTATTTTTTCGAAACAAAGCGAACACAAACTTTATGAAGAGGTGCCAAATACACATAATGAAAGATAAATGCTTGATGATATTAATGAAAAATTGGTTTATAATTGACCAACAAAAATTTTCAATGATTGTATGAAATGAAATGAGCACCTAACGATGTCAAATTGATTTTGACACCTTCGAGCCACATTTTCTAATACCACAAACATTTTCAAATATTTCAATTATTATTTGATCAATTACACTTTCTAATTTTTTTTTATTTAGCACCGTCTAGCATTGAGTTTTATAAATGTGCATTTTGACACCTTTGAAACCCCCTTTTTTGAATTTTTTTTACTTTTTCAATTATTTCCCTTATTTAACCAGTACATACTTTAATTTTTCTTAATTGCTATCATCACGCATTGGCTTTTTATTCTGAGCAATATGACATCTTTCAACTTCATTTGTTTATTTCTGCATTTTTGAAATATGGCAATTTCTTAATTGGTCAATTACACGCGCTAAATTTTCTGCTTTACAATCATCAAGCATTGGCTCTTTGGTCTCAGAATTGGAGCATCTTAGAACCCCGGTTTTGTTATTTAATTCTTCACTTTTTCAATTGTTACAAGTTATTTGATCAATTATGCACTAAATTTTCTTAATTCCCATGTTCAAGCATTGGCTTTTCATTGTGGCAATTTTGACACCTTTGCGGCCCCATTTTTCTAATTTTGTATCCTTTTTCACTTTAATTACGCATTCTAAACTTTCATAAACAGCACCATCTAGCTCTGGCTTTTCATTCAGATAATAGGACACACAAGTTCTCATTTTTCAGTTATTTTCACTAATTAGGTGGCAAATTACACTACATTTTCTAGGATAGCATCATCAAATTGGCTTTTTAACCTGAGCGTTTTGAGACTTGAACCACCTATTTTCCAAGTTTTCTTATTTCTTTATTTATTCGATTAATCACATTGATTCCATAGCTCGTCGTCGCCTCTCAAACAACAATAAGTTATCAATCAGTAGAAGGACAAATTACCAAGAAACGAATTTTTACACTGCCCTCCTTATTTCCGACATGCGGCGCCGACAACTGTTACTTCTAGTACTACAACCAGAGTCCTATATCCCCGAAGCTCTGACTACAACAACGCCGAAGGCTCTTCGGCCGAACGGACTGTATAAGCTATTGGCTAAATACATAAAACTAGAGCAATATACGTACCATGTGCTGTTATAGGAACGAGACAGGTGAATTTTCCCAATGCCCTACGGCATACACGCGAGCTAAAAATCGTTCGGAAACACGGCGCGCAGGTTCTCCGGGTGGCTGGAGCGGCCGGTTGACCACATGTACCAGCATGCAGCGCGAGAGCGGTGGCATGGTGAAACTCTATTGAAAACAGTTATGCTTGTTCGGTGTGCACTGGAGTGGTTTCATGCAAGCTTCGCACGTGTGCGACAAGCGTACCTCACAGTGGTTTGACTGCAGGTGGCGCGAGGGTAGCTGCGCTACCAAGCACTTGGTGCTGGACTGCACTGCGAGCCAGAGAGCGGCCGTGGCGCGCTTCGAAAGTGGGCTCAGCAGCAGTGTCGCCCTGCTGTGCCTCGACGATGCGGCTCTGTTGAAGAGTAAGATTACTGTTGGGGATTCGGCTCTACTCGTTTAGACAAACAGAACCAGGAATCGGAGAGATCGATCGTGCTAAGCTAGAACTGTCTTCACATTGAAATGTCAGCAGATGAAAAGCACTGTCTCCTCAATCTTGGTTACAAGAATCATTACTTTCAATGTGGCAGCCTTAGTTATTCTGAGCGAAGAAGTGACGCCGTACTTATGGATGTCTACGTTGTGAATGTGGCATTTTTATATCAACGATGTTTTTTTAATTCCTTTCGTACTTATGCAGGCGCGTTCAGAACGCAGCTTTGGAAGAAACTTGTACTCTAGCATTGGAAAAGTTTGTGCCCGCTTTCAATACAAGCTGCTTCTAGATCAGTTACCTAAGCTTAAGTATTTAGACATGCCTTCGCGTGCTTTATTATCTCTTATTATTGATATCAAGCTCGTGTGCAACGCTTGAAAATGACAAGTCCTTCACGAAAGGAAAACCGCGGTAGCTTCGGACGTCTCGGTGCCGGAATCAACCCCATCGTGGGAGAATGCATCCAAGAGGGCATGGAAGAAAAAAAGAAAAAGAGTCTCTGATAATAATTTTGACTCCATATTTAATGCCCAATGACGTCGCTGAGTACATGGATACCTTTTGCGCCTCGCCTCCGTCAGCCCTACGACTAGAATTTAGGCCGGGTCTTTCGGGCAGGTAAGGTACCTCGACGCTCTAACCACTACGGCTGCTGTTTTGAGCCACGACGTGGTATAGTTCATCCACAAAGAAAAAGCAGCCGCAGTATTTTAAGCAGTGGTGGCTGAGATAGGACTTTTACTGTAGCCTTCCACATCCGGTTGCACTCACTAAACGACAAACGACAAAAACGGGATACCTTCATGATCAGCCTGGATCTAATAAAATCTTGCAAAATTCCTGCCAACGCGCGCGAAAATGACATGGTGCGAGTGAAATAGAAGTGACTATAAAGACTCGCTACAAATTTTCACGATTATCCTTTAGCTCCAATATTGTGGCGAACCATTAAAATCTTTGTTTGTTGTTGCTTCCAACAGCCGCCAGCACGCAGTTATCTATGTGATTGTAGCGCACGGAGCCATCTTGTTCATGGTGTTCATGCGTAGCGCAAGATGCGCCGTTATTTTTCCCGGGTGATCGCAGCGAATCACAACTGTTTCCTTATCGCTCCAGACTTTTCTTGGGTACTTCGGCCGGTTATCTAGGTGCTTCTTCGCACACTTAAGTTGAGCACTGCAGAATTATCCGGACATTCTTAGTCCGACGAGCACATTTGTTGTTATCGCCACTGGCATGTCTATTAGTTCTTTTGCGGGCGCAAATCATCCCAATAAAGAGTTAATTCACGTGCAACGTCATTGTCTCGTTTGTCGTAACCGTGAATGTCACCACTACGTGTTAATATTACCCGAGGGCAAGCGCTGTCGTGTTCACTGTGACTGCTATCCTCTAATTTGCGCATAAAAGCATGCATTATGGCGTTACGCGACGATACCTCACAGCCGCTGAGAAAATACGGGCTAACCTGTCGCTATGTCGCCCTTTTCAGACTTGTCCAAGACCCTCCATTGTTGGGATCTGCTGAAGCTCAACGACTGCTTCAACCCGAGTGGTCTGTTCACTGCACCAGCTTTGTTTTCAGCAAGACGCACTCTCAGTCAATGCCGGTAGGTTCAGCGTCGCAATATAGACTGTAACCCGGGCATTGCACTTTTACTGCCCAGTTGTAAAAAACTACAGAAAATGTTTTGTTGTTACGACAGAATTTCTGCTCGGTTTTGGACAGAGAACCTGTTATGAGAACCGAAATTTCTGTAGTAACATCAGGATTTTCTTTATTTGCAACAAAAATCTGCTGCAGAACTACACACAACACTAAAGTAGTACAGAATTTCAGAAAAATCTGAAGTAATTACGACTGAACTACAGAATATTTTGTCGTATTTTTGACACGTGTCTGATTTTTTTTGACAGGGTTAGGCAGCATGAGCCCCCCTCCCCCACCCGCTCTTCTTTCCTTCTATGACGATGCGACAAAATTTCCAGAGTACCTGGAGGTACATCGCGGTACAGTTGTTACCCGTCTGACAGGAAGTGCGCAATTCCAGATGCATTATGTACGCCTAAGCACCTGAGCGGAAAAAGAAATATTCGCCTTAAACTCTTAAACTCCTTCCGGCAGTTCTAAGGCTCTTTTTGTGCCTTACTTGCCCCAAAGGGTTATCTAATAGAACCTCCTAGCTCCTCCTGCCCCCAACTGCTTAGCGCAGTAATACTTGAGGCGCTATTCTTGTGGGAACATAAAAAATTTGTTTATCGAATCCCTACACGCTCACCTCTTTAGATAACGAAGGGGAAATATGCTGCAGGAATAAGCCAGCCATGCTCTTCACGCGCTCAGTCAGGTCTTCAAGCAGCATAGTGGCGGATCATCAATTTCCTAAAGCCACGTCCTATTGATATAAAGAGGGAGATATGTGCGATGGTGCTTTTAAGCCAGTGCTTTTAAACCATTCGATCAACCCTTGACGCTCCTTCAAAACAGCGGCTGATTAAGGGAGAGAGGTTTCCAGTTCCCTCCAAGCCTACATGGACCACCTCGTGCTCGGTGCTTTTTATAAAGCGCTTATCGTAGTAGTGAGCAGATCCCAGCGCCTGAGGCAATAAATAATTGTTCGCACACAAAAAAATATAATACAACATCTGAGGAAGCAGCGAAACCTGGTGAATAATTTGAAGCCTTTGATGGGACGTCGCGCAATCTGAGAATCTGTTAGGTTTCCGCAATGGTGTTGTAAGTTCAACGCAGGCCATAGAATGTATTCAATATATATATATATATATATATATATATATATATATATTGAATACATTCTATGGCCTGCGTATATATATATATATATTGAATACATTCTATGGCCTGCGTTGAACTTACAACACCATTGCGGAAACCTAACAGATTCTCAGATTGCGCGACGTCTATATATATATATATAGACGTATATATATATATATATATATATATATATATATATATATATATATATATATATATATATATATATATATATATATATATTGTGAGACATCACTTGCACAAAACGTCTGTTCTATTCCAGAACCAGCTGGCACACAGCGCGCGACGCTCCGAGCAGCAGTCAGCGATGATGATGATAATGATGATGGATCTATACAGATGAAAGAGGTGAAAGTTCACGCGTTGCGCTCACACAAATCCCCCCGACAAAAGAGCGGCCACCCTGGTCGCTGATTACAAAGATGAGGGACGACGGGCATAGGGCTTCATGCGCGAGGCGTGGACGATCTCTTCGGAGCGACGACGTCGATTTGCAACGGTGTGCGAGGGAATAACGCGATAGTTCACCGGAGACGTTTGTTGGAGTACTGTATAAGGGCCAATGTAACGATGGAGAAACTCTCACACAGGCCAGGAATGCGGATTGGTGTCCACAGGAGAACTTCATCACCGGGGTAAAAGGAGGGAGTTCGATGGCTTTGATCATAGAGGGCTTTGCGTTCTTGTTGAGCATCTTCAGTGTTCAAACGGGCAAGTTGGCGACACTGGGCCATACGAGTGGCAAACTCTTCGCCCAGAGATTCAGACGTAGAGGGAGCAGAGAAGAAAGTAGTGTCCAGTACTGTCGATGGTTGACGGCCATAAACTAAAAAGAAAGGGCTATAACCAGTAGTGCGCTGAACAGCGGAATTGTAGGCGTAGGTGACGAAAGGTAAAACGTTGTCCCAGTTCCGGTGATCAGGAGCGATATACATGGATATCATGTCGGACAAAGTGCGATGAAACCGCTCGATGAGTCCGTTGGTCTGAGGGTGGTAGCTAGAAGAAGTCTTATGGACGGTGTTGGCTGCACGCAGTACTTCCTCAAGGACTTGAAAAAGAAATGTCTTTCCACGGTCGCTAATGAGAATACGAGGAGCACCATGACGCAAAACTATCCCCCGCAGGAAAAAATCGGCGACTTCAGAGGCGGCACCGGAGCGAAGAGGTGCGGTTTCAGCGTACCGCGTTAGATGGTCGATGGCAGTGACAACAAAACGGTTGCCGTCTGACGTCAAAGGGAGAGGACCAAACAAGTCAATGGCGACCGTGTCAAAAGGTACAGATGGGCAAGGTAGAGGTTGCAGTAGGCCAGCAGGAGGGGATGTTGAACGCTTGCGATGCTGGCAAGACGGACATGATGAAATGTATTTGGCGACGCTGGCAGAAAGCCCAGGCCAGAAGTAGCGGCTCTTGATACGGTCGTAAGTTTTAAAGTGGCCTAAATGTCCAGCAGTGGGGTCGTCGTGGTAAGCCTCCATAATTTTAAAACGAAGGGAGCGAGGGGCAACGGGTACCCAGCGTTGACCCGTAGGGTGATAAACGTCGCGGTAAAGTGTTCCATGGTGAAATCGGAACCGACGAAGCTGATGGCGCAAGCGACTGTTTGGGACAACTGATTCTCCACGGAGGCGAGCGATGATTGTGCGGCAGTAAGGGTCAGTCAGCTGCAGGGACGAGAAATCAGCATTGTTCTCGAGTGGAGCTATAGCGATGGGTGCAACATTCAGGTGGCCAGCAGAAGGCTGACTCGGATGGCAGCAGGGAGAGGAGACCGTATGTGGGGCCGCGTCAGTAGGTAGCAATGGGCAGCGGGAGAGGGCGTCAGCGTCGAGGTGTTTTCGCCCAGATTTATAAGTGATGGTGAAGGTGTATTCTTGAAGACGTAGTACCCAGCGACCCAGTCGACCCGATAAGTTCTTCAGCGATGACAGCCAACAGAGTGCGTGATGGTCTGTGACAATGGTGAAGTGGCGGCCATACAAATAAGGTCGAAATTTTTGAACCGACCAAACAACGGCGAGGCACTCTTGCTCGGTAATAGTATAGTTACGCTCAGCTGCACTAAGCGTACGACTGGCGTATGCGACGACTTGCTCTTCAGACACTGCGTTGCGTTTCAAGAGAACCGCGCCAATACCGTGGCCACTGGCGTCTGTGTGAAGTATGGTGGGCGCGTCAGCGTCAAAATAGCGCAGCACAGGGGTGGAAGTGAGTGCCTGCTTGAGAGCTTTGAAGGCGTCTTCACATTCAGTGGACCAGGTGTAAAACACTTTGGAAGACACGAGCTTGTGTAACGGGGCAGCAATTGTTGCAAAGTTCCGAATAAAACGGCGGAAGTAGGAGGCTAAGCCAAGGAAGCTGCGAAGATCTTTCTGACGTTGGGGCCGAGGAAAATTAACGACAGCCGTAATTTTTTCGGGATCAGGCTGGATTCCTGCCTTACTGACGACATGGCCGAGTACTTTGATGGTCTTACTGGCAAAGTGGCACTTCTTGGTATTCAGCTGAAGCCCCGCCTGGGCAAGGGACGTGAGGACATCAGTGAGACGCTGCAAGTGCTTAGTGAAGTTTGACGAGAAGACAATGATGTCGTCGAGATAGCATAGGCATGTTTTCCATTTCATGCGCGAAGCACGGTATCAATCATGCGCTCAAAGGTGGCCGGCGCATTGCAGAGTCCGAAAAGGGTCACGTTAAATTCGTAGAGACCGTCGGGGGTAGAAAAGGCAGTCTTGTCCTTGTCTGCATCGTGCATAGGAATTTGCCAGTATCCCGAGCGGAGGTCGAGACTGGAGAAATACTCAGCGCCTTGGAGACAGTCTAATGCGTCATCAATACGAGGCAAAGGGTAAACATCCTTGCGCGTGATCTTGTTAAGTGCCCGGTAATCCGCGCAGAAGGGGACTGAACCATCCTTTTTGCGAACGAGGACCACAAGTGAGGACCAAGACCTCGTGGATGGTCGGATGACATTTCGAGCAAGCATGTCAGCAACTTGCTCCTCAATGATTTTGCGTTCTGCTGCTGAAACGCGATACTGCCTTCGTCGAACAATAGCAGAGCCGTCCGTCTCTATGCGATGAGAGGTGACGGAGGTCTTCCCCAACGCTGAGGCGCACACATCAAAAGACTCTCGCTGCCGCAGGAGGACGTCTAGCAGAGCTGTGGACTTCTCGGATGTAAGGTCAGGGCTGATGGCGGCTGCGAGCGCAGAGGATGTCGGAAATGGAGGCTTGGCAGGAGGCGGTGGTGCGCTGGAAAGTGTGTTTAGGGGAACGGCATCGCAGTCAAAAATAAACCCAACTGTGGCTCCTCTGGGCAGTAAGAACGGCTGGAGAGTTGTATTAAGGGCCGCAACGACCGCGCAACCGCGGGTGAAGGAGGTGAGGCACGAGGCAAGAGCTAGGCCGTCGGAGGTCCACCGAGGAGTGGGCATAAAGGCTTCGCCATCGAGAGGGTAGTCCAATGCCACGATGATCAGCTGCTCGCGTCCTGGGGGCAAAACGAAATCAATTGCTGCGAACACGTGTGGTGGTGAACAATCAGAAGTCGGTAATATATCGGGGTCCGCAAGATGAATAAGGCGCTCACGGCAAGAGATGAGGGCGGACGCCGACGATAAGAAATCCCACCCCAAGATCATGAGATGAACGCACGTGGGGAGCACAATAAATTCAATATGATGCCGCTGGTTATCGATGAGGACACGTGCTGTGCATTGGCCGGTGGGTTTCATAAGAGTTCCATTAGCTCCACGAAGTGCGGACCGATGTATGGCGTTATAACTTTGCGCAGATGAGAACACAGAGAGAAATGCATGACGGAATAAGCGGCGCCGGTGTCGATGAGGACCTCAATGTACAATCCTTCAACAATCACTACTAACATATTCGACAGTCGCCCAGGAGGAATTGAAGATTTCGAACTCGAAGCAGCTGTCCCTCCAAAAACTGCTTCGGTTAGTTTTCCGTTATAGGTTGGAAGGGTTGCGAGGCAGGACGAAGCGGTGACGTGCGGCGAAAAGGCGAAGGGGATCGGCGTCGGGAAGGACGCGAAGGCCGTGAAACATTGGTGGAATTCGGAGGAGAGGAAGAACGCCGGTAAAAGTCTGAGTAGGGCAGTGCAGAATTATCAGGCTGGCGCACGCGGGCACGTTCAAAGGGAGCATAACCCCGTTGCTCGTCTTGTTGGCGGCGGCGACAGACACGGGCAATGTGGCCACGTATCCCACAATAGTAGCACACAGGGCGGGAGGGGCGCCAGGCTGTAACAGGACGGTCCACTGTAGGATATGGTGCCATGGCAGCGACGTGACCGCACACGGGTGCCGAACAAGTCGGGGAAGGCGGAGTGGGTTGACGTGAAGTAATCTGGGCATAGGTTGGCAAGGAATGTTGGGGGGCGTTGGGAGGCGGCGAGGGAGGTTGGGAGGCAATGGGAGGTGGGGCAGGTGCCACAGTGCAGTTGAAATTCGTCAGTTCATCTTTGATGATGCTGCGCAAACTCACCGTTGCTGGCGGAAGAGTTGTAGATACTGCAGAGGGGTTGGTGAGGCCGTAGAGCTCCTCCCGGATCATGGTGCGGATTAGGGACCGCAAATTTCCATCTATGAGGGAGCCACCATCACTGGGGTCTTGCACGAGGCGGTAGGACTGTAGCTGGTCCAGACGTTGACATGCGGATGTGATGTCAGCTACGGACGACGGGTTTTTAAACACGAAGGCATTGATAGCAGCAGTGTTGATGCCCTTAATTAAGTGGCGAACACGCTCAGATTCAGGCATAGCAGCGTCGACACGATGACAAAGGGCCAGAACGTCCTCGATATACGACGTATAGGACTCGCCGGGCTGCTGGAGACGAGCTTCAAGTTTTTTCTTTGCCTGCTCTGAGCGACCAGCCGGAGTGCCGAAAATTTTCTTTAGCTGGTCCGTGAATGTAGGCCAGTCAGCGATGTCATCCTCGTGATTGAGGAACCAGGTTTTGGCGACGTCAGCCAAGTAGAAGACGACGTTTAGCAGTTTATGAGCGTCATCCCAGCGGTTAAATGCACTGACCCTGTTGTAGTTGTCGAGCCAGTCGTCGACATCTTCACCGCGAAGGCCAGCAAAGATTTGGGGATTGCGCTGGCGGCTGGTGACAGTCCAGGCAGGGGCAGCCGCAGTAGGAGGAGGAGACGCCGGGGGTGAGCGAGCACCGTTGCCCTCATCCATAGCACAGGACCGTGGACGCAAGCGAAGGCCTGAACGGAGCTCCAGGGAGAACGGTAGGCGGGTCTAAAGCGAGAGGTGGGGAATACGAATCGCACCTCCGCCACTTGTGCGACAGCACTTGCACAAAACGTCTGTTCTATTCCAGAACCAGCTGGCACACAGCGCGCGACGCTCCGAGCAGCAGTCAGCGATGATGATGATAATGATGATGGATCTATACAGATGAAAGAGGTGAAAGTTCAGTTGCGCTCACAATATATATATATATATATATATATATATATATATATATATATATATATATATATATATATATATATATATATATATATATATATATATATATATATATATATATATTTGCTGATATGGTCTTCTGAAAGCCCGGTTGATAGGTGCCAAAGCGGGGGAAACATTTCCCTCTTCACTAAAGCAGCTGATGGGCAAGGAAAGGGTAGTGAGGACGTACAGCCTGCCCAATAGTGTTTGATGACTCGCTCACATGGTGTGAACTTGTCACTTTGCCCGGCGGAAATACTGACAACCCATACCCTGTCGCATCAAACGCATTGATCGCTTGTAATTTTATTGCGAAAGCAATACTGCCCCACGTTTACCCGCTCATCGCTGTGTGCCGTGTACGTGTACGTGTCCGTGGTCCTCTGGCAGGAGCTGCCAACTTGAGTCTCTCGTTTCACATGGGACGGTTATGTCAGAATCAGCCTAACAGGACCCTGGCATTCACGCTGCCCCTATAGACCACTAAGGCACGTTCATACGGGTTGGTTAAAGCGAGGCTTAATATGCGGGCTGGGGAGGAAGAAGAACGCTCTTTCTCCCGCAGCGAATGCTTTCGCTCATTATTCAGTTCAGCAGCGTTGAACCCTTCTATTTTTTTCTCCTTGTTTTTCTTGCGGACAAAAGGGGGTTTGTGCGGTTACTGTCGTGACGGACGACTCTCAGAGAGTAAGCTGGCATATCGCCGATAAAGAAACTGATGATTCCTCTAAAACGAGCGAAGCGGTTGTGCTGGTTTCTTTCGTAGGTCTGGAGTATGCTTGAATAACGAATTCAAGTCTGCCTATGACTGTTGAATGTTGTTTCTGCCGAAGGACGAATCCCAACATAAAAACGTAACGACTATTTATTCGTTTAACAGTGGTAGCGGAAGCATATTAACGCCACACTCATCTCCGAAGCGGAATGAAAAAACCGTGCTTTCCAGCCGGGCAGCCTGTTTTTGCAGCCGCCGTCGGTGACGCATCCCTTGGGTGACGCAGCGGTGGCGATGTGTTTTATCAATAAGGCAATCCACAGTGTGGCCGTGTTACGCTGGGACGGATGATAACAAATCGGAGTCTGCGCGGAAATGTGCGCAGTGTGCGTCGCCACAACAGCGCCCCCTCCCCGGTGAGTGGAGACGCAGGGCTCGTACCCGACGTCCACGGCGTGTAGTGACAACAGCAGGTTGCGATGTCGGGGGTCATGGATGGACACCTGGGGTATTTCCTGGTTCGGCCCAATCGATGTAGGATGGCTTCAGCCAGTCGATAAAGACGCGGCCGTCATTACCGTTAACGCGCAGGGGTTTGGTCGTCGCGACGGAGAACTGGATAGGCCCTAGTCCGCTGTAAGGTGGCTGGAAAGGCTTGCGGGCGGTGTCGTCGCGGAGAAACGTGTGCGTGCACATTGCCAGTTCCTTGAAGACAAAAGGGGCAGTCTCACAGTGGTGAGCTGCAGGTTACGGGTGGAGGGCAGCGGTGGTGCGTCGGAGCCGCACGACGAAATCGGTGTGATCTGACGTCGCGGTTGTGGATGGCAGTTCAGCAAGAAATTCGCCTGGGAGGCGGAGTGGTTATCCGTAGACGAGCTCTGTGGGTGTAGCTTGAATTTCCGGTTTGAAGGTGGCGCGGAGACCCAGGGTGACGGTTGGGATGGCTTCGAGCCAGGTTGAGTCCGGGTGACACATGGTGGCTGCTATGAACTGTCGGTGAAAACACTCGATCATCCCGTTGGCACAGGGGTGGTAGCTGGTGGTCCTCGAACACTCGAAACCGATTATCAGCCCGAGCAGCCTGAAAAGGTGCGATTCAAATTGTCGTTCTTGGTCTTTAAAGCGGAAAGTTGGGCTATTGGTGATCTTTAGATTCAATGCACATGGTAACTAGCGCTAAAGACAGACAGGGATCTGCCTGCACCTGCAGGCAGATCGCGTGATCGCAGGCGGATTTCCCTAGGGAGATCGTGACATCCGTTGCTGAAGGCCTATTAAAATTGATAAAATCTGGGAAACAGGCAACGATAACTGAGCTACATGCTCATGGGCGGGCTAAATGCGTGGCACTGTCATACATTCACCAGCTGACACACTGCCTAAAGAAGGTGACGGAGAACGGCAATGTCCGAGTTGTGCTCACTGCACCAGGTAAACTTGGAAAACTGTGCAAGGCTGATAATGCTGCCTCAGAGAAGAAAAAACCTCATTGCCCAGTAAAATATCAAATGCCGTATGTGGCCTGCAAGACCAATGTGGTCTACAGAATTCCCTTGTCATGTGTCATGTGGGTCGTTGTATCAATATTTGGCTAATGGAGCACAGGCAGGCAATCGAGGCAATATCGGGCCCGGGACACTTGGAGGCCCATTGTAAACGCTGTGAGGATAATTGTTGCTCCGATATACAATCAGACACGGGTAATTGTTTCAAGTTCAGACCAGAAGGAGCGTGAAACACTCGAAGCATTTCTCATTGATATTGAACGAAGGTCGTGCATAAGCAAGCCATCGTTATCTTTATCATCCAAAGAAATACAATTCCTGAACCAGGAGGTACCGCTGCACATGCGCTTTGGGGTTTGATGTTTTTACATTGTTTGCCTATGTGTATATTGAATGTGTTGTCTGGTATAAACCCACGTTGATGTCTAGCATTCGCTGTGTCTGCTTCTCCTCTCTCCCTGTCTTTAGCGCTAGCTACCATGTGCATTGAGTCCTTGGTCGGTGGTGACGCGGCGAGGGGGCCCGTAGTGAGCAATCCAGCCGGCGAAAAAGGACGAGGCGACGTCTTCCGCGGTGATTCCCTCTAGGGGTCATGCCTCAGGCCATCGAGTATACCGATCGATGGCGGTGAGGCAGTAGCGATAGGGTCCAGCTGGAGAACGCTCCGAGTGGTGAAGTGACATGCCTGGTGACTTTATTGCGCTGGCACTGATTGCAGGAGCGCGCCCAAGAGCGGCAATCCCGCTGCATGGAGGGCGAGACATGGCGGTCGGCCACGAGGTGTGCAGAGGCGCGTATGCCAGGATGGCTGAGATTATGCAGCTGGTTGAACAGGCCACGCTGATCGGAAAGGGGCACGTAAAGCCTGCTACGTGCTGTTGACTGTCGCAGTAGATAGTCGTTGTCGACCAAGGTATGGGGACTTGTTGCAGCTGTAGTGAGGTCACGCCCTTAAGTTGTTGCAGTTCGACGTCCGTAGTCTGAGCCTCAACGAGAACATCTGCTGTTATCTGCAAAGAGCTGATAGCTGCTACACGTGAAGGTGCGTCGGCGACCACGCTGTCCTTCCCGCTGACATGTTGGATGTCGCTGGTAAAATGGGCAATGAACGAGAGCAGGTTCTGCTGAACCGGCGGGAGTTTGTCGCGGCGTTGAGAGAAGGCGTTGGTCAGAGGTTTATGGTCGGTGTAGATAGTGCAGTGCTGTGCTTCGAGAATGTGGCGAAAGTGTTGAACTGCATCGCATTGTCACTAGTGGACCGTTAGCTGAGAGGCTAACGGTCCACTATTGACTGAATAGTCAGCTCCGGTGTCTACTAGGGCAGTGACTCTGCGACCGTCGATATCAACTTCAAGGTCACTTGTTCGCGTCCTCGCATTGAACGTGGGCCTTAGTGTCCGATCTCGGCTCTGTCGTTTCTTCAGGTCATGGCCGGGGCAAACCGTTGTTACTTCGCTGGGCGGCGGTGTCTGCTTGCACTCTGGTCGTGTTGTCGTCGATGACGTCGTGTGGAGCGGCGGTGAAATGGCTGCGTCGTCGTTAGTGGTCGTCGGCGGCGGCGGAGGATGTTCGTCTTTTCACCGTTGAGCAACCTCACCTCCAAAGGTTGCTCTATTTAGTTTCCCCTGCGCGGGCTTGGAGACCTTCCGCGCACAATTTCATCGTAGTTACGGCCTGGCGACGCAAAGCGGGCCCTGTACGGCGATGGAGATCTGAACCGACGGCTTGGTGGCGCAATCTCACCGCTACGCAGATAGTTGTCGATTTCTTGCGCTCGTTCACCTGGTCGTGGAGCGTCGACTGCTAATCCGCGGAGACCGATTCGTCGGTACGGGCAGTGGCGCAGAATGTGGCCGGCCTCACCGCAGTGGAAGCATAATGGCCAGTAGTTTGTTGTCCTCCAGGCGTCGCACTTTCTGGGGCTTGGGGGGTTGTTGGTAGGCTTGGCGGGCGGGAGCCAAGGGGCGGTATTCAGGAACAGGAGGGTAGCTGCAAGGGCTCGGAAAGTCATCACATCGGGGCGCAGGGCGACGTAATGCACCAGCGTAGTTCATCGCTGTTGCCTCTCTGTAGACTTGCCCGAGTTTCGCGGCGTCGTTCCAGCCATTGAATTCTGCTACACGGTCGAAAAGGTCCATCCAGTCTTCTGCATCTTCGTCCGGTCGTCCATGGAAGCAGGGGGCTCACGGGGTTGAACGAAAACAACCGGTGCTGTAGGCTGGGCCATTGTCAGCGTCGATGCCTTCCGAGATCGAATGGGGTCAGGCAGCAGACCGTGTTCGGGTTGTAGGCCTTGAAGTCGGCGGCTGGATCGGTGACCTGTAGGCTGGTCTTCCAGGGCGACAGGAACACGGCTTGGGTCTTCGCTTGAAGGATCAAAGGCAGCACCTCCACCAGATGTCACGTAGTGGTGACAAGGCCGTACACGCCAAAAGAAGACACAGGCGTGACGGTACTGAAATAACTCCTTATTGGGGCTGACTTGCGCCCGCAAAAGATCTAAGCAACTCGGCGGCGGCGATAGCAACAAACGTGCTCGTCGGTCGTCGGACCAAGAATGCTCGTCACACTCGTCAACGCTCAATTTAAAGGCTGCACAGAACAATCTAGATAACGTCGCAAGCAGCTACCAGCACGGGCTGGAACATTGTGGAAAGACAGATGAGTGGCCGGAATCTTCGAGATAGATCTCGGTGCATCTTGCTCTACAACGAAACTGATGAAGGTGTGAATCGCGACATCGAGCATTAACAAACAAAGATTACGGAACTGATACGCGATCCAGAATCAGAGTGATAAGCCTGTATGCCGGCGGCTGTTGAAAAGCAGCAAATACAGTTTTGAAGGTTTCGCGGCATTATATAGCCAGAAGTTCTCTGCAGTAAGCTGGCGAACTCAAAGGGGCAGGGGCCGTGGTTTCCTTCGTGGGACTGGCCGCAGAAAGGATCGTTTTTCGAGGTTGCTGTTTCTTCGAGAAGAACGCCAAGGGATGCCAGGTGTTGTCTACGCGTTGCATAAGGGCGGCGCCCACGGCGAAGTTAGAGGCGTCCGTGAAGAGCTCAAAGGAGCATCTGCCACAGGATGGGAGAGAAGTGTGGCGGTGCAGAGAGCAGCTTTGCATTCTCTGAAAAGTTGCGTTAAATCCGGTGTCCACGTGATGGTTTGGTTTCCTCGCAGACCAGAAGAGGCATCATGGAGGAAAGCATGGTAGTCGGCTGCGTGTGACAAGAGACACCTGTAAAAGTTCAGTATGCCGAGGAAACGGCGAAAGCTCTTAGCGGGGGAGGGTTGGGCGTAATTTTGCAGGTATGACCTGCGTTGAGGCAAAGGTCGAGTTTCCTCAGATGAAACTTCATGGCCGAGGAATTTGACGACTGAAGCACCGAGCGTGCTCTTTGGGACGTTGACGAGTAGGCCGTGGTCATCGAGGCGTTGGAAAAGCAGACGAAGGTGCCTGTGGTGGTCGTCGGCGTTGCGGGAAAAGACTAATATGTCGTCAAGGTAGACGAAGCAGAAGTCGAGGCCGTGGATGACTTCGTCGATGAAGCGTTGAAAGGTTTGCCAGCGTTCCTCAGGCCAGAGCTCATGAAGGGAAACTCAAACAAGCCTAAAGGGGTAATGATTGCAGTTTTCGGGACGTTGTCCGGGTTGACGGTATCTGCGTGTAGGCCTTCATCAAGTCTAGCACGGAGAAAACTTCGCAGCCATAAATGCGATGGGTGAAGTACTGTATGTAGTGAACGGGGTACCTGTCTGGAATGGTGCCGGCGTGTAGGGAACGGTATTCCCCACAGGGCCGCCAGCCTTCGGTCTTATTCTGGAGAAGGGGAGTGGCGAGGCCCATGAACCATCGGAACGGCGGGCGATTCCCTCACGGAGGGAGGTAAGCTGTCGACTGATATAGTTCATACTTCACGCGAGCTCTGTGGTGTTTAGCGGTGCGGCGACAGCCTGGTCGGTGGGCGACAACCTCGATGACGCGATCAGTTATCCCGGCAAGTTTGTCGAGAGGTAGCGTAAGCTGAGCCTGCAGAATTGCCCGGACGAGCAGTGGAAGTCGTTGAAGCCGAAGTGCTGTAAGAAATCCTGGACTTTCATGTTGGCCACGAGATCATGCATGTGGCGGAAGAGCTGCGTGGACTGTAGTTGTCGCATCTCCTGGTCTTCGGAGAGTGACAGCTGGCAGGTTAAGTCTTGAGGTGTTCGTACAGTTGGTGGGTTGACAAGGATATCCCGGACCTCGTTGGCGTATCGGGCATCGAGGTGGGAGACGACATAATCGTAGCGGGTCCGGTCTCACGTGATGTGTGCAAGGGAGAACTGGGCCTCGACTTGGGTGAACCACACCTCGAGCAAGTCGGGCCAAAACGGCAGAAGCTTGACAGTGACACGGCAGCCGTCGTGTGGCGGAGCATGCCGGATGCCGTCTGGAGGTGTTCTGACGTCCTCGGTAGACCCAGCAGGATGCTGCTGCACGGAAGCATTGAGTTGGTCGTGCCGTTCGCGCAGCTGTTGCTCTTTCTCGTCCATAGCGATGCGTATTGTTTGTTGTCCGGGTCACCAGATGTGTGATGTTGTTTCTGCTGAAGGACAAATTCAAACATAAAAACGTCACGACTGTTTACTCGATTACCTGTGGTAGCGGACGAGCATACCAACGCCACACTCGTGTCCGAAGCGGAATGAAAAAGCCGTGCTTTCCAGCCGGGCAGTCTCTTTTTGCAGCCGCCGTCGGTGACGCATGCCTCGGGTGGCGCAGTGGTGGCACTGTGTTTTATCGATAAGGCAGTCCAGCGTGTGGCCGTGTTACGATGGGACGGACGATAGCAAAGCGGAGGCTGCTCGGAAATTTGCGCAGTGTGTCGCACAACTTTTTCACGAAAGTCTGCTCAAGCAGTACCTAAAAAAGAAGCACCCTGTCGGACATTCATGGCTAGTACCCATTTCATGTAAGCATTGTTTTTCGCCTAAGCCAACGAGACAAACAAGAGATATGATGCCGATATGTACTGTTCACGTTCGCAGTGTCCTTTAGTTTGGAGTGAGAATATGTCCAAAGGCGCCACTAACTCTATTTCTATTCGCCTGGCTGTTTTAATGCCACGAGTCCTCACTCCAAGAAAAATCAAGGAGCGGTCGGGTGTCGCGAAGTTCTCGGACTGGTCCGGAGAGATCACGTTCTCTTGTGACGGCACACCTCTCCAAAACTCAGCGCTCGGCTGGGTCAAGTGGCCTGCCGATTAACGATGAAATTCATATCAAAGACAGCAGGTGCTCTGGCATGTAGTCCTAAAGTACCGAGAAGCCACCTTAATACGAAAACATTTCCACTGCTTTTCGTCTAGTTCTTTTTGGTTTTCGTTTGTGTTCGTTTACTTTGCCCTTCGTTTTCAGTCTCGCCTGTTCTAATCTAGTCGAACTAACCTGTCTTTGCGCCACCATTTTATTTCCATTAGGTTTCGTGCATCTGTGTTCGTTTTCAGCCCGTTCTGTTTTTGTATTTGTTTTCTGATCGCTACGCATACGGGAACCTTGGCCTTTTCGTCAGTGTCATTTTAGCAGACGTTTCCGGTTTTGTCGCAATAGATTTTAGTGCTTTTGTTCAGGTTCTTTTAGTCGTTCACGTATTCCATACGGTTTCCTCTTTTAGCGCTTTTAACTCCGCTGACTTTTACGGCCTTGCTTTTTAGTCTGATTTTATGCCTGCGCTACGTTATTTGCGTAATTGGTCTCGCCTTTATCTTCGCTATGAGCCGAGTTAGTAGCTGGCTCCCATCGAAATCGTTTTATCTGGGCTTCATTGCCGCCCTCGACCTCTATTTCTCTGCATCTGCCCCACCCCGCACACTCCGTTTCACGTGGTTATGATTCTAGCATTCAATAAGAAATGCGGTCCCTTGGATGCTTGCCATAGTTTGAGCCCTAATAACTGCGCTCATGCGCACCACTTTTGGTCTTTGTCTGTATATACGGCGCGGATCGGCTGCCTTCTAAATTAAAATTTTTAGGGAGTACACGCATGTGTCCGCCTCCTTTTCCGTCTTCTCCTAGCGCCCTTCCTCTGACTCTAGCGAATGTCAGAAAATTCATTGATTAGTCCTGAGAAGTCGTGTGGTCTCATGAAGGCACACACTCCGCTGCCCATTCAGTGCTTCAGTGCTCGACTTGGTCACGTGACTAAGACGTCATCAACTTCCCGTTCAATCAAGGAATTTGAATCCACCAAAAAACCGTGAGCCACAGTGTGGGACGAAAAATTCTAATAAAAAGCTAACAATTATGGCTAATATTTTCGTTTTATGGTCGGGCTTTTACATGTGGGCTTGAATAGAATTTACCTCACTTTTAACGTTACATAAATGCTGCCCTCTAAGGTGACAAAAACTTTAAGTCTGAGTTGCGTTGTGGCTGGTGAGCCCTCTTAATCTTTTTACCCGAAGCGGAGGCTGTGTGAGAGTTTTTCCGGGTGCTAAAGGTTGGTGGAGGCTGTAAGGCTTTTGGAAGGCGTAGGTGACCGGAAATAAGGTAGATAAGTGAAGACGGAGGGTATTGATTCAAGATATGTCGGTGTCTGGCGGGTATTGGCCTAGTGGAGCTTTCGGAAGGTGTAGGCTGAACATTAAAAAGACAAAGATCATGGCGTCTTGCCCTATCAAGTCCTGGAGCATCAAGGGACAAGAAGTGGAAGCTGTGACAGATTTTCTCTTCTTGGGCTCCAAGATTACCTCGGAAGGAGACTGCAGCCATGAAATTAGGAGACGCCTGCTTCTGGGAAAGAGAGCAATGGTTAGCCTTGACCGCCTAGTAAAGAGCAGAGACATTAGTCTGCCAACCAAGATCCGTATAACTTGTGCTATGGTCTTTCCAGTTGTGATGTATGGATGCGAGAGTTGGACTGTGAAAAAGGCTGACCGCCGAAGAATTGACGCGTTTGAATTGTGGTGCTGGCGAAGACTCTTGAGAGTTCCTTGGACTGCCAGAAGATCAAATCAGTCAATATTGTCGACCATAAACCCTGACTGCTCATTGGAGGGTCAAATTCTAAAGTTAAAGCTCAGCTACTTTGGTCATCTGATGAGAAGAGAGGAGTCGCTGGAGAAAGATTTGATGTTGGGAAAGGTTGAGGGTCGCCGGAGAAGGGGTAGGCAGCGAACGCGATGGTTAGATGGCATCCTCGAGGCACTGCAGATGAAGTTATGTGATGTTAGGAAAATAGTGAGAGACTGGAAAGCGTGGCGTGACATGGTCAATAGGGTCACGAATAGTCGGACACGACTGAACGACTGAACTGAACTGAGGCTTCGCACTTCCCGCCTCTACACGGAAACATCGGCTGGCAGTGGCACAGCTGCGAATTGATTAAGAATATATGCCGGCAGTCTCGAGAAAAAAATAGCATAATCGTTTGGCGTTAGTCAATGAATCATATACAGCATAATGATATCAAAAATCGAATATCTATATTTATGCATGCTAAATGGGCCTTACAGATCACCACTCAGCATTATTTCTATGCTGCTCGTCCAGCCGAACGTAACTTCGTCAGGTGACACAAGATGGTGGAAATCATTTAACCCAGTTTGTATTACGGAGAAAACAAAGATAAGCAGCGAAACATTCGGTAGTGAGATCAGGAAAACAGTGGTGCGTCACGCAGCCACGAGCTCGGCGGCGCGCCAGTCATTTTTAATGCTCCGCTTGAGAGTATTCCATATAGACCGTTTTCGCCGCGAGGAGGAAAATAGCCTCGAAGCGGCGCGCGCGGAGCCGCTCCTCCTCTCCCCTCTCTCGCTGGTATGCGCGGGCGGCAAGGTGGCCATAGCATTTGCATTGAGAACTTGCCTTTCGTGCTGTTTTTTGCGCGATAAAACAGCTTTTGCTTGGTTTTCACGCTAACTGTGACCATGAATCGTGAGCCGAGGTCATCAGGATACCACTGCGCAGTTGTTGGCTGCTCCAACAACTATCGTAAGCGAAAAAAACTAGGCGCAGAGCCATGTGCACAGCATCAACAGCCGCGGCATCAGTGCGGGTGCGATCTGTTTCAATTGCATCGGTTTCCGTCCGATGAAGACGAGCGACGGCGTTGGCTGGCTAGCGTCAACACAAAGGATTTTGTGCCATCGACCGCCTCTCGTGTGTGCTCGGAACACTTTGTTGGTGGACAACGTACCGCCATGAACTCCATACCTATGCTTAATCTGGGCTATGAACGGAAGGTAAGCATTACGTGCGTATGTGGCTGTGTGCGAAAATGCGGCACTTTCAAACACTCCAATTATTTTTATCGTGTGTCGGTAGTACTAAAGAATCATTGTGCGCGACAACTTTCGCTCAGGTCATGACTGCCAGGAGACGGATCGTAAAAACGGACTACGTGCCGACGAAAAAGAGAAAGGTGAGCGTGCTGTCCTGTCGGTTGCTATCTGTCGCTGTCCCTTGTCTGTTACATGCTAGCTGTTACGTTGCAGTCACTTAATTGGTTGTTTCACTTAATTTTTCACCGATGTTATAATATCGCGTCATGAAATTGCAAATGAGCCGAATCGGGCGAATTCGCGTTATGTCTTTCTACTGATCAGCGAAAACGGATGAAAATGCGTAAATGAAAACAACTCACAAGCGCTGCGAAAATGAGTAGGGTACAAGTGCAAACGAACACAAAGTTGTCCCTTCTTTTAGCGTTTTTGTTCTCTGCTGGTTTTGACGCGCTCTGGCCTCACAGCCCAGGATTATTCGAAACACACGCGCAATGATAGCAAAATTCGCTAGAAAATTCTGCACAAGAGTGTTTTTTTCAGTTGCAATTAAACCATGCCACTGCACTTAAAGCTGAAATGCATGACACCACTGCCATATGCAGTCATTTGTGTATTTTAAATATATTGCTAAGGTCCTAGATTTGCATGTTTGTGCATTGCTTAAAATGTATCAAGTGTGCGCAGCTGCTATGAAAACATTAGTGTCTGTTTTGCAATTGATGAAGGCTTTGCCAAAACTGAGAATGTAAGTTCCAAGCCTGTATTGTTTTTTGAAACTTTGTCTGTTAGCTTTGCAGCTATGCAATTTCATAATCTGAATAAGGTATCAGACACTCTGAACGTCATAAGGAACAAGTGGCTAATGCTTTCTTTACCTATGCCAGACAAAAGTTTCAACTCTAATGTAATAAAGTCAACTTCATTCTTTGTATGTTCTGCTTTTAAAACAAGTCGTAAGATGTCATTGTGCATAAGCATCTAGTCTTAAGAAACTTTGTTTAGGAATGATGATTGTTCCATAATATTCATCATTAATTAATGTATGCAAACCACCTACTTACTAGGTAATGGCCATCTCTGTTTATGGACAATGCAGCATTTGATTGCATTCCTGTATTTTCAGTGTTGCATGTTTTCAAACTATTATTTAACTTTTAGGTAGGTAGAGATATGTGTTCTAGATCACCTCCATTATTTCAGTGCTAAATGGATGCAGCAACTTGCCTCATTTCTAATATGTGTGCAACTTGAGGGCTGTACACACATTACATCCTTAAGAAATTGATCCTACAATGCAATAAACTTCAGAAGGCAGTTAGAGAAGAAAAACTGGCTCTGTCACACTGTTCTGTTGCATTTTTCTAGATTGTGGAACCAGACCGGGCCAGTCTTGATACTTGTGCACTAAGTGCAGCACAAAGCATACCTGTGGCTAATGAAGATTCTAGCAGCACAATGATAAATCAGGTGAATGAAGTCACTTCAAACAAACATATGGACTGACATACTTGCAGATTGGCATTAAAGTGCTTAACCCAATACTGGGCTGTCGCCTGTAGCTTTTACGGCCACCCATATTGGCCTGTACATGACAGTGCTATTACAAGATTTTATCATCCCAGACTTCTATTTTTGCATATGGTGCTTGAAGGACAATATTTTTGGGACTGTCTAACAGGCTGTAATAAAGAACATTGTATGAGCCAATATAGTCTATTGAAAGTAACATTATGCTGTGCTTGTAGCATGATGTATGAGAACTAAAGTCATTTTAAGTTAGGTATTCATTCATAAGCAGTTGAAACACATTTGTTTGGACTCTAAATGTAGCTCGATGAGAGGTTTCATATGTTTACAAGCAATATTTGTCAAATAGCCCCTGTGGCAAAGCAAATTAATTGAAAGCAGTGTGCTTTTGCTACGTGCTTCCTTCAGTGCAAACATTGGTTTCCTCTGTTATAAATGTGTGAAAGAATACTTTTAGAACTATCACTGGTTGCTGTGACATATGACACAAGTGATCTTTAATTTCTTCTGCAGGATGTAGCTGTTGGAAGTCCTGACTTGTCCGTCCTGTCACATTCTGACCTTAATGCTGTAAGCTGCTAAACTTCAGTACACTCTTCATGCATAGTGAACTAGTTTTCCAGTTCATTTCTTTATTTATTCAGGTCATGCACTTGCCTGAGCAGTATGCAGATAAGACAGCTTCTTCTCCAAGGCAGGAAGGAGAGGCTATAGACGACAATGTAAGTTTCTACATATTCTATGTTAGGCTTGTAGTAGTAAAATGGACATATTTTTCCAGTCGTCCGTGTACCTCGAAGAAGAAGGATGCATGCCTGCAGCTTGCTCGATCCAAACACTGAAATATCACATTCACTGTGTGAGTAGGCATTACATTTTTTATCTTGCATGATAAACTGTTTCAGACAGAGTTGCATTTTTGAAATACAGCATGTTTTGCAGGCACCCTGTTCTACAGACGCAACGAACAGAAGCAGAAGAGGAACACAAACAGAAACTGTAAGTATTTTTTATTAAAGCCTTAATGCACACTAAATGTGAATTTTCCTTGCATGACCTCAAACAAAAGTTACCACTCTCTATTTCACTCCCACTCGATATGAAATGATTCGCTTACTAATACACTGCATCTTAAATATGTGCATTTCCAGGTCTGCACAAGAGACTGCAGCATGCAGTGGGAAGACCCCTGTCTTGCAGACCACACTTACACCTTACGACAGCAAGTGCTGATGGCATCTCAGATGACACATGAAGACATAGCTTTTTATACTGGGGTGTCTAAGCAAGTTTTCGAAAAGCTATTGACTTTTCATGAAAAAATGTCAATGCCACACTCACGACTAGCATTGGAGGACCACCTTCTATTGACGCTTATGCGCCTCAGGCTTGGCCTGCTATACAGAGATCTCTCCTTTAGGTTTGGAATATCTGTTTCCTCTGTGTGCAAAATCTTTAATTGCACACTAGAATGCCTGCAAAAGATCATGAAATATTATGTGATATGGCTTCCTAAAGATAGGATTGTAAGCAGCATGCCAAATTCATTTATAGAGAATGGCTATGAAGATACACGCTGCATTTTCGACTGTACTGAGGTTGCCCTGGAAAGGCCCAAGAAAGAGCGTGCAAGAGCTCAGACATATAGTGCATACAAAGGACATAACACAGTTAAATTCCTGATTGTTATTGCCCCTTGTGGATACATAATGTTTGTGTCTCGTACGTTTGGTGGTCGTGCCTCTGACAAACACATAGTTAGAGAATGTGGTGTCCAGGAATACCTTGTTCGAGGGGATGTCATTATGGCTGACAGAGGCTTCACCTTGGACCTGTACCTGGAAGCCCAAGGTGTCAAGCTGAATACCCCGGCATTCACCAGAGGTAAGGATGCACAATCTTGCAGAGGTTATCCAATGATGAAAAGGAAAGCTTTAAACTGATACTAAATCTGTACCTTCTAGAAATGTATTGCCAGATTTCAAAGGCTGTTTGCTTATTTGGCAACAGTTGTTCATTGGGCACAGCAGCTTAGTGAAACGTTGCATGACACGAAGCATCAAAAAACGTTCACTCCAGCTGTGCCGGTAACGCATTTTTAGTTTTTCATCTTTGGATGACAAATTGCAGTTTGCTATATTTGCATAATAAAGAGTTTTCTTCTTAATGTTGAGGTTCAAAAGAACTTGTGCATAATACTGTTTTTTCTTTTTTTTTTCTTTTAGGCAAACTTCAACTGTCTGAGCAAGAAGTGACTCAAACACGGCGCATTGCGTCTCTGTGGATACATGTTGAGAGGGCAATCAGCCGCATAAAAACCTACCGAATTTTCAAATCGGCTCTCAGCATCAAGTGCAAAAGGACTATTGACACAATGGTCTTTGTGTGTGCAGGCCCCTGCAATCTGAAAATGCCACTAATAGCTGAGCAATCCGCTGGCGGCCAGAGTCAATCTGTCAACTGAGGACTGATCAAGAGTGTTGTAGAGAAGGAACATTTGCATGCAACATGCATTGAAGTCTTTATTTATTTTGTTCCGAACTACAAGGCTGAATGCATTGAGATCATATATTTAAGATCTGTTTGCACGCTGAGAGGTCAAGTCTGCCTTCTGCTTCCATTGTTGCAAGATGAGGCAGCATGTTGCCAAAATAAAATTTTCGTAGCCTTTTCATTGTCTCTTGTACATATGTTACATTAAAAGTCACTTCTACAACTATGGCCCATTTTGAGGACCAAACATAGAGGTAACAAAGGCTCTTCTTGGCACACAGCATGGTGAACTGAACTTGGCCATAATAGCCATTAGGTCCATTTTCTTTAAGGACATATGTTCCATTGTCATCAACCACATCATACTTTCCTGTGTTAATCAAGTTTCTACAATCCTCGCTAACTGGGCATTTGATCTCGAGGATCGCATTGTGTGATTCAATGATGCCATCAGGTGTCGCTGAGAGCCATGGCTCATCCTCGCAAACATGAATGCCTTGTAATGAAACTCTTAAATCAAGTGTAGCTTCGAATTGCCGTCGAGCTACGGCTTCATGTCGCAAGCCATGCTGCGTTGCAGCACTTCCATGAAATGAAGGAGCTGTAAGTGACAACACGGCCTTTTCTGTTGGCGTATTATGCCTCTTGGGCACTCTTTTGATGTTTGACGCTGTGATTCGCACTCGTCGCGAGGCGTGCCATAAATGGCTGTTTTGATTTTTTGTGGCTGCTTCTAACAATGCCATTGCATCTGTGGAAATTGCCACAAAGTTAAGGTAGAATTCGTTGCATAACTGACATGCTTCTGGCAACTTGTCACTCTCCTCATGGGGGGCATGTTCACCAACTGGTGATGGGGCTGGCCTTGAAGGGAGCTGTCGCACAGGAGCTTTCATTGTTGCTTGAAGGAGGGTCCCTGAAGTTAAAACATATTGTAGCGTGTGCAACAGCAGCCGCTAGGCGGCAGCTCATCGAGTCTCGTGCGCGGACTGGAAGAAGTGGTCTCGTGGCGTTCGAGAAGAAGCTGAAGTCGGCTGCTGTCTCTCAGTGTTCTCTCTGGACCTACTCTTCTGTGCCTTCTAGGTCAACCCCCCCTATTAAAACCAACCTTCTGGTTACGGGCCTAAACGGCTACGTGACACTGGTGGAGGTGAGGCCTTGAATTACATGTCTCGGGCCTCTCGCAGCCGCTCATCGAGTCCCAACCGGCTTCCGCTCGTGTCGACACCCGTTCATCGCTGCAGCCGTCGCCTCCGAGGTCTGGCGCCGGAATTTGCCCCTCTACCTGAACCGACGCCAGCTGATCAGCAGTTCGAGACTTCTGTAATGGCACAGGCAAGTCAGCACCAGTTGCTGCTTCAGCAGCCTCGTACGCCCCCCAGTTTCCATGGCGCTACTGGGGAAGATGTCGACGACTGGATCGACCAGTTCGAGCGAGTGGCGCAATTCAATCAGTGGAGCCCTGCTCAGAAGCTGCACAATGTGTACTTCGCCCTTGAGGACTGCGCCAAAACATGGTATGAGAATAGGGAAGCCAGTCTTCAAAGCTGGGATTCCTTTCGCCAGCAGCTGCGGGACACTTTTTCCAGCCATGACCGCCGTGATCGCGCACGCCGCCTCCTAGAAGCTCGTGTCCAACTACCAAACGAGAGCGTGGCCATGTTCGCTGAGGACGTGACGCGTCTTTGCCGACGGGCTGATCCCGACATGACGGAATCAGCGAAGTTGCGCCACCTGATGCAGGGCGTAAAAGAACCCCTCTTCGCTGGTCTGGTTCGGAGTCCACCTCAAACCGTCGCGGACTTCATCAATGAAGCTACCCTCATTGAGCGAGCCCTGCAGCAAAGATACCGGCGCACGGAGTCTGCCTGTGGTCAGCCCTTCAGCAGTGTGGCCACATTGAACGGATCCACTGACGATCACTCTCTGCGTGAGCTGATCCGCGAGGTAGTTCGCGAGGAGCTCCTCAAGTTCAACCTTGGATCGCCTAACCCGACTGCCGTGGCTGTCACCGAAGCCGTGCGGGAAGAAATACGTCAGACATTGTCCCCGCCTGAGTCACCGTCGGAGCCACGTTCTATGAACTACGCAGCGGCTCTTCGTCGGCCTGCAGTGCCTCCTGCGCAACAGCTTCGATTCGAAGCACAGCCGCCACCCACTTTGCAGCCACCGTTCTACCAACCGTCCTTCCAGCCGCCATACCAGCAGAGCCTCGTCATACAGCCGTCCGCTCCTCAGCCACTATACTACCAGCCTTCCTACCAGCCACCGCCCCAGCAGAGCCCCGTCATGCAGCCACCGGTTCGGAAGGCAGACGTCTGGCGCACTCCTCGCCAACGGCCGCTGTGCTACCACTGTGGAGAACCCGGCCACTTGTACCGTCGTTGTCCATACCGTGAGCTCGGTCTTCGGGGTTTTTCTCGGGATTCCCCGCGTCCCCGGGTCGGCGAACGCCCTCCAGAAATCGAGGAGTACCTCGCAACCCGTGCCACCCCTTCAGGCAACCGTACACAGTCTTCTCCCGCGCGCTACTCGTCACCTAGCCGCCGTGATTTTAATGATGCGCCGAGGCGCCGGTCGCCAAGCCCACACCGGGGAAACTGAAGGCGGCGACCTCAGGGGGGCAGGTTGCTGACGAACGGAACCGATATCCCGAAGTCCCCCCCGTGACGACTCAGTCCGATGCTGTGACTAGGATGCCGCCGCCGCCACATGAATCCGAAACTCCCAATCAACCTCAAGCCGATCAAGTTGTTAGCGCCGACCTTTCCGTCCTCGTCGACGGACACCCAGTAACAGCTTTGGTAGACACCGGAGCAGACTTCTCAATAATAAGCAAAAATTTCGCAGATCGGCTCTCTAAGGTGAAAACTGAATGGCTGGGGCCGCAAATTCGTACTGCTGGCGGTCACCTTATGACGCCGATCGGACGATGCACTGCCCGAGTAACCATCGCCGATTCAGCCTTTGTAGCCGTTTTTGTTATCCTGCCACACTGCTGCAAGGATCTCATACTCGGCATGGACTTTTTACGTGAGCATGGGGCGATTATTAATGTTCCTCGCCGTACTGTAACGTTTTCGACGCCTGAAACGATGACCGCTGACTCAGAAAGACGCCACGCACCTTTACGCATCGTTGACGCGGATGTATTCATGCCGCCGCGTTCGTCTGCTCTCGTCGCAGTCAGGTGCGACGATCAGTCCTGTGCTGCCGGTGTTGCCGAACAGAACATAGAGCTTCTGTTACGTCATGGAGTCTGTGTTGCACGCGGTATAGTTCATCTGACTAATGGTCTAGCTCACGTACTGATTACGAACTTCGGGAACGAACGGCAACGCATCGCTAAAGGCACCACGGTAGCTTACTTTGAAGGTGTCGCAGAAGCAGCCCACGGCTGCTTTGTTCTTGAGACCAACACGTCTGCCAGCCAAACGCCCAACTTCGACCCTGATGTGAATCCCGCTCTATCACCGGCAGAGAAGGACAGACTCGTTGGGCTACTCTTTCAGTTTCAAGACTGCTTCTCATCCGCCTCCGCGGTTAAACAGACGCCCTTGACCAAGCACCGCATAATAACCGACGACCGCACCCGACCAGTCAGGCAGAACCCCTACCGAGTGTCACCGCGGGAACGCGAAGTCATTGCTCAACAGGTCGACGAGATGTTAAATGACGGTGTCATCCAGCCATCGAGGAGTCCCTGGACTTCGCCTGTTGTCCTCGTTAAGAAGAAAGACGGAAGTTTAAGGTTCTGTGTGGACTACCGTAAGCTCAATCAGGTCACAAAAAAAGACGTCTACCCGCTGCCACGTATTGATGACTCATTAGACCGGTTGCGCCACGCGCGCTACTTTTCATCGCTTGATCTCAAGAGCGGTTACTGGCAGATCGAAGTCGATGAACGTGATCGCGAGAAGACAGCGTTTGTCACGCCCGATGGACTTTATGAATTCAAAGTCCTACCTTTCGGATTGTGCTCCGCTCCAGCGACATTTCAGCGAATGATGGACGCAGTTCTATCTGGTCTTAAATGGCAGATGTGTCTAGTCTACCTGGACGACGTTGTTGTGTTTTCACCAACGTTCGAGGAACACCTCCAACGTCTCTCCGCTGTGCTACGGGCTATCAGATCTGCCGGCCTCACGTTAAAACCACAAAAGTGTCACTTTGGCTATGAAGAGCTCATGTTCTTGGGCCACGTCGTCAGCCATCGAGGAGTTCGTCCCGATCCCGCTAAAACAGCTGCCGTCACCAAATTCCCTACTCCATGTAACAAGAAGACAGTTCGCCGTTTCTTGGGCCTCTGCGCCTATTACCGCAGATTTATTGAAAACTTTTCACGCATTGCCGCTCCGTTGACACGTCTCACCCGGGATGATGTCACCTTCACCTGGACGGACGAACAGCAAAAGGCATTCGACGAGTTACGGCACCGCTTGCAGACAACACCTGTACTTGCCCATTTCGATGCGAATGCCGAGACTCTGGTCCACACAGATGCCAGCAACGTGGGTCTAGGCGCTGTACTCGTCCAGTGGCAAGACGGTGCCGAGCGAGTTATCGCATACGCAAGCCGGACTTTGTCCCGTGCCGAATCAAACTATTCAACCACCGAAAAAGAATGTCTGGCCGTTGTATGGGCGGTGATGAAATTTCGACCCTATCTTTATGGCCGGCACTTTCGGGTTGTGAGTGACCACCACTCTCTGTGCTGGTTAACAAACTTGCGAGACCCCTCCGGACGCCTTGCACGATGGAGCTTACGGCTACAGGAGTTCGACATGACCATCGTGTATAAGTCTGGACGTCAGCACAACGACGCTGACTGCTTGTCCCGTTCACCTGTCGAGGCTGCGCGGGAAGACGAAGAACCAGACTTTCCCCTTATCGCAGCCGTCGACGCGCTCACTGTTTCGCAGCAGCAACGTAATGATCCGGGTCTCGCACCACTTATTGATTTTCTAGAAGAGCGCACTACAGAAATTCCCCGTCTCTTCGCCAGAACGCATTCGTCGTTTTGCATGCAAAACAATGTTTTATACAAAATCAACTTCGCTCCGACGGGAAGAGATTATCTCCTCGTCGTACCAGAGTCTCTTCGCGAAGAAATCTTACAGGCATGTCATGACGAGCCCACCGCGGGTCACCTGGGGTATGCTCGAACTCTGGCCCGAATTAAGAAGAGTTATTATTGGCCAAACCTTGCGGCCGCAGTACGCCATTACGTGAGAACATGCCATGATTGCCAGCGACGAAAAACACCGCCTGTGAAACCGGCCGGTTTACTACATCCTGTTCAAGTGCCAAGATACCCATTCGAACAAGTTGGCATGGATTTGTTGGGTCCTTTTCCAATTTCTGATTCCGGCAACAGGTGGATAATTGTCGCTACAGATTACCTTACGCGTTACGCTGAAACGAAGGCCCTCCAGCGTGGTACGGCAATCGAAGCAGCGAAATTTTTCATCGAACGCATAGTCCTCAGGCACGGCGCCCCGAGAGTTATAATAACGGACCGAGGCACTGCTTTCACTGCCAAGCTACTGGAATCTGTCATGCAGCTAAGCGGCACTACCCATCGCAGGTCAACAGCCTACCATCCACAAACTAATGGCTTGACAGAACGTCTGAACAAAACTCTCGCCGACATGATGTCCATGTACGTGGATGTTGAACATCGGTCTTGGGATGACGTCCTCCCGTACGTCACGTTCGCGTACAACACGGCGCAGCAGGAAACAACGCAAATGACGCCTTTCTCCTTATTGTATGGCCGTGAAGTTTCGACAATGCTCGAAGCCATGTTGCCCCACGACGGCCGTGACCTCGAAGTTGGCGCCGAGGAGTTCACTCAACGCGCAGAACAAGCGCGACAGCTGGCGAGGGCACGCATCCGGAACCAGCAAGGTCGAGACGCCCAGCGGTACGATCACCGCCATCGTGTAGTGACTTTCGAACCGGGCGACAGAGTGTGGCTCTGGACTCCGATTCGACGTCGGGGACTATCCGAAAAACTTCTGAAACAGTACTTTGGCCCATACAAAGTGCTCCGTCAGCTGAGCGACGTGACTTACGAAGTGCTTCCGGACGGCTTTTCTTCTACTCGTCGTCAGCAGAAATCCGAGGTTGCTCATGTCGTGCGCATGAAACCGTACTTTTCGCGAGAAAATTAGTGCACCGCCTACCGCATGTTTCTTGCTTAATTTTTTTTCCTTCTGCTTTTGAATTCATCAAACTCGCATTTATTTTTTTTAGAGAGGGGGGTAATGTAGCGTGTGCAACAGCAGCCGCTAGGCGGCAGCTCATCGAGTCTCGTGCGCGGACTGGAAGAAGTGGTCTCGTGGCGTTCGAGAAGAAGCTGAAGTCGGCTGCTGTCTCTCAGTGTTCTCTCTGGACCTACTCTTCTGTGCCTTCTAGGTCAACCCCCCCTATTAAAACCAACCTTCTGGTTACGGGCCTAAACGGCTACGTGACAATATAAAATAAACTTCCATGCACTCTACATCTAGTCTGTTATAATGCAGAAGAGGTGCCTTAGTGATCCACAATCTAGAAAAAGCTTGTTATACTGGCCGGTCACACTCTGTGGCTTTTAGTTCTTGTTAGTAATTTTATTATGACATTGAAAATATGCTGAAATAATTCACTTACGGTGTAAATTGCATTGTAAAATGTAGTAAAATATATAACGTAAAAGCCTTTACAGGACTTCTGCAGAATAACTAACATTAAATGCATACATTAAAATAATATTTCAGAAACACATCTAGGAACTAACTTACCGGGAAAGTCGAGAAGATCCTTGTAAGGAGAGCTTTCATAAAACTCTGCCAGATCTTCATCACTGTCAAAGATGCGTGGAATACATATTGACTTATTTTTCTTGCTGTCTTGGTCAATTGTGCGCTTCTGCAACTTGAAGTTGATGTCCTCTATAGCTGCAGGCACCAAGTTTCTTTTAGTTCCTCGATTCCAGGCAGCTGCTCTATCTGTGCATGCCTCCCCAGTGAGGCCCGAAGGTACAGCCAGGTCAATCTTCCAGAGCAGTGCACCGACATGGCTGCACACTTTCCCCTTCCCTGCCATAAACGAGCAGCCACTGTTTATAACTTCACCACTTCTTGTGCAACACACCCATACTTCGTGAAGAACTTTGACTGACTGTGAGGCCTGCACTTGGCCTTTCAGCAATGCCAATTGCTCATCTACTGTATGCATGAGCACCGTCCCAACCCAACCACTCTGCAAGTACGAGTACGACTGCATGCTCCTGAATGATTTCACCTCCTTGAGGTCACACGCTTTCTTCTCAAGGAGGTAAAAAATAATGTGCGGCATCTGCACGCGTGGCCACTTCTTTACGTCGTCACTCCAGTCAGTGACAACAGTTGGATGGCTGTACAGCTTGTCACCTGCAGACAAGTATCAAGGGCACATAATCAGAGCAATGGAAGGAAGTAGCCAAGAGAAATAGAAAAAAAAACACTTCAATATTCTCGTTGCATGCTATATCACCTAACTACATGCCGAGGAAGCAATGTAACAGCAAGGTTATTACCGCAAACAATGGGCCTTGGCAAAACATGAGTGCGCTAACTGCCCCAGTCAAGATACCAAAGCCTAGAAAACTCGTGTGAAAAAGCGTAACTTGGAGAGGACTGCAAGCGCTCTAAGTGCTCGCAAAAACACAATAGAAGAAACGGAGGCGCGGCGAATTTCTACTGCCGCGTAGCTAGTAGCCGCGCAACCTGTGATCTAACTTCACTTGTTCAGCGTGAGTTATTTAAGGCCGAAACACTCCTCTTTCATCAAGTGAAAAGAGTACGCTACGTACGAGAAATAAAAAAAAAAACGAGGCTGGGAGAACGGTCATTTATCGCTCAGTAGCCAAATCCCCAAACTAGCGACGGTGACATACGCGACGCCAACAAGTGTAGATGTTGCTTTTGCTCGGTATCTACACGCTCTAGCTGAGTAAACAATCTCGTACCGATCACTGGATCTGCTCGTTAGTGAGTATTTATCTCATTGATAACCCGCTGAAACACAGAGCGCACAGAGTATCGAGCTCTTGATTTTGGCACAACACGTATCTCGCTGAGAAGTGCACTGTAGTACGTGTTCGAAATCGTGAATTGTACACCGGTCAGCTTTCACGAAACGAGTTCAGTATTGGGACTGATCAAACAATAAAAATCGCATATACACACCAAGTGTACTCAAGCAAAGTGAAGTCCCGCTAACGTAAACATTCATGAAATAGCTGTGTTATCCTGGCTCACAATCGTAGTCTATCGAACGCAAATAGCATAAAAGAAGCTTGGCGCTGTCTGTGTCGCTTCCTCGACAGCCGTCGTGAATAGCAGTGCGACAATTGTAATGCATTAGTTCACAAACTCAACAAAATCCGCTCACCTATGTCAATCATCGGAACGCCGGTAAGAGTGCCACTGCCTTCGGGCCCGTCATTTGCCGAAGTTCCGGCCATCGCTCCACGAAACGGCGGCAGTACTGCTAGAAAATGCTTTGCCGTAATCCAGGAGCTTTTGTAACGCAAACACACACAAAACCAGAACAGAAACGTCTATATGCGGCACCGCCGTCCTGCACTGTGGGTATACAACAAATGTGTGCGCGCATACCAGCATGGCGCTAGGGACAAAAACAGAACATAGACGGCGCCACATTTCAAAATGGCGACCTCCTAAATAAAATGGTCTATAAGCGACCTTTAAAGAAAACGTTTGCGTCCTGAAAATATATATGGTGCTGTTTCCATGTGTTTTTGCCGACCCTTTATGGAGATGTGTTTCCATATATTCTCCTCAAGGCCCAGTGTTGTTTACATATAATCGTACGATGGGAGTATGAATTTGCGCTTTCACGCGTGAGTGAAATTCATGAACTGGCTGCAAGAAACAAAACTCTGAGCAGTGAAATATTTGGCAGAGCCAGCAGCGCCTGGGGAATGTCATGTTCATCCTCCCATAGCTCGCCGGATTTGACGCGTGTTCTGAAACAGAGTTATAAGCCGCGTACACTACAAAGGCGAGAACGAAAAGGGACACGACAGACCAAGCGCCTGAAGGCATTATGTGGCTCAGTAATGACATCCCCGAGTTTCAATTTGAAGCAGGAAATTCTCGCTGTTTAAATCCTTTCAACACTGATTTTTTTTTTTTGGCTAGATCTTTTTTCCTCGCTGTTATTTTTGGCAATATGGACTGATAACCAAGCAGTGAACACATATTGCTTGCAGTGCAAATATTATTGGATTTAGAGACATGGCGTCAAAATCGGACTTGAGGACTTAGTGGGTGTAAAATACGAAAGGGGCCGCTTTTATTCTACTAGAGTAATAAAGTGAATGAAATTATATTTAATTTTGCAATGTGTGTGACTCATAAACCAATTTATTGCTCCTGCAGCCTTTAGTTCTTTATTTTGGTCTAAGTCTGTTTTACACCACGATAAAAAAAAATGCCTTTGCCGCGCCGCACTTATTGGCCAAAAAGAAGAAATAAGGCGCTTGTGAGCCCATTTTATTCGAGTTGTGAAGAAGCTAAACAAACAGTATTGTACCAAGCATCGAGGGCACGCACATGCACTGCATGTGCGGTGGTGCATTATTTGCGGTTCACGAGCTATACAAGCTTCTTGTCCGTAGGAAGACAATAGCGGTAAACAATTTTGCATAGAAGCTGTGAATTTATTGTATCATTTTACCACCGTCAGTTCATGCCTCTATTGCAACATTCGTGATCTGTGATGGAGAAAGATTCATTTTTTTTTTCAATTCTGCAGAAAACAGCCGTATATTTTACTGATTGCCGCAAGTAATAACTGATGTTAGCAACAAATAGTGTGATAGATATAGTTATACCTGCAAAAAGCAAGCAGAAACCCCTCTAGAAATATTCCCTATGATCACTCAATGACCACCAATGAAACTGTTGTGCCCTGATTGTGTCAAAATAAGGCTTGTCAAAAACGTGTTCTACGAAGGCCATTAAATACTCAATAGCTGGACACACGCCTAGAACGACATTTAGCAAAATCAGTACAGCATCACAGTGCGAGATATAATGGGTGATGAGATATAAATTTACTAACTCGATTTACCGTTGTCTCTCTAGTCGCGTTCCCTGATGCGCTTTCTTCCTCCTCACACCGGGCAGCTTAGTACAAATGCGACTGTAGTAATAAAACGGGAATCCCGAAGGAACAGTGATTATCAGTTGTTTTTCTTGTCTTCCTGTTGCTCTAGCGAAACATTTATGTTGATTGTCAATTAACCCTACGGGGTCCGAAATGGTAGACGAGCCTACCCTGTGGGGGCTGTGGAGCGCCTTACATGTACGTTGGCCGTACTTTTTTATGTGGGAAGGGTGCCAAATTATGGAGAACGCGGTATTTGTTTATTTATTCCAGGAATATTTGCAAACGTTTTTTAAAACAATATTTGTCAGGGGTGGGTGTTAGATAAAATACACAGTAAAATAAACAAAGCAGAAAGGCTTTGAATATGCGGCAGCATAAGGTCACCGATCAACACGCTCGAAAAGGACGAAGTGTCACAGATGCCAACAACGGCAAGAGAAGGAGGCAAAAATCAGTCTCCTGCACACCTTATGTATAGAGCCGGTCTGTAATATACAGAATATAGAAAAACGTAACCTTGTACTGTAAAGTATAGCTAGCGTCATAATGCGCAGCGCCACTTCAAGCGACATTCGGAATATGAACGTGAACACGAAGAAGAAAAAGCGGAAACCTGTGCAATTATACAGGCTGAGTAGCTGACCGTTCACTGACCGTGTTCGCAAGAAAGCGCCTCTGCTCCTTGACGATCGGCTAAGTATTGGGTTGCTGGTCCCGGTTTTGTCTTTCCCCTGTGCTTCTTTTGTTCTCTTTTGACTAACGCACGCGGTGACATTGTCAATTTAAGGTAATGTCGACGCAGTCCCCCGGCCAAGGGCGCTCCCCTTGGTCGGCTTCCCTCCTGACCGATGATCTGCCCTTGGAAGCTTTTCAGAGCTCCGGTGTCGGCAATATCCCTGTGGCACTCGTACCTAAGGATGGGGGCACCATTAAAATGAACAACCCAGAAGCTGTTCGAGCTGTCCTTCAGGAAATCACTTCCTTCTACGAAGGAATAGCCGAGGTGCGCCAATTTGGTCGCGGCGGGATTCTTTGCCGTTCGCCAGAGCTATCATGCATAAAGGACCTGCTAAAATGCTCCACTTTTGCCTCTCATCAGGTAAGCAGTTTTATCCCTTCACACCTGGCCTGCACAAGAGGTCTAGTCCGAGGTGTAGATTCCTCATTAAGTCCACAAGAAACCCTTGACCTTCTTTCCGCGGCAGGCGTTGTTGCGGTCTATCGCTGTAGCCGGGAGGTAAACAATGTTCGTGTGCCGACAGAATCGGTTATTGCTACATTTGCAGGCACAGTCTGTCCATCGAAGAATAAATCGTGGCCTTTAATATTCAGAGTAGATCACCTATCATCAAAACCTCTGCAGTGCAACAACTGCTGGCGTTATGGCCATACTGCAGGCGGTTGCAAATCCACTTTGCGGTGTTGCAAATGCGGTGAAGCACATAAAGCACACTTATACTCTGATCAAATTCTCAAATGTTCTCTTTGCGGCGGACTTCACTCCGCAAATTCTTTGGAATGTCCCTCTAGAGCGCATGAAATGAAACTTCTGGAGTTTATTGACCGCAAACGTTGCTCGAGCCGGGAGGCAATTCAGGAAATTAAAGACAGAGCTCATGGGTATGCAGGTGTGTCGGCCCTTTCAGGAGCACCATTAGATTCCACGATGTCTAAAACCATAATAACTGCTGTGGAAGCAACCATGACCAAAATGGTGGATAGGATTGTGACAACAGTCACAGAATGCATATCCAATGTTCTAGCAGCTCAAAATTCTCAGACTGTGCAAACTGCTATGGTTTCTCCTACGGCCCCTGGACATTCACTATCAGTGCAGCACTCATTAGCTGCAATGTCTTGTTCGCAAAATGAGTCTCTTTCCGCATCACCTATGCAAAATTCCAACAAGTCAGACGAGGCTCATGATGCAGATATGGGAGAGACAGATACGCGAATTCTAAAACGCAGTGGATCCCCGTTGTCAAACCCGTCATCACCTCGCCCACAAGCAAAATCAAAAAAGCAACAGCTAGGCTCTAAACCAAAGGAAAACATTTAGGGGCAGGCTGTTGCTGCTGCCCGGATTACATAACCATAGGAAAGTTGAAAGTTCTTCAGTGGAACTGTAGATCTCTTCTTTCAGCTACTACAGATTTAGTTTATCTTTCTTTAAAACATAATCCAGTAATAATCGTTTTACAAGAAACTTGGCTTAGAACTGAAAAACATTTTCACTTACAAAATTATCGATCATTCCGACAAGATCGCCAATCAAGAGGTGGTGGGTTACTAACTCTAGTTTCTTCAAAATTTTATCATAGGGCTAAGATTTCTTTTCAATATTCTAGTTTAGATTCTGAGTTATTGGCTCGAGATTTTGAAATTCCAGGGTTCAGTCCGTTTACATTAGCGAATGTTTATTTCCCTCATAGTGTTCAGGACACCAGATCTCTAGACCACCTACTAGTTAATTGTCAAAATTCGGTTATTTTGGCTGGAGATTTTAATTCGCACCATGTATCGTGGGGTTACAAGACGGATCCCTGCGGCAAGCGTCTGTGGGATTGGCTTTCAGACAATAACCTTCACTGCATGAATTCTGGCTTACCAACTTTTGTACGTGCTCACAGTCAATCTGTGATAGATTTAACTTTTTCCAGCACTAGTGTTTCTATACTAAATTGGTCGACAATTGATGGTGGCACCTCTAGCGACCATATACCTATTGGTTTTGAGGTTAACTGCCGCTTAACTCGGCCGACATCTCAGTTGAGATCATACGTAAATTATAACCAGTTTCACTCATTTTTGATTTCGTCTCTTGAGTCAGTGGTTGAGGCTACGGAAGAGTTAAAATCGCAAACATTATGCCAGGCTATTGCATCCTGTCGTAAGAAATGTGAATTCTTAGTACGTGCATCTAAAGGCAATACATCAACAAAATGGTGGAATGCAGATTGTTCGCGCAAATATAGAAGAAGAAAGGCTGCATGGAAGAAGCTCCTTCACAACCAGTGCCCCAAAAATTGGCATGATTATACATTTTTTGCAGCTGCATTTAAACGCACAGTCGCACAAGCGAAAGATAATTATGATACTGAGTATTTCAATTACCTTTCAAAATCTAATAACCGACGTGCACTTTTCAGGTTTTTAAAATCGCGGAAAAAGATTCCCGTCTCAAAAAATTTACCCTCATGTGTTTCGACTCCTAAAGAAGCTCTTAGAACAGTAGAAAACATCGCTAAAGGTTTAGAAAAGCGTTTTTTGTCAACACTTCCCAAATACCCTATGTTTGTAGGCCCAGTATATACGGTTAAGGATGTCCCTAAAATTACTTTTTCTCAGCTTTCTTCGATTGTAATGACGTTGCCAACTGCTGCGCCTGGGCCTGATGGAATAACGTCAAAAATGTTAAAAATCCTCTTTGAAGTGTCTCTAAATTACTTGTTAGAATTGGTAAATTACTCAATTATTCATTCTTGGATACCTGGTGACTGGAAACTAGCCAAAGTGATTCCTTTACGGAAACACAATGGTGGTGGCTATACTTTGGAAAATATCAGACCAATATCTTTAACATCAAACTTGGTAAAATAATTGAAAGGGTCGTACTTAAACGGGTTACCGAGTTTGTCGAACAAAAACATATTCTTAGTCAAATCGGATTTCGAGCAAAATTTTCAATATGGAATGCACATACCGACCTTGAAAGTCGAATTCTTCTTGCGCGGCGCAAAAAAATCCATGCTGCATTGGTGACTCTAGATATAGAGAAGGCTTATGATAGTGTAGAGCCCCGAATTGTATTGCACAGATTAGAATCACCATGTTTTCCACAATACATAATTGATTGGATATCTACATTCCTACAAAACAGACAATTTTACTGTTCATTGAATGGAGTGCATTCTGGCAAATATCAACCAGAGGTGTCCCTTAAGGGGCAGTTCTCTCGCCCGTGCTCTTTAACATTTTAATGAGTTCAATTCCCACTCATCAGGAGGTTCGCACGTATGTCTATGCGGATGACATCGCATTCTTTACGGCTGCACCTGACATTCAATCCCTCAACAGGCGCCTGCAATCGTACCTAAGCTCCTTTCAAAATTGGTTAGGTGACTTAAGATTTAAATTAAATGTTAATAAGTGCGCGTTCCTTGTTTTCCAAATTCAGGATCCGGTAACTCTTGCTCTAACATTTAAGCAGGAAATGATTCCTCAAGTTAAGTCCTTGAAATATATAGGGGTGATTTACGATGACCATCTGGCATGGAGGGATCACATTGAACATGTTGCAGCGAAGGGGGCACGTGCTGTGGGTATGTTGCGCAGGTTAAGTAATCCAAGGTCTGGGATGCGGCGAGACGCACTTTTAATGATTTATGTTATGTATGTCCGCCCAATTATAGAATTTGGATCTGTGTTATTTTCTGGTTCACCTGCTTACAAAATTCGTCCGCTTGTTCTTTTAGAGCGGGAAGCGCTTAGATTATCCCTTGGGCTCCCCAAATTTGTGGCTAATAATGTATTATACCTTGAAGCCCGAATACCACCGTTGTTAACTAGATTACAATTCTTGACTGTCCAGACGTATCTGAAAATATATGAATCACAATTCCACCGCTCCATATCAATTTTTTGTTGCGAGCCAGACTCCTTTTTTGGAGTCGGATGGCCTCGGCTTCACACCCCGCAGGTAATTCTAGTGCAAAATCTGTTACAACCTTTGCACGTAGTCCTTTCTAACATCCTTCCAACAAAAGTAAGTGCATCGTCGGTTCATATTGTCTATGATGACATTTTCCCAAATAATGCAAAACACTTATCACCTCACATTTTAAATGGATTATTAGAAGATCATTTACAAAGTCTTCCCGTTAGCATAACGATAGCAACGGATGCTTCTCAATTTAATGAAAAAGCCGGCGTTGGAATATACTGTCCGCTTTTAGACTGGGCTTTTTCAGTCCGTCTTCCGGATTTTACTCCAATTTTCCAGGCGGAGTTGCTGGCGGTGGTGCTTGCTCTGCGCAAACTAGACCCAACATACTCAACAGTGCGCTGTAATTACAGACTCTTATTCTTTGTGCTTGTCGCTTTCTTCGAATATGGACTCGCCAATTTTAAACACCTTTCTTTCATTGCTCCCCTCACATTTGAGCCTCATACATATAGTGTGGGTACCAGGACACAGCAATGTGACAGCCAATGAGTTTGCAGACAGACTAGCCAAAGATTCTCTGAACGGCCCTGTATTGCCCATCCTCCCGGCAACAGCGTACATAACAGCAGCACGATTTCGGCGGCGTGCCTTATTAAGCACGCAGTCTGGATCTATTTTATCCTCGGATGACTAGCTGCACCTCAAGTATTCCTGGAGTAGGAAATCATGTCAATCAAGGCAGACTGAGGTCTCTCTAACCAGGCTACGCTGTCGTATTCCGCTCCTAAATTTCTATATGCACAGGTCTGGTTTGGCGCTTTCTCCTGTCTGCGCATTCTGCGGGGAACCGGAAACAATAGATCATTTTTAGATATTTTGCCGTCGTTTTACCATGATGAGAAAACGGTACTTAGAGAAGCCGTTACAACAGCTGGGTCTTAATTTGAGTAGCCAAATTTTATTATCGTTCGGTGCCACCATGCTTGGGTACAGCCACAGGTATGTTTTTAACGCCATTCAAAACTTCTTAATAGAAACAAAACGTCTACCTGGCTAATATGCTTTGAAGTTTTAATCTGTACATATAAATCTTACTATTCTCCTACTGCGTGTGTTAGTATTTACTCTTATATATTTTGGTTTCTCATATTTACATTTCCTTTTCTATTCCCTGGCATTTATTTTTTTTTATTTTTTCGATGTAGTTATACATCTCAAAATCTAATATCTCTGCACCCCAATTCTTGGCCGATCCCCCTGTGTGGGTATGTGCCATCACATTAGAGGAGAACAACAACAACAACAATATAGACAATTGCAGAAAGACTACAGCGCTGGGATCGTGACTCAAACCACTAAATTCTAGAACAATTCGAGGCAGAAATAAATGCTTGAAACGGTCAGTCCGACCATAAAATTGTTTTACTTTCTCATAATATTGTCACCACCAAACGTAGCAAGCAGCAGAGTAACCGAGCTGGCCCTTTTTAATGAAGCGAAGCTCGAGAGAGACGAGGACGACGCTCAGCCACATGACAAGACATGGTTCGGCCACTTGATGGCGCCAGAAAATGGACAGTGGCGTGGCATTGTCCCCCCCTCCCCCCCCTCCCCCCCCCCCCCTTCCAATGGCATCGCCCTGATGCCGCAAGTATAGGGGATCGATAGAAAAGCGGGAAATTTATACGAGAGAGTATCTGGCTCTGGTTTGAACCCTTTTGAAACGGTTTAACGATTATAATATGGCTTCATTCTTGCGACGTAAACTGTTTCAGACTTCGGCTGTCGAGTGGAGCGGACAGTGCTTTGTGGTAGCACCTCATGGTCCAATGTGCTGAGGCGGCGGAGCACCTCGTAGGGGCCAAAGTAACGCCACAGAAGCTTATCAGAGCGCCCACGCAACCGGATTGGGCTCCATACCCAGACTTTCAATTCATATATTTTTCAGAGCAGTTACAAAGCAACTCTGAATGGCCCCAGGGCTAAAATTCGCACTCAGCAACTTGACGACGGCCCAGGGGCCAAAGTACAAGACAGGAGTCGACACAGTTTTCAGTTTACATAAACAATAATAAAAGCAATCCACTCTCAAAACTGCAAAAATATGTACAAGCCTAGTTAGTGCCAAACGCAGATGCATATGAAATAGAAACTGTTAAAATGCAGAAGCATATCACAAACCAAAACTAACAACTACATCGTCTTACCTAAACAAGGCACATAAACAGAAACAGAAAGTTCGAGAAGATGAAAGTGACGCGTATTATTTTAGCACAGATTACAAAAGAATATTTTTAGTTCTTTCTTAGATGAAAACGCCTGTTTAGGGTGTTTGTTGAGAAGGGATGATAAATTATGTTTTAATGACTGAAGTTTGTATTGAGTGCGGAAATTGGGAACTAACCAGTGAGGAAGGTTTCTAATGCATACATCCGTTATCCGGGGTTGTAATGATGCAACAAGATTAATAAAATTGACAGATTCTGCATAAGAGAAGTAGAGTTGATTTAACAATTTAAATTCATAACTGTATGTGATTCGGATGATGTCATACTTCGGAAATAGGTTTTTGAAGTACGTTGATTTTATTAATATTCCGTTTTGTTGTTGTGCTCCAAACAAGAGTACAGTAGTTTACGTGAGTTGCAAATAGAGCATGATATAACTGCAGTTTAACTTGTTCTGGAAGTATATTTCTGTAGCAGGACAGAGTGCCTGCTTAGATGACAGTTTGGTGTAATGCCCAAAACCTTGTGCTCATCTATTATTGTGATGCGATCATTCATAAAGCTGATTAAATTTTGAAGTGTGAATGTTTTATTGCGGGGCCTAAACAGCAAACATTTCGTCTTTGTAGGATTAATTACAATGCGGTTTGACTGGGACCACCATGCAAGTTTATAAAGAGTTTCGTTGCACTGAATAACTAAGTCATTTTGATCTTTACCGGCAAAGAGGAGGCTACTATCATCAGCATATATAAACCAGTTACCTGGCTTGGTAATGTGTACTATATCATTTATGTATATGTTGAATAATAGCGGGCCGAGGATACTACCCTGCGGTACACCACAATGTAGAGGCAATAAAGATGACTCAATATTATTTATACGCACTCATTGCACTCTGTCCTTCAGATATGACGCAATTAAATTGGGGGGCTGTCCCCTTATTCCGTATTGTGATAGCTTACCTGTCAAAATACTGTGATTAACGCAGTCAAATGCTTTGCTGAAATCGACGAACCGATAAAGTCACCTCTCGGTGCCACAGGTTGTATACGCTATGCGTCGTGTTCTGGTTGGTGCCGAATTTGCTGTCATGCAAGTTGGCGTGCGGCTTCTGCGTCACGAATAAATTGGTCAGCCTCACGACAGTAGAGGGAGCAAAATCCGGAATAAGCATGGCATTCACCACGGTCATGGGTTCGCGTCCATGAACCAAATGAAATGGAGTGAAACGTGTAGTTTCGTTGAGCGCATTGTTTTGTGCGAACGTGATGTACTGCAGGATTCGGTCCCAGTTCCCATGATCGTCGTATACATAGATAGAAATCATATCAGAAATTGTCTTATTAAGCCCCTCAGTCAGTTTGAGGATGGTAGGCTGGTGTCTTGCGACTGGTGGTGCCATTGAGTCAAATGATTTTGCTCATGAGTACCGACGTAAACGAGTTTCCCCTGTCAGTTAAGATGACTGTTGGGGCATCGTGACGAAGCACAATGTTGCGAATGAAGAAATCTGCAATTTCGGCTGCGGTACTACGGCCTTGGCCGCAGAGTAGCGGCTGAGGAAGTCAGTGGCAACCGCTATATACCTGTTACTCATGGAGGACACCGGGAATGGGCCGAGCAAGTCCATGCCGACCTGCTGAAATGGGAATTTCGGGGGATCGATAGGCTGCAGGTGCCCAGCTAGTTTAATGGGTGGTGTCTTCCGTCGCTGGCACTCACGGCAGGTACGGACGAGCGGTGTACAACGGCAGCTAACCTGGGCCAGTAGTATTTTCGACGTATACATGCCAGTGTGCGAGAAAAACTGAGATGGCCGGAAGAAAGGTCGTGATGGCACGCCCAAAGAACTTCGTCATGAAGCGTTGTGGGTACTTCAAGCAAATAGGTAGTTTCTCTTGGACCGTAGTTCTTCTTGTAGAGCGCACCATCGCACAAGCAAAATAACCACAGTCCACGCCTGAAGCCCTGAGGAGGAGATGGCATGGTTTCTTCGAGGTATTCGGTGAGAGGCAGATGTTCAGAGTCGGCCCGCTGCTTTCAGGCTAAGGTGGACATCGTGATAACACCGAGGAAAGCAGAATCGTTGTCAGAGCCGTCCTAGTGGCAGATAATAGGGGCACGGGACAGACAGTCAGCGTCACTGTGTTTCTGGGCGGACTTGTGCACGATAGTAACGTCAAATTCTTGCAACCGAAGGCTCCATCAAGCAAGCCGACCAAATGGACCTTTCAGGTTTACCAGCCAACACAGCGAGTGATGGTCGCTCACGACGTGAAACGGGTGGCAGTAAAAATACGGAGGAAATTTCATGACTGCCCACGCAACAACGAGGCACTCCTTTTCTGTAGTTGAACGATTAACTTCGGCACGAGGCAAAGTGCGACTGGCGTAAGCAATGACGCATTCCACACCGTCCTGCCACTGAACAAGCACCCCACCGAGGGCAGCGTTACTGGCATCCGTGGGCATTTCAGTGTCGGCCTCTTCGTCAAAGTGGCCAAGTATAGGCGTACATTGGATACGGGAGTTGAGTTCCGTGAAGGCTTTTTCCTGGTTGTGGCCTCAAAAGAACGGTTCGGCATCTTTTGTCAGACTGTTCAGAGGCTCAGCTATCTTGGAGCAATTGTGAACAAACCGACGATAGTACACGCAGAGGTCGAGAAATCGACGCAAGCTTCGCTATCCGTTGGTTTGCGAAATGAAGCTACAGCGGCCGTCTTTTCTTGGTCCGGGACAACGCTCTAACGCTGTGAACGAGAAATTTCAGCTGAATTAAAGCAAAGTAGCGGTTCTCGAGATTGGGAGAAAACCAGCAGATCGGATGGCCTCGAAAAGATTGCGCAAAAGTTTCAGGTGCTCGTCGAACGTGTCCGAAAAAATCACAGCGTCGTTGAGATATGCGAGTCATGACTGTCATTTCAGGCCAGAGAGTACGGTGTCCATCATTCGTTGAAATGCGGCAGAGGCCGAGCAGAGGCCAAACGAGGCCACATTAAACTCATAAAATCTGTCTGGCGTAATAAAAGCGGCCTTCTCACGGTGTCGTTTGGGCAGTATCCACTGCGGAGTTCAAGTGACGAAAATTGGCATGGCGAAGGCGATTGAGGGAGTCGTCAATGCCCGGCAAGGGGTACACGTCTTTTTCGTGAATTTGTTAACGCGTCTGTAAACCACACACAATCTCACGGTTCAGTTCTTCGTGACGAGGACAACAGGCGAAGCCCAGAGTCTCGTTGACGGTTGGATAACGTCATCCTGGACCACTTCTGTGACTTGGCGGCAGATGGCGTCACGTTCTTTTGAAGACATCTGGTAAGGACGCTGACATAGTGGGCGTTGGTCGTCGGCAACTATAATTCGGTGCTTCGTTAGTGGCGTCTGTCGTACCTTGGAGGTTGATGCAAAACAATCGCGGAACGAATTGATGAGATTTTCTATGCAGTGTTTCTGACTGCCAAGAGGTGCGGGTGGACGTCGGTCTTAATAGCTATAGACGTGGCATTGTCGAGGTCTGACGTATTGGATAAAGTGCACTTGCCTATAAATTCAATAAGTTCTTCAAAATTAGCGACCGTCGTGTTCTCCGTAAATGTTGGCGTTCACGCGTGAAATTTGTCACTACCACTTCAGCTTGCCCACGGACAAGTTCGACAAGGCCCCGAGCAACACAAACTTGTCGAGTGAGAAGAAGTGACATGTTTTCTTTAGCAATGCCATGCGTGAGGGTGCTGTGATCCCATTCGACTCTGACAAACTTGCTCGCACGTGGAGGGATCGTTATGTGGTCGTCAGAGACGCGCAACATTGTTTTCGAGAAATCCGGGTTGCTACTAGCGGCTCGCGTGGTTGAAAACGATACCATGAGCTGCTCCCGAAGGCCTATAACAGCATCATACTCTAGAAGAAAATCCATGCCAAGAATCAAATCTTTGCAGCACTCTTTTAATACGAAAAAGGTGCCAGCAAAAGTAAAACCGCAGATCTCTATGCGCTAAGTGCCCCTGTCAATTGGCGTCATCGTATGGCCACCGGCGGTGCGCATCATTGGTCCAGACCAAGACGTCAGAACCTTACGGAGTGCCATGGCTAGCTGGCTGCACATGACGGAAAAATCGGCGCCGGGGTCCACGAGTGCGGTCCTATCACAACTGTCGGCTGTTACAAAAATTTCCCCGGAAACAATGCGTTCGCAGCACGTCGGTAAGTTCGTCGGATCGGGTCATTGCCGCTCGGGCCGTCATGTCAAATCGTTGGGTGGATACAGTCTAATCTGAGCTGTAGCGGCGGCCTCAGCCCTGGATGTCGCCGTGTTTAGTTTCCCCGGCGAGGGGACGTGCCTCTGAATCATCCAGAGGCGGTGCGCATCATTGGTCCAGACCAAGACGTCAGAACCTTACGGAGTGCCATGGCTAGCTGGCTGCACATGACGGAAAAATCGGCGCCGGGGTCCACGAGTGCGGTCCTATCACAACTGTCGGCTGTTACAAAAATTTCCCCGGAAACAATGCGTTCGCAGCACGTCGGTAAGTTCGTCGGATCGGGTCATGAGGGTTATGATCGCGACTGTCATTGCGGTGACGTCGGGTGCATGTCGGGAGCAGCCAGGTATTCGTCAATTTTCTGTGGTCTTTCGCCATAGCGGGGTCGAGGCGCGTTTGGTGGAAATCCTCTCAAATCTATTCTCCGGTATGAGCAAGTGCGGTCATGCTCCCCGCAGTGATAACAGAGCGGCCATCTTTTGGGCATGTGCCACAAGTGCGCCTTGCTAATAGCGGGACGCAGGTCTTGCTACGGCTCGATGGGGCCAGATCTTGTTGCTGCTCGACGGGGCGCAGGTGGTGGTCCGGCAACGGGGCGTAATGGATGTGGCTCGGGGGCAGGTTGACGTAGGACATCGCTATAAGTCATAATACATGGCTTCGGTAATGGTTCTGGCACTGGCTGCACCGCTCGCCGGATTTCATCACGGATGACATTCCCGGACAATGCTCCTCACAAGCTCCCACGGTGCCTCGTCCCTGGCTGCTGGCACGGACGCGCAATAGGGTGTCGCCACTATTCTTGCCTGACGGCCGTATTGGGTACTCCATTCCTGCACTGAACGTTCCATGCTGGCAGCTTCTCTCGCGAAATCTGCGACAGTTCTTGGAGGGTCGCGAATGAGGCCAGCGAACAGCTGTTCCTTCACCCCACGCATGAGATGCAGTACATTCGTTGCCTCAGGCATGGTTGGGTCAGACCAAATGAAAGGTTGTGTCATGTCCTCGACAAACATGGCCACGCTCTCATTGTACGGCTAAGACCTCGAAGGAATGGCAATGTCTGCGTTTTCTTTGCGCGCACTCCAGCTGAATATTGTAAGCAACTCACGGTGAAAGGCTGCCCAGTTGACAAAGGACGCCTCGTGGTTCTCAACCCACGGCTTGGCCAAGTATTGTAGCGCGAAGTACACATCCATTAGCTTCCACTCATCGTCCCAGTGGTTGAACGCGGCCCCTAGGTCAAAACTGGCCTACCACATCCTCAAACCGGTCACCGTGAAATGATGGCGATGATCGAGGTGCGAGCAGGACGAATGATGGGGCGTTGCTGGAATACTGACTTGTCTGGCTGCCACAGTGAATGGCATGGCTGGCATCGATGTGGTCAGTGGCTCAAACTCGGTTTGAAGGCATCGATGGCGATGGCCTGCTTTATTGCTGAGAGAGGCATCCATATGAGATTTATCCCTGCACACCTGCATAATCCACCAACTGGCCCCGCCGGGGTAGCGGGGTGATTACGGCGCTCGACTACTGTTCCCAAAGATGCGGGATCAAATCCCGGCCTCGACGGCCGCTTTTCGACGGAGGCGAAAAGCAAGGCGCCCGCGTGCTGTGCGATATCATCGCACGTTAATGAACCCCAGGTAGTCTAAATGTCCGGAGTCTTCCACTATGGCGTCTCTCATAGCCTGAGTCGCTTTGGGACGTTAAACCCCACTAAGCAAACCAGACCAAGCCAATCCACCAATTGTCACCAAAAAACGTAGAAAACCACAGAACCAAACTGGCTCGTTTAATGAAGCGAAGCTCGAGAGAGACGAGGACGATGCTCAGCCACGTGCCAAGACATGGTTCAGCCACTTGGTGGCGCCAGAGGATGGACAGCGGTGTAGCAATATTGTTACGGTATAGAGTATCGGTATGCAGTATTGAGACGACGAAGACATGTTGGTGTGGTGCGGTGAACAGAGGCGACGTTTAAAATAGGCTGGGCTGGTCATCGAATCCCTCGCCGTGTGTATGTGCCATTATATCTGAAGAAATCATCATGATCCGTGTGTCCCTGATGTCGACCTGTTGCGGTTACCTCCCTCTACTTCCCCGTAACATTTTGGTGGATGATTGCTGGCACGACTTGAATACCCAAACCAGGAGTTCAGTAGCAGCCATCACCTTGGTGCTAGCACTATGCCGTCCGAATTTAAACCTTCTACAGCGGCACAACCAGTCCCCACCGTCGTCATGGTGCCACCTTGTGGCCCAGGTCCCTTTTGCAGCACCACTCACGTCGACGTTGAAAGCTGGCTCGCTCTGTACGGGCGCGTCAGCAAGCATAACCGACAGGACGCAACCCTCATACTAGCAAACGTTATTTTCTATCTAGCGGGTATGGCGCGCGTCTGGTTTGAGATGCGCCAAGATCTGACATCGTGAGACACGTACAAAGAGAAGCTCCGGGATCTATTTGGCAAGCCGACCGAACGCAAGCTCAGCTCTAATAAAGGGCCTATTATTCCAAGCCCAATCGTCAACCGAATCATATTTGTCATATGTACAAGACGTTCTAGCGCTATGCCTCAAAGTGGACAGCGTCATGTCAGTGTCCGACAACGTGGGCCACATATTAAAGCGAATCACTGACTACGCATTTAACATCCTGCTTTTCAAAGACTATACAACTGTCGCTTCCATCCTCCAAGTATGCTGAGAGGGAGAAAAAACACAAGTGGCTTTGAAAAAGGTGAAACGGCGACGGCGCACCAACGATTACATGGCGCCATCACATGAATAACCATTACACTACTCACACTTCCCCTTAATGGACTGTCATTGAACCCTTTTGATGCCCAAACATTCACAGTGCTTGAGAGTCACGCTTCCATTCAAGGCCTTTGTGAAGAGGTAGGCACAGTTCGACGATTCGACGTAACTGGAGTTGTAACTTTCCCTCTTCGACATTTTCTCTCAGGAAATAATACTTGAGATCAGTTCATTTGCTTCTATCTGAAGTACCTTGGCTTTTCGAAAGCGCAGTTGTACCCTGATTGTTAGCCATTAAAATCTGTGGTTAGTGCATGAATTCGTGCGCATTAAGTTCCTTCATGAAAAGTTGAAGCTACATTACTTCCTTTGCAGCGTAACACATTGCTACATATTCCGCTCCGACTGTTGACAATGCAGTGCTTTGCTGGGTTTTACTTCTCCGGGAAATCGCAGCACCAGCTAGCGTGATCAAGCACATGCTGAATGACTTTCTGCCTGCATTCTCACTAGCGCAGGCTGCGTCGCAAAACGCTTGTATGCACTTCCCAGTTTTCTGGTAGACTAGTGAATTATTATTTTTTGTTTCACATAACGAGGAATGAACCTTATGCCATTCCAATGTTCTTCTGTGGGTTGTAGTACAATGAACTGGCTCATATAAGTGCCCGCAAATGACAAGTCCGGCCTTGCGATTCCGACAAGGTAAAGCAATGTACCAATCACTTGTCTGTACTTGCGGGGCAGGTCCTCACTTGATAGGTTATTGTTTTCTTCTCTTTTTTACTTGCTTCCAGGATCCAAAGGAGAAGATGTTGCCTTTGCGCCTGACATGCCAAACATCTTCAGTATGTCGTTTGCGTAGGCCGTCTGCTCCAGTGTTAGTTTTTCATCCTTTCCTTTCTTCAGCCGTAAGGAAAGAATAGGGCTAGCTTCACCAATGCCTTTGCAACAGATTCTTGACCTAAGCAGCTTTTGAAGTAGGCAATCTCTTTCTCATCTTCTGCGATGATCAGCAAGTCATCAACATAGACTCCCACGATGAGTTTCTTCTTGCTGACATAAACACAGGGTTCTGTTATTTATCTGGTCATCCCTTCTGATTTGAGCCGGTTTTCCAAAGCAAGGTTTCACTCCCTTCCAGATTGCCATAGCCCGTAAAGGCTCTTCGTCAAAAGGAAGGCTTCATCTTTCTTACCATCGTTCAAAGGTTGTGGCTATTCCATGTAGATGGTCTCCTTCAGAATACCATTTAGGTATGCTGCCGTTATGTCTATCTTGTGGATCTTTCCATTTTTCTCAACTGCTATGACCAGCAGTGTCCTGACGGACTTCACTTTACTACAGGAGAAATTTTCCTGTAATCGGTGCATTTCCCTTGTGAGTATCTGCATGCAATCAACCGTCATTGTATCGCTCTAGGTCACCATTTTCGTTGTACTTCTTGCGGAACACCCATTTGCCTCTTACGACTTCTCTCTCTGTCACTCATGGCACAATCTCCCATGTACTGGAAGCTTAGAGGCTCTCCAGTACACTGTATATCTACTCTTCATGTCTTCTTATCTGGTGCAGATTCATGTAAAGTTTCTGGATCTCTTTGGCTGTTTTGCCTGGCTATACAGCAGACGTGACATTCACTTTTACTTGGTTTCTTGTTTGCTAGTCTTTCCGACCGTTTTAGTGCCTGTGTATCCCAATCTGTCACGCTAGACAATCGCTGAGTAGCTCCTTTGTCCTGTGTAGTTGTCTCGTCTTCATCAGCTAATGAGCAAACTTCTTCAGCGTAGTTGTAATCACTATCATTGCAATCTGAACTACCAACGTCATGTGGCTTGCTCAGGCTGTCTTCAACTTGTAATGTGATTGTGCAATAAGTGTCGCTATGTGCTTTAGTCTTACTTCTTGCAACTTGGGTAAGCTTGCATGGGAAGAACTATTCTTCAAAATCAACGTCCCGACTTACAAAGAAGCGATCTTCTTTCTGGTTCCACCACTTGCACCCCTTCGCTCCTTCTGGGTAGCCGACCAATGTGCACTCTTCTACTTTCGAGTCCAACGTGCTCCCCTTGCACCGTCTGTTTCGCACACTCCATAATCTGCAGCCAAACACTCTTAGGTAGTCCAGTTGCACTTCTCCCCCTATCCACAGAGCTTCTGATTACAGTCCTCCAACCGTCTTCGATGGGCACTTGTTTCTGATGTGACTTGCAATGACAACGGCTTAAGCCCAGAACCTTTTGGTGACACCTGATGCGACGAGGACACCTCGTCATGTCAAGAAATGTTTCGCTCATTCTCTCCGCGGCTCTATTCTCCTCAGGCATGCCAGGAATGGTCAGCTGGTGCTTTATGCCAAGCTTGGCCAGGTACTCGTTGAACTCTGCTTGTGTACTCTCTTCCATTGTCACGGCGCAAAGTCTTCACCTTCGTGATGTGTAGATTTTCCGCAATGCATATGTGCTTGTCAAATTACTGAAGTACTTCGCATTTGGCCTTCATAGGGTACACCACAGTGCATCTTGAGTAGTCGTCTGTGAACGCTACAACTTAACTGGAGCCCCTTTGATCATTGGTGTGATCTTTCCAGCCACATCTGAATGCACCAGCTCCAGTGGACTCAGACCGCGCTGCCTCTCCTTCGGAAATTGCTTCGCCTTAGCGTTCCCAGACAACATGTGTCAGATTTATCCTTCACAGGGTCTTCACAAGCTCGACAGAGGCGCCGAACAGCATTCTGGTGAAGGTGGCCTGGTCATCTGTGCCACAAATCTGTGTTTTTTTTTTGTCTTTGCCATTTTCGTCAACATTATTTCTTTATTGACAGAGTGCAGTCTTCCTTCTCGAGTTGTAGTAAGATTCAGCTCACCGGTGTCCTTTGTAACTTCGGCTTTGCCCTCGGCGAACGTCACGTAAAAACCTCGCTCTTCAATTCTTCCTACTGATGGGTTGCCGTTCAAGTCGGGCACGTAAAGGACATCTTCTAGCGTAATGAGTGACCCACCGCACTCTTCAGATGGTTGCATCTGAACTCTCCATTTCCCCATGACACTCATAGATTCTTTGTTTGCAGTCTCTACCCCTTACTCGCATGGCTTGAAATCAGTGACCTGTGCAATGTCATGTGATATGTAGCACCGCTATCAAGATGCCACACATGAGGAGGCTTAGTTATCACAGTTTGGCACATAAATCCATCTGTGTTGCACTCTGCCTGTGATGCGTTTGTCTTCTGGTCATTCCCTTCGTCTTGAAACGGTCACAATCTCTGGCTATGTGACCAATTTTACCGCAAGCAAATCATCACACCTACTTTTGCATACTTGAGGTGCCTTGACGAATCTTCTCGTCCTTCTTAGTGTGAGTTAATGATGCACCTTCTCATTTGGTTGCTTGCTCTCAGCCTTTAATCGAGCTTTAGGTATCAGGGCCTTTGTCTGACTCTTCGTCGCTCAACCGATGTTCATCACTGCTCAACTTTCTCTTTTCTTCGTTCAGCAGCCTTTTCTTCACTGCTTCGGTCATGCGGGTCATTTCGTCTTGCTTTAAATTCAGAATGAGAGGTTCGTATGTGTCAGGAAGCCCCATTAGTATCACTTATGCAACCTCTCTGTATGCAAATACATAGCCTGCATTTCAAAACTTCCTAAGTAGCGCCATCAATCTTCCTAGGTAATCTTGCATTCATTCGTCTTTCATTTTTATGTTGACAAAATGGCGCGTCAGCTTGAGTATATGCAAGAGTCCAAACTTTGAGTGCAGTTTCTGCAGCGTATCATTATTATCATTTATTTTCCCTTAATGACCCCTAGGCGGGGCATTACATAAGGGGGGAACAAAAAAGAAAGGAAATCACAAACAATAGGAACATTTGGAATATACCAGTGAAGAAGGCAAACATATTTGTTAAACGAGCATTACAAAATGAAAGAGTGAACAATCATAGGTACAGAGTGGCCATCGCGCAATTTGAACAGGAAAACGGGAACACTGTTTTGCATAGAAAGGTTCAATAATTTGAGAAAAAAAGAACGCAACACGTGCAGAGGGGCACTCAAAAATGCGACTCGGGAAGAAGGCAAGATAAAAGCAGGGTTTTGAATTTATTTGGATTGCGCTCACTTACCATCGCCTCAGGTAGTCCATTCCACTGTTCAATGGCGGATGGCAAGAAGGATGTATGAAAGGCATTGGTGTAACCAGGTAAACGCTGTAGGCTCTTAAAAAAGACGACGCAATGGTCTATTGGAAGGGAGTAGGAGTGTGCAGTGGAAGTGACGAAAGCTGTAATATAATTCGTGGAAAAGGCAGAGTTGGGCAATTGTACGGCGAAAAGACAGTGGCGGTATGTCAAGTGATGAGGTTATGCCAGAAACAGTGGTCGTACAGTCATAACAAGAAGTAATAAATTGGGCCGCGCGACTACACTAATTCTAATGCGTCAATTAGGTATGATTGGTGTGGATTCCAAATGGGTGAGGCATATTCTAGTTTAGTGCGAATGAACGTTTTTTAAACAAGTTTGCGGATAAATGAAGAGGACACGACTAGCAACCATCTCTGTCGGTGGAGCGATTTCGAACTATCTGCTATGATGTTTAAGATGTGCTTGGACCATGAAAGTTTGCTAGCGATTATTATTCCTAAGTAGCAGTAGGACTTGACTTGTGTTAGGGGGATTGACCTTAAGGAATATTGATAATTTAAGCTATTGCGTTTACGTGATACTGTCATTAAATTGCATTTTGAATCGTTTAGTGTCATTAGATACCGGGTGCACCAGTTAGTCATTTCGTTGAGGTTATTTTCGAGGAAGACGTGGTTGTTTGATAATGCGCGTGGATACAGAATGCAGTCGTCTGCGAATAGGCGAATTGACAATGATATGTTGCAAGGAAGGTCGTTATTGAATACCAAAAAAATAATATGACCGAGCACAAATCATTGAGGAACACCTGAAATGACGTTTGTGGAGAGGAACGGTGGTTATCTATTAAAGTGTGTTGCGAACGGTTAGAAAGAAAACAGTGGATTCACATAAACCCAGTAGGTCAATTCGGAGGCTCGAAAGGTTAGCTATGAGGCCATGAGGTTGGGTACGCAGTCAAATGCTTTTGAAAAGTCCAGATAAACAACGTCAGTTTGAAATCCGGAGTCAAGATTAGGCTGAAGGTCTGTTGTAAATTCCAATAGCTCCGTTTCGCATGAAAGGCCTCGACAAAAATCATGCTGTTTCGGAAAAAAAAAAAGAATTGACTTCAAGGTATGATGCAATTGCTGAGTACAGCACATGCTCTAGCAGTTTGCAAGAGGCGCACGACAAAAACATAGAGCGCTAATTCGAAGTAATTCGGTAATTGTAGGCTTCTTTTGCAGTTCTGCAAGTCCCGATGTCACCCATGTTATTGTCCAAGGCGATAAGGAAAAGAAAGTTCAGGGCCTTGTTGTCAGCCTGCTTTTCACGCTCGTTCATTTCTGTTATCGAGAATCCAGGGTCCATCGCTTCCCAGCATCTCTTCTGTAAAAGAGCTGCTCTTTCCCTTATCGCCCATGTGTGATATTTATCTGATGACTTCAGCAGTCTAAACTCGTCTAATGCCGACATGTTCACTGAACCTCGAATGCAAGAGGGACAACACACTTTTTTGGAGCTGTTTCTCAATTAGCGTACGCGAAGACGTTTTGCCAATCACTTCTTCCCGAAACATTTCGCCACTGACATCGACTGAAAACATTTTGTCAGTCACTTCATCCTTACATTTCGCCGTACTCACACCGGACATGTCTAAGCGTCTTCCGTACACATCCAACATGGAGCCCGCATCAACGCCGCTGTCGCCTGACGGTCCGGCTTTCTTAAAAAAAAATGTGCACTTCTCACTTTTTCTTCACGGGCACACACCGCTTGTCCGTCACTTCTTCCCGGCAGTTTCATGATTCTCACGCCTGTCTAATCTTCTGAAGACATCGGCACGGCGTAGTGAAGGCGATGTGGCTTGACGTTTTCTGCTTCAACATATGGCCGCACCTTTTCATCACTCTGCCAAGGCAATCCGTTTCATTTCGTCGTGGTCGATGCGTCGTCCATGCCCATAACCTGTTAGATTTGTTGAGTACTCAGTGTGACCAGATCCTTTGGTGCAGTGAATTGAGTGAATTTGGTACGAAGCCGACGAAACGACATACAACTGTCAAGCTGCCATTTTGTTGAATAACACAGAGCAAAAAAAACGAGAGGAAAAAAAACGAGTGGCCTTGGAAGAGGTGAAACGGCGACGACGCATGGGTGGATGGATGGAATATAGGACCATCCCCTTTGGAACGGGGTGGTAGCAGTAGCTATCATGCTTATTCTTCTCCCTATATCTTAATTATGGTGTTGGTTAACTATACCATCATTTTATTTATTGAATTTTTCTACATTATTAACATTATGTCACTTTTCTGCTTTTAAGCCATCAATCCTCCAGTCGTTTTTTGCTTGCTTCTACAGCCGGTTTATTCACCTGGCCACTGGTATCTCTAAACCCCAGATCTTCAGGAAGCGTCACTGCGCCTGCATCGACTTCCGGATGGATACCATTACAACCAACTGATATATGGCGCCGCCTCGTCACTGGCCATTACACTACTGACACTATTATGATCGCAGCGCTGACTATACCCCAACTTTCTCCGTGATACGCCTTCCGTAACTTTAATTATCCGGCCCCACGCACCTCCAACCGCTCGCCGTCTCTCCAGAACCGCACCCCTCGCTCATCCCAATGTCGCCGTTCATTGGCTTCCCATTTTTTCTGGCTCTGTTCCAGACAACTGGCCAATGAAGCTCTTGGAGATGATGCTGAATTGACAAACCGACCCGAAAATGCCCTGCTGACCCTCCCTCATTACCGCAACCTGGTAGATATCTGTGTGGATGGTGTCCTGGTTACTGCCCTGATTAACACTGGTGTCCAGAGCTCCGTCCTCAGTTTTCGTTTCGGATGTCGTCTCAAGGTTATTATACCCAGCGCTTCATCAGCCATTCGTTTCGCCGATGGACAGGTTGCTGCCGTCGTGGGACTCTGCACTGCGCGTGTGGTCGTTTGCTGTCGCACTACCACTGACCTGACGATGTTATCCTGGCATTGACTTTTTAACGGCTTACACTGCCCTTATTGGCTGCTCAACTGGCCTCCTTCGCTTAGAGTTGCTCCAAAAATATAGTTATCAAGCCCCGCCTCTGGTCCATAGTAGAAACATGATACTACCTCATATCGTTTTCACTGTCACCGGTAGCTGCACCTATTCGTCCTTAACTTCAGCTGCTCAACCTCAATTTAACCCCGTGTAATTGTCTCGCCGGCCTGTTTAACTTAGCTGATTGCGAAGTTGCTGCCCTCACGCCTATGCCTCTGTAGAGGCCGCCTTATAGGCCTCCTCCCATTCGACTCTCTTTTTCTACATGATAGCAGCGAATTTGCCAGCGGACCAAGTCAGAGATCTCTCCTACCATGTGCTTTCCTAAAGTGGTATATTTAATTTTGGGGACCGACCTCTGGGTGAAACATCCGTCTTAATCCATCGAATCAATACAAGCAAAGCCAGCCGCCCATTCACCAATGGCCTTATCGTGTCTCCCTTGCCGAGCGGCATATCATACAGGAGATTGACAAGATGCTGGGGAATATTATTGAGTCTTCCTGCAGTCCATAGGCGTCCCATATTGTTTTAGTCAAAAAGCAAAGTCGACTATCGCCCCCCTAATCTGATAGCAGAAAAGACATTTACCCTCTTCCAAGAATTGATGACGCGTTTAACTGATTGCATGGTGTCAGCTATTTTTCTACCGTAAACATGAGTTTCATCTACTGGAAAATTGCTGTCGACGAACTGGATCGCGAGATAACCCCATTTGTAACCCTCCCCGACGGACTATATCAAGTCAAGTTGACGCCTATTAGCCTCTGTAATTCTCCTGCGGCCTTCGACCTCAATGTCGATTCGCTCCACTGTCTCTTCAAATGGACGTGTTTGTGCTGTTTAGATGGCGTCTTCGTTTTCACTTTAAAAAGCCACCTTCACCAACTTTCTACCATCCTGCCCGCTTCCGCACCACCGGACTGCACTTGAACGTTATGAAATGCCGCTTTGCCTAGCGACAGATCAATCCTGTGCGATTTCGTTGTTACGACAGGTGTGCAGCCCAACCCTGACAAAGTTCGAGCCATGCACGGGTTCCCTAGCCAGAGTAACACAAGTGACGCGCGAAGCATTCTTGGGCTTTGCTCATACTTCCACCGCTTTATTCAAACATTCGCAGACGTTGCTGGTAAACACACATTTATGTTGCAGAAAACGTACCCTTCACTTGACCAAGCTCGTGCCTTCACAACGCTTATTTCCGCCCTCACCGCTCCACCTGTCCTGGCGCACTGCGATTCGCACTTACAGAACTGCACGCCGATGTCAGTGGCCATGGTATTGGCGCCATCCTTGCCCAGCACCAGCACGACCACTCCCGTGTAATTACCTATGCCAGCCGTCTGCTATCTTCCTCTGAGCGTAATTATTCAATTACCGAGCGACAATGCTTTGCTTTTGTTTGGGCGTTGCCTAAATTCTGCCTTTGTGTGGGACGTCCTTCTGCATAGTGACCGAGCATCATGTTTTTTGTTGGTTGTTCTTACTTCAGAGCCCTGACGGCTGCTTAGGTCATTGAGCCTTGCGCATACAAAGGTACTCATTTACCGTTGTTTACATGCCAGGCCAATCACATCAAGAGACAGATTGCTTGTCCCGCTATCCGTAGATCCTCCCTAATAGTCTACCCATACTGCCGACGACTACGCTTTGCCCATCTCGAACTTTATCCACATCGGCGCCGAACAGTGACGTGATCTTGCACTGCGGCCCATTATTGACCAGCTACGCAACGACAACTCCGATCCTTCAGTCAGCATGTTTGTGCTAAATAACGAGATGTTATACCAACGGAATACGCGCCCAGATGGCGCCGACCTTTTGCGCGTCGTTCCGGATCACATATGCTTCACTTTCTTGACCAACGTTATTATGTTCATACAGCAGATCACCTGGAAGTGTCACATACGTACAGCAGTGTGCGACGATGACTCTTGTGGCCTGGTCTTTACTGCCTTGTCCGTCGTTTTGTTGCTAGTTGTGAGCTGTGTCAATGCCGGAAGACACCCTCGCTTCAGTCTAGTGGGCCCCTGCAACCAGTCACAGCTTGCTTAGACTAAGCCGTTTTCTCGAGTTGGCCTCGACCTCCTAGGGTCTTTCCCAGGTCGACTTCAGGAAACAAACGGATTGCTGTAGCGACTGATTATACCTCCCGGTAGGCTATTACCAGATCTCTCCCACCAGCTGCGCCTCCGACTTTGCAGACTTTCTTCTGCATAATGTCATCTTGATTTATGGCGCTTTCCGTCAACTCTCAAGAATTCCGGCCGCTGCTTCTTTTCTCAACTGGTTCATGACTCCGCTCATGCACTACTCAGCGCCAATTCACAATGGCCTGCCATCCACAAGCGAACTGTCTTACTGCGCGCCTTAATCATACACTGACTGACATGATGTGCTTCCGACCACCATCGTGATTGGGGCAACTCTTTACCAACTTGTTACCGCTGGATACTATTCTATTACATTTCGGCCGCCACCCTTTACTCACCTTCGACACCTTGCTGCCTCTCAACAACTCCTCAGGCAGTTACGCTTGTAATGCCATCGCCCGCGCTGATGCCGCCCGCCGTATCACTCGAGGCCGCCTTGGTGCGTCTCAGCGCTCTCAAAAGCACCGCTCCTGGCTCTCGCGTGCTCCTTTGGTTCCCTGCCCGACGTGTGACATTTGCGAGAAACTCCTCCCTCGCTACATGGGGCCCTTATGGCGTCTTGCGGCAACTCACCAATGTCACTTACGAAATCAAGCCTCTGCACCCAACGTAACACCAAGCCTCTCACCCAGAAGTCGTGCATGCCCATCTGAAACAGTACGGTTAGAGTTCACCTGTATAGTAAGCACTGGGACTGTGCTTCGCGGAAGGGGGGTATTGTTACGTTATTCAGAGTCGGGACGACGAAGACGCGCCGGTGTGGCGTACTGAACAAAGACGTCGAACAAAAAAGACTGAGCTGGTTCTGACAGTGTGTCCCTGATGGTGATCTTCTGCGGTTATCTCCGTGTACTTACCCGTAACATTATTATCGCGTTGGGTGTCAATTGACGTTTTCAATTGCGTCACCTCTATTTAGCTAGCTCACCGTGTTGGACATGTGGATGGATCTAACCCTTTCATTATGTCATCTTTCTTGCAGTATCTGAGGGCGATCTGAGGTCTTAAGCTGGCTTGATACCACATGGGAAATGTTGATTTTATATCTAATGATATCATATCCCATATATGTATCTTTTACTAAAGTAGGATGGACAGTTGGGCGAGTTGGTACAATTGGATAGTGGGTGGAACAGCGCGAAAATACGAAACACAAGAGACGGACAACAAACGAGCGCTGACTCGCAACTAATTTTTTATTAGGAAGAAAGCGGATTGTTATACAAAACATATGTCACATGATGTTACAAAGAACGAAACCCTTGACCAGGCAAAATTCAAGAGATATCTTCTTCCTGATTGTTAGTCGTGTGTAAGCAATACGAGGAAGTCTTTTGCGAGCAGTTCTCATGAATATTTCTTTTCCTCGTCAGTTCTCGCTTCCCATGTTGAGCACAAAGATTCGTTTTTTTTTTTACGAACCTGCCAATAAGAGTGTTTGATCATCGGTGCTTTTGATCTTCACGTGAAACTAAGTTTTCACCTGTTCTCGGCGGCCAGTTATTGCAGTCATGCCACCCAGTTGATCGCACGCATCTCTTCCCCGCAGGGAAATCGAGATCAAGATGATTCGCTGTGTGGACAGCGCCCTCGGCGACATCTGCGGAGAGCGACCCGATGTTGAGGGCGCCCGGAACTTGTTGCGCGCTCTTCTGAGTCGCGCCGACTGCGGCTCCAGTCCCGCGGGCAGCAGCGCTGCAGGAACTTCAGTGACAGTCCTGACGCTGCCCGTCGCCATCGTGGCAGCACTGGCGTCGAGGCTGCTGTGACAGCCTAGCTGGACCGCAGGCAGCCTCTCGTGTTTATTGCTGGAAAAGAACTAATACCAATATGTTTGGTGTACTTGTTTGATATAAATATATCCTATGACAAGGTGAGGTTCTTACACATTACAGACCATAGCCAGATATGATGTCGAGGAGACACACACATCACTAAAGAAAACGCAATGTTTTCATTCGTTCGATTGATGATACAAGCGATATTTTGTAAGCAAGGCAGACTGATTTTGAGTCTGAAGCTTGTCTTGAAATTCCTTTGTTTACAGTATATATTAAAACAGTGCAGCTCACAATACCCCAAAGGGCTTATTTTTGTGCGGTTACGCCATCGTCACTTGGCTGGGAGGCGGTCTCAGTCTGAAGTGCGGTCACGTCGTATCCGAGGCGTCTTTGTGCAGCGTGCGTATGACGCGTGCGATATTTTCGTGCGACTTGGTCGCTTGAGAATCTTCGCCGCACGGCTGGTGAGCAACTCACCTCCAAAGGTTACTGTCTTCAGTCTGCTAAGGGACTTTCATACAGCCGCGTCACAGTAGCGCTCTACGGACGCAGAGAGAGTCCTGGGCGGCGATGAGGAACTATAGAGATGGCTTTAATACGCTTCCTCCCCCCTGCATAAATATCCGTGAATTTCACGTGGCTGAGAAGCGGTCATGGGGCATCGATGGCGCAACCGCGCCGGCCAACGTGTCTGCAGCAACAGCGATGACGGATGGCGGGGCCGGAGTAACTGCAATGGACGTACAGTGGACAGTCATCAAAAGTACTCCACTCGTAGATTATCCTGCGCCTTGTGCTCCTAGTCTGCGTGAGCGTTACTGAAGCGTTGCTATGGAGCAGTTACTTTTTTCGAGATGAATTTGGAGGGTCTTGTAGATGCGTAGAGCTCTCTAGTGAGGCAGTAGAGGTCATTGCGAGAGGTCGTTTGTGTGGGTCGTAACATCTTGGTGGATAACGGAGACATGGGCTAGGAGGTTTTATTGGCTGGGGAATCGAGGATCCTTTGTATAATAGAGGTGGTTCGGTTTACGGGGTTTAACGTGCCACAGCGACTAAGGCTGTTAGAGAGGCCGTAGTAGGGGGCTTCGAAAAGTTTGAATTTAACGTGCACTGGCATCGCACAGAACACGGGTGCCTTGTTTTTGCCTCCATCGAAAAGCGGCCGCCAAAAACGGGATTTGATCTTGCTTCCTTGGTCACAGCAGTCGAGAGCCGTAACCCCTGCGCCACTGCGGTGGGACTACAAAAGACTATTGATTAAGCTCGTCAGTTTACCGGGGGTGAGTACGAGGCCAGCAAAAATTGCTTCTTGACACCTCATTAAACAGCTTCTGAGGTTGCTCAAGAAATAGACTTGTAGCGACTCGGGTGCCTTCATTGTTCGATAACACTCAGCTATTTTAAATTTTGACTTCTAAAAAATTGCCGTCAGCTGCTTCTCTCTGGGACACAATTTCACGCCGGCGACATCCTCGATGTTCTGCACAGAAATCATCCAATTTGTCATGTTAATGAACTGCTGGCAAATACCACATTCAGAGTATGAATGGCGCGACTGCCATTTTCATCACTATTGAGGCGACAACCTTATAAGCACAAGAGTGTTGAACAAGGTCTGAGAGTGCCATACCATCATTATCGAAACATGAATTGATCGATGCTAACAGAATGGTTGTATGAGGGGGTGAAAAAATGTATCTGCGTGTAAATTTTGTTTATGTGAACTGATAAGTTAATTAGAGCCAAAAAAAGCCAATTTTGCGTCAAAATAGCAAAGAACGTCAATATAGTGCGCAGACTTCAAAACAACCACAGACGTCCAAATTGCGTAAAATGCGTGAAATGTGTGCAAAAAAGTTAAAGCGTAAATGTTAGACTTCGTCATTCTGTTAGAACTTCGAAAACAGCTAGTCAACATTACAATAGAAAAAAGTAGTAAAAGAGAGGAGCGAGAAGAGTAAAAAATCAGAAAAAGCGAAAAGAAAGAAAAGTAGAGAGCGCATGAAGCGAAAGCAGCAGAAACAAGAAAATTAGTTAAAAGCGGGAAAGTATTGCAAAGAGTCGCGGGAAGGCATTCGCCTTACCGTACCTAAAGAACGATCTTAGTGCCTCCAGCACAATTTTTACGGTCAAGTGCTGGCATAGCTAGTACTTTGTACTTGAATCAAAATAGACTGCACGGAACATTTATCCTGTGATGTCATGGATGCAATATAAAATGCGATTTCATGCATGATTGGAAAGCGAAGCTCGCTTTATTGTGGTGTACCCCTTGCTCCTTTGATGAAACGTATAAGCACACAATTCAATAGTTGGCACAGCAGAAGGCGGAATGTACAAGGATGTGAAAGTACGTTGCTGGAGGTGAGAAAATTAATGAACTCCAGCAAAATATTAGAAATGTGATACTCAGAATCACTTATAGTGAGCTTGATCCACATCTGTGATTACTCATCATCACCATTCGTTTTATGCGAACTTCATCCTCATTTGTGAATCGTCATGAATGTTCAGTGCGTTCTTCCCTCAACGCCATTGTTGGCTGTGCCATTAAAGCTCGGACGCCAAGCTCAGAAGTGATGGAGCCCTCTGTTCATCCCCGGACCTCTCAACCGAAGCCCTGCAGCTACGCTCCGGTCGAATTCTGGTCGGCCACTCTGCCAGGATGGAACATCCCGACCAACATCCCATGTTCCGGCTGTCATCCCCCAGCTGCTTCTGCTTCGCCAACTGGTGTGCTTCCCGGACCCGAGGCTTCCACCGGCACTGCTCACATTCACGCGTCCCAGGCTACATCATCAAGTCAGCCAAACTGGATTACAACCACCCGGCAGCACGATTCTCGCCTTTTTCCTGGCCTCTCCGATCACGACATTAAAAATTGGCTTGATCGGTACGAGTACTCTGGTGCCTACAACCGCTGGGACACTTACACAAAACTTTTTAATATCGGCTTCTTCTTGAGCAACGTAGCGAAGACGTGGTTTGTCAACCATCTGGCCGCCATTCCAGCGGACTCAACTTACCGTTCAGCTAAGTCAGATTTTAGAACTGTTGCCACCGGCCCCGCAGCTTACAAATAGAAATAGGCGTTGTACCGCATGTAGGCGTATGAAGCCACAACAACCTGAAAAAATGCCAATGACACAGATACGCCAGATGTACGCTTGGGCTGAAAACAATAAGTGATAACCTTGATCGCCTACTTCCACTAAAAGAAGTGGTTGAAAGCATGGAAGACACACTGATATTCATATCAGATCAGTATGATGACCTTCTAGCACGAACAGAGAAGAACGAGAAGAAGGTACGGGATGTAAAGTTAAGGCTCGAAAAGATTGAAGCTCAGGGCCAGGATGTGCAACTGAAAGCTGACGTTGATAACCTCGAATGGAGGAGCAGGCGACTGAATCTTGAAATACACGGAATTCCTCAAACAGAAAATGAAAACCTAATGACCAAGATAAATGAGCTAGCTGTGCAGGCTACTCGGCCGCTGCTCTCGGAGAATGACGTAACGGCGATTCATCGCCTGCCGGCAAAAAAAGATAAAGTTCCAGGCATAATCTGCCGTTTCACGAAATAAAGTAAGCGAGACACGTGGTGGAAAAACAGGAAAAACTTGCATGACATTGATGATAAGATTTTTGTTCAAGAAAATTTGCCAAGAAGGACCCGCCTACTATTGTCTGATGCAAAAGCCTGGAGCAAGAGAAACAACTACAAGTTTGCGTGGCACAGCAATGGGAAAATTCTCGTTCGGAAAGGTGAAGGCGAGACAGCAGTTGTAATCAGAAGCTCTTGTGATATCGAGCAGCTCGAATAACCTCGTACAGCATGGCAGGCAGTGATCCTAACGCCTACATAACTCCAAATAAATTCCAAGCACTTTAAAAAAGCCATTTTTAAAATCTTTTAAATGTTTTAATTTAAATGTTCGATCTGTTAACACGAAAATATCTGATTTAGACATGCTTTTTGATGAGGTAGCACAGCCTTTTGATGTCATTATGTTAACTGAGACGTGGTGCACAGATGAATGCAATGTATACACTCTTCCATTATACTACACATTTTACCTGAATCGCACCTCTAGTCGCGGTGGAGGAGTGTGCATTCTGACTAGAAACCATGTGAGCTGTTACAAGAATATTCAGAAACAGGTCATGATTATGAATTTCTGTCCATCAAGTTAAATAACACTGTGATTGCTGTATGTTATCGATCACCAAACGGCTCAATCCAGGCTTTCCTCGATTACATAGACACATTTTTTGCCTTTGTATGTGACAATAATTTTAAGCTTATATTGGCCGGCGACTT